>NC_050444.1:79726725-80329225 GCF_903995425.1 Onychomys torridus | reverse complement strand
GTGGCCATACTTATTCAAACCACCATAGGTAGTAATAAAGAAAAACTATAAGCATGCAGAGTAAGTTCCAAAATATGGTGTCTCTGGCTCCTGAGGACAGCATTCTGGCTTCTTCTCAAAGCCTCTGAATTCCTCACTCTCAGAGCCACTGTGCAAGCTCTTGCCTGGCTGCTCATTCCCTCTTGAGTTTTGTAACCCAGGTGACAACAGAGTGTGAAGGTCCACAGATGAGCCCTCACTGCAAAGAGTAGGAGGCTATACGTATGACACAAGTCCTTGCTCTGTGTAACTTCTAAACATCGGGGTGACTGGTGTAGGACCACAGTAAGAAATCTGTAGTCAGGGCTGGGCATATAGCTCTGCTGGTAGAGTGCTTGCCTAGAATGCCCAAGGCCTTGGGTACAATTCCTAATGCCCTAAACCAGACGTGGTGGCATACACTCATAATTGCAGCACTTAGAAAATGTTGAGCAGATCAGAAATTCAGGGTCATTCTTCACTACTTAAGGAGTTTGAGGCCAGCCTGGGCTAGAGACCCCTGGTTCAAAAATAGTCAGTTGCCCAAATATACATACACATATGAGATCATTAACCATGAAGGAGTTTTGGGATTCTTTGACACAGAGGGAAGCGTGCTTTGCCCTGTGCTCTCCACCCAGGACTTCCTGTTTTGTGACTAGGAGAACACTATCACTACCACTCATGCAGAACATGGGAGGATCAGGAAGCTGCCCTTACCAGACACTCATTCATCTGATTTCCTCTGCTCGCTTTAGGCTAGTAAGTGGTAACTTCTGGAAGTTTAATCTGATGGAATGCTCATATCTTTAAAACCAAACGCTCTTCAAGACTTTGTAAACTACCCTGCCCTATGCTAGAATAAAGGTTCATTCTGCTCCCACTTTTAGGGCATCCAGTATATCTTGGCTCCTCTAGGTCAGCATCATTGTGAGACCATCATCTCCCAAATGTATTCATTCAGCAACTTCTTGGCATTAGGTCAAAACAGGCCAGAGTTCTTCCCAGGAAACATCACATATCCAAGAGATTTTTGTTTTGTTTTGTTTTTTGTTTTTTGTTTTTCGAGACAGGGTTTCTCTGTGTGGTTTTGGTGCCTGTCCTGGATCTCGCTCTGTAGACCAGGCTGGCCTCAAATTCACAAAGATCCGCCTGCCTCTGCCTCCGGAGTGCTGGGATTAAAGGCGTGGGCCAGCACAGCCTGGCGAGTCTTTGATGCTAACAATTTAACAAGGAAGTGGGAGGAGCAAGGTTCTAGATTGACCTTGACCAGAGAATTTCTGCATAGTCTCAGAATTAAGGTGTTCTTGGCTGACTTTCGTGCAGCAGCACCATTGCTACCCAGAATTCCATGGAAGTATTGATAAATGGTGTGATGGTTTGTGAGAAATGTACCCTACAGGCTCAGATATTTACACACCTGGTAATACACACTTTACCACCTAATTGATGGTGCTGTTTTTGAAAGTAGTTCAGTCTTGCTGAAGGAAGTAAGTCACTGGAGGTGGGGCTTTGATAGTTACCAACCCCATCTCACTTCCTGTTTACTCTTTCTGCTTTGTGTTTGAGGTTGAAGATGTGATCTCTCAGCTTCCTATTCTGGCAGATGAAGCAAGAGATGAATGTGTTGTTCTGAAAGAAGGTACTGACATGTGGCAGAGGGTAGATAAGAAATATAGGTTGGGGTTGGGGATTTAGCTCAGTGGTACAGCACTTGCCTAGCAAGTGCAAGGCCCTGGGTTCAATCCTCAGCTCAAAAAAAAAAAAAAAAAAAAAAAAAAAAAAAAAGAAAGAAAGAAATATAGGTTAATTTAAGTTGTAAGAGCTAGTTAGTAACATGCATAAGTGATCAACCAAGCTTTTATAATTAATAAGAAGTCTCTGTGTGTTTATTTGGGAACTGGCTGTCAGGAAAGAAAAGTCTATCTACAATACCAGTAGAAGACAATAGTATAAGCCAGGCCTGGTATTAGGGGCCTATAATCCTAGCTACTCAGAAGGCTGAGGCAGAAGGACCCCAAGTTCAACAATGCCAGCCTGGACAACTTAAACTTTTTCTAATTAAAAAGAGGGTTAGGGATATAACTCAGAGGTACAAAGCTTGTTTAGCATGTATGAGACCCTAGGTTCAGTCCCTAAGACACACCATGCACAAGTATTTTTTAACTAGCTAGTGTGTGTGAGTGTGTGTGTATGATGGAGCTGGTTCTCTCTCTACCATGTTCTCACTTGCACCACATGGGATCAAACTCAAGTCCTTAAGCTTGGTGGCTAGCATCTTACCCACTGACTCGTCTCTCCAGCCCAAAGCCCAGCTATTCATATCTACACAACTCCTGTTTGTTTCCCATTGTAGAGAGGATGCTCTTTATATTTGATAATACAGCTGTTGATAGTTTATGGAGAAGTTACAAAAGTTTACCTTTTCCAGGTATATCCCAGCATGGCTTGGGCTAAGAGGACAAGCAAAGTGGGGTGGAAAGAATGTCATCCATCTGTAGCTCCAAGTGTTACTGAAATCAAGAAATTGTGGAAAGCTAAGGAAGATGGGGAACCAGAACCCAGGAAGCCAAAAAGAAAAAAGAAAGAAAAAAAAAAGAAAAAGAAAAAAGAGTGTAGACAGTAGCAAAGATGCTAGAAATGAGAGAGAGAGAGAACCAGGGTCCAAGAACCAGGAGCATCAGCACCAGGCGAACTAGGACTACTGAATGCTGGTGTTGAGTACATGGCGTGGCCAGAACAGTTAGGATCCACTGTCACTGGGAGTTTCTCTGATAAAGCTGTGTTGGTGGCAGTAGGTGTTGAGAAGTGACTGCTCAAAATTCCTTCCTGACCATCTGTATAATTTGCTCAAATTAAGCCCTGGGTTGTAGATGCACGGACTCTATTTCTGAAGGCAGGGTACTCTTTTGGCTTAGTTGGGTTCCCTCGGGAAGGATGTGGCTGGCAGGAGTGGTTGAACTCCTCCTCCTTTTCATTTAAACTATTTTTTTTTAGAATGCTTTTAGATTTTCAGAAAAGTTGCAAAGTTGGTATAGAGGTTTTTTTTGCATATGCTCCCTCAGTGTCTCCTGCTGTCAATATCTGTCATCATTATGGTATATCTGTCACAGCTAAAGAGCCAACTTGGTACATCGCTGGACCAGGTTCTCCATTCAGAGTTCATTAGTGTTTCCTTAATGTTCTTATTTTCCCAGTTCAGTATCCTACCCAGGGTACCCCGTTACAGTCGACATTGGTGTGTCTTTCTCTATTGCTCTCCACCATGTTTGTTTTTTTAATTATTTATTTATCTTTAGTTTCTGTGTATGAGTGAGTGTTTCGCCTGCATACATGTCTATGTACCATGTGTGTTGAGTGTCTATGGAAGTCATCATATACCTAGAACTGGAGTTTCAGATGGTTGTGGGCAGCCATGTGGGTGCTGAGAATTGAACCCAGGTCTTCTGGATTAGAGCCAGTGCTCTTAACCTCTGAGCCATCTCCCCAGCCTAATCACCTGGTTTTAGAGACCAGGTCTCTCACTGAACCTAGAGCCCACCAATTGGCTCACTTGGCCAGTCAACAAGCCCCAGGGATCTTGTCTCTGCCTTCCAGTGCTGGGACATAAGCACCCCCAAATGGACCCAGCAAGTTGTACTTCTATATTTACATGTGTGTGTGTAGTAAAATAATCCAAGAAAAAGAGCCCATCAATTTGAGAGGAAGTACAGGGTTGGATGGAGAAAAGGGAAAGAGGCAGTGATGCAATTAGATTTTAATTTAGAGAAAATGGGAAAAAGAAGAAAATGCCCCCATAGACTTGAGTACAGACTAACCTTTTCTTTTCTTTCTTTCTTTCCTTCTTTCTTCCTTTGTATTTATTCTATGCATCTTTTACATCATGTATCTTGATCCCATTCATTTCCCCATCCTTTCACATCTGCCCTCTGCACCAAACTGACCCCCCCCAATAAAACAAAATTTAAGGAAAAAAAGGGGGGATTAAAAATCTCATGACCGAGGCTGTAGTGTGACACAGTGAGTCACTCAGTAAACCCCTTTGTTCAGATATCTTTACTTGCGAGTGTTCATTGCTAAGAGTCATTGGTCTGGTTGGAGGCCTCTGGTTTCTACTACACTACTGATGCTGGGCCCTCACTGGGACTGTTCTTAGATATCCTGTTGTTGCCCTGTGTTGTGGACATCCTGCAGCTTTGAGTCTCAGGGTCAGGCCCCTTCACATGCTCCAGCAGATCACAGATGGAGTGGAAATTGGGGCGGGCCAAATCATAACCCTGGTTCTGGGCCTAGGCAGCTGTAGGATTGGTCCGCCAGCCAGTATTCCCTGTCCTCACCACCATGGTGAGCTCTCCAGCACACCCAGGTTAATTCAACTCTTGCAGCAATGAGTGAAGGGTGGGGCCAGTTCTCCTGTTTTCACACCCTCAGGGTCAGCTCTTCCCCCCACACACACACCATTAGGGCCAGCTCTACTGTGTTGCCCAGGTGAGGTGTAGGCTACTCTTCCAAGTACTGCAGCTGGTGAGAGGCAGGGACAGCCCTCCTGTTCCTATGACCCCAGGGCCAGCTCCTCCACCTGTCTCAGGCATTGATGGGCGGAAGTCAGGGGGCATCTCTCCTCTGCCCACACTACCACACGCAGACTAATGTTATGGAAGTATTTTCTCAATTGAGGCTCCCTCTTGCCAGATGACCATAGCTAATGTCAAGATGAGAAAAAACTAACTAGAAGAGAGTTCTTGCTGCTCTTCCAGAGGACCCAAATTTAGTTCCCAGAACCTGTCAGGCAGATCACAACCATGTGTATGTAACTCCACCCCCAGCGGATCTGACACCATCTTCTGGCCTCTGAGGGCATCCACAGACATGTGCACACAAACACACAGAAGAAAAGAGGTAGAGCTCCACGTACAGGGAGGTCTGTGGCACATTAAATAAAAAGTAGCCCATAATATGCAAGGTGTGCATTTTTTTTTGGAAAGTAGAGTGCTCCTTCATTCATATTTACTGATACCCACACATATGTATAATATATGCACACATATATGAATGTATATGTGTAGACACTTACATGGAAAGATATGCAGCAAACTGTTAAGGTTTTTACCTTGGGAAGAGGACAGGGACGTGCAGGGGATGAGTGAAGAGAGGCTAGATTGTTTCTACAATTTCATATTATTTGCATCCATGCATTGCAAAGATCATTTACTTCTTTTGCAATTCATTAATTTGAAATGAAAGTTTAAACATTAAAATGTAGGAAATGTATGAGTTGAAGATATCTATAGTGCCTCCTACTTCCTTCCCAAGACTAAGCAATATATTAATATTTGGGGTTTTTTTTTTACTTTTTAAAAGAATTATTTTAATTTCAAATTTTGTGTATGAATGTGTGTTGGGTGGGGGTATGTGCGTGTGACTGCAGTAGCCCTTCAAAGTCAGGATAGAGTCAGATCCTCTAGAGTTGGAATTACAGGTGATTGTGAGCTGCCTGAAGGGAATGTTGGGAACCAAACCTGGCTTGAGAGCAGTATACACTCTTAACTGCTGACCATCTCTCCAGCTCCTTCCTTCCATTTTCCTTCCTTCCTTCTTCTCTTTCTCTCTTTTCTTTCTTTCTTCCTTCCTTCCTTTCTTCCTTTCTTCCTTCCTTCTTTCTTTTTTAGGTTACTTTTCACTTGTTTGGAACTTTTGGTTTTTCTGAGCCAGGGTCTCATTATGTAACCTAGACTAGCCTAGAACTTGGCTATGTAGCCCAGGCTGTCCTTGAACTTGTAGAATTCTCTTGCCTCGGCCTTTTGAGTACAAGCAATGTATTTGTAACTCCAACTTTATGCCTATGTTCCTCCACTACAAAAGTGATAGAATTCCAGAATTGCCCATGGCACTGTTGAGAAACTTTAATTACATGCTACTTTGTGTTAGCAAAGACCATTTCTATGAGCAAGTCTAGAGCTCCTCAACAGCTGTATGGCTCCCTTTGTTAATCTTGAAATTCATCTTAGAAAAACCAGTCCACCATTTTGGCCAAATTAAAGTAAATTTTTATTAAAATATTAAATACTGACCAAGATGGAATTTGGTCAGGACCACCACATGTAAACTTCCCAGTTGAGTGGCCCGAGGCACGTGTAGTCAGGTCTTATAAGGACAAAATACATAGGCCACTGTACTTTCCCATGAGGCTTTGTTACTATTTTCCAAGAACTACAATTCCCAGAATTCCAGGAAGTTAAATGATCTTTGGGCAGGTGGAGTTCACAGGTTAATTTAGGGTCTAATACCTTCTCCTCTACAAACACTTCTCCAATCTCACTTTGAACAATGTATTTTGAAAAATGTGTTAACAAGCATGATTAAATTATGTCATAGGATGTGAAGCCCATTATAGATACACAGTTTTAGAAAAAGCTTCAGTATTACTTTCAGCCAGAATTGATTACTTTCAACTCAGAATTTTTTGCCATTTTGTTGTTACCCATATAAATAATGTGTATTCATAAATGGAGCTGTTATATATCTTCAATGTCTTCATTTAGACCAGTGGTTCTCAACCTTCCTAATGCTGCGACCCTTTAATACAGTTCCTCATGTTGTGTTGAGGAACCTCCCAACCATAAAATTTTTTATTGCTACTTCATAACTGTATTTTTGCTAGTGTTATGAAACATAATGTAAATATCTAATATGAAACTCCTGGGACAGGATCCCTCGACCCAAAGGGGTCAAGACTCACAGGTTGGGAAACATTGATTTAGAAACTGACCTTTTTGTTTTGAGACAGGGTTTCTCTGTATGATAGCTCTGGCTGTCCTGGAACTTGCTTTGTAAGCAAGGCTGGCCTCCAACTGACAAAGATCTGTCTGCCTCTGCCTCCTAAGTGCTGGGATTAAAGATGTGTGCCACCACTACTTTGCTAGAACTAGGAAGTTCTAATTTTTTTTTTTTTAAATTTTGGTGGTGGTTAAGTGCATAAAACTAATACTGAAAGTATAAAATTTAACATGAAGCTTCCCAGTTTCCATTTCTAGTGCCAATTCAAACTGTATATAAGTGATTAAGATGCATAGACTTTAGATCTGGTTAATTCTGGTGTGTGATATTTTTATTTATTTGCAAGGGTGTTAAAAGATAATATAGTTTGCTCAAAATGGAGGTGGATCATTTATTTGGCTGGAACTAGAGCTCTGTGGTAGATTTGCTTTGCATGTATAAAGGTTCAATGCCAAGTACTATCAAAAGAAAGGGAAGGGGGATGAATGGATCAAATATATCAGTTTAGACGTATATAAGTTATAAGGAATTAACAGGAGGTGGAATGTGCTTTTTAAAAAGCCCATCTGGGTATTTGGGAGCTAAAGACAAGAATACAGATGCAGGCTCACATTCTGTATTTCTAGATATTTACTTTAGTTTATTTTTGGCAGTACTGAGGCTCAAGCTTAGGACCTTGTGCCTACTAGGTAAGTACTCTGCCATTCAGCTATACCGTCAGCACCTGTCTAAATATTAAAGTTTATAAATCAAACTAATAGAAAGGTGTGACTTGGAAATGACTGAAAGTTGGTGTAATATCAAAGACAACTGTTACTAGTCATATCTGGATAATCTTGGTAATAATGCATAACAAAATAAATATATACATATCTAAGTAGTTCATCAATTATTTTAAATGTATACTGCAAAAAATTTTTGCCTTTATATCAACAAAATACATATTAGGCCTTTTTTTTTTCCCAACAGGGTTTTTCCATGTAGCCCTGGCAGTCTTGGAGCTTGCTTTGTAGACCAGGCTGGCCTTGAACTCAGAGATCAGCCCACCTCTGCCTTTGAGTGCTAGAATTAAAGGTGTGTACCCCCACACTACTTGTATTACAATAAAATTATATGATTTTTTCACAACAGTCATTGCTTATTGATGATGATAATTGACAAATCTTTTGTAATTATAGTTCTTAAGTATAATTTTTACATCATTTTATTTTGAAGTAAAGTTTTGAAATTATTTTAATTTGAAGACAATATTTGACCCAATATAGAAACAATTGAAATTTCTAATTAAATAACTTCAAGCACTATGTAGATTCAGATGTGATGGGCTGCAGGACTAGAGAGATGGCTCAATGGTTAAAAGCACTAGGTGCTCTTCCAGGGGACCTGGGTTGGATTCCCAGCACCTGCACAGCAGCACACAACTGCAATTCCAGTTCCTGGGGATCTGATATTCTCTTCTGGCCTCTTCAGGCCCTGCACACAGTGTTACATAGACATACATGTAGGCAAAACACCCAAACACATAGAATAAATAATAAATCTTTTCTAAAAACCAGAAATAGTAGGCTGGGCTGTAGTGAGTTGGTGGAGTGTTTACCTACCAAGCTTGAGATCCTGGGTTTGATCCCCAGTATCACCTAAATCTGGCATCGTGGTGTACACCTGTGATCCCAGGACCAAGGAGATAAAAGCAGGGGGATCACATTCAAGGCCAGTCTTCTGAAGGATGGAAGGAAGAAAGGAAGGAAGAAAGGAAGGAAGGAAGGAAGGAAAGAAAAGGAAGGAAAGGGAAGGGAAGGGAAGGGAAGGGGAGGAAGAAGGAAGGAAGGAAGAAAGGAAGAGATGGAGGGAGGGAGGAAAGGAGTTACAGTGATGTTTAATATAACATATGTTGGGGTTGGTATGTAAAATGGAAAAAATTTAAATAAAAAAACATATGTTGCTGTGGATATTGCTTTGTATGTTGTGAATGTGTTGCTCTGATTTGGTTTATAAATAAAATGCTGATTGGCCAGTGGCCAGGCAGGAAGTATAGTATAGGCAGGACAAGCAGAGAGAATTTTGGGAACAGGAAAGCTGAGTCAGAAGAAGCTGCCAGCTGCTACCAGGAGAAGCAAGATGTAAAGATACCAGTAAGCCACGAGCCATGTGGCAAGATATAGATTTATAGAAATGGGTTAATTTAAGATGTAAGATCTAGCTAGCAAGAAGCCTGAGCCATTAGGCCATACAGTTTGTAATTAATATAAGCCTCTGTGTGTTTATTTGGGTCTGAGCAGTGGTGGGCCCAGGCGGGACTAGAGAAATCCCCAGCTATAATATGTGCTACATACTATATTAAAGCACTCATCAGGGGCTGCCATAATGAAAGACCAGGGATTCAATTGCAGGTACTAGTTTCTCACAGTTCTAGGCCCTAGACAGTTCAAGCTCAAGACACCAGCAAGGTGGATCATTCTGAAGCATCTTCTATTGGCAAGTAGTTAGTCCCTCATGTATGATCCCTCCAGTAGGCTTTAGGAGAGAGCCAGCAAGCCTCCCAGTACAGTTATGAGAGGACACTATCCTGATATCCATGGTAGAGCACACCTGTTCTATCTTTTAGCATTTAGGAGCTAAAGTTTGAGACCAGCCTGTTCTCTATAGTGACGTCCAGGTCAGGCACAGATACACAGCACAACTTGGTCAAAATGCAAACACTCAAATAAATAAATAAAATATTTCAAAAGGAAAAGAAAATTTGCCTTTCTCTGCCTCCCTAGTTCTGGGATTAAGGCATGAGTCAACATGCCTGGCATAATCTATTAAAAAGGAAAACAACACAAAACTGTTTTGAAAGGACTTTCACTGTCCTTCAGTAGAGAACCAATCTCATGCTTTACCATGTTCCATATAAACTTGCATATATAGGAACTCAGCAGGGATATAGTGGTTAGTGTTGCAGTCATGGTCCCCAGCCACAGTGCACTAAGAAGTGTCTCCAGAATCACAGGAGAGAAGAAGAGAGATTAGAGAGAGACGCTTGGCTAACTGAAAACAGTTAGCTGTGCAAGACCCTCCTGAGTTCATCTGACGTGAGAAGGGTGTTTGGAAGTTCACAAATCCTCCTTTCTCTCACTTGAGTAGTTTTGCTAGTCAACGGTTCCCAGTATTAGATTGAGTCCTTTTATTTTATGTGTGTTTTGCCTGAGTGTATGTATGTCACAGATGGTTGTGAAACATGTGAGTTCCAGGAATTGAAACTGGGTCCTCTATATGAACAACCACCTCCTCCTAACCACTGAGCCAACTCTTCAGCCCCCTCCTTGCATTTTGGAAAAGTGTTGTCAGTTATGGGCAGGAGCAGAAGATAACCTGTGGATCATCACAGTATCCAGTGCAGCTGCCTTTGGTTTCCAAAACGTGGGGCAAGAGACCTAAAGTGTTCCCATAGGGCCTAATGCTGTTTGTCACAGAAGACGATGTTCAGGACTCCATTTGTGCTGTGCCAGTGATGTTTTTATTTGTTCCTTAATGTCCTGGTCTGTTTTGTGACAACTCCATGCAAGCCATGGTTGAAAAACACCTCCATCCAATAGCCTGCCTGTAGGTGGGTCTGTGGGGCCTGTTCTTGATTAATGACTGATGTGGGAGGACCCAGCCCACTGTGGGCAGTGCCACCCCTGGGCTAGTGGTCCTGGGTCAGATAACAAAGCAGGCTGAGTAAGCCATAGGGAGCAAGCAGGTAAGCAGCACTCCTCTATGGCCTCTGCTTTGGCTCCTGCCTCCAGGTTCCTCAGTTCCTGCTCTGAATTTCCCCAGAGATGGACTAAAGTGGAAATGTAAGCCAAATGAACCCTGTTTTCCCCAAGTCCCTTTTATTATCAGAGAAATAGAAAGCAAACTAAGACACATAAAAAACTGTCTGTGCATATGTCTGTATAGGACCCTCTAAAATGAGGGGGCAGAAGTTCTTCTCGCTTAGTCTTGTGGGTAGTATTAGATGTAATGAAAAGCAATGACTTTGAACCATGCTATATAAAGGAAGAGTTTTCAGTCCTTTCAAGAGAGAACATTTGGGAGAATTGAGTCACCCAGGTCAGGTAGCAGTTTCAATGAGCAATCTCAAAGCAATGCATACTATAGCTAGGGACTTCCTCTTCATCACTTGAACAGTGATAAACCCATCATTGACTTTTCATCACATGAACAGTGATAAATCCATCATTGACTCTTCATTTTGAGAAATATAATACTTACATTTTAACCTTGGAAAGAGGGTTGGGGATATAGATCAGTGGTAGAATGCTTGCCTAGCACAGGCAAGACCCCAGGGTCAATTCCCAACATCACAAACAAGCACGCAGAATCTTGTAAAGGTAATTAATCTTCATATGCAGGCACAGAACTTGTTTGACAGGTGTTAGGAGTAGATTATGGAAAAGCATTCCTATTGTCAATCAATAAAGATTTCTCAAAATAGCAAATTGATTTCTCTTGGATTGCTCTAGGAGAACAGCATATTTTTACAAAGCCTCATGAGCAGCAGCAAGAAATATTAGAATTTATTAATCTAAATCCCATGTAGATGTTGGAAAACACAGAAAGTTTTCACACAACAGGAAAGTGCTGGAGAGATGGCTCGGTGGGTAAGAGTACTTGCTGCTCTTCCAGAAGACCTGGGTTCAGTTCCCAGAACCCACGTGGCACTTGACAACCATTTGTAACTCCATTTCCAGGAAGTCTAGCACTCTCTTCTGGCCTCCAGAAGCACCAGGCACATGCATAGTGCACAGACATACATCTAGGCCAAACAATCATACACATACAAAACACACACACACACACACACACACACACACACACACTCACACACACGTAAGAGATTTCACTTTTTAGCTTTTTTAAGCAGCAACATTAGCTAATGTTGATGCAAAATAGTTATATACGATTTGCCTTTTACCATCAAACACTCAACACTTGCATGGAGAAAGCCCTCAATGGAGAAAGCCCTCAATGGAGAAAGCCCTCCATGGAGACACAAATTTCAATACACCTTAGAATATAACATTTTTACAGTGCCTTAAATAATTTCAAACATTGCATATTTGATAAAGGTTAAAACATTTCAAACAATGTGATATGTTTTTCAGAGATTAAGTGTAAAGAAAATGTGTGTGTGTGTGTGTGTGTGTGTGTGTGTGTGTGTGTGTGTGTGTAGCTGGAGTTTTAAGATAACAAACAAACAAAAAACCTACTCCAGGAGTCCCAAGTGGCAGTTACCAAAAGCCCCACCTCCCTTTTTGAGATGGGTCTCACTATGTAAATCAGGCTATCCTGGGACTCAAAGATCCTCCTGCCTCTGCTGGGATTAAAGTATTTCATGGAGACAAGAACACATCATTTGTTTGTATTTTTCCAGTTCCTCATACAACGTGTGAGTCATTAAATATCTATTGAATGAGTAAGTTTTGACATCTTTCTTCTGCAGGATTGAATATAGGGCCTCAGGCATTAGGCAAGCACCTACTAATGTACATCTCTAGCTCCACATCTCCACTTTAACCTATACCTGCCTGGCATTCTTCTAGGCACTTGGATACTATTAGAACATGCTGGAAACTTGATTCTCTAGAGGTACTCAAATTAGAAGTAGGTGACAGGAAATAATACATTGGTAACCATACAGCCACTTTATAGGAGGCCCGGTGCAATTTAGTGAGCCCTCCAAACAACACACAGAAAACAGCAGAGCTCAATAGTCAATAACGAGACAGGCTTCAGTCTAGTTACAAATGGCCACACATTAAGGAATGGTGCCCACATGGCAGCTAGTAGCATATGTTTCATACTATTAGCATTCTTGATGGAGGTTATCAACCCAGGGAGCATCTTCTCCTGGATCAGTTCACTATCATAAACAACAACAACAAAACAATTGTAGTATCTTAGACAAGTTGATTTATTTCTCAAAGTCTCAATGTATCTTCTTCACCTTTAAAATGGTGACAATTATATCCTTCTAAAAGGTTGGCCTTGAGAAAACGTACATGAAGGTTCTAGGACACAGTAAGGATTTACTAAATGATACCAATTTCCCCTCTGGTTTCTATAAGTTTTCCCTCCGCTTCACTGAACCAGCGAACCACGCACATTTTTACTTAAACCCACTTCTCCCTCAAAGATAAGCTTTTCTTGTCTTATGTAAAGTGAAAAATGTTCAAGTCCAACCACATATTATCACACATCAAGGCGTAGGAATGGCAAAGAGAGCAAAAGGTTTGCATATAAGTACCTGTTTACAGGTGTAGTTCTTAGGCGCCCGACATCCACTCCTTCACAGTCAGTTCCAAAGCACGCACCTTCTATTGTCCAGTACAGTGCCAGTTCTTCAGAGTTGTGCTTCCCTGTCCCTTCTCTTTACTGCCATCTACCGACAAGTGAATGGACGTCTCGCTCTTCGCAGATCTTGCTGTCATCCTTGAGAATTCTAAAGGAATCAGGCCATTCCCTTAACTAGACAATCCTCTTCCATGGCTAATAGGATCACCTCGCTGATCTTGGAATATTAACTCTATAACGGTGTGTAGAAGACACGAGGTCCTTGTGCTCACAGACAAGCACAGGGGAAATGAGGAAGGGTAAGCACAAAGGGCTGTCTCTTCAATGAAAGAGATGTATATCTATTTTCCACCCAGAAGGCAGGGTGTGGACACAGTTAATAGCTGGGTGACCTGTGCTATCTGTAGGGCCACACCTGAATCTCCCAGACAATGATGTTTATCCCAGACTCTCCCTCCCTAGACCTTTATCCTGAGCAGTTTCTCATTCAACAGAACCCATCCTTAGGGGAGATGTCACATGTACTTTATAACTTGGTGACCTCTACACTATCTATACAACCAAGACCATACCAGTGTCTCCCCTAGGCCCTTTAAACTACAGAACTTACTCTTATGGAAGAGATAACACATACTTTGCCAAAGAGTTTCAATGTCACCGTGCCTTAAGCTTTATTGTGCACACAGGATTGAGATAATTTTTACCAGGAAACTTCTTTCCAAAATTGTATTGTGCTTAAATATGCCTAAAAGAACTGCCTGGTGTCAGACTCTAGAAGTTTGAACCAACACTGTTTACTGAGTCATGTTGAACCAGACTTCCTTCTTGCCTCACACAGATCTGTACACACTGACTGTAGCATTTGTAGAGACCCCTGTCTTAGGGTTTCTATAGCTGCGAAAAGACACCACAGCAATCACAACAATGGCAACTCTTATAAAGGGAAACATTTAATTGAGGTGGCAGCTTACAGTTTCAGAGGTTCAGTTCATTATCATCATGGCGGGGAGCATGGTGGCATGCAGGCAGATATGATACTGGAGAAGTAGTTGAGAGTCCTTCATCTTGCAGGCAACAGGAAGTCGACTGAGACTCTGGGCGTTCTCCTGAGCATAGGAAACCTCAAAGTCCACCCTCACAATGGCACACTTCCTCCAATAAGGCCATACCCACTCCAACAAAATCACACCATACGTGCTAAAAGTGCCATGCCCTATGAGATTATGGGGGCCGATTACATTCTAATTACCACACCCCTCCCACATTAGTGTATAAGTTATCACAAATTTAATAGCTTAAACTGACAGGTACTTATCATTTTATATAGTTCTGTGGACTAGAAATCTTTTAGCAGAGAGATGCAATCAAGATGACGAGAGCCACAGTGACGGCTGGGTGGTTAAGAGCACTTGCTGCTCTTGCAGAGGGCCCGGGTTCCGTTCCCAGTGTCCACAACCACCTGTATGTCCAGCTCCGTGGAATCCAACACTCTTCTCCGGCCTCCGCAGGCACCAGGCACTTACATAGTATGCATACACGCAGGCAAACACTCATATACATAGAATATAAATAAAGAAAAAGTTGTAGTCAATGGTCCAGTTACTCTGAAGGCTGAAGCAGTAGGATAACTTGAGCCCACAGTTTGAGACTAGCCTGAGCAACACCATAAGAAAAAGACGACTTGTACATTGTCTCCTAGGTGGTCCTGTGGCTCAGGCTCAGGGTGAAGGCCTACCTGTGGCTAAAGAGCATAACTCACCTAACAACAGCAGCTTGCTGCTGCTTGTGGGTGCAAGGATTGCCTCAGTTCCTGTCATTTGGGCCTTTCCACAAGGGCTGGCTGCTTTAGTGACCTCCCAGCATGGTGGCTGGCTGGCTTCCCTCAGAGCAAGTGACCCACAGTGGAAGCTACAACGTAATACACTAACATTTGCACAATATTCTATGAGTCATCTATATAAAATCTTGTTGAGTATGGGGAGAGCCTGAGAGCAACCTTGCAGACTCCTCCTTTTGGTTGTACAAACTTTTCTGAGATAGGGTCTCCCTATGCAGCCCTGGCTGATCTATACAAGTTCCCAAAACTCTCGGGGAGAAGACAGATGGTATCAAGGATTACTATTCACAAAATAAAAGGCATAAGTTAAATTTATCTTTCTGCTGATCATGTTCCCCACAACACTGAGATACTGAACTTGTCAGGAAATTACAAATGTTCTGGAAGAACCTTCTCCTACTCCTTAAACAAGGTTCTTTCAGAATGTTCTTTCTTTCCCCCCTGAGACAGGGTTTCTCTGTGTAGGTTTGGTGCCTGTCCTGGATCTTGCTCTGTAGACCAGGCTAGCCTCGAACTCACAGAGATCCACCTGGCTCTGCCTCCTGAGTGCTGGGATTAAAGACAGCAGTCAACAGAGCTGGATGTGGTGGGACAGGTCTGTAAGTGCCAGCGCTCAAACAGTTGATACAGAAGGATTCCAGTCTTCAGCCTGAGACACATAGTGAGTTTAAGGCCGGCCTGTACATACCAAAATCCTGTCTCAAGGGGGAAAAGGTCACTAAAGGCTGGCCCCAGAGGAATTCCTTCCTCTAGAGCAAAGACAGTATGCCAAAGTTAAGAATCTGAGCCTTAGCACTCCGCAGAGTTTTGGGATTTAGCTCAGTTCTTTGCTGGACACAATGTAGTAACATCACTGAATCCCATACACAAATCACTCACAAACATCAGCTGAGGATAGCCAGTACCTAGCATGTGAAAACACTCAATAATTTCTTACTGAGAACTAAATAAATCCTTGGTACTGAACTTACTGTTTCAGTCATGGACTCTGTACAACAAAATTGTGCATCACAAACATTAGCAAACATCAATTATTATTTTAGAAATAAGGCTTTAGGGTGGTGGTGGTGGCGCATGCCTTTAATCCCAGCACTCAGGAGGCAGAGACAGGTGGATCTCTGTGAGTTCAAGACCAACCTGTTCTACAAAGCAAGATCCAGGACAGACACCAAAACTACATAGAGAAATCCTGTCTCAACAAACAAACAAACAAATAAACAAAAAACAAAAAAGAAAAGAAAGGAAGAAAGAAAAACAGGGTTTTATATAGTCAAGACTGGCTTTAAACTTGGTATGTAGCAAAGAACAACCTTGTACAGAAGATCCTCCTCCCACTAAATTCCCCAGTGCTTGGTTAAGGATGTATGCTCTACCATGCCCAGTTGTATTTGGTGCTAGGTATCAAATTCAGGGCAAATACTCTACCAACTTAGCTACATCCCCAGCATCAAAAACATTATGAAGAGCACAAGTTCAAGTTGTGGAAAGTGATTAACCACAGAACAAGTGACACACGTTAAAGAACGTTTGCTTTTGTTTGTTCAGTTGTTTTTTTTTTTTGTTTTTGTTTTTTGTTTTTGTTTTTTGAGACTGTTTCTCGGTGTAGCCCTGGCTGTCCTGGAACTCACTCTATAGACCAGGCTGGCCTCAATCTCACAAAGATCCGCCTGACTCTCCCTCCCGAGTGCTGGGATTAAAAGGTCGGCGAACATTTACTTATTATAACCATCTAGATTTAATATGATGCAACGCAGCATCAGGTGATTCCCCAGTAGCATCCTGGTGTGACACTCACTTTTGTTTGCTTTTAAGACAGTCTCACTGTGTACTCCTGACTGTCCTGGAGCTCGCAGTGTAGACCAGGCTGGCCACCTCCGTCTCTTCCTTCTAGAGTGCTGTGATTAAAGGCGTGTGCCACAACACCCAGTCCACACTCACTTTTAAAATGCAGGTTTTGCACAGTAGTAAAAACTTGTACCAGTTTAGTGCTTTTCTTATGTATAATTATGCAGACCGTAAACAACAAAAATATTTCTGGGATGGTTGTTAAAAATTTAAAGTAAGCTCAACTTTCTTCTGGGGCTCTGCTGAAGTGGATTAGCACTAGATTTAAATCTTGACAGGCGAACAGCTAGCCTCCTGCAAACCCGGCGGACTAAAAAGCCAATTTAGGTGCTAGGGACCCGGCTCCCACCCGGCTTCTCAGCGTTGGGCTCCGCCCCCCGTAGTACGGCCTGCATCTCCCATGAGCCTCCTCGACTGTCATTCTTCAGAAGGCAAACCCTTTCCTGCCGAAGAAGCCGCAGACTACGAATCGCCTGGAGTAGCGTCCGTTACGTTCAGGCTTATAGGCGGGACTTCCGCTTTCTCGGGCTCTGTCAGTCAGGAGGCGGAAGTTGGTGCCGGCGGGAAGGTTGTAGTGCGGAGCACCGTTGTGCTCTTGCTGGGTTCTGCGTGGGCGCGCCCCTCCTGCACTACCGGGACCCGACAGCGAGGTTTCTCGGGACTCCTCGCATCCGGGTAAGTCCAACGGACTGGTGACGCCAGGAGAAGTGTGTCCCGAGCGCCGGCCGTGGGACAGCGGCCTCGTGCGGACTAGCGGGCGAAGGTTTCTCACTTCCCGTTTGGTTTCGCCCACCTCGCCTGCGGGCAAGGGAATCCTGGGACTCCCTGTCCCTTTCTCAAGGTGGCCCCGATTTCCTTCACTGTTAGCCTGGCTTCGCTCACACTGTGCTCCAGCCGTGGGAGACGCGATTCATTCACACCCGGCATCTGCTTCGAGCCCTTGTCTTTTGCTCAACAGTTAACTCTCTACTTCCGCAACCCTGTTCGCGCCTTGTTTTTGAGACAGGGTCTGGCCGTGTAGCCCGGGTTGGTCTGGTACTCTCGGCTCTTCTGCCTCGTCCTCCCGAATGCTGGGATTACCGCTATTGTGCCGTCACGTTTTTAAAGAGCGCACTTGTTAAATTGGTCCCCCCCGCCCCTCCCCCACCCCCAGTGTGATTACTGAATGAAACACAAGGGCCAAGCTTATCTTGTGATTTCGGTACGACCTAATACAAAACTTAATTTCTAAACTTAGAAATCAGCAGGCTTGGGGCTGGGGAGGTGGCCCAACTGGTAAGATCACTTGGTGCCCAAGCATTAGGATCTGTGCTGGAATCCCCAGCATCCATCTCCGAAGCTGGTGTGGTTGGAAGCTGGTGTGGTTGTCTCGCCTGGACCCCAGAGCTGAGGGAAGGCATAGACTGGAGGATCAGTGAGGAGTGCTGGCTGCCAGCCTAGCTCCAGGCTCACTGAGAGACCCTGTTTCAAGGGAACAAGGTGGAGAGTGATAGAGCAAGGCATCCAATTCCTTCTTCTGGCCTGTTCACTGGGCGTACAACACACACACACACACACACACACACACACCACACCACACCACACCACACCACACCACACCACACAAAACCAGGAGTCAAAGTTTGCTTACTAGTTTTGTGACGGTTGATCACGTATATAAAGATGCTCGTTAAAAACATTTTTGGAAACATCTTACACAGTGCATATGATGCAGAATAGGTACTTGTCAGGTTCCTTTTTTTCTTTTACCAGCATGACAAATGCTGGGATATGTTTTTAAATGAATAGAGAGTGATTTTTGTAGAATTTTATTTTTCTTCCTAGCACTGATCATATGGATACTTTCAGAAGGTTGATAAATGTGGTAAATACATCTTAATGATGTAAATTGAAGTAATGCTAAATGTTGGTATAAACAGCTTCAAGACTAAAAATGCTCATTTAATAAGGTGCATGAGGAGTTTGCAGAGTTAAATTTCTGATTTAAGTCTGTGCATTTTATGGGTATCTTTCTGGAGACTAAGAAACTGAGCTCAGCCCAGCTGTTCTTCACAAATTTGAGACTGTAATTTAAGGCCAGTGCATTTTATGTGTGCACATAAATTTTTTTACAGATGATTGTAAAGTGCTGATCAGTGGCCACTGAATATAATTGAAACAGAATAGGAAGATGGCAGCAAATCCTTCAGGACAAGGTAATGCATGCTGGGATTTCTGTTATTACTAGAAACTTTCCCTCATCCAATAAATGTATTTGAAGTAGAGAAAATTAGTATAGAGCAGTTACTGCATCCAGAATTAAAGAATGAATAGCAAAGTGGAAACCCCCAATTTAAAACCAGTTTAACACCATATTAGTTACACATTTTTAATACTACTAATTGTGTATTTTAACCTGTTAAGATTAGTGATTCACATCGTAAAAATTTTTTTTTCTTTTTTCCATTTATTTTTGTATGGTGTGCATCAGTATATATGCATGTTTGCATGTATGGGTGCATGTGTGTGGGGGTGGGCATGCATGCATGTGGAGACTGGAGGTTGACATGGAGAATCATCCTTCATCACTCTTCACCTAATTCACTGAGGCAGGGTCTCTCAGTCAAATCCAGAGCTTGCTGATATGGCTTTCTCTTGCTAGCCAGCTTGCTCTAGGGATCCTCTCACGACCTCCGAGGCTGGAGTTACAGGTGGGCCGTTATACCCACTCAACCTGTCTGTGGGTTATAGGGATCTGAGCCCTGGTCCTCATGGAGCAAGCGCTTAACGACTGAATCATTTCCCCAGCCTGCATCCCACACTTTATCTCTGGCATCTGTTTTCTTGCTCTTTGATTTGAAATCAGCACTATTTGAAAACTGTCATCAGATAATAACTGTGCCTTCATCTTCACTGCTGTCAAAACCTCAGTCATTTCACCTGTCACTCTTTCATCAAGTCAAGTTAGGCACCTGTTGCTGTTAGGAACTTTTATTTGTAGATATTCTGTTGAAGTAAAAATTTATTCAGGTCTTTAGCTTTTTGAGGGCTGTGCACCGAGCAGTGACCTTCCTGCTTCAGCCTCCCAGTTGCTCGGATTACAAGTATGTGCCAGCTTCATCTTAAAAATAAAATTTATTCATTTACTTACTTATCTACTTATTTGTTTGTTTATTTTTGAGGCAAGTTTCTTGCTATGTAGTCTTGGCAGTCTGGAACTTACTATAAAGAGCAGGCTGGCCTCCAACATAGAGATCTGCTTGCTTCCCTAGTGTTGGGATTAAAAGCATGTGCCACCACACTTGGCTCATAAAAATTTAATCTTTAGAAGGTATTAACTATCACTTTATAAGTATTTTTTGAGAGTTTTTGTTGTTGTTGTTGTTGTTGTTGTTTGAGACAGTTTCTGTGTGTAACATCCATAACTGTCCTGGAACTTGCTCTGTAGCTCTGTAGATCAAGCTGGCCTTGAACTCACAGGGATCGCCTGCCTATGACTCCCGAGTACTGGAATTATTTTTAAGTATTTTTATGCATAAAGCTTGAAATGGGCCTCTTTCCATATCAGGTCTGAACTGTTTGACTTTTAGGTGTGTTTGACCCATCATCACAGGTAAACATATTTATCTTTAACTTCTTTTCAAAGTTAAGTTAGAAAGGTTCAGATTAAAGTAGTTTGTATAAGATCCTCGGTACTCCCCACCCTCTGCCAAAACAGCCAAAATAAGAACTAAGAGCAGTCCATTTAGGAAAGGAAAAATGTAAAAACCACACAATGTAGTCACAATGAAAACATATTTTAAATGATCCTTTTATGATAACAAAATTTGCTGGTAACTTTTCTCTTTGCAATTGTTGTAGAAACAACTATGGTTGGTATGGCTTTTGGTTGGCCTGTAGCCAGATCTATGAAGCATCCAAAATCTAACGAGTAATTAGTTGAATCAGCCACTTGACTTTGATTACTCCTATAGGAGTTCTTTTAGTGTCGCGGAGCTGCTGCTATTGGACACCAGCAGAGGGAGTCTGTATCATGTTCATAGACTTGAAGAGTCTCAGTAAAGATTTTAAAATGTAATGACGCTTATTTAATCATTTTGAGACAGGGTCTCACTGTGTAGACCTGGCTGGCCTGGTACTCTTATTTTATGTGTTTGAGTGTTTTGCCTGCATGTATGTCTGTGTGCACCACATGCATGTAGTGTCCTTGGAGGCAAGAATAGGATGTCAGCTCCCGAGACTGAACTTACAGGTTGTGAACCACCATGTGGGTGCTGGAAATCAGACCCACATCTTCTAAGAGAGCAGCCAGTGCTCTTAATTGCTGAGCTACCTCTGCAGCACCTTAGTAAAAATTTTAGTCTTTTATTGTATTTTACTATCTATAATAAATTACTTTTGCACTGTTTATGTGTATAGAAATTGGATGGAGGCTGATTGTCTTGCTTATTCTAAAATGGTAACTGAAAGAAACATGATTTATAAAAATAAGAAAAAGACTCAGTATACGCATTGTAATTCATTAGTGTTTCTTATGCAGGGGTCAGACATTCAGTGTATTCTTGTCCATTGGCTGGCTTGGGTTGAAAGCCCAGGAGATGAGTTAAGCACACTGGGTGGATTTGTGAGGGGTGTAAGAGGCAGTTAAATCATAAAGGAGCCAACCTAATCAATGGCTTAATCTCTTGAGGGACTCAGGGTTAAAAAGCCTGCTAGGAGGTGGCAGAACTCTGAAAGGACAAGGATGGGTGTCATGGGGGAAGTGGGCTATGAGGGTGCTTTGAATGTCTTGGCCCTGTTCTAGCTGCTCTCCAGCTGCCATCATGAAATTAGGTCTCACCTCAAGCCCAAAGCAATGGATCCAGGCATCCATGCACAAAAACTTCCGAAACAAGGACCAGAAAGACCTGGGTTCGATTCCCAGCGCCAGTGCGGCAGCTCATAACCATCTGTAATTCCAATTTCAGGGAATTTGATGCCCTTGTGTGGCTGGCTTCCTTAGACACTAGGCACACATGCGGCACACAGCTATGTGTGCAGCACAACACCTATACACATAATACCGTTATGCATGTGTGTGAAAGGAATTGTTTCTCTCCTTCCACCTTATGTAGTCAGGCTTGTCAGCGAGCACCTCACATCAGCTGGCCCTTCCTGGTGTTTTAAGAAACACCAAAAAAGCTGGGGTGTGGCAGGATACACACCTAGCGCTCTTTCAGATCTACTGAGCAGTTTCCATAGTATAGTAGTAATCAGAATTTCTCAGTTTGTTAAGCTTTCGGCAATCTGAAGTCCTACTTTTCTTTATCCAGTGTAATGTGGAACATTTGGTAGGTTCTCAATAATCATTTGATTTATGAGTTGATTAGTTTTAACATCTTAAGAATTTTACATGTTTTTGGAGAAATTTGAATGTAGAACCAGACCAGCAAACTAAAATTTGGCTAAGGTACCTTTCCGTATCTTTTTTAATTTTAGGTTGTATACATGGCGTGCATTTGTATGTATAGGAGTGTGTGCCCTGGTGTACATGTGGAGGTCAGAAGACAACTTCATAGGATCTGTTCTCTCCTTCCACCTTTCTGTGGGCCCCAGTATTAAGCCCGGATTGCCAGGCCTGTGTGACAAGCACCTTTCCCTATTGAAGCATCTAGCCTGCCTCCCTATTTCTGTACCTTGAATGTCTTAGTTCTTTCTTATTGATAAATGTGGCAGCCAGATCAGTCCAACTTGATTTCAGAGAGAGCCTGTGTAATACACATGGAAGGAATGGAAACTCTGATTGCATAGTTTCATGGAGTGGTAACCTGGAGATCAGTGGGTACTGTTGACTTGGAGTCACTCTGGGTGCTCTCTCCTGATCTTAGGGTCCTGTGTAGGAATAGACTGGCATAGCATCCTGTTTGACCCTACTTAATTCTGAGTTTTAGCAGAGGGAGCAAGTGCATCCTTCAGGCTGGGTTTTTTGCTTTGGGTTTTGTTGTTGTTTCGAGACAAGATTTCTCTGCATAGCTTTGTCCTCACAGAGATCCACCTGCCATTAATTTCCACATAGACTTTTTTTAAAAAAAGATTTGTTTATTTTGTATACAGCATGTATGACTACAGGTCAGAAGAGGGCACTAGATCTCGTTCCAGATGGTTGTGAGCCACCATGTGGTTGCTGGGAATTGAACTCAGGACCTCTGGAAGAGCAGTCAGTGCTCTTAACCTCTGAGCCATCTCTCCAGCCCCAATTTCCACATAGACTTTAACTGTGACTAATGATATGACAAATCACCGTTGTAATTCAACTATAGAAACCGCTGCCGCCGCCCAGCTCAGGCTTATTTTTAAGGTGTGCTGTCTCTCAAGCATCACTGATGTGTTTGAAGGATTTGTGAAAATTCTCATATAACTTTTAAAGAGTGTAGATGCAGCTGGGCAGTTTCAGAGGTGTAGTTCATTATCATCATTATGATAAGCATGTTAGCACGCAGGCAGACTTGGTGCTGAGCTGAGAGTTCTACATCTTGCAGGCAACAGGAAGTGAACTGGGACACTGGGCATGGCTTGAGCATATACAGGACCTCAAAGCCCACCCCTACAGTGACACTTCTTCCAACAAGGCCATGCCTACTTTAACACAGCCACACCTCTTACTAGTGCTACTCCCCATGAGCTTGTGGAGGCCAATTACATTCAAACTACTACATTCCACTCCCTGGCCCCTATAAGCTTAGAATATAATGCAAAATGTATTTAGTCCAACTTTAAAAGTCCCCAGAGTCTATCACAGTCTCAACAGTGTTTCAGAGTTCAGAGTTTCTTCTGAGATTCATGTAATTTCTTAACTATAATCACCTATAAAATCAAATAAAAAACAGACTGCACACTTCCAGCATATAATGGCGCAGGATATACATTACCATTCCAAAATATAGAGAAAGCAGCATAGTAAGGAAATACTGGACAAAAGCAAGATGAAAAACCAGCTGGGCAAATTCCAACTCTGCATCTCCATGTAGGATGTCAAAATGCTCTTCAGATCTCCAACTTCTTTCAGCTCTGTTGACTGTAACATACTTCTCTCTCTTGGGCTCATTCCACTTCCTATAGCAGCTTTCCTCTACAGGGATCCCATGGCTCTGGCATCTCCAGCATCTTGGGGTCTGCAAGGCAATCCAAGCTTCACCTTCACAGCTTCACACAATGGCCTCTCTAGGCCTCCATTTATTCTGGACCCTGGAATTCAGACTCCAGACTCAGCAGCAGCCTTCCTTAGTTGCTCCTTGACTCTAAAGCCAGAACCACATAGCCAAAGCTGCCAAGTTTTGCTGCTCGCTGGGGCTGGAACATGGTCCCCTTATTCAATTATATCTTCACCAGCTTTCTGTTTCCCATGGTTACCTTTATTACCTAAGCTTGGCTGTCCTGAAACTGCTCTGTAGACCAGGCTGGCCTTGAATTCAGAGATCTTTCAATTACATCTTCACTTTCCTTCACTGCCTAAGCTTGGCTGTTCTGGAACTTCCTCTGTAGACCAGGCTAGCCTCAAACTCAGGAATTCACCAGCCTCTCTGTCTTCCAAGTGCTGGGATTAAAGGCCTGCATCACCACACCCAACTCTAAGCTTTTAATTCCTTTTCACAAGTTGGAATTTAGTTGAGTGGGATCTTTCCCTGAGGGCACCACTCCCTTTATTCCATTTCTTAATCTGTTTATCTCTTTGAAGATAGGACTTTGTTCCATTCCACTTCCTGGTGCTCTTTTTATTCTCAATTATATATTTTGTGTTTTTCCTTGTTCAGCTTGCTCCCTTTCATTATAAATCTGTATAAGCAAGATGTAGAACTCTAAGCTCCTTCTCCAGCACCATGTCTGCCTTCATGCTTCTCACCTTGATGATAATGGAAAATGGATAAACCTCTGAAACTATAAGCAGTCCAATTAAATGTTTTACTTTACAAGAGCTGCTGTGGTCATGATATCTCTTCACAGCAAAGAAACCCTAACTAAGATAGAAGTTGGTACCAGAAGTGGGGTATTGATGTGATAGGTCTGACCATGCTTTTGTTTGAAGGGATATGTAATCACACGACATAGCCTATATGAGGCTGTTTTGAAATTTCCTCTGCCAACAAAATTAATTCAAATATCTTTACTTTAGCTTCAGCCATACTTTTCAAACAAGGGCAAAAAGCAACCACATTCTTTACCAAAATATCACAAGAAAGA
Organism: Onychomys torridus; assembly: GCF_903995425.1. NCBI lineage: Eukaryota > Metazoa > Chordata > Mammalia > Rodentia > Cricetidae > Onychomys > Onychomys torridus. The sequence continues at coordinate 80,304,231 of NC_050444.1, read as the reverse complement.
TCTCTAGGCCACATACTGATATTCTATTCTGAACCCTCCTGAGTCAGCTCCCGTACAGTTCAAATCACACTCAGCACCACTGTCTTCCATGTTCCTACTAGGATGGCCCATTTAGCAGCACTTAAAGCATTCAGTTGCTTCTCTAATCCACAATCCCAAGGTCCATATCCCTTCAAACAAAAGTATAGTCAGACCTATCACAGCAATACCCCACTTCTGGTACCAACTTCTGTCTAAGTTAGGGTTTCTTTGCTGTGAAGAGACACCATGACCACAGCAGCTCTTGAAAGTAAAACATTTAATTGGATTGCTTACAGTTTCAGAGGTTTATCCATTTTCCATTATCATCAAGGAGAGAAGCATGACAGTATGCAGGCAGACATGGTGCTGGAGAAGGAACTGAGAGTTCTACATCTTGCAGGCAACAGGAAGTGAACTGGGATACTGAGCATGGCTTGAGCATGTATGAGACCTCAAAGCCCACCCCCACTTCCTCCAACAAGGCCAGACCTACTCTAACAAAGTTACACCTCCTAATAGTGCCACTCCCTATGACATTTGAGGGGCAATTACATTCAAACTAAGACTTATCATTTGAAAAATGAAAGTATTTTAGTGACTGTTTCATTCTAAGAAAATGGTATTTGACAGACATGAGGATATTATAGTTCCTACTGTATATGAGATAATACAGTAAATAATCCATGTGCTAAGAGTGAACAGACACATAAGTTATAGCATGAGACCATAGGTATTAAAGAAAATCTCACTAGTGAGTATACCCTTTTGTTTAGTTTAACCTTTGAGCTAGTAAGAATTCTAATGGTGAGAGAAAAGGAGAAAAATCGTTTCTTACCTGATATGACCAGACTAACTAGTTTGCCTTAAGTTGCAAGTTTGAAGTAGGAAATTATTAGTACTTAAATAGTATTTGTTGGCTTTTCTATACTTTCATAGTGTAAATACTTTGCTCAAAACTCAGACTCCATTAGGTCATTTTGTTTGTTTGATTTTGTTTTTGAGACAGTCTCACTGTGTAGACTTAGCTGGCCTGAGAATCACTATGTATATGTAACCAGGCTTGCCTCAGAACTCCGATCTGTCTGCCTCCCTGAGTTCTGGAATTAAAGGTGTTGCTACCACACCCAGTTTAGATATAAAACTTTAAAAAGGAAGGGTGCATTTCAGAATGGTAAGGCCAGCTCAGAAGATGAGAACATACACTGACTTTCTTCCTGGGCTCTGCTTTTCAAGTCCCAGGATTACAGTGTATCACTGTGCTTCACTTAAGGTTTCAACTGTAGTAGTCTTTATGTTTTCATTGAATTTGAACATCATGTGTAAAGTTGAGAGTTTTAATTTGTAAGGATTCTGGGACATTATGTATGATTATGAAGCAATTATAGCCAATTATAAATTAAGTTGCTTAGTAATGGTTTCAAAAGCAAAGCGAAAAATCTTTCAAAAATTTTCTAGGAGGCATTTCCATGCTGGCTGTGAGCTCATTTTAAAACGTTAGTTGTCATATAGTGTAGCCCTCCACAATAAAGTACCTGGGAATTTCAAAAACCTAATAGTTGCCCTGCAGTCACTGACTCCAGCTGTAACTCTGGTATCACTTCTTCTTGTCTCTCTCCCTCTCCCTGTTTCTGTTTCTTTTTAGCTTGTGCTGGCTTAGAATTCATTCATTACCAGTAGCCCAGGTTGGCCTGGAGTTCCCAGCAGTCTTCCTGTTTAGCCCTGGGGCTAAGAGTATGGTCCGAGCTTCACACCTGGTTAACGGTTCTCTTTTTAATATTCAAATCGACAGCCTGGTTCGCCTCAACTGGCTGCTTTGTCCAAGGGCAACCTTGGACTTTTTTTCTTTTTAAAGATTTCTTACCTTCTTACAGTAAGATATCCCAGATCTGCTGTGCCCTCTATTTTTTTGTAACAGGGTCTGATGGTAGCCCAGGCTAGTCTTAAAACCTTGCTGTACAGCTGAAGGTAGTCTTGAATGCCTGATCCTGCTGCTTTCACCCCCCAAGTTCGAGTAGCCACCAAGAGTGGGTTATCATGTCCATGTGGTGCATCTTTACTGTGGGAGAGAGGCTTTATAAATTCAACCACATAATCAGTGACATCATTAGCTTGCTTTGCTCTCGTCCGACCAAGCAGTGAATGACATTGGAGAACAGTGGGTTCCTGATACGTACATTACGAGCCTGTTCTGTTCCACTGTACATGGGATACCTTCACCTTCCCTGGACATTTCACTCTGGGCCTGCCTGACCCACTGTCACTACCTAGGAAAGAGGAAGGGGCATTTCAGCAACCTGACAGTTGATGTTGATGGCCTGTTTTCCTCAGGAGCATGTCAGCAGGAAATGGGCTCTAGACTTAGTATGAAAAATTCCCTGGAAAGTTCATAAAACCATCTTTTTAGAAATGCCAGAATGTGGCTTGGGGATTTAGCTCAGTGGTAGTAGGCAAGCGCAAGGCCCTGGGTTCGATCCTCAGCTCAAAAAAATAAAATTTAAAAAAAGAAAGAAAGAAAGAAATGCCAGAATGTACTGTCACTGTTAGTTATTGAAAAGGAGTCTGCTGTTACTAGAATTTGTGGTGTAACAGGTGCAGAGATGGAAAATGGGAGAGGATAAATTACTAAAATGGATATGGTAGTTCCCAAACTCCTGCCTATAGCCAGGTTGCTGGTGCCTGGTAAATTGAGAACTGCAAGTTTCAGCTGTGTCTGGTTAGGCCAGTATCTGTGAATACCGTATACATGCTGTGCCATCTCAACCAGTCTCTCCCTCTTGGAGACATTTCCACCTACCAGTTCTTCTCTGTAAATCAGTGTAAATTCTCAGAATCCCACAGATGGGTATTTAGGCATGCTCAGGTCTACCCTTATTGAAAGTGCCCTCATTCCAAACTTTTCCTTCTAGTCTCCAGAGCTGTAATTGTCTCCTGCTCCTCCTATTCTATATTCTTCTGTTTCCCAGTCCTTTTACACTCCTGACCCCCGACTCTCTGTCTCTCTCCTCACTAGCTGGGGATCGGAAATGCAGACTCCCTGTGATCATACAGTCTGCTCAGGAGTATAAAGAGCTTGAAAGTGGCCAGCTAGGGGAGAATACTCTTTGGTTCTGGCTTGTTGCTGCTGTGTGAGAATCTCTGAGTTAGATTTGCCGAGGCTAGAGATCTGAGAACGTGGAGTCCTTTATTGTTCACATGTTGCCATTTTAATTTGGATTTGTTTGATTGTTTGTTGTTGGTTTTTTGAGACAGGGTTTTACTGTGTATTCCTGGCTGTCCTGGAACTCACTTTGTAGACCAGCCTGGCCTCAAACTTGGAGATTCACCTGCTCCTGTCTCCCAAGTCCTGGGTTTAAAGGTGTTTGCCACCACCATCTGACTTTAATTTGGATTTTAAAAAAAGATTTATTTATTTATTAATTATGTATACAGTGTTCTGTCTGCATGTGTTCCTGCAGACCAGAAGAGGGCACCAGATCTCATTACAGATGGTTGTGTGCCACCATGTGGTTGCTGGGAATTGAACTCAGGACCTTTGGAAGAGCAGTCAGTGCTCTTAACCTCTGAGCCATCTCTCCAGCCCTAATTTGGATTTTTAAAGCTTAGCTGCACACTACCTGCTGCAGGACTTTGCAACATGTGCTGAGATCTTATCTAAGTTTGAAGCTTGGAATTAAGTCAAATATTAAATAAGTATTTGATAAAAGAAGGTGTCTATATATCTGATGTTGTGCTATTTCTTAGACTTGCTTTCTGGTCTGGTCATTTGTAATTCTTTGGTTTTCCTTCAAAAAAAATGTATCATTTTTAAATGAATTTGATCAGAGTATGCACAGTATTTGTTTTGGTGGGTTTTTTAAAATGATTTATTTATTTATTTTATGTATATGAATGTTCTATCCGCATGTACACCTTTATGCCAGAAGAGGGCATCAGATCCCACTATAGATGGTTGTGAACCACTTGTGGGTGCTGGGTATTGAACTCAGGATCTCTTGAAGAGCAGTCAGTGCTCTTAACTGCTAAGCCATCTCTCCAGCATGCATAATACTTTTTTCTTCATGTAAGAATATGCACACCTGTAGATTTGACTGTAGTATTTTGGGGCCCCAAATTTAGTCCAGAACAAATGCTGTAACTCATACCTTGGTGAGTAGAATTATTCAGACCAGAGTCTTGGTGTTGGAATTGTGGTTAGTGGAAGAGTGCTTGCCTAGGATGTACAAGGGATGGGTTCTGCTACAGCAGAAACTAATAAATACATCTTAAATGTCCTTTTATTTTGTATCCATTTCTTATACTCATTGGGTTTTTTTGTTTTTTATTTTTATTTTTTTTTAATATTGTGTGTGGTTGTTTTGTTTACATGTATGTCTGGGTGCCATGTTTGTGCCTGGTGCCTACAGAGTTCCAAAGATGGTATCAGATCCCCTGGAACTGGATTAACAGTTGTGAGCTGCCTGTGGGTGCTGGGAATTGAACCCAGGTCCTCTGGAAGAACAACCAGTACTCTTAACTATTGAGCCATCTCAGTGTGCACACACAAACACACACACACACACACACACACACACACACACACACACACACACTTTTTTTTAGGGTCGAACTAGGTAGCCCTAGTTGGCCTAGAACTCAACAAAAATCCACCTGCTTCTGCTTACTTAGAGTGTTGGAATTAAAGGTGTATGCTACCATTGCTGAGCCTGGTTTTGTTTGTTTTAAGTAGGGGTGTCACGTAGCCCAGGCTACCCTAGAACGCGTGGCATAGCCAAAGATGACCTTGAACTCTTGATCTCTCTTCCGCTACCTCACAGGTGTAGTTATGCACCACCACATCTAGTTTATGCTATATTGGAGGTTGAATCCAAGGGTTTTGCATATTCAGCAAACACTCTACCAACTGCGCTAAACTCCCCATCCCATTGGAGTTTTTGTTTTGTTTTAATGAGATAAGGTCTCATGTAGGCCAGGCAGGCCTTGAACTCCACCTCTCAAGTGCTCGATTATATGTTTGCCACCACATTTGGTAATGTATTATGCTCTTAAAGTTGCTGGGAAATGGCCAGTGGGGAGAAAGAGCTTACTAGTAAGTTCATGGCTGTGCTAGAGATAGGAATTTTGCTTTCTGGCGTCTACATGGCCTTGGTCTAAAATGTTTCTTATCCTCCCCCTTCTTTTTCTTTAGGTTTTCAAAATAAAAATAGAGTTGCGATTTTGGCTGAACTGGACAAAGAAAAAAGAAAATTACTTATGCAGAACCAGTCTTCAGCAAGTCACCCTGGAGCTAGGTATTGACCGTTCTTGGAGGTGCTATTATTAATCATACTTTTAAAGAGAAAAGCACTGCCTAGCACTCTGGAGGTCTCATTAATGTTAGAATTAGGTCTGTACTTTAAGCGTCTCCTGACCAGAATCCCAATCGTGTTCATGGTCTGCCCTTCCCGTTACGTCATGTGCATCATCATCATCACGTTTCATCATAGCTGCTGCTGTCTGGGATTTGTTCTGCATCTCTGCGTACCCTAGTGCTGAGCACAGAACCAGCTGTCTCGTAGCTGCTTTAGAATCTCATGAGTAAGCCACTGTCAGCTTGGCTTTTTTTTTTTAATTCACAGTTGTTCAACCAGTGTAGAACATGGTTATCATAAGTTTAATTATGATACAGACAGTGAAGTATGGTTTTACTGTTGATAAACATCATGCTGTTTGTTAACAGTTTTTAAAAACGTTAATATCCAGTATGTGCACCTTTAATCCCAGCACTTGGGAGGCAGAGGCAGGTGATTCTCTGGGAGTTTAAAGCCAGCCTGGTCTACTTGTGAGATCCAGGACAGCCAGAGAGAGCTACAAAGTAAAACCCTGTCTCAAGCTCCCTCCTCCCCTTTGCCCCCCCCCCCCAAAAAAAAAGCAGCAGCAGCAGCAGCAGCCTGAGTTCTATTCCTAGGACATACATGGTATAGAGAACTGATCTCCACATGTCTGACACAAAACAAACAAATTAAAACAGGTTTTAAAGGAATACTTAATGAACACTATGTGATTCAACATAAGTCCAGAAAGGTTTAGGGATTAACTCTGTGGTTTAGTGTGCTTGAGGCCTTGGGTATGATTTCTAGCGCTACACATAGAAAACAGAAACACCACATGATCTCTTCAGATTTCTTATACAGCACGGTGGTTAGTAAATAATGATGTTTACCTGAATTACTGAGAGATCTTGTATAGTAATAATAATAAAAATATTGGCATATGACCTGATGGATAGGTTATTTGGCTTGACTTAATCTTTAATGTATACAAATATCAAAACACTATAACCATAAATATGTACAATTCTTATGTGTCCGCTATACCTCAATTTTAAAATGTAATTGACCATAATAAAAAGGTGCCAATCTAATAAATCCCCTTGTATAGTTTTTGTTTTTGTTTTTTTAAGATAAGGATATCTCTGTGTTTGATAACCAAGTAACCAAGATTTCCATTTTAGCATCTCCCTCTCCAGACCCTCTCTTAATAAGGACTTTCGGGATCATGCTGAGCAGCAGCACATTGCAGCCCAGCAGAAAGCAGCTCTGCAGGTGAGTGAAATGAACCTACAGCCTACTCATTGGAGAGTTCCAGGTACTAGAAGGCAACACAGTGCTTACTTTGTATCTCAATGGAGCAATGTCAATAAACATGTCCACACAAAATCACTCATGCCCAGAGGGATTGAAAGACCACTACAGTAGTAATCCATGTATCTTTTATGTGTTAATGCAGTCATGATTGATTCCCTGCTGTGCTTTGTCAAGAGATTGCTTGTTCACAAAAATATTTAGACAGAATGATACAGAAAATTGACCTGGTTAGTTTAATAGGAGCATATGTATCTTCATATTTGTCATACTATTACTTTGTCTGATTGTCTTCCTGGTTTACCATTTGGATATCTTTTTAATAGTCTACACTGCTTGCATGGACAATATTTAAAGACTCTTATTATCAGGTTTATGAATGTGATATTCCAGCTCAGAAACATTCTTTTTTTTTTTTTTTTTTTTTTTTGAGCTGAGGATCAAACCCAGGGCCTTGCGCTTGCTAGGCAAGCACTCTACCACTGAGCTAAATCCCCAACCCTACATTATTCTTTTTTTTTAATTAAATATGTTTATTTATTAAAAATTTTTTTCATTTTACATACCAACCCCAGTTCCCCCTCCCTCCCCTTCTCCCACCACCTCACCTTCCTCCCATTCTACCCCCATCCACTCCTCAGAGTGGGTAAGGCCTCCCATGGTAGTCAACAAAGTCTGGCATACCAAGTTGAAGGAGAGCCTAGCCCCTCCCCATTGTATCAAGGCTGAGCAAGGTATCCCACCACAGGGAATGGGCTCCAAAAAGTCAGTTCATGCACCTGGGATAAGTCCTGGCCCTGCTGCCAGGGACCCCACAAACAGATCGAGTCACACAACTGTCACCCACATTCAGCGGGCCTAGTTCAGTCCCATGCAGGTTCCCGAGCTGTCAGTCCAGAGTCAGTGAGCTTCAACTAGCACCGGTCAGCTGTCTCTGTGGGTTTCCCCATCATGTTCTTGACCCCCTCTTCTTCTTTTTTTTTTTTGAGCTGAGGATCGAACCCCAGGCCTTGCGCAGCGCTCTACCATTGAGCTAAATTCCCACCCCTACTCCTGATGTTTCACAATCTTGCATCTAAGCAGTTAACGCCCAGTATGCTGGATACACAGACAAGGAGCTTCCCTTAAGCATTTAGGAGGGTGAAATCTCACAGGGAATTAGCACTGGGAGGATATTAAGGTCAAGGTCAGCAAGCAAGGCAACAGTTACCCAAAACGGGGGCCAGAGACCAACATTATTCTTAAAAGTAATAGTTTTAGTATTACATTCCTCTTGGATAATTTACAATTCCCAGAGACCTTTTTGGGGGGTAGGGTGCGGGAAGGTTAGTCATATAAAACCCCTGTAATATCATCTCTTCAAGGGTGGAATGGGAGGATCTTGAGTTCCAGGCCAGCCTAGGTTACACAGCAAAACCCTAACTGATAAAACTTAAAAAAATAAAAATTTGAAAAGTATAGTGTAATTGCCTTTGCTTTTAAGAAGAATTCCAGAATTAGAATGGACATTATAGAGATCCTCTCACTTTAAATGACTAAAAGCAGTCCTCTTTATTTATTTATTTTTTAATAAGAGAGAAGTTCCTGATAGTTTTAAATGAGTTGCATTCCAAAGTCCTCTCTGCTGAACCTTAGTCATCAGTGGTCACTGTTCTCCATCCCTTCGGATGCTGCCCTTCCCCAGGCTTTGGGCTCGTGACCTTTGCTGCTACTTTTCTTCATTCCAAAGAACAAAGTGATCGAGTGTGCTGATGGAAGAGAGTCTCACAGAGACAGATAAGAGGCTGCTGAAAGAGTGCCTGGTACAGCCTGTTAATGTGAACTGTGTCCGTGTCTGTCTGTGTAAACATTAGCAGCATTAGACCTGTGTTATTCCTGGATCTTAGGAACTCAGAAAGATAAGGACTTGTAGCGCCTTAGTTGAGGAGAATGTCTCTCACTAGCTGTTGTTGTACTCTTTCTCAGCACGCTCACGCACATTCATCTGGATACTTCATTACTCAAGACTCAGCCTTCGGGAACCTTATTCTCCCTGTCTTACCTCGCCTGGACCCAGAATGAAGACTGTGTCTGCATAAAGGGACCTTGTTATATCCAGAGGCAGAGCTCTCACTCAGCTCTGTACAAACTGACCTTCAGAATTTTGGAGAACTTAGTTTTCGTTTCTTTAAAGAAAGGAATCAGTGAGTGAGTGGGAAAGAAGGGGAGCGGGGATGCTGAGGACTCTGGAAGCTCCAGCGCTGGCGAGTTGGTTGGGCTGGCGGGGACTACATTTTGTATTACCATTTAACTCTGCACTCTCAGACTCAGAATTGCTTAGTTTCATAAAATCTGCACCCCGTTCAACAAGTTGGACTGAATGTCTCCTGCATGAAGCCCTGGGGTTGCCCCCAGCACTACACAGACAAGCTGTGCGCCTGCCTGTAATCTCGGTTTAGGGAAACACAGGCGGGAAGATGAGAACTTTAGAACCATCCTTGCCTAGGTAGTGATTTTGAGACCAGTCTGAGGATAGAAGACTGTGCCTCAGCACGCACACGCACACACACAAAACCAAAAGAACCATGTATAGTCCTAACTTTAGAGAAATGAGGATGCTTTTAAAAAATGCAAACAAGCTGGGCAGCAGTGGCACACGCCTTCAATCCCAGCACTCAGGAGGCAGAGCCAGGCGGATCTCTGTGAGTTCGAGGTCAGCCTGGTCTACAGAGCGAGATCCAGGACAGGCACCAAAACTACACAGAGAAACCCTGCCTCGAACCCACCCACCCCCAAAAAATACAAACAGGCTTACATTACATATTTGTGGTTTCTGTGCTCAGAAGCAATCCAGAAATATTCTGAGTTGATAACTAGTTCTCCTACTCTGAATTTTAAAAGAATTACAAATAAGACTAAATTACCAACCAAACTTCAATCATTTTCAAATAAATACTGTTATAAATGATGTGACTAAATACTGTTATGAAACAACTAAGTAATATGTTGGCTTTAAATGTATTTGTATTCTCACTTCATTTTGCTACAGAAGTGGTATGTTTGAGTGGTTTTATATCTTATCTAATTGAAAATTTAAAATTAGGCAAATGAAGGCCTTTTAAAGTCCTTTAGATAAAAAAGCCTTGGGTTAAGCAAGTTACTCAGTAGGGCCCAACTTTAACAAGAAACTATGGTGCTTATTTAGCTATATAGTTCCCACTATCTCCCCTTTGTCCTACAGAATTAGAGTGTGATTAAAATAAAGTGTGAGCCAGTGGTGGTGGTGGCGCACACCTTTAATCCCAGGGAGGCAGAGTCAGGCAAATTTCTGTGAGTTTGAGCCCAGCCTGGTCTACAGAGCAAGATCCAGGATAGGCACCAAAACTACACAGAGAAACCCTGTCTAGAAAAAACAAAAATAAAAAAATAAAAAATAAATAAAATAAAGTGTGGAAGCATGGGTTAGACAGTTCTGGAACACATCTTGCACACAAATGTCATGATTGAAGTGATACTTTGTAAGGATGCTGAGGATTGAACCTAGGGATCTGTAAAAGCTGTGCAGTGTTGTTTTCCTGAGCCAGTACCCCAGTCCCTCTGCGACCCCATCCTCTGGTGTAGGAAGTTTAAACCTCAGTTTTTAGTCAGGTCAACAGTCAGCCACAATTATGCTCCTAATAGTTCCCTGTAGGTGTTTTCACCAAGCACAACATCCCCCTGCTCAAAGGAAGCAGGAGTGAGCAGTCCTAGAAGACGCGGTGCCTCTTAAGAACGGGAACTGACCTCTGCGTCTGAGTGGGGTAGAACTATCCAGTTAGAAAGTGCTCCCCATTGTAGGCAGGGGTCCTCATGTCTGCCGTGTCTACTCCTCTCTTGCCAAAAGACCGTCCAGCTTCTCCTGAGGCTCCTAGTAGCTGTGTCTGTGTGATTCCTAACATACTAACATGGTTCTAAATCTGTCTGCTGATACTAGGGAGATAAGTGTGTGCATAGTTTCCCACTATTGAAGCCTTTACTACCGTGACGTTGTAATTTAGGTGCCTGTGTTCCTTTCCTGTTTCTGACATAAAATACTCTGATGAGAAAACCTGAAGGGAGAAAGGGCTGGTGTTGGCTCACAGTAGAAGACACGTCCAGCGCGGTGGACAAGTCAGTGCAGCAAGAGCTTGAAGCATCTGGTCGACCTCATCTACAGTCAAGTAGAGACAGAATGGGTGCCGATGTTCTCTCCTGCACGGCCAGGCATGGTGCCGCTCCCAACAGTCGGGCATCTTCTACCTCAGTTAATACTATCAGAATTCTGAAAGGCATGCCCAGAGGTCCATCTCCTAGGTGATTCTGGGTTGTGTCACACTGATGATGCCATCCCACTTACTAGGACGTTTCACTGTCCTCTGCCTTGTGTAACAGATACGCAGAGATGAGTATGTGGATCACTGAGACCTGTGTATGGGGAGGTAACATTGCGGAGGACTACGCTGGCATACAAGTAGTCATGGAGCAAGCAGTTACGGCACAGGCGAGGCATCCTGGTGATCACTGCAGTCTGGAGAGGGTTAGAAGTATGGAGGTGATGTAACTTGCTAGAGAGTAAAGGGTGCCCCAGACAAAGGTCAGAACTGCAGTCCGGTCCAGTGTAGTGGTTCATGACTAATCCTAGCATTCAGGTAAGGACAGCCCGGGCTACAGAGTGAAACCCTCCTCCTTAGCCCTACCCTCACTTCCCAAGACAGTCTGATAAAAGAGAACGAGTTGGGTCAGGGATGAAGCCTGCAGTCTTAAAGGTAGGATTGGACTCAGCTGAAGCCCTCAGGTGAAATGCCTGCCAGTGCTTGCTCTTTGAGATCATGGGTGAATTTAGGTAAATCTCTGAACCTTTTTGCATGCCATCTATAAAATGGGAACAGCGCACACTGACTATTGTCTTACTTGGTTAGGCCAGTACTTTTTAAAGTACAAGTCTCAGCTCGTTTCTGAGTTAAGGCAGCTTAATGGTTTAATGCATTGTATCTGCATTAAATAAAAAAAATAGAAAAAGGAAACAGTGTACTGCATGTGTTAACAGGTGCTTTAGTTTCGTGAATGTTCTGTGACTATGTGTATGTAGTTTACATTCTATTCATAAGTCTTCAAGGGTAAAGACTGCTTTTTCTCTCTCCTTCTCTTACTTCATCTGGAAAAATACCTGCTATGTTGGAGTATTTATATCTACTTATTGAAGGAGTGAATGCTAGAATACACATACACACACCCAACCTTGGTTGCAGAGTAAAATAAAAACATTCTCCACCTTGTTTTTGAAATAGGGTCTGCCGCTGATGCTGGAGCTCACTGATTGTTAGACTGGCCAGCAGGCCCCAGGGATCCTCCTCTAGGTGCTGGGATTACAGTGCCTGCCAAGCTTTTATGTGGGTGCTGGAGGTTGGATTTAGGTCCACATGCTTGTAGTTTACAGTTTGAGCCCTCTCTCTAGCTCCTACAAAGATGTGTTTGTATGTGTGTGTTTTGTTTTTCTGAGACATGGAAAATAAAATTTGAAAGCTACCAAATACTTGAGATGACAGTGCTTTTTATGATAGATAAAACCAAAAGGGCTCAGTGATTTTAAATTGGTTTTTTTGTTTTTGTTGTTTTTTCTCCCACCCCTGAATCTGTGAGCTATTTTATTAAATCATCTAAATTTTTTGCTTTGCTTTGGCAAGAGAAAGTTCTATGAGTTCAAAGCCCACTTAGGCAAGGGCTTTGACAAGATTCTGAGAACAGAAGATGTACAGAATGGGAATGGATGGTTTGATTGGGCCCCATCCACAGATTCCCATCAGTGAGCACAAGTCCTACTCAACGATGTTAAGTCAACCAGTAGTTACGAAGTGCCTTCGCTATTCATGGCTGTGCATAGTAGTTTGCTCTTTATAGTTATAGGAGCAAATGAAGGATGAACGTGGACCATGAGGAGAGGGAGAACACATAAAGACAGATACCCTCATATTAGTGAATGACATGAGCATGGGAAGACACATGAAGGCTGTATCAGAAAATAGCATTTGAAACTTAATTTACAAGATGAAATATTTTGAGACAAAAAACATTCAGGGTAAAGGCAATGTCTGCATGGAGGCAAGAGGATGTCAGCTGTGTAGGGGTCATGGAGCAACCAAAGTGCAATTTAGCTGGAGCATAGATTTGTATAGTATTTTTTAAATGACTAAATGGACAATTCATTGGTAGAGCTTAGTATACATAAGGTCCTAAGTTCAATCCCCAGCACTGATATTTACAAAATGAGCCACAGTCTAGGATAGATTCATATTTCAGTCTTGAATTCTGGAGTGAGCTACTTTGCTTGGTACAAAGCTGGGAGCTATTGAACATTTAGGGGCATAGTCAGGTATAGAGATGAATAAACTTAGCCCACATCGGCTCTTAGAAAAGGTGAACTTGGGAGACACCAAAAGAACATGACTAATTCAGCTCACTTCTGCTTCATTGATACCTGCTTTCTTTTCCATCTCATTTTGACCCTTTTTCCCAGACTCTTCTTAGCTTGCCCCTATATACCTATATTATCGTGGGGTTTCTTCTTTAGATAGGTCTCCAAGAACTTTAAGGAAAAGGCCAGGGTACTGTTGGAGGGGATTAATTTAATCTGCACACAGCTCACAAGATAGTGAGTTAGAATTTACCCAGCATCATGTTCTTCCTAACAGTCCTATTTGTTTGTTTGTTTTTGTTTTTCGAGACCGGGTTTCTCTGTGTAGCTTTGCACCTTTCCTGGAGCTCACTTGATAGACCGGGCTGGCCTTGAACTCACAGAGATCCGCCTGGCTCTGCCTCCCGAGTGCTGGGATTACAGGCATGCGCCACCACCGCCCGGCTACAGTCCTATTTGTATAGGCCATGTTTCCTTCTATGGAATTTGACTCAGCCACATCCACAGCAGTGGACCTTACATGCTACACAAACCACCATAATTCCTCATTGCCAAAGTAACAGTAGGTCCTGCCTAAGACAGCTAGCACATTTCTAGAACAGACTGGTTCAGGCGAGACTTGGGAGAGTTTGCTGAGAGTTAGAAAAGTTCCAAAGGGTGCTCTTCACATGGATGAAAGGAAGCGGTGCCGTGCTGCTGGTGGCGACCACCATGGGAGCGGAACTAAATTAGGAGTGAAGACACCACCCTAAAGGCAGAGCAGAGGTGGCCCTCATTGGTGACGCTCCTGGGCCTGTGACTGACATGACTCAGATAACCTCAAGGTGCTAGTGATCCTGAAATGTCAGATCTGGGATTCTCATTAAGTTGGATTTAGGTAGCGTTCTGGGTTTTTTGTCACTTGTCTTATAAAGATCTTAATTCAAGGACTATTAATTTGATGCCATCTTAGCCACACAGAGTAGGCAATGGGAATACAGAACTCCAGTGTTGTTTGTTGTGTTTTTGATTTGTTTTTTGACCATGCAATGCTGCTTCAGCATGCATTAGTATGCTGTCCTTCATAGCCACAGAACCTGTTTGCCTGTTCCTATCTCCCTGCAGCTCAGCCTCCTCGGTACCTGCTCACCTTCCATGACACATCCTTATAATTTCCCCACTGTGGTGTGTGTTGGGTCCATCACAAAAAAACACATATGCAAGTGTTTTGAACTTCTCAAGAGAACACAGCTCACAAGTCTATAGCCTGGTTGTGAATTCAGTTAGTCTCTGGCTCATTATTGCCACCATGGGGATGGAGAATGCCCGGGACACTTGGTTTGATTGTGTCAAACTGTATTATCAAGATAACTATTGTCTTTTAAGGCCGCATCTTTGCCAACATCACTGTCAAGTGCTGTGTGATTCTCTATGTCCCTTCAGGCCCTTCACTGCTTCTCCCTAGGCTTGTGCCCTTCTGCTGCTGTGCTGAAGCCATCACCAGTCCATGGCCACTTGAATGTGACTTAGATGGGTACCCTAGTCTCCAGATGCCTGACATCGTTTGCTCCAAAGGCTGTGGGAGAAGAAATAAACTGGAAACATGTCCTCATGCTCCTCACCTGCATCCTTCTCTGGGGCTCCATACCCTGAGAGTGTAGTTACCACCTTCCCTGCCTTCCTTTGTCCCTACAGAACCATGCTTGCAGCTCGTGTATGTGTGCATTGTTGAAGACCTTCCCACAGGATCTGTCCTTTTCAAGCCTGGATTAACTATGTGCCCTCCCCAGGAGACTGTTCTGTTTCTGCCGCAGCTCCCCACTGAGAACGTCTAACCACTTGTCTTGGGTAGCCACATACTCTGGTTTTCTTAATTATTTTGACTTTCTCCTCCCTTTTTTATCGTGATGGTAAATGCTTTGCACTCTAAAGGCTGTCTGTCTACATTTGCCTTCTCTTGGCTTGCATCTCATTTCATTCTACCCATCCCTCTGCTCCCCACCTAACACATTCCAAGAGTGGTCTGTGCTGGCTGCCACTGCTTCTTCTAGACTGGAACCCACCGAGCTCAAACTGACCCGAAGTCACTGAAATGTGTAAAGGCTCCATTCCCCAAGCCCAGCAGTGAGCGTTGGTGTTTTGCTTCTGCTCTCTCTAGCACCAGATGCTAAGGATCATCTGGAACCATGGTTATGTTCTCAGGGTTCCTTGTGCCTTAGCAGCCATGCCTTCTGTTCCCTCGGCCAGCTTCTCTTTCCAAGTGCAGCATAGTGGAATGTCCTTGAAGATGAACTTTTAAGAATCTCTTGCCTATCTTCATCCTGTGTTAGTCTGTCCAGAAACATGGCTTTGGGTGCTATCCTTTGATGACTTTTCAATTTGTATCACTATTACTGACATCTCCCCTTGTGGTTAGTCTCTAAAGTGGATCTCAGTCTGTACAGATGCACTCAAGGGAGTGCAGCAAAGAATCTGCCCACATGGCTGCTCCATTATTGGGAGAAAGGTTTTTATTGTGAATAAGAGAGCGAATATCCAGAGGCATCGTGGAAGAGTCCAGAGCAGTGAGAAAGCAGTGGACTGGTCATGGCCAGGGCTATCTGAGAGAGAGAATGGAGGGCAAGAGAGCGTAGGGTGGACAAATCACGTGGATTGTAAGAAACAGGAGGGACTCCTGGGGATGGAGAACCAGTTCACAAGTTCCTGAGAAGTGCTGGCTTCATCGAACTGCCAGAAATCCTTCTGCAGTCCAGTTTGAACTCATTTCTGGACACCTGCACACCCTGAGACCTAACAATGTGTATGCCACTGACCTTGTAACAGGCAGACCCTTCACTATCTGACTTCTCACAATCGGTACGGCAGAAGGCAGGCAGGCTATCTGAGACTGGCCTGTAGTATGAGGACGCCTAAGCCAACTACATGAAGAGTCCTCATGGAGCACTGGCCTAGTTAGGGTTACTATTGCTATGACAAACACCATGACCAATGAGACTTGGGGAGGAAAGGGTTCATTTGGCTTCCACCTCCACCTCATAGTCCATCATCAAAGGAAGACAGGACAGGAACTCAAGCAGGGCAGGAACCTGGAGGCAGGAGCTGATACAGAAGCCATGGAGAGGTGCTGCTTACTGGCTTGCTCCTCATGGCTTGCTCAATAGAACCCAGGACCACCAGCCCAGGGTGGCACCACCCACAATGGGCTGGGCCCTTCCACATCAATCAATGATTAAGAAAATGCCCCACAGCTGGATCTTATGGAGACATTTTTTCAGTTGAGGCTCCCTTCTTTCAGATGTAACTCTAGCTTGTGTTAAGTTGACATAAAACTAGCCAGCATAAACACCAAGCGGCCAGATAGTGAGTGATAATAAGTAAAGCTATCATGACTGGCCTACCCACCGATGGATGAGGTCAAATGAGTAACCTCTGCTGATGTCACAGGGTCCAGCACTACCTGGATGTGCCCAGTCCACCCACAGAATTGTAAGAAAACTAAATTCTCATTATTTATGTAAGTTTTAAGATTTTTTTAAACTTATGTAAATAGCACAGAGCATGTGTGGAGCCCAGAGGACAGCTTTGTGGAGTTGGTTCTTCTTCCCCGTGGGTTTTGGGAATTGGTCTCCAGCCTGGTAGCACATGCCATCTCACTGGCCCACTAAGTTAGGGAGTAGTTCATTATGCAGCAAAAGACACCTGAGACACCTTCTTCTGCGAACTCACATACCTTTCATTGCCATTTGTTTCTCCTGGGCTTCACGCAAAAAAACACAGTCCAGAAGTATTTAGATAATTTAAGTCTGTGTGCTAAGGCTGTGGGAGTGGGTAAGACTGTCCTAACTAGTCTGTGGTTAAAAGTGGTTAAACGCACTTGCTCTCTTGCAAGGGACCCAAGTTTAATTCCCAGCACCCACAAGGCAGATCACAACTGTCTGTAACGCCAGTTCTGGGGGATCCAATGTCCTCTTCTGATTGCCAACAGTACTAGGAACTCATATAGTCCACATACAGACACACATGCAGGTAAAAGTCTTACGTATAAATAAATTTTTAAATAAATCAAAAAGAGAGAGGGAAAGAAAGGAAGGAAGGAAGGAGAAAGGAAGAAAGAAAGAAAGAAGGAAAGAGAAAGAAAGAAGGAAAGAAAGGAAGGAATTAGTTGAGGTACAGATACCTTGCTCAGGATTACAGAGCTGGGAAGAATTGGAATTTAAACATGAATAGCAAATCGAAATTAATTAGAGGATGCTTTTCTTTTTGTTTAAGGCAATTACTTTTTACTTTAATATAAGTTCAAGACTTATTTATTTATCTATTTACTTGTTTATTATTTGAGACAGGTCCTCTGTAGCTCCGGCTGGCCTGGAATTTGTGGCCTTGAACTCACAGAGATCCGCATACTTGGACTTCCTGAGTGCTCAGATTAAAGGCAGGCGCCACCAGGCCGGGCACCAAATTCAAGTTTTAAAACAAGGAATCAATGTAAATATAAAACATTAAATACGTAGTAGAATAAGCAAACTTGTCATAACAAAAATTGTGCAAGTGGCATGTAACGCCGGACACTTGGGGACTTGGTGGTCGCACTGAGAGACAGGAGGGTAAGAAAGAGACGTGGGTAAGAAAGAGACGTGGGAGTGATCTTTGTGCAGTCTGCCCACGCACTGACGATACAGTACAAAGGGAAACGTCAACATCACACTTTTCCCTGCCTGAGAGAGGTCAGATTGCAGCCTTTCAATTCTGGGCTATTATCCAAGGGACAGACAGGAGTAACAGGGTACAAACACAGCATTCCTATCGACTGTCAAACGTGCATCTGTTATTGGTACATTAGTCCCTCCAACACTGTCATAAAAAGTTGACTGGGTTCTTTAAATTTGTCCAAACTCTTAAAGACGATTAACCACAGCTAAGCATGTTAGAAATGTGCTAAATTGCTTCCTCGATTGCATGCTGAGCATTTTAGCAGCTGAGTACACTGTAAATACTCCAGCAGGAAATTTTGTTTTACATCTTTATTTCTTTGGGATCCCATGAGAAATATAAGGATCTTGTTTATTGTTGAAATGCATCTTGTTTAATGTCTTTCACATCTGTCCCTGGTGTCTTACCAGCAAAAATGGTAGTGAAAATGCCCCTAAGAAGAGGGAGGAATCAGACAGAATCCAAAGACAACAAAGACAAATAAATGTACTGGAGAAGGAAGATGGAGCCACATACCTGAAAGAAGCCCCAGCATTCTGGGCAGGAGAGTCTCAGGACCCTTGCTAAGCCTGGGTGGGTAGCAGGCGCCCAGGACTGGAATGCCTGTGCCCTGGTCCCCATGTCCCACTGGTGCCTTCAGGGAGGACACCTCCTCTACAGCAGCACCTCCTCGGCCACATGCACCCTTCGGCCCTTTTGCCTCATTTTGCTAATCTGCAAGGGACACTGGCATGAATGTGACACACGTCTGTGTACCATAAGCACACCTGTTTCAATAACCCACAGATCTATGTTGAAGGAACCAGGTTAGCGGATACAAATGGGTGCCCACAGTAACAGCTTTCTTCACTGCATGCTTCTATCACAATACAGTCCATCATGCTCCCCAAAAACTTTACTTCAGTTTCCATCAACAGCATCATCCCCATGTCTCTGCAGGCCCCTCCTTTCAGCTGAGGATACTCACCTCTGAGGCGGTACCATCTCTAGAACAGCCTTGTGGTCTGGTGTGTTTGTTTATAACTGTTCTTGTTTATTTCATCTTAGAACTCTCCCAGGTCCCACTCCATCACTGAGGGGAGCCAGGGAGGGAACTCCTCACAGGAAATGAGACAGGAACCAAACCAGAAGCCATGGAACAGGTTTCAAGTATCCTCAGGTTGTTCTTCACACTCTCATGGGAGACTGCGCTGGCCAGTTTTCTGTCAACACCGCTAGAATCATTTGGGAAAAGGGAACCTCAATTGAGAAGATGCTCCTGCTAGATTGACCTGTGGGCAAGCCTGTGCTGCATTTTATTGATGATTGATGTTAGAGGGCCCAGCTCACTGTGGATCAGTCACTCTGGGCTGCTGGTCCTGGGTACCATAAAAAGCAGGCCGAGCAAGCCATGCAAGCCAGTAAGCAGTGTTCCTCCATGGTCCCTGCTTCCAGCTTGCTGCCTGTGATGGCTCTTCTCGGTTGTCAACTTGACTACATCTTGAATGAATTACAATCCAGAAATGGAGGACAAGCCTGTGAGAGACTTTTGCTTGGTTTGAAGTGGGTGAATCCACTTCTAGTCCAGACCTTTGAGGCAGGAAGACCACGTCTTTAATCCAGGTCTTGAGGCTACACCTTGAATCTGGGCCTCACCTGCTGGCAGCCTATATAAGGACAATGGAAGATGGTTTCTCATTCAGTTCTTCACCTGCTTGCCCTCGCCTTGCCTACACATCCAGTCCTTCACTGGCACTGGAGCCTACTTCAGGATCCCAGCATCTACAGAAGACCAGCTGAGACACCCAGCCTTGCAAACTGAGCAGCTACTGGATTCTTGGACTTTCCATTCACAGCCAGATGTTATTGGATCAGACACACTGCAGCCTATAAGTCATTCCAATAAATTCCCTTTTATATATAAAGAGACTTATTCCATAAATTCGGTGACTCCAGAGAACCTTGACTAATACACTGCCCTAATCTCCTTCATGATGTACTACAACTATCAGATTAAAATCAAGGCTTTTTCCCCCAAACTGCTTTTTACCACAGCAACATGACTCGTACCACAGCAACAGAAACCTAAGATACCCAAATCTATTCTGCTGGAAATATTCTTTAAATTTTTGTTTCTTAGAAATGAGTTTATCTGTTGTAATTCAGAGAGCAATAGACTTCCACTTGGAAGATCTGAGGACTAAATGCCTCTGAAGTAACAGGACTGGAAGAGCTGAAATCATGAATTAAACATTAACTGAAGGCAGGAACGCAATGGCCAGTATATGACTGAAACCTTTCCATGGGACTCGCTCTGCACTTCTTAAGAGAACCAGAAGAGGAGGCCCCTGCAGCAACAACTGCTTCCTCAGCAAGAGCTCAGGAGCATCAGATGTGGGCAAGGAAGACACAATGTGCCAGCATTGCAAAGCACCACTTACGAGAATGTGATCCGAATGTGAAAATACTCAAGCTGCATCCTGCATGTCATGTTCAAGTAGCTAGGTTACTTTAAGAAAACAGACATAAAATATACATTATTTTTTATTTTTTTTAAAATCTGGGTTAAACAGTAAAGCTGCATATACATGAATAAAATCAAGCAACACTTTAAAACAAACAAAACCCCAAACATTGCAAATTGTTAACAGACTACTAGACCGTCAATTGGAGGGTTGGCCCACATGAGTAAGAGAACCTCATCCAACACCAACACTGACAGAAAACGGATGCAAAGGCTTCCTGCTCACAGGCTCCTGTGTGCACGTGTGTGTTCCCAGGTGTGGCCACCCGGGGAGAAAAAGTTGGAAAGGGGTACAATAAAATCAGTCATTAGTAAATGAACACCAGCCAGAAAGACTTTCCTAGTGTGTTTAAAAACACCCAGGAGAATAAAAACATTACAAATGCATTTTTGTTACAAAACAAAGAACTGTCACATAGAAAACACTGAAATTTTAAGTAAAGACAAATTACTTATCTAAGTGGTAAAGTCAAGCGGACTTGTCAATCACAGCTAAGCAAGAGAACCCTGGGAAGCTTACACTAGGTCTCCAAACAAGAAGAGGCCGTCAGTCCCTCGGGGACAGGTTTGCAGTGTTTCAGAATGAAAAACTAAGCAAGCACAAAGCAATCTGCAAACTCCTGTATTGCTAATTTAAAGTAAACACTGGGGTTCACTGGGCAGACAGCTAGGCGCACATTCTACAGCGGGAGCTGAGCTGGAGGCTGAGGATACCCTCCACTCCTGTTTCCAAGCCTGTCCAGGGCAAGCACACGAAAACAAAAGAACCGGTTTTGGTGCTGACAGATACTGTAGGTTCTAGAAGTAATTTGTTTCCACTGTTCTTATTCTCTTCCTGTGCCACCCACTGCACCAAGCTGGGTATTGAAACTAGGGCCTGGCAGGGCATGGTGGCACATGCATTTAACCCCAGCACTGAGTTCAAGGCCAGCCTGCTATACATAATGAGTTCTAGGCGACCCAAGGCTACATAGTGAGACCCTGTTTCAAACATCAAACAACAAGAACCAAACAAAACAACAAAGACCAAAAACAAAACAACAACAACAACAACAAAAACTACCTAGGGCAAAGCGCTCTACCACTGAGCTACATCCACAAGTTCACAACACTTGAATTTTGACAGATGTTTATAACTTCAAGTATTGTTTAGGAAAGCACCACTGCCTTGGCCAGCTTTCTGCAGTTAAAATCGAACTTTCTTTATCTTTGCACTCTAGAAGACACCATTTGTTTTTTGGTATGAGTGTTCTGTCTTCACATATGCCTACATGCTAAAAGAGGGCATCAGATCCTGTTATAGATGGCTGTGAGCCACCATGGTGGTTGCTGGGAGTCTCAGGCCTCTGGAACAGCAGCCAGTGCTCTTAACTACTGAGCCACCTCTCCAGCCCCCAAATCCAGCTTTTTAAAAGTTTATTTCATGTGCATGCCTAGAAGAACCTGTGGAGGCCAGAAGAGGGCATTGAATCCCCTGGAACTGGAATCATAGACAGTCGTGAGCTGTCAAGTGGGTGTTGGGAATTGAACCTGTGTCCTCTGTAAGAGCTGTTAGTGCTCTGAACCACTGTGCCATCTCTCCAGCTCCCCTCCCCACGTTTAAAAGGGACATATATCCATTCTGTAACCGTCGAATTGTGTACCTGCCGTCACTGACTTCGGGGAGCGTGGAACTGTACGTGTGATGCTGTGAACAGGCACAGTCTGGGATCTGAGACCCCAGAACAGAACAAGTGGCCATTTAAAAGCAATGGGCTTTTCCACAAGAGTGTTTTAAATGTTGGAAAAGCCTAAAATAATTTAGATTTTATTTGTAAGAGTTGTAGCTGAGTTTTCTATTTATAACTGCTATGGATTGTTTCAGTAATAATTTTTTTTAAAACAGTACTGTGGCACTACATTTACTTTTAGATACATGTTACATTAACTTAGCACATTCAAGAGAGGACTCTGGGCATTTTCAGATGCATGACTTCTAGCTTTATTGGCTATTTAAAAGTACCCCCTCCTCTCCTCTAGTGGATAATGACCCAATGTTTATTATTCCAGAGACACTGAAATTAGAGACCCATTTCATCTAAATGATACGTTGGATGCTGTAGGGTAGCTGGGATTTTTCTTGGACTTTATCATAACTAAAATACTTAAGATATTAAAATATAAAATTCCAAAGATGCAATCTTTCTCTTGAGAATTCCCTACTGTTTCCCAGCACTTGGTGCTGCAGAGGGGCCGAAGACAGCCCTCTTCTCTCTTCTCATAGACAGCTTGCTGCTTTCTGATTGGATGTCTGAAGGGTCCTGTCCAGAAGTGTTAGCTACGTGTGTGTATGTGTGTGTGTGTGTGTGTGTGTGTGTGTGTGTGTGTGAAGCTGGGATACATCGAGCCTTTGCAAACTTTATAAACTCTGATACTCATTTGTTCAGGAAAGATCTTGTTTCTCCGTCATCTTTCCATTAAAGACAAACTCAAGCTACTGCTCTTTTCAGATCCAATTACCGGTTTTTTTGTTTGTTTGTTTTTGTTTGTTTGTTTGTTTTTTTGAGACACTGTTTCTCTGTGTAGCTTTGCACCTTTCCTGGAACTCACTCTGTAGCCCAGGCTGGACTTGAACTCACAGAGATCCGCCTGGCTCTGGCTCCTGAGTGCTGGGATGAAAGGCGTGCGCCACCACTGCCTGGCTATCTTCTTTAAAAACTTTTTAAACAGGAAAAGCTCTCCTGTCTCTCACATAACTGACATTTTTAAGGCGAAGTACCGTTCTTCTCTTCCAACACAGGTTTCAATCTACTACTGTCTTAATCTTCCCTAAAGCCCTTTCTGATCCATTTCTTTTTCCGTCCAATTCTGCTGCCTTTTCTCTCCCTACCCTTTACGATAACTTCATATTACACAGAGGCAGACCATGCTTTTACAATCATGACAAAGAGAATCCCCAAATTTTCTCAAATATACCACTTGAATGTCAAGGGTGCTGGTGGTCAGACATGGTAACTCCTGGAATCTGAGAAAGGAGGACTATGTGAGTTCAAGCCAGTGACTACATGAAATCCTGTGTCCTCAACCCCCCCCCCCCCCCCCAATGCTTTGGAAACTGTTCATTTTCTTTGGGCACATTCTTAACAAATTTCTCTCCATTGCCACCCCTAACTGTGAGGTTTTTGTTTTTGTTTTTGTTTTTGTTTTTGTTTTTTTTTTTTCTCTCAGACACCACATACCTGTCAATTCCCTTTTCAGTGAAATCCTGGGTCACGGTAAGCTTAGCTGGGCAAGCTAGTCTTCAGCGCTTTACTGGCGAAGACTCCTATTGCCCAGCTTTCTGGATCTCGGAACCAACACCATACAAGAAGTCATCTCATTTCCTGGGGCTGGAGAGATGGCTCCAAAGTTAAGAGCATTTACCGCTCTTCAAAAGGTCCTGAGTTCAATTCCCAGCACCCACATGGTGGCATCTCCTGGCATGCAGACACAACACTGTATACATAATAAAATACATCTTAAAACATTTGCATTTCCTGCTGTCCAGCCTTTGTTTCCACTTTCACCTAAAGGTGTTATTCTAGGAGCGTGTCTAGTGTCCCTTCTGCTTTCTGGTCACTGTCACCCTACAGTTTGGGGTCTCGGACTAGACGAGGATGTACATTGGGGAGAGGGTGAAATCTAGAGCCCACCCTTCATGGTGCAGCATCAGGTTAAGCTCAGCACCTCTGGTTTGGGATCCTTATCATGAGTGTGAAGCATGGATACATAGGGATTGCTTAGGGAGGCCAGAGACTGAGCTCCAGTCTGCCTGCCATGCCTCACAAACAGGGTTGATTCCATCTAGACTCTACAATTGAGATCCGGTCTTCTGGTCTTCACGAGTCTTTAAAAAACTATCTGTATGAGTGTTTTGCCTGCATGTATGTCTGTGCACCATGTGCATGCCTGGCACTTGTTCAGGCCAGAAGAGGGTGCTGGATACCCTGGGACTAGCTAGCCAGTTGGAAGCCGCCATGACAGTGCCAGGACTCGAGCCCAGGTCCTCTAGAAGAGCAGCTCTCCAGCCCTGATAAATCTCTTCTGCTAGCCAGATATTGTGTTATTGATTTTTATTTAAATCCCAATCTTCCCAGATATGCTCTGGAGGAACAAGTTCACTAGCTTCCCTGGCCTGATTCTGCAACCTGCCCCTGACTGTCCCTGGCTGGTTAGTTCTAACAGAATTTTCAGACAGGATCTCAATAGCCCAGTTTAGCTTATGTAGCCAAGTATGACAAACCCCTGATCCTTCTGCCTCCAGCTCCCAACTGCTAGGAACGCACATGTGTGCCGCCATGGCTAGCTAAAACTTCTAAAATTTATTTTTTCAAAGTTAATTGTACTTCAGCAGGCCTGAAGGAGGCTTTTTCCCCCTAATGAACTGAGCACTGGATTTGATATCAGAAGACTTGATATGGGTTTATGTTCTCCAACTTACTAGCTCTATAAGAACTTGGGAAGTTAAATTGACTTATCTGAGTCTTGGTTTCTTAACAAGAAACTGGGAATAATTAGATGTATTTTATAAACTGCTGTGAAAGTTAACAGAGAATGAGGCAGTCCTGGGAAGCCCTTACCACAGTGGTGGTCAGACAGACCGGAGTCTGCATTTGAAAACTGTGGATTCAGTGCTAAGTAGCTGCACAAGAAACAGCCCTGTATCAACAATGAAGCTTCCAGGCTCTTTTCCCTTTCAAAGATGGAGGAAGAATCTGTGCTGTCAGTATGAGTGATGATAGAACATCCTTTGGGGGAGGGCCTTAAGTACTTCCTGAAAAGGCTAACTTCTACACCACCATTCCACCTCACTTCATGTTTTTTCATTCATTCATTCATTCATTCATTCATTCATTCATTCATTCATTCATTCATAAGACAGGCTCTTGTTGTGTAGCCCAGGCTAACCTTGAACTTGCAATCCTCCTATCCCAGATCCCAAGTGCTGACATTACAGGTGTGTACAACCATGTTTAGTTTAAACTGACTCATTCACATGGAAACAAGACAACAAAGACCTTTAGGTAGGAACAATGCTTGAACAACAGCATGTTTTCCTTTTGACACAGAGAATTACATTTTGGTTTAGAAGTGAAATGACTTACACTGTCCACCAATTTGAAATCTGACTCTGTTCACAGCTGTTAGCTCCCAAACAAGTACCGAGGCAGCTCAGACTACAGTGGGGCCAGCCGGCCAGCTTCTGGGAGCCGCTGCTGTGTGCACTCACCCAATCAATGTCTCATAAAATCGACAAAGGGATTAACACTTGATAGGGATGATCTTTAACCATTTTGTTCATTTAAATGGTAGCAACATGGTCACTGTTAGCCTAGACTGACAAAAACAGCGTTCTGTTGTCTAGACAACAGAATAACTTGAGAAATTCTGACACTTGAAAGATCAAGAAAAAAATGTATTTCCCAAGACGCCATGCTAGTGTACTGAGAAATGCTGGCTTAGCAGTGTGGCTGTTCCCTGGCCATGAGCCAGCCTGCTGAGGTCCTTGTGTAGCCGGGGTGCTGCCCGAGTGAGTGGTGAAGGAACTCTCCAGGGTCTGTGCCCCAGGATCTGTCAGGACATTTCATTTCTATGTAAATACCCTCTTGTTCAGACCCTCTTGATGGCTGTGTCTATGAACACGCTGAAATGCTTGATGCTTTTAATAAAACTGGATAAACACAAAAAAAAGTAATAGAATTTCACATTTTTTCAAACATCATTTATGGGTCTGAGCTGACTAATCAGAATAAAATCCAAGGAAAGGGGACTGGGCCATGTGACCAAAGAGACCATTTCTTTCACAGCTTTGGTTAGATACAATATTTCTGTTTTAAAACACAGAAAACAGTGGAGAACCTTTGCGTAAAGCCTCTGGAGACTCCAGGTCTTCCTGCTCTTGTTTTGGCTTGTGTCTGAGGTATCAGGCTTGGTTGTGCTGGAGGTAGACTTCATAGGCTTGGGTGTGTTCATTTGACCAGATTATCAGGTTTGGTTTCCTCTTCAAGTTTAAAAATGTAAGGAAGAGAATCTCCACAATGGAAGAAGTGAGTGACATCATGTTATTACTAGAAGTTTTAACAATAACAATAACAACAACAACAATCCATTGTTTGCCTAAGATACAGCTGCATGTTAAACTCGTCATGTCCAACCAGATCTCCCGAATCAGGATGACACCTATTACCCAGCAAGCCATTCCCCAGAGAGAGGCCCATGGGCTCTGGGGAGGTGGCACCTACAACTTCTTTGATTTACTAAGTGTGTGGGTGTTTTATCTGCATGTATTGCTTGTGCACTGTGTTTGTGCCTGGTGCTCATGGGAGCCAGAAGAGAGTATCAGATCTCTGGGGAGCTTACAGATGTTGTGAACCACCATGTGGGTGTCAGGAATTGAGCCCAAGACCTCTGGAAGAGCAGCCAGTGCTTTTAATGGCTGGGCCATCTCTAGCCCTTTAATTAATTTTAAGTTTTTCAGGACAGGGTCTCACTCTGTAGCCCAAGATGGCTATGATAGCCTAGGTCGGCCCGGAACTCACGGCGGTCCTCTTGCCTCAGTCTTGCGGACACTGGAGGTGTGAGCCACCATACCTACCTCAGTTTCCTTTACAGCAATACAACAGGTGTTGTGGCATGACCTCCTCCAAGGGTTCCAGGGGTCCTCTCAGAACCCAGATGGCAGCCTCCCTTATGCAGGGTCCAGAGGCAATTTACACTGGGGTGAACTAGTGACAGGATTTATTTCTTTAGTGCTGGGAATGGAACCCAAGCTCTTGCACATGCTAGGCAAGCATTGTACTGCTGAGACTGCCCCAGCTCAATCTGAAAGTTCTGGGTAACCATTCCAACTCTGGTGCACAGAGACCCAAAGGCAAGTGGGGAAAGTGCTTGTAACTTGCCCTATCCCTTCTGGAGTTCTCCTTGCTCTTGCTTACGCCAAAAGCAGATGAGTCTCCTGTGGAGATGGCACATAACTGACTAGAGAGAGAGCAGCCCTTTCATGTGGACCTCAGCCACTAGCTCCTCGGCCCTCCTCCAGAGCACGGCCAGCCAGGCAGACGGCTACTTTGCCAGGCCAGTGGGCTCACCCCGCTTTACCACATGCAGATGTCAAGTGTGTTTCACATAGACATATCTGCACAAATACACAATAAAGTTGTTCACGACATATGATAGCCCTGGATGCAAGGTGTTCTTCCTCACTCTCATGACCCAAGGAGGCTTAACTCAGAAGAATTCTCATGCCATCAGGTGTAACTAAAAACCTGACCCCTGAGTTTAGTGTGACTGTTCACTTCAGAATTCTGAGAAATTACGATGCATCAAATAAGTGACAGACAGCGAGCTGAAGCAGAAATGCTTATTCAAATGCTGAATGGTCCCGGTAACAGGAATACTGACAACACGTGGTCAGTTACTGCTGCTGTCGGAAATGTTAAAATCGGAAAGGTCACAGTATACCTAATGGCAACATTTTGAATCTATTGAAAACGAAAATGAAGGTGTTGGTAATTAAGCTGCAGGCTCTGCAACTTGTCACACAGCCACGGCTCCATCTTCATGCAGAACTGACATGGTGACTGTTGGCTTCCCACAAACAAAATAACCTTTGGGTGGTTAGCAGACTGAAGAAGACTGCCCTAACGTTTTCCTTTTTTTGTTTTTATTTTTGGTTTTTTTCGAGACAGGGTTTCTCTGTGTCGCTTTGGAGCATGTCTTGGAACTCATTCTGTAGACCAGGCTGGCCTGGAACTCACAGAGATCCACCTACCTCTGCCTCTCCTGTGCTGAGATTAAGGTCGTGCACCACCACTGCCCGGCTGCCCTAACGTTTTGTGACTCTCTCTCCTTCTTCTCCCTCCCCACTCCCTGCTCTGAGACAGGGTTTCTCTGTGTAGCCCTGGCTGTCCTGGCACCAGCTTTGTAGACCAGGCTAGCCTCACAGAAATCGGCCTGCCTCTGCCTCCCAAGTGCTGTGATCAAAGGCGTGTGCCACTACACCTGGCTTGTCTGTCTCTTCTAAACCAAAACCCTAAAATCACAATCGGAAGCCACCACAGACCAATACACAGGGTTAAGTCAAACACTGATTATTAACTGCGTGTTATGTACACACAGAGGGGGCTACTAAAGTTCATCACTACCCAGGGAAGGTCACCTAGTGAACAGAGCTATAACATGTACTCACTAGAAAGAGAACAACATGAGTCCTTAAGGCAGCAGTGGCTGAGTCTTCTCTGGGAAGTGTCACCTATTTCAACGACCAATGAGTGACTTTAAAACATCGACTCAAAACAAATATTCCAACAGTGCTTTGAAAGAAAATGACTAATGTAAGGACTCCTGCAGTCTGAATCTGCACTGGGATCTGAATTTGGGGTCAGAAAGCATACACAAGAACATAATGGTACAAATTATGTACCATTACGTGAAGCAGTCTTCTCTTGAATAGAGAGTAGAATAGAAACTACTACTATTAATTAGCACTCTTTGGGCTCCTTTTTAAAAACTTGCATTCAGAGTAGTTACTAGAAAATTCTGCTGTTTAAATAACACATGGTCTGGCTGAATTGATTTGAAAATGCAAGAGTAACCTATGGTGATTATCTGACTCGGTCAGCATGTCCTTAGTGCTGGTTTGCAGACCTGGCAGGCTGCCCAAATCAGTGTCCCAAGCACTAGTGCCAACCCTCAGAAGATCTCCAGGATCCTTACAAAGCCTGGGGGAATTTGTTTTCTTTGTGGCTCACTTTGTTGATTTTCCCAGTTAATCACTGGCATTACTGCTAGCCTTACATGTCCAGGGACTCTTGCCAATATGATGTGAGAAACAGATTAAACAAAACCAAACCAAACCAAGTTCAAAGAGCAAGTGCTCTCACGGTGTGGAGAACTCAGACAGATGCAGGCACTTCCGCTTCAGGTTTTCACATCTGGGTCACAGTCACAGGTGGCTTTGCAAGTCCCACTCTCTACTGGAAACGCTCACGGTGCAGACCGCCGAGTCCACTGCACATGGTGTCTCAGAAACACCCTTTCAGAGTATGGCTCGTCAATTCACCAAACTACCTCTATCAACAGCACAGCAGAAATGTCGCTCCTTATCTCGGTGAGCAGCCCTGGCGCCCTGGCAGAGTATCCACCAACAGAACGTAACGGGCGTTGAGTGCAATTCTTCTCTAATGGCTGCCTCACTCTAGGTCCCGATGTGAAAGAAACCCAACAAAGTGTATATAACCCTATACCACTCTAAAGCTACTGGGCTACTGGGCTATTTTTTTAAGTAACTACTTAAAAACATTTTTTCTTTCCTTTTCTTTTTTTCAAGAAAACCTGTGCTAAAAAAGGCACTAGATAGATAAAATGAATTTCTTCACTCTTGTATATAGTAATTATATATTGTGTTAGATTCTAAGGTTTAACAAGTTATCACACATTTAGATAAAAACATCCAAATTATTCAGTCATCTACTTTTATGTAAAAGTGAATTTCAAGTCTGAGGAATGGCCTGCTGCAGTAATGGAGGCCAGCTGGATCCTGGAGTGAAGACGTCAGCCTCTGCCGCCCCAGAACCCGCTGGCTGATGACTCTAGCCGTGGCCACATGAGGCAAGTCTAGGTGAGTGAGCAGGACCGTGGCCTGGCCTTGGACGGCTCACTGGCAGCAGCTATGGGAGCCAAGTCGCCTGGAGACCTGAGTAAATGAGACAAAGGTGAAGTTCTCACAGTTGTCCAGCTTGACCTTTCTGGCTAAATTCGGGACAATTCCCCGGAGGGACCGCAGCCCCATCCTCTGTTCCTCATACCACACACTGCCCATGTCTGTGGCCTCCTTCCTGGCTGTAAGGTAGAAGGGAGACTTGGCCTCCATCTGGGTGGGTGGCCGGTGGATGTACATGTACTTGTAGAGGAGGCAGTAAGGGCACTGTTTGTGTCCCCTGGAGTGCTCGTGGTAGATTTTCCCGTGGCACATTCTAGTGGAGCCACTCCGGCTCTCTCGCTTGACACTGTCTGTCCGGGCAAAGTAGGGCTGGTTTTGTGGGTCTTTGAGCAACTCGATGTCACCGTACATCAGATCTGCATGCTCCTGCAGAGTCCGCATATTCAGATATTGGCTGTTGTACTTGACCACTGTGGACAGGAGAGTAATAGGGCTGTCATCTCCCAGACACCCCGCCTGCCACATCTCCTCCTCATCGGAAAGGGAGAAGTAGACAATATTTCGAGAACGGGCCCCCGACATCCCTGCCTTACTCAGAACCCACAGCTTCTCCTTGAGTTTCTTGGTGGAGGAGCTGAAGGTGCTGCTGGTGATGGAAAAGCCCACACCGGCATTCTTCAGGATGCGGTCCAGGCCGCGGCGGATGGCATGAAGTGAGGTAGCCAGGAAGTCAGAGCCATCACTCTTCTTGACAGTGACATAAAAGTTCTCAAGCAGCTCATTCAACTTCACTGCAGGGATCTCAAATGAGATAAACACTGAGGTTATACACTGGAGGACACCCCAACCGCCGACCCTCTCCTCCCCAGTCCTCACTAGGGGCTGTACCAGGGGAGGGCAGTTTCTGGACGCTGAAGGATTGACCCTTTCACACACTATAGGAGAAAAGCAGTGAATTCCAAACTGGATGGTCTAGGTTTCATAGTTGGCTCCCTCTAATTTCTTTAAAACTCAACATTTCAATCTGCAAAATAGGGCATACAGGTAGCCACTTGTTCAAAGTACGTAAGCAATGCTTACAGGTGATATGGACCATGAGTTCCCAAGGGCTTGTAAGCAGCAATGAGCATCGTCCCCTCTTACAAACGTGTGTCTACAAATGCATACAGATTACTCCAGGACTGGCCTTTGTAATGCTGACCACTCTCTGGACGGTTCTTCCTTCTTTTTACTTCCTTCGACATTCTCTCTAAGGGACTCCATAACTGAACCTTGGAATATTCCGGCATTAATGTCCTTCATACCTTCCCAGACTGTTTGGTACCTATCATTGAGCACAGGCTTTGGAAGAAGAGGAGCAACACATCCAACTCATATAGTAAGTTAATGCTCTGTGGTTTTTCCGCTTAATAATCACTAGGTTTTCAGCATCAGCCTTATAAGTTTGGCTCATAAGAAATCTTTGAGGTTGCCGGGCAGTGGTGGTGCATACCTTTAATCCCAGCACTTGGGAGGCAGAGGCAGGCAGGTCTCAGTGAGTCTGAGGCCAGCCTGGGCTACAGACCGAGATCCAGGACAGGCTCCAAAACTACACAGAGAAACCCTGTCTTGAAAAACCCAAAAAGAAAAAAAAAATCTTTGAGGTCAAGATAAAGATGTAAAGAGCAAGCAGCCTTGAGACAGGCTACAATACACATGCTTTGGACAAAACAGAAATTCCAATAGAAATGTTTGAGTAGAAACTATACAGTTATCACTCATTTTGCTAATAGCCTAAGAGTCAAAGGGAAAATAAAAGATGAGTCATGTATTAAAAATGAGCCGAGCCAGGCGGTGGTGGTGCACGCCTTTAATCCCAGCACTCGGGAGACAGAGGCAGGCAGATCTCTGTGAGAGGCCAGCCTGGGCTACAGAGTGAGTTCCAGGAAAGGTGCAAAGCTACATAGGGAAACCATGTCTAAAAAAACAAAACAAAACAAAACAAAACAAAAGAGCCATATTAGGGGCTGGGAGAAATGTCAGTAAGGTGAAGAGTCGTTGCTGCTCTTGCAGATGCCAGTCAGGGACTCACCTGTAACTCCAGCTCCAGGGCATCAAATGCCCCCTTCTGGCCTTTGTAACATACACACAAATAAAAAAGAAATCTTAAAAAAAATGATATCCATGAAGAATTTTATTTAAAAACGAAAACTGGCTGGGTGTGGTGGGGCATGTCTTTAATCCCAGCACTTGGGGGAGGCAGAGCCAGGCGATCTCTGTGAGTTCGAGGCCAGCTTGGGCTACAGAGCGAGTTCCAGGAAAGGCACAAAGCTACACAGAGAAACCCTGTCTTGAAAAACCAAACCAAAACAAACAAACAAAAAAAAAAAAAAAAAGAAAAAAAGAAAAAAAAAAACTGACTAAACTATGATTATATAAAACTGTATCTAATTAAATATACTCCAATAACATAAACTAGAATGATTTGTTAGAAAACTTTATTCTTGGTAAGCAAACATATATTCCCCCAAAGCTAGAAAAGTAAATCAAATTCATAAGTAGTAAAATGAGCCAATAAAAAAAAATGAAATTAGTGAAGGAAGAAGGAGAAATGAGCAGGTAAGGAAAACATCAACCTTTGAGAAAACCTATCAAATTGATAAAGTCCCATCAGGTCTGGGAGGAAGAGGAAGGCAGAGAAGGGAACGTAAGCAAATCAGCAATGAGGAGGCCACACGAAAGGAGAGGGAAGAACATGGAAGAATACTGCATGCCTATGTATATTAGCATGAGAATCTCTGATATGGCGTGTGTGTGTGTGTGTGTGTGTGTGTGTGTGTGTGTGTGTGTGTGTGCCCGCGCGCGCACGCGCGCGCAGGTTCATGAATGCAGAGGCCCACATGCACACTGTGGGTATGTGGGCATAGAAGTCACTACACTTGTATAGTTTTACTCTATCTTACTGTAGTGCTGGGAATCAAATCAAATGCTTGCTACATGCTGGGAAAGTGTGTGACCAATGACCTACCAATTCTTCCGGATTAAACAGTTTAATAATAAAAGCCATAGAGGCTCTCCATTCTTATCTGACCCACATGTACATCGTATAACAAAAGCCAAGACATATGAATGTAATCTTAAACATAGGCAGCTTTCATGCTGCATATAACTATGTTGGATAAAATGTATTCCAATTAGTAGGATGTCAAGAAAGCCACGGCCAGGCTGGGGAGATGGCTCAGCAGACGACAGTGCTCACTGAGTCTGCCAAACTGGTTCAAGTCAGAACTCCGAGATGTGGCAGCATAGACCTGCAGAGCTGGCACTCCTCCACTGAGATGCAGACAGAGAGAGGCAGAAACTGGCTAGGAATGCCCAGGCCACCTAGTCTCAGGTATTTAGCCAGCAGAGCAACAAAGAGACCCCGTCTCATTTAAAAAAAAAAAAAAAAAAAAAAGGCAGGAGCCAAGAACTGACTTCCACAAATTGCCCTTTGACCATACATCACGGCATGTATCTGTGCTCACATACATGTACACAAAGACAAACACAATCAACAAATACTAAAGAAAGAGACAGAATGTGTTCAAGCACAATGGTCCTCATGTGCACAAGTTCTAGGTAACATGGTACCTTGTAAGACACCAACTGCCTGACTCTTACATCATAGTCAAGATGTCAGGGCAGTCACCCTGCATCACAAGTGGTGTTACTACAGTGTAAGGATGATCCAGTCTCAGTCACTGTTTACATGCAAAGACACTGACATGACAGGGAGAAAAATGCAGATCTGACAAATGTGGAAAAAATTATATTAAAGATGTGGCATCTACTTTAAACTTTTCAGAATTGAATTGAAACTGATATTGCAAGAAATAAATCTACTTAATAAAAATAAAAGTATTCTGTAGGCAAGAACCACAATGAAAATTAGATTCTTCCGTATAAAGTGAGGGGCAGGAATGCATGCTGAATAAAAAAATAAAAAAGAAAGGAAGACCGAAGGACAAAATGCCATTTTCTGATAATCTGTTAGCCTGGCAACAGATTAGGATGGTTCTGTAAAAATGTAAGACCAGCTTTCCTACTTATCGACCAAAAAAGTTAAAACAAGCTGGGCAATGGTGGCACACACCTTTAATGTCATCACTCAGGAGGCAGAGGCAGGAGGATCTCTGAGTTCAAGACCAGTCTAGTCTACAGAGTGAGTTCTAGGACAGCCAGGGATACATGGAGAAACCCTGTCTCAAAAAACAAAGTTAAAACAATTAGTTGGGATTCCTTTGGTTGTAGAAAAAAAAAAATCAAACCTGAACAAGCCTAGATCTTAA
Organism: Onychomys torridus; assembly: GCF_903995425.1. Taxonomy (NCBI): domain Eukaryota; kingdom Metazoa; phylum Chordata; class Mammalia; order Rodentia; family Cricetidae; genus Onychomys; species Onychomys torridus. The sequence goes on along the minus strand of NC_050444.1, from coordinate 80,270,000 downwards.
TGTGGGATTCAGAATTAGGAGAGTCCAAAGCCATTAGTTATTCTCTCCCTGGCTCCAATCTCTTTCTCTCTGGCATGGGAAACTAAAGCCCCATGGAATTCTACTCCACCCTCACTACGGTGACTAGAATTAAGAAAAAGAAGAGATAACACCTGCTAGCTGGGATGTTAGGAAATCAGAATGCTCGTACACATTGAGGGAAATGTAAAATGATGCAGTTGCAGTTGACTGTTAGTTCCCCCAAATCTAAGTGATATACCCAACAAGACTGATAGCATTTGCCTATACTGTATGTGTATACACACACACACACACACACACACACACACACACACACACACACATCAGTAGGTAAGTGGATAAACAAAATTATATATATAATAGAATTTTCTTCAGCAATAAAAAGGAGTGAATCTTGAAATACTATGCTAAACAAAGCTCACTTTTTCCACTTCTACAGACACAAAAGGGCAAGTGTGCCAGAGCTAAAGGACAAAGCTGATCCTACTAACATGCAGAAGCTAGAGTAAGCAATCCACAGAGGCAGACGGCAGGCAGTAGTTACCAGGGATAGGGCAAAGAGGAAATGGGGAACTCTATGATTTAGTGACCACAAGTTTCTATTTGGAAGGCGGAAAGATTCTGGGAAGGAATAGTGGTGATGGTTTGCAGAAGAGTGTGAACACAATAAACGCTCAGTTGTACACTTCAAAACTGACCATCACGGTCAACTATCTCCAAGGGTACAGCAGCAGCAGCATTGAAATCTGGTGCGTGGTCAACAGCTATCTGATCGGAGTTACTGCCAGGTAAACAGGAGAGAAATAAACCTAGCCAAGTCCCCATGGTGGGGAAGTCCGAACCCTAGAGGAGAGCCTAGCACTTTCCTAAGCCAGGGTAGTTCCTAATGACACTCACAACACTTCTCCTGGGAGCCACAGCCAAGTGCAGCTCCTATCACCAAAGCTTCTCTTTGCAGCAGAGGAAGATCACAGAAATCTACAAATAGCCAAAATTCAAGAACCGACTATGGAGTCCCCAACCCCGACTGACACATCTGTAATATAACTTCTGTCCCTTAGGCTCAGGGGACATCATGGAAGAGGAGAAGAAAGATTCCTAGAGCTAGAGGGCCAGGATGTCTGTGGTGAGCAGTGTCTACATATGACAGGAAGCTGCACCCATGAAATCTCCACTATACGGTCACCTAAACAAGACCTGCACAGTGACACCAGCTGACATGCCAATGTGGAGGGGAATCCTACAAGCTTCCACCACTAGACGAAGAGCTATAGGCAAATAATGGCTGCCGAGAGAGGGAGAGTCAGTCTTCTCCAGGGACGAGCCCACAAGACAGGTTACCCAGTCCCGAGTGGCCAGCCCTAAACACGTGCACAGAGGCAACACTAAATGGACTCAGCAGTTGTGTGTGTGGTACAGTATATATACAGATACACAAATACTTAAAGAAAGATACAGAATTGAAGTTCATTCTGTGAGATGACAGTTTCCAAATACAGACAAATAGAATGTGCAAACACACACACACACACACACACACACACACACACACACACACACACACGCACACGCACACGCACACGCACACGCACATACACACACAGCCCCAATAATAAAGAAGAGTCATGAGCTTGAGACCAAGTTGGGTCATGACAGGGGTTCAAGGGAATGAGGAGCTGCGGCAAGAGCAGAGGTGGAAAGGACAGAAACATAGTACTTATGTGGGAAATCTCAAAAAACAGCAAATTTTTACATTACAAATAGCTCAAAGGCTCAGTTTTATAATATGGATATTTTACCACAATTTAAAAAACTCAAATAAATTACTGGATGTGGTGGCAAATGCCTTTAATCCCAACACTACAGAGGCCGAGGCAGATGGCTCCCTCTGAATTCAAGGCCAGCCTGGGCTACACAATGAGACCTGTCCAAAGGGGGAAGAAAGAAAGAAAGAAAATCTGCAACAGTTCATCCAGGCGGTTCTGCGGTTCAAATGCCGGGATTACATGTGTGTGTCACTAGGGCTTGCTAGGTAACGCTGTTGGTCACAGTCATCGGTACATGAAAGCAGCCACATTTACATGCTGCTGCCTGCACTTCCCACATGACACAGCAAACCGGCTCTCAACAGCTGAAGGAACAGTGTTCCTCACATTTTTAACAGATTGAACACCTTGGTGATGGGGAGCATCTGACAATCAAGCAGGCTGAGAAGCGAAGGAGGCAGCGAACACAGGCCAGACTGAACTGTTTCTTGTGTGCAAACAGTACACTCTGTGTGGGCAGACCCTTCTGGAACTACCTGCTTACTGTGACTGTATTTCCAAATGTGTAGTATTCTGTGGAAGCCAAGAAAAATGGTTTCTATCTATGCCTGTGGGGTGCTCCCGATCTCAGGCTATGTCACTGACCTAACACGTCTACCAGCACGCAGGCAGCCACTGTCTAATCGGGCGGGATTGCGTTGGTGCTGGAGACAAGTTCTGAACAATTACAGCTCAGGTGAGCGTCCGCTCTAGTGTTTCTCCTGGGGTGACTTGTGTGGATGCGTCATTTAAAGATATTGCCCGTGTTTACAGTTCAGCTGGGCTTCCTCACATGACAGCACCTCACAGCAGAACCCTGTGGAGTTCACAGTGGTCTGTACATGTCACATGGGAAGCTGGAAGTCAAGTGCAGGGAAAGCGATTCCACCCTGGGGACACTGGTGAGGGGTGTGCACACAGGAAAGACACTGGTGAGGGTGTGCACACGGGAAGGAGGGACACTGGTGAGGGTGTGCACATGGGAAAGACACTGGTGAGGGGTGTGCACACGGGAAAGACACTGGTGAGGGTGTGCACACGGGAAAGACACTGGTGAGGGGTGTGCACACGGGAAGGAGGGACACTGGTGAGGGTGTGCACACGGGAAAGACACTGGTGAGGGTGTGCACACGGGAAAGACACTGGTGAGTGAGGGTGTGCACACGGGAAAGACACTGGTAAGTTAGGGTGTGCACACGGGAAAGACACTGGTGAGTGAGGGTGTGCACATGGGAAAGACACTGGTGAGTGAGGGTGTGCACACGGGAAAGACACTGGTGAGGGGTGTGCACACGGGAAAGACACTGGTGAGGGTGTGCACACGGGAAAGACACTGGTGAGGGGTGTGCACACGGGAAAGACACTGGTGAGGGGTGTGCACACGGGAAAGACACTGGTGAGGGTGTGCACACGGGAAAGACACTGGTGAGGGGTGTGCACACGGGAAAGACACTGGTGAGGGTGTGCACACGGGAAAGAGGGACACTGGTGAGGGTGTGTACATGGGAAGGACACTGGTGAGGGTGTGCACACGGGAAGGAGTGCAGCATGAGGAGACAGCCCGCACGCAAGGTCAACAGCTGGGACTGATCTCAAGGATAAAGGAAGCTGCTGAGGTGGTTTCTCTTATGTTGTTTGTTTCGAATCCTCTAGGAATTTGTTCATCGTATCTATGGTTGCTTTTGGGGGACACAGTTGTTCACAGAATCCTTTTTCGTTTTTGTAAGGTTGGTAGTAATTCTCCCTTTTATTACTGCTTTTAGTATTTTAGATTCTTTTATATTCTCTGACCTTAATCTCTTGTCTTTTCTTCCCCCACCAAAAAAGAAGACAGTGTCCCACTATAGACCCAGGCTGCCCTTGAACCACCAGTCTTCCTGCCCCTGCCTCCTCAGTGCTAGCATGGACCACCAGCCCCAGCGTGACCCCCTCTGACTGCTGCCATAACCTTGCTATCTTACATATTCAAAAGAGTCTTCTCATCTTGCTTACAATTTATTATTTTGTCGTCTGAGTCTCAAAACTTTCTTTTAAATTAGTCTTTTGTTTTGGGGACAGTGTTTTCTGAAGTGGGCTTGGGTAGACTGGAACCCACTATGGCTGAGGCTGACCTTGAGCTTGCCATGGGCTCTGTCTCCCAAGTGCTGACGTGATCTATGCTTGTTGGCTTATTTCAGCATCACATTTGTTGACTGATTGGTAGCGTTTATGTTCACATTTCATTTCCTAACACAAGCTTTAGAGTTAACCTTTATTTTCTCTACAAATCCTGCTTTTGCTGCATTATTTACTCCTCCATGTTTTATTTTTAATGTATATACCTTTTATTATTTAAATTTTGGGGTGATGGTTGAGATGGGGTTCTCCTGACTGTTCTGGAACTCACTCTATAATGCAGACTGTCCTCAAACTCAGGGATCTGCATGCCTCTGCCTCCTGAGTGCTGGGATCAAAGGTGTGCACCACCATCACCTGGTTTATTACTTAACTTATTATGGGAAATTTTGGGAGCAGGCCCAGAAGTAATGCATTATTAAATGAAAATTTAAGTCCCAAGAATGAGCACTGTGAGTTATTGGTCAGCAAAGTCCAGATGTCTCGAAGCAACACGGGCTATTGCTACCATTCCTAGTCACCTGTTACGATGTGATAAGACCTTACAGCTGAAGACACCACATACTTTAGTTGCCAGATATAGAGAAATAAGTTTAAAACTGACTGGAAAACCCCTTCCCCATTGGCTAGCTTACATAGTGCCAAAGGTTCTGTATAGCTCTGGGAGAGAAAAGACATCAGTGGTCTTATGCTTGAAATCCTCAAATAATAAAAATTATTATTTTTTTCTAAAGAAATTTGGTGAGTAGGTAAAAGAATTAAGTCTTCTCAAGACTTGGATTCTTTTTCATATGTAGACCAGAGAAATAGCCCTCAAAGTTCAGAGTTGGCTGTAAAACTTAACTGATTCACATTCTTTCTCAATGAGCCTGTGGGGGTGACAGACTCAGAAAACACCGTGAGACACAAGGGACCACACTCAGCTCTTGATAGGCTAAGGCACAGGCTCACCCTGAACATAAGCCATACACTTGAGAGATGCAATTAAACTAGTTCCATACCTCGAATTTGTTTTTTTTTAATTGAAATAGATTTTTTTCTCACATAATATACCCTCATGGTTTCTCTTCCCTCAACCCCTCCCAGTTCCTCCTCTCCCATCCAGATCTACTCCCTTTCTGCTCCTCACTAGAAAACAAAAGGGGTTCTAAGGGATAATCACAGAATAAAATAAAGTAAGATAAAAACAAAAAATAGTACATTGGAGTTGGGCAAGACAAACAGAAGGAAAAGAGCCCAGGAGAAGGCACAGGAATCAGAGGTCCACTCATTCACACACTCAGGAGTCCATAAAAACACTAAACTGGGAGTCATAAGACAAACATAGAGGACCTGCTATAGAATTATTCGGGTCCTGTGCAGGTGGCCTCGGTCTCTGTGAGTTTGTATGAGCTTTGTTCATGCTAACTTAGAGGACCTTATATTCTTGGAGTCTTCCATCTCTGGCTGTTGCATTCTTTCTGCCTCCTCTTCCACTGGGTTCCCTGGGTCCCGAGGGATTTGATGGAGACATCCCATGTAAGGCTGAGTGTGCCAAGGTCTCTCAATCTCTGCATAATGTCTGGCTGTGGATCTCTCTACATCAGTTCCCCATCTGCTGCAGAAGGAAGCTTCTCTGAAGATGACTGAGCAAGGCACTGATCTATGAGTATAGCAGAATGTCACTACTAGTCATTTTATTGCTACTTTTTGTTGTTTTGTTTTTATTTCCTCAACAGTGGTTTTACCCTAGGTCCCTGGGCTCTCTAGTCTCTGGTTCTTGATCATCAAGCAGTGTTGGGTATGGGTTCCATCTCGTGGAGTGGGCCTTAAGTTAAATCAGATATTGGTTGGTTACTTCTACAAGCTTTGCACCACCATTGCAATAGCATATGGCGTAGGCAGGACACCACTGGAGATCTAAGGGTTTGTGGCTGGCTTGATGTTTGCATTTATCTTTGGCTGAGTGCAGAGTACCTTTCTGTACCAAAGAAGGTAGAATGTAGGGATGAAGGCTCTATGAAGGCACCAGCTGGACTTCTCCATGTACAATGGGTTGTGTAGGTGTCTTCAGCAATGGGGACTTGATGTCAGTTTACGGAGAACAACCTATATATAGCCTTGGCAACAGCCTGGGTTGTTTAGGGACGACAACTTAATTCGATGTAACCCAGCCAAGCACTGGAAGCTTCATCTGGTGACAAGAGATGTCCAGTTGGGGCCCTGTCTCCCCCATTATTTGGTGATTTCATTTAGATCACCTTCATCTATGTATATAATCTAGAAAGCTTCTACTGTGTTAGGTTTCCATACTACCCCTCAATTTGAGCTGTCTCTCCCTATATTCCCTCCTCTGTCCATTTCTTTTTTAGATTTTCCAATTTGGTGGAGCACAGGTTTTTAAAGTATATCCTTATGGTTCTCTGGATTCCTTCAGTGTCCATTGTTATAGCCCCCTTTTCATCTAATTTTGTTAATATTAGATTGTAAATAATAAATTTTGTCTAATAATTGTTAATATTCTCTAGCTTTTAGTTAATTGGGATAAGAGTTTGTCAATCTTATTTTTCTCAAATAACCAACTGTTTGTTTCATTGATTCTTTGTTTTTTTTAAATTTTATTTTATTGATTTCAGCCCTGAGTTTGATTATTTCTTGCCATCTATTCCTTTTGGGTGTGTTTTCTTATTTTTTGTTCTAGAGCTTTCAGTTGTGCTGTTACTAGTATGAGATCTCTCCAATTTTTTCTTTTTCTTTTTCCTTAAGTGTAGGCACTTAGTGCTATGAACTTGTCTCTTAGAAACACCTTCATTGTGCCCCATAGGTTTGGATATGTTGTATATTCACTTTCATTCAATTCTAGAAAGTCTTTAAATTCTTTCTTAATTTCTGTCTTGACCCATTTTCCATTCAGTGGAGAGTAGTTCGGTTTCCATGAGTCTGTAAGCTTTTGTTGTTTCTGATATCCAGTTTTAGTCCATGGTGGTCACACAGGCTGCAGGGTGTCATTTCAGTTTTCTTGTATTTGTTGAGACTTGCTTTGTGTCTGAGTATGTGGTCAGTTATGGAGAAAGTTCCATGAGGTGCTGAGAAGAAAGTATATTCTTTTGTGTTTGGGTGAAACACTCTGTAAATATGTTAGGTCTAACGTCAGTTAGCTCCAGCATTTCTGTTTTTGTCTGAATGACCTATCTATTGGCAAGAATGGAATACTGAAGTCTTCCACTATCAGCGAGTGAGGGTCAATATGTGATTTAAACTGTAGTAGTGTTTCTTTTATAAACTTGGCTCCCCTTGTGTTTGGGGCATACATGTTTAGAATTGTAATATCTTCTTGGTAGATTTTTCCTTTGATGAGTATGTAGTGTCCTTCCTTATCTCTGCTGGTTAATTTTGGTTTGAAATCTATTCTGTCAGATATTAAAATGACTGCTTCTTAGGTCCATTTGCTTGGAATATCTTTTTCCATCCTTTTACCCTGAGGCGATGTTTATCTTTCATGTTAAGGTGTTTTTCTTGGGTGCAACAGACGGATCCTGATTTCTTATCAGTCCTGTTAGTCTGTGTCTTTTTATTAGTGAATTGATGTTGAGAGATATCAAAGACCAGTGACTGCTGATTCCTGTTTTGTTGTTGTTGTTGTTGGTGGTGGTGTTGTTGTTGTTGGTGGTGGTGGTGGGGTGTTTGTTCTATACCTTTAGCATTTTGATTATTATGGTCTAATCTATTTGATGTTCTGTATGTGTCTTGTACCTTGATAGGCATTTCCTTTGGGTAAGGGAAATTTTCTTCTATGATTCTGTTGAAAATACTTTCTGTGCCTTTGACTTGTGTTTTCTCTCCTTGCTCTATTCCTGGTAGTCTTAGATTTGGTCTTTTTACAGTGTCCCAGATTTCCTGGATATTTGTGCCAGTTTTTAGATTTAACATTTTCTTTGCCCAAGGTATCCACAATTTCTATTGTGTCTTCAGTGTCTGAGGTTCTTTGATCTGTTGGATTCTGTTGGTGAGGCTTGCTTCTGAGGTTCCTGTTCTAGTCCCTAACTTTTTCATTTCCAGATTTCCCTCAGCCTGGATTTCATTTATTGATTCTATTTCCACTTTTAGGTCTTGAACGGTTTTTTTCATTTCCTTCCACTGTTTTATGTTTTCCTGAATTTGAGGGGTTTATTCATTTCCGCGTTAAGGGCCTCTATCATATTCATAAAGGCTGTCTTAAGGTCTCCGTCTTGGGCCTCAGCTGTGCTGCACTACGCAGGGTCTGCTGTGGTAGGGTTGCTGGGCTCTAGTGGATCCCTGTTGTCATGACTGTTATTGTGTTTTTATTCTGGTATCTAGGCATCTGGGACTGGGATGATTGTAATTCTTGGTGCTGATATCTGGTCTTGTCTATGTTGCACAGGTGTTTTACTCCTGGGTTTCTGTTGTCTTCTCTGTTCATAGCAGAGTGTAGTGGCTGGGTGTTGCCTGGTAGGAAATTCTTCTGGGATCCTGCCAGGTGTGGTCACTGGGAATTCCAGGTAAAATCTGTTCCTGGGTATTGGGAGATGACACTTAGGAATGGGGATTGACTGGAGAAGGGCTGAGGCAGTCCACAGGAGGGAGGAAAGCAGGGTGTTTCACTGGGGTCTGCTTAGTCCCCTGGGATGGGGGTAGAGAGTGAGGAGAAGCCACAGATGAAGGTCTGCTACAGAAGAGACTGGGAAGCTGGCCTTGGAGGAATGGAGGGAGAGGGAAGATCTGCAGACAGCCTATTGCTTCCCTGGTCCGAGTGGCCTGTGGGTTCCCCAGGAGTGCCTGCTCAAGTTGGGGGCTGGGAGAAAGCAATGAGTGGGGTATGGGAGGTTAGGAGGGGAAGAGCTGTGTGATCCACTGGGAATGGGCAGAGAGGAAGGGAGGAGAGGTAAAGCTCTGCAGTCAGTCTGCCTGATTCTCTAGCAGAAGTCACATTCTACAAACTCTAAGCTGTGACTTAATTTTCATTTGGTTCATAATATTTTATAATTTCCTTTGTGGTTTCTTCTTGATCTATAGGTCATTTAATAACTTTCCAGCATCAGGGTCATTTTCATTAGCAATCTGTAACTAACACAATTTAATTCTGTTATGGACAGGGACACACTACAATTTCAATATCCGGAATTAAGACTGTCACTGTGAACCTCTTCATTGGCTGATGGGTCTTCCTTTACTGCCAGGTCTGCTGATGCCTTTGTAGTTACAAAATACAGCTGGTTTTTTTCAGAGAGAAAGAGAGAAGAGGGCGGGGAGGAAGGGATGGTAGGGAGGAAAATGGGGGGAGAATGGAGAGAAAGAGGGTGGAGAGGAAGAAGGGGGAGAGCAGAAAGAGAAAAACGAGAGAGTAGGGAGGGAGACATGGGGAAAAGAGGGGGAGAGTGGGGGGTAGAGAAAGGGGAATGGGGAGGAAGAGAGGGCGAGCGCAGAAGAAGAAGAGGAGGGCGGGGAGAAAGGAAAGGGGAAGAGCAGCAGTGAGATGGGCAGTATAAAATTTTAGGTGTTGGGGGGGGGGGGTGTGTGTGGAGGGGGTTGGCGGTGGTGGCGGCGGCAGCGGGCGCACATGCCTTTAATCCCAGCAGTCGGGAGGCAGAGGTAGGCGGATCTCTGTGAGTTCGAGGTCAGCCTGGGCTACAGAGTGAGATCCAGGAAAGGCGCAAAGCTACACAGAGAGACCCTGTCTTGAAAAACAAACAAACAAAAAACAAAACAAAAAAAAATTTTTTAGGTGGACAGGTTTCCTTTCAGCTAGTTACAAATGTTACCCTGATGGGGGAATGTCTTTCTGTATGCTGCAAATATATGTTGCTCTGATTGGCTGATAAATAAAGCACTTTGGCTTATGGCAAGGCAGCTTACAGGCAGGCAGGAAATTCAAAGAGAGAGATGAGAAGAAGGTGTGGGGAGATACTGCGAGCCGCCACCGTAAGAAGCAAGATGTAAGCCACAAGCCACATGGAAAAGTGTAGATTTATAGAAGTAGGTTAATTTAAGATGTAAGAACTAGCTAGCAAGAAGCCTGCCATAGCCATAGTTTTAAAATAATATAAGCCTGTGTGTGTTTATTTGGGTCTGAGCAGCTGCTGCACCAGCAGGTGAGAGAGATTTGTCCTGACCCCGGGCCTGGGTAGGACTGGAGAAACTTCCATTATCTCCTTGTTTGTGGCTTGCAGACTTGCCAATGAGGAAGTATTTTGCCCATTTTCCTCTCTTCTGGATCAGTTTGCTACTTATTGTTCCATTTTATCTTGTTACAGTTTTTGTTTAAGAAGCCAATGCTGTTCCATAGAGAGATTTAGAGCACCCAGGTTTACACAGTAGCATCTTCACTGTTCTCTCCTCCCTTGGTGATGGAGCCCATTTCCAGATGCTAGCATCTCCCTGTTGGCTGGAGGGAGGACATCAAACTTCCTTTAATGTTTCTCACAGTGTGGAGCTGATGCTGCTGAATTCACTCATCTCTGAATGTTTCAAAAGTCATTATCTCATCTTACTTTTAGAAAGACATCTTCACTGTGGATACTAAAATTACTTTTCTTTCAATAATTTAAAGGAGACATTTGTCCCCATATCTTTTCATCTGTCTGGTTTCCAGTAGCAAACCTTCTGTCAACCTTTACCTTTGATTCTCTGTGAATCATCATCCTTTTGTTCTAGCTGCTCATTTTATTGCTGGTTAAGAATGTGATTATAATATATTTGCACAGCTTCTTCCGCTTTTTTTAACATTTATTTTATTTTCAAATATGTGTCTGTGTATGGATATAGATATGTGAGTACAGGTGTCTGCAGAATCCAGGAGAGAGCACTGGACCCCTAGAGCTGGAGTTACAAGTTACAAGTGAGTTACCAAATATGTGTGCTGGGAACTGAACTCTGGTCCTTTGTGAGTGCTGTATCCATGCTTAACCACTGAGCATCTCAGCCCCCTGACATGGAACTTCTTCAGGAGCCCAAAGGCTCCTCCTCTAGCTAAGGTCCTTCAGTCATCTGCCTTCCTCTTGCCTCCTTGAAATTACCAGTTTTGCCCTCAGAAGGAAATGTGCTCCCTGGTCATTTCACGTTCTTTCTTTTGCCCTCACCCCCAGATGCTTCTCTATCTTCACGTGTAACAGAAAAGCCTCTCACACTACATAATGCCCCATGCTGCCCGAAAGAGAAGCCAGGGTTTCTATTTCAGCTTTTATTGATTCCCCTAACTATATCACATAAACTCTGAAATCTTACATGCCTCAGGCTTCAACTAATGGCCGCTATCTGTGAGACCTTTAAATCTATGCCTCCAGCTCATCATTTCTACCATTTTAAACCTCACAAACCCAATTGCTTAATGGACATATCTGTCTGGATCTTTGCTTAGAATCACTGTGCCCACGTCCCCTACTATTCACAAATCTCAAATACTTGAAGTTGGAAGAGCCCCCCCCCCTTTTTTTTTGAGCTGAGGCTCGAACCCAGGGCCTTGTGCTTGCTAGGCAAGAGCTCTACCACTGGGCTAAATCCTCAACCCTGGAAGAGCTCTTAAGAGCACATTTTATAAGGCAGAGACTGGGGACCAAGGATGCTAAATAACTATTTTGTTCATAACTTCCAATTAGTTTCTCTAAAATACTACTTTTAATGTTCCTTTCTGCTCAAAAAACTCTAATGGATTCTTTTTTTTTTTTTCATTTTTCTTTCTTTCTTTTTTTTTTTTTCTGACCCTAGATACTTATAGCTCTTACAATCAGATCCTGAAGTATGGAAATCAAAGACACATCAGTGATTTCCCAGTGTTTACAAAACCCCAAGCTTGTCACTTAAGCGTCATCAACGGTTTTTCTGTCTAGCAAATGGCTCTGCCATTTTGTTCTTGCTCACATCACTCAACTCTACTGGTCTCCTGTCTTTAATTCTACCAACTCCTACCTCCTCCTGGAAATACAGCTTAATTTATTCTTCTTTGTATGCTAACAAACGTACATTCATTAAACACTTTCTAAGTGCTGCTTGGGTCTGTAGATAATTTTCTTTGCATTTCATGCTCTTTGATGAGTGTTCCCCACAGCCCTTAGCAGGGTGACTGGCATCTGGAAGCTTGGTGAAGTCAGCCAAAAGAATTAGCAAACTCACGCGTCCCTTACCTTGGTGATGTCCGTGTGGTCTTTGAGCCCGTTGGTCATGCACCAGTAGCGCCACACATTTAGGGCGTACCTCGTGGCTTTGGTGGTGTTTGGGCTCACTGCACTGGTACACAGATCATTCAAGTCATCATTAATATTAAATACAGGAAATTTGTTGAGCTTAGTAGAATAAGCTAGAAACAAAAACAACAGAAACATTACAAACATTTGCCATTCCCTTCTTGGTGAGCTTCATCCTGGGATGATATTAAATAAAAAAGAACTTAAAAAAGACACCTAAGAAATGAAATTTCTAGCCAGATGTGGTGGGCACACCTCTAATCCCAGCACTCTCTGTGTGCTTGAGGTCAGCCTGGTCTACATGGTGAGTTCCAAGAAAGCCAGAGCTACACAGTGAGACCCTGTCTAAAAAAACTGTTTACATGTATGAGAATCCATGCCTTGTATCTAATCCTGATCATTTTGCCATGTATACTGGCTGACACACTGGAAAACATTTCAATAATAGGATGGAATACTAGAAAATTCTAAATTTTCACTAGAAAATATAGCATTTCTACTAATAGTAGAAAAAAATGAGCAGTAAGGAAGTAGTTAGGAAAGACTAAAAAAAGCAGGGAGGGAGGAGATTACAGGAAAGTGAGGATGGTTACGGGAAAGGGAGGATGGTTATGGGAAAGGGAGGACTGTAGTGGGTAACCATCCCAGCCTGGGCCTGGAAGTTCCAACCCCGATTGAGGCTTCGGTAAAGGTCATGCCCACAAGGCGGGGCTGAGGGAGGAAGCAGAAGACCCAGGATCGAGAGGAGAGGCTTCTCTTGGTTCTGGGAACCTGGATGCTGGAGGTAGACCGAGCAGAGTTCTCCAGAGAACACCACTGGACTGCGCCATGCCTTTCCCAGACCCTACAACCTACCTATCCCTTCATTTGTAAGTTACCCCACAAAATAAACCTCCCTTTTAACTACGTGGAGTGGCTTTAATGATTTCACCAATATCTGGTGCTAGCGTGGAACAAATCCCAAAGGCCTGGGTGGCTCCCACCCTCAGCCTCCTCCCCGGCTGGTGGGTACCTAAACCCGCCTGCAAAGTTCCATTTAACCAAGGAACGCCTACACAGTTCCATTCCCAAAAAAGGGAGCAGCTAGTCCGGTCTCAGTTCCCTAGCTTAGCCCCCAAACCAGTGAAAATCTCTGTGAGTGAGGCCTTCCCACTCCATCCCGAGTGCCAGCTCCCTGACATATTGGCTCCTGCCTTCAGCTGCCACCAGCCAAGGTTGCCAGCAGGCCCTGCTTTAGAGCTATACCAACGCCTCCTGCTGGCTGAAAAGTGCTACTGCACCCCCAAAACCACGGAAAGGTAAGCTTATTTCAAGTAAAAGTACTTGATAATTTTAAACCTTAAAACTGACTAACAAATTTTGAGTAATTCTTGTAATATGGCTGACATTACCTCACAAGAATTTAAAAACCTTTTTGCCTGTATGATGAATGACATTTTCCTGGAAATATACGACCTCCCTAAGGCATATCTGGCCTGTACCATTTTGGCATTCATTGTAATAATTCACAGTGTTCAAACACTGGTTTAATAATAAGAACAAAGATGAGTCATTATTGGTACTGATACAGGCTTTAAAAGATAGCAATGAAGGCTTACAGAAAAAGACTCTCTCTCTGGAATCTGCTAACCAGGATTTACAGGCTTTAAAAGATAGCAATGAAGGCTTACAGAAAAAGATTCTTTCTCTGGAATCTGCTGACCAGGACTTACATAAAAATATTCTCTCTCTGGAATATGCTAACCAGAATTTACAAAACAAGCTTGTACCCAAAATTGCTTTTATTGATAATAAATATGAGTATTTTATGGATAGAACACTAACTCTCCAGAGTGAAGTTGTAGCCACTCAGATACTATATAAGGAAGAAAAATTATCATTAATTGATAAGATAAGGTCCATGGAATCATGTGTTTCTGAAGAACATAAAAACTTCCATGATTCCATGAGAAATCTGGAATCCCTTACAAGAGAGGAGGTTTACTCCCTGGAACAGACCCTAGGTGCTCGTTTACAAGCCCTGGAGGAAACTCTCAATAAACATGACAAGGGACCTAATAAGCAGAAGGGCAAGACCATACAGGTTGTAACATCTCCAAATGGCTGTCATACAATGGCTTATCCTGTTATCATCCATGAGAAACCAGCAGATGACACACACCCCTGAGCCATATACGACATATATATTACAACCAATTTCAACAAGGGACTTTAAAAATATAAAGGAAGCAGTAGTTACATATGGGATACACTCCACATACGTAAAACAGATGTTAAATTCATGGTCTACCTCACATAGAATCATTCCAGATGACTGGCATCAGTTAATTCAGCTGTTCTAGAATATAGCCAACAGTTACAGTGGAAAAGCTGGTTGAGAGAAGAGGCAAGAAATTTAGAACAACAAGGGAAACTCAGAGGTTTTGAGATCTCCCAAGATCAAATACTTGGTGAGAGATGTTTCACTGACAGGAATGTACAAGCCATTTATGATGAGCATACAATATCCCTATGCCATACAGCAGCTCTAAATGCTTGGGAAAAAATTCCAGAACCTGGAAAAGCAACTGAGGTATACACAAAAATATTTCAGTAACCGCACGAACCCTTCACTGATTTTTTACAAAGGCTGAACACAGCTATAACAAAAGCTATGTCAGATAAAGAGTTAAGAAAAGTATTAACTGAGTCCTTGGCATTCAACAATGCTAATGCAGAATGCAAAAGAATACTTACATCATTAAAGACCAGATCAGCTCCTTTGGAAGAATGGATTCAGTATAATAATGGTGTTGAGTCTCTTAACTACAGTAATGAGGCTTGGATAGGAGAGACAAATCCCAGAGGTAAAAGAAGGCCCCATGGTACCACATGTTTTAAATGTGGTACACCAGGTCATATAAGTAAAAACTGTATATGGGGTAATCCTAGAAGTAATACTCCTTCTAGGAATAGCCTAAACAGGAGACCCCAACCACCTCCTGGATTATGTAGAAGATGTGGCAAAGGCTGACATTGGACCAGAGAGTGCAGATCAAAAATAGACATACGAGGCAACCCTTTACTGGCAGGAGACGCCTCAAGGGGCCTCTTACAGGCCCCCAAACCAAATGTGGTAAGAACATTCCCAGCCACTGTGGAAGACATTCCTCTCCAGGACAACTGAATAAACTAATGCCTAATGTAAAAACCGATACTGCAATGGATGATAAAACAGCTTTGATAGATGAATCACAGTTTACAAAGAACACAATAAAACAAATATTTTGGCAGACTTCCATAAATGAACAAAGACCAAAGCTTAGAATTCGAATTAATGGCTTGGTTCTAGAGGGCCTGGTAGATATAGGTGTGGATGTGACTATAATTACACCCAAATCATGGCATCCAAATTGGCCTCTTCAAGAGGTAGATGTCCAACTTTTAGGAATTGGCACCCTATCTCAGATAAAAGAGAGTTCAAGATTGGTTGAATGCATAGGGCCAGAAGGACAGAGAGGAAGGCTGAAGCCATATGTAGCAAATGTAGCAGTAAATCCATGGGGCCAAGATCTGTTACAACAGTGGAATACCCAGATTAAAATTTCTACACTCTCAGAAAAGGAATACAGGCCAATGCATGTTTCTAGGAATAATAGCATAACATACTATAAAAAAACAGTCACCAACCATTCAGGCTGTACACAAACAGAGCACAACTGCTGTTGAAACTCTCAGAAGTACCAACTGCCTTACCTTTAAAATGGCTAACTAATAAACCTGTCTGGGTTGGACAGTGGCCTTTGACAAAAGAGAAGCTACAAGCTTTAGAACAGCTGGTTCAAGAGCAGTTAAATGCTCAACACATTGAAGAATCTACCAGCCATTGGAATTCTCCTGTATTTGTTATTAAAAAAAAGTCTGGTAATTGGAGACTGCTGACAGATCTGAGAGTTATTAATAAAGTAATTCAGCCGATGGGCTCCCTACAGACTTGGATGCCCTTGCCCTCTCTGCTACCCAAAGAATGGCCTATAATAGTTATTGACTTAAAAGACTGCTTATTTACCATACCCTTACAAGAAAATGATAGAGAAAAATTTGCCTTCACAGTTCCTAATTATAACAATTCTCAGCCAGTCAAGAGATATCAATGGAAGGTCCTCCCACAGGGAATGTTAAACAGCCCTATCTTATGCCAAAACTTTGTGCAAAAACCATTGGAGATAATTCGTGTAAAATTTCCACAATCCATAATTTATCACTATATGGATGATATCCTATTAGCTGATTCAAAATTAGACACATTAGAAAGCATGTTTGAAGAAGTAAAAAAAGTTCTGCCTCGCTGGGGACTGCAAATTGCTCCCGAAAAAATACAAAGAGGAGATTCTATTAATTACTTAGGATATAAGATAGAGCTACAAAAAATTAGACCCCAAAAGGTACAACTGAGGAGAGATCGATTGAAGACTCTTAATGATTTTCAAAAGTTGTTAGGAAGCATTTCTAACTTATTGGGTATCATGGGAATACCCAAAGATGGACTACAAAATTTGGCTACTACTCTAGAAGGGGACAAAGAATTAAATAGTCCTAGAGAATTATCAGCTGAAGCTGAGAAGGAATTGGCTCTAATAGAAAAGACAATTCGAGAAGCACATGTGGATCATGTGGATCCAGAACTTAAATGCATTCTTGTCATATTCCCCTCCAGACATTCCCCCACAGGTATTTTGATGCAGAGGGAAGATAAAATAAGAAATTAAAGACTTATATAGAAAAGATCTCTGATTTAATTCAAAAAGGTAAATTAAGACTTCGCCAGTTGATAGGAATGGACCCAACGGAAATTGTAGTACCTTTAACTAATGAGGAAATTTTGTCACTATGGAAAGATAATGAATACTGGCAGAGAGCCTGCAGTAACTTTTTGGGAGAGATTAACAACCATTATCCCAAAAGCAAGACTGAATGGGTCCTTCCTCACCTCGTATGACACATGCCAATTTCTGGAGTCCTCACATTCTATACTGATGCAAATAAATCAGGGAAAGCAGGATACAAATCAGGAGACTTAAGTAAAGTGGTACAAAGTCCATACAGCTCTGTACAAAAGGCAGAACTGTATGCCATTCTTAGGGTACTGATGGACTTCACAGAACCCCCTCAATATAGTCACTGACTCTCAATATGCAGAGAGAGTTGTTTTACATATTGAAACTACTGAATTTATTCCTGATAATACAGAATTAACTTCATTATTCATACAATTGCAGGAAATCATCAGAAAAATGGAACGTGATATATATATCACATATCAGATCCCATACAGGGCTGCCAGGACCTCTAGCACAAGGTAATGATGAGATTGATCAGTTACTAATAGGTAATATGCTAGAAGCCTCAGAATTTCATAAGAAACACCATATAAATAGTAAATGTTTGAAGAAGGATTTCTCCATTATTTGGCAACAAGCTGAGGATATTGTGAAAAAATGTCCTACTTGTTCCTTCTATAACCAAACTCCATTACCTGCAGGGAGCAATCCAAAAGGTATACAAAGAAATGAAATTTGGCAGATGGATGTGTTTCATTTTGCAGAATTTGGAAGATTAAAGTATGTACACCATACCATTGACACCTATTCAGGATTTCAGTGGGCAACTCCTATGAGTTCTGAAAAGGCTGATTCTGTGATTACACACCTATTAGAAGTTATGGCCATCATGGAAATACCTGTACAAATTAAGACAGACAATGCCCCAGCATATGTCTCCAATAAAATGAGACAGTTCTTTGCTTATTATAATATAAAACATGTTACAGGTATACCACACAATCCCACAGGCCAAGCAGTCATAGAAAGATCCAATCAAAAATTAAAGGATATGCTAAATAAACAGCAACAGGTAACAATGACTCCTAGAAATAGATTGCATAGTGCTTTACTAACCTTGAATTTTCTCAATGCTGATGAGAAAGGAACAACAGCTGTGGAGAGACACTGGACAGCAGAGAAAACTCCTGAGCTAAACCAACCAGTTTATTTCAAAGATGTTTTGACCTCAGAATGAAAACCTGGATATGTCCTACGTTGGGGAAGGGGTTTTGCTTTTGTTTCCATAGGAGAAGAAAAGCTATGGATACCAACAAAATTAATAAAAATTCGATTCGAACAGGAGAAACCCCTTGATGAGGAGAAGTAAAAGATCATCCACCAATGTGACATCTCTTCAAGTTCTAAGAAAAATTTAACAATCAAAGGTTGGGGCAAGGTTCTGTTTTTGTCTTTCCAGGATAATGGAAATACCCATCTTTCAGAAATCATAAGGCCTTGGATATCTGGATGTTTACAGCAGAAAGAAAGAATCTATTGGTTCCAATCTACACGGGGTAAGAGATCACTGTCTAACATCTATATCTCTATCAATCTAGAGTATTTATGGTTCCAATTTAATTATAAACCAAGCTGGCTTTGGAGATGGAATTGGCTCACTCCTTCTCTAAACCCAAGCATATTGATAAAAGAAAAGGTTGAGAGATTCTTCAGTCCCATATCAGAAGAGCCCTCTGATGTGAGACAGAAGGAAACCAATTATAAGGGACCATTGTCTTCAAGATTCTAATTCTCTCCTTGCTTACTCTTGATTTCTTGGAATCCTTTCTTACATGTCACATCATCTTTAAATCCAAACCTTCCATTCTGATAAAAAATAAGTTTTTCCAATACCAATATCTGAAGTCTCCAGAAGGAAGATGGGGCCCCAACAACAACAACTCTACCAAGTCCAGATGATGGTAATCATCATCCTACTACACTTCTTGCCAGAATTTCAGACAATCTTACCTCATTACTCTGAGAGTTGCTGCAGAATCTACAGTTAGTATAACTGTGATTTAACTATCTGTGCTTTCTCACAATACCCAACAGAGATACCATCGCCCCCTAAACAGCAGGAAGCAGTTCTAAGAAAACGACGCCCCTTCTCCCTAAGGTTTCATATTTCTCAGGGTTATGGATGATGGTTCTAGGGTTGGGGGTGGAAGAAACTGTTAAACTCAGTACTCTCCTTAAGGAAAGAAAATATGTCTCAAAAAAAAAAAAGAGGGGAAAAGAAGAAATGGAATGGATAGGTATAAGATATTATGGTAGACTATCATATACATTAGTAAACAAATTTAGTAAAATAGCAACCTTAGATAATTTGCACTGTAATTTTCACTGTTATGAATTCTTATATGTTGATACAAATATAAACTTTTTATATTCCTATTTAAGATAATTTGTATGTTGATACAAATACAGAGCTATTTGCTATAATGTACACATATTTTTACTCTTATCTGAATTATTTGTATGTTGATACAAATGTAAATTTATATCTGTCATACTGTATGTATGTTCTACTTCTGTTTAAGATATTATGTATACTGATATATATTTAGGATTATTTTCATGTTGCATATTGCACTATACATTCCTACCTCTGTTAAAGATATTTTGTGTATTATCACAATTTTAAAGTCATTGTCCTTTTACTGTACATTTGCTTACAAACTGTTTGCCTTGTTTACATGAAGCCTTAGTCCTTAGGTTGTTTAGGTAGATAAGACTTACAGGTTTATTGTCACCTATGCTTGTCATCTCTATAATTATGTTAGATAGGTTATCCAGATTTATAAATACATAGGTTTGATGGACAGGTAATCTTCAAACACTTCATAGACCTAGAGGATATGGCATTTAAATAACTTAGAATTCTGTTGACATGAGACACAATTGCTCCTGGCAGCACCAATTTGATCTCGAGAGAATGTTGGGCTTCTAAGACATTTCTATTTGGAAGTTTGTCTTCTTGTCACAAAATGTGGCCTACTGGGCAAAGAACTGCCCTTGCCTCAACTTCTGACAGTACGAATGCTGCCCTTTCTGGACAAGCGGGACACAAGGAAAGCGACCACTATACTTTGCCAAGACAAGGTAAAATGGTCTTTCAGAATTCTTGCTTCTGAAAATGGCCTGTCAGATACTCTAGGCCTGTAGCTAATTTGAATGCACCAACGATGTTGAGAAACATTAGGTGACTGTCCAGGCTGCCAGCTGTCTCTATCTACTCTTGCAAGACTCCCGAAAGTTGCTTGCATCCTTCTCCCATTTCTCAGGTATTATTATATTCTTTCTCAGGTCTTTGATGAGGTTGAAGACTAACAGTTACAGTTACAACTTAGATATATATATTATCTTAGATAGAATATATTAAGTATTAGACTCAGTAGACTCAGGTTCTTTAGGATAGGACACCTTTTGGTATGATCTTTGTAACATGCCACCTACCACTCTAGACTTCCCTGGATTTTAGTATGTGTTTTTTGCTTGATATTGTTTGCATTTATTGTAATTCCAACTTATCTAGGTCATTATCCCTCAATATTCCTGGACAATATTTGATAACCATTTCTTTGTATATAGTCTTGTATTAGGTTAGAACCTTCTTATTTAGATAAAAGGGGGAGATGTAGTGGGTAGCCTCCCTAGCCTTGGCCTGGAAGTTCCAACCCCCACTGAGGCTTCGGTAATGGTCACGCCCACAAGGAGGCTGAAGACCCAGGATCGAGAGGAGAGGCTTCTCTTGGTTCCAGAACTCTGGACGCTGGAGGTAGACCAAGCAGAGTTCTCCAGAGAACACTGCCGGACTGCGCCATACCTTTCCCAGACCCTGCAACCTATCCCTTCATTTGTAAGTTACCCCACAAAATAAACCCTTTTAACTATGTGGAGTGGCCTTAATAATTTCACCAATAGAGGATGGTTACAGGAAAGGGAGGAGGTACAGGAAAGGGAAGAGATACAGAAAAGGGAGGACAGTTACGGGAAAGGGAGGTGGTACAGGAAAGAGAGGAGGTACAGGAAAGAGAGGTGGTACAGGAAAGGGAGGACGGGAAAGGGAAAGATGGTTATGGAAAAGGGAGGATGGCACAGGAAAGGGAAGGTTACTCATTTCAGTACACAAAGACTTGTTATCTCTCTGTTAATACAGCGTCAAATTAATTGTGTGCCATCAGGAGCAACCTTAAATTATATAGAGCTATATGCCTCCTAATCCCTTCCCGGAAGTAATGATGCGTAGATATAGTGATATTTTATTTGTATGTTAATGAAGTTGCCTTGAGGTCAGAGCAAGCCAGAGCAGAAGCTGAGCAGTAGTGGTGCACGCCTTTAATCCCAGCACTTGGGAGGCAGAGCTAGGTAGATCTCTGTGTTCAAGGACACAGCCAGCATGGCAGACACATGCCTTTAATCTCAATACCAACCATAGAAGACCTGGAGGTCTGTACAAACAGGCAGTGACGAGGAGGTCATGTGGCTGGGTTTACAACCAATGAGAAAACAGAACAGAAAATCTATAAAAAAGATAGGACACACAGAGGTAGGTCTCTTGCGGAGAGGAGGAACCGAAGAAGCAGTGAAGGGTAAGGTTTTCTGCTCTTGCTCTGACCTTGTGGCTTGTAACTCTGCAATTGGTTCTGTGTTTCTTATTTAACAAGCGGGTTACATCTACACGTAGACACTCATACTCCCACGCCCACACACATGGGCATATGAAGGAGGGTTGTATTGATTTAAGCCTGATTACACAAACCATAAATGAGTTTCAAATCAGAATAGAAGACCAAATGGAAGCAGTATTAGGGAAAAAGAGGGATCTGAGGGCAGGCTTACTTTCAGAAGGGAAAACAGTTTAAATTGCCAAAAAGAAAACCAAATCCGTAACCATTAGCTGGCCTTTCCTTACACTCTGGAGCCTGATAAAACCAAGTGTCCCTCTGAGGAACGTAAATTCAAACAGAAACTGGCTAGGTCTCAGAGAGACCAAAAAATTATAAGTTAGTGCAGTCTGTGATTGGTTTCACGTCACCTAACCTATCTTGGTTTTCAAGGTGCCCACTGAGGATCTCCTCTGTTCCTTACTCCGAGCATCCCGGGGAATCAGAATCCTCCAGCATGCAGGAGAACCAACCCCTACCCACAACAGAGCTGAGAAATGTCCTTGAGTTAATCAACATACTTAAAAAATATTTATTTTTATGTGTATGGGTGTCTTGTCTGCAAGTATGTCTTTGTACCATGTGTGTGCCTGGTGCCCATGGAGGCCAGAAGAAGGAATCAGATATCCTGGGACAGGAGTTACAGATGGTTGTGAGCTGCCATATGGATGCTGGGAATCGAACCTAGGTCCTCTAAAGAGCAGCTCATGCTCCTGACCACTGAACCATCTTTCTGGCCCCTCAATACACTCTTATCAATTTCAACCTTACTTCTAGAGAAGCTTTCTGCATATTAGCACCTCCATTTCAGATGTTTCACATCTGCCTTCTCATTCCTTAGGTGTGTGTTCTAATGGTATTGGTTTCTATGCTCCTGAAAACTGTGACATCACTTTTGTTAACTTGATCCTGCCCACACTGTGGAAGGCACAAACTGCTTTACCAAGCACAGGTATTGGGAGGGATGAGCAACACTGAGCACATGCTGTCTGAAGCACCTTAGTCCCCTCACCTCTTCCACAAACCTACCTAACCTCAGTATTTGCAGGACTTTCTTGATATTAATAAGATTTATGTAAAAGTTATTAGCATATCTGGTATGGGCTATTACTTTAACTGTGCAAAGGTGTGTTACATTTGTTTTTGCTGCATTTGCTTAATTATGAAAAGAGGTGTTACTGTTTCACCTTGCCTGCCTAAGGCATCTGATCGTCTAATAAAAAGCTGCATGGCCAGTAGCTAGGCAGGAGAGGGATAGGTGGGGCTGGTGGGAGAGAGAATAACTAGAAGGAAGAATGAGAGGAGGAGGAGGAGAGAAGACAGGCAGCCACAGTCAGCAGACATGAAGCAGTGGAAATCAGATACACAGAAGGAAGAAAGTAAAAAGCCCTGGGCAAAAGGTAGATAATTTAAAGGCTAATTTAAGTTAAAAGGGCTAGCCAGAAGCAAGCCCAAGCTAGGCTGAGCATTCATAACTAATAAGAAGTCTCTGTGTCATGATTTGGGAGCTGGTTGGTAGCACAAAAGAAAAAGCCTGGTACCCACATCTAACATCAATGGAAACCTACTATGTGCCAATTTTTAAAGCCTGTGTGTAATCAGTAACCAAGTACATGATTATACCTGTTTTATAGACTCGGAAATAGCACCAAACATCTCAATAGCTTCATACACTCATCAGATATTTACCAGGAATCTTCACTGTACAAGAAGTGTACTGCTGAAGCCATGAGCTAGCAACTGGCTGATTCAGGCTCCAGACATGAGTGTGATGGCATGTCCTGGCCACAACAGCAATGGTATCAACTATTGTGGGGGACACAATCTCAGGAAAAACCCCAGGACCAGCAACCCAGGGATGGCATACCCAAAAGGGCTGTGCCCTCCCCCACTGATCACTAATTGAGAAAACATCTTACAGCTGGATCTCATGGAAACATTCCCTCACCTGAGGCTCCTTCCTCTCTGATGACTCTAGCTTGTGTCAAGTTGACACACAAAACCAGGCAGTACAAACAGAGAAAAAAAGAAAGTATCATAAACAACTTGAAGCCAGTAGACCTGGAAACTGAATAAAAAACAAATGCCATGAAGTCACTACTTACCTAAACATACTAAAAAATTATAAAGTTAAAACAGTCTTCTACAGTTTACAGAAATTGGACTTAAAGTAAAATACCCTGAAAGAAATCTTCAGATTCAGATGAATTTTACTAGCAAATTACTCCAACTTTAGGGAACAAGTAATGACTTGTCCACTTTTTTTTTTTTTTTTTTAAGACAGACTCTCATTGAGAAGCTCTGGCTGGCTTGAAACAGACATCCACCTGCCTCTGCTTACCAATTGCTGTGTCTAAGGTGTGCACCACCACATCCAGATTTATTTTTATTCTGAATTGGAGAGACAGCTCCGCAGTTAAGAGCATTTATTCTTGGAGAGGACCCAGCGTTCAATTCCTAGTACCCACATGGTGGCTCAAACCATCTGGAACTCTAGTCCCAGGACATTTGATTCACTCTTCTGACCTCCCTGGGAATCAAACATGCACATGATACACAGGCATACATACAGGCAGAATGCTCATACACAAAAAATAAAAAAATCTAAGAAAAATTTAAAAGTAAAAAGTAAAAGATTTAAGTGCTTAAAAAAAAAAAAATGCCGGGCAGTGGTGGCACACGCCTTTAATCCCAGCACTCGGGAGGCAGAGCCAGGCAGATCTCTGTGAGTTTGAGGCCAGCCTGGTCTACCAAGTGAGTTCCAGGAAAGGCGCAAAGCTACACAGAGAAACCCTGTCTCAAAAAACAAAACAAAACAAAACAAATCCCAATATTAAAAAAAAAAATCCCAAGGAAACTGAATTCCTACCTCATACCATAAACAAGAACAATAAAACAATCCCAAATGAACCAAGCTGTAACCTATATAGTGAGTTCAAGACCAGCCTGGTACATAAGGCCTTGTCTCAAAAGTCAAAACACAACAAAACAATTTCAGCTCTATGACCTTGGAGTAGCCAGATATCTTTAAACTGTACATCAGAATCAATACTAAAGACTGAGAAGTTGGATTGCATGAAAATTAAGAGTAAACACACACACACACACACAGACCACAAAAGCATCATTAAGGAATGAAAAGGGCAAGCCACATAATGGGGAAAGACATTGACCCTGAATTTATCTGACAAATCAATGAGAAAACAGAGTTTTCTAAAAATAGACAATCTTGGGGGCTGGAGAGACGAATCACCAGTGCAAAGCCCTGACTGTGCCTGTGGAGGACCCAGGTTCTGTTCCCAGCACCCACCAGGCAGTTCACAACCACATGTAACTCCAGTTCCAGGGGATCTGATGCCCATTTTTGACCTCTAAGGGTATTACATATACAAACATACACTGCAGTAGCACACACACATAAAAAAGGACAAGACTTTAATGAGCCTCATATAAAATTAGTAATAATCTAGGATTCCTGCACTAACATTCACTGAACAAAACATCTGCAAAAAAGAAATATCAGGTTTCAATAAAGAACACTTTGCTGGTGCAAGAATACGGCCATGGTCACTTTTGGTACTAAATCACAGGATCTGATGATGTTGAACATCCATCTATTACGTTATCCGTGATTCCACATCCCCGGGAGGGACATACACAGCAAACACAAGTGTATGCATATGTGTCACAAGGCATAGATGAATGTCTATGCAAGTCTAACAGTGTAGTAAACGGCCCTAAACTGGAGGCTGTCCTTTGTCCGTAACATACCAACTGCATGTAAAATTAGAAAATACTGAACAATAAATTATCATATAACAATAGTGAGGAATGAACTATGTGCAAATCATGAGTGAATCCCACAAACCTAATATTAAGGAAAAGAAGGCAGTCTACTGCAAAGATGACTCATATAATTCAAAAACACAAAAGGACTCCATGGCCATGTAGTAGTAGCCTGGGAGGTAACAACAGGGACAGCAAAAGAGAAACTTCCAGGTTCAGGTAACGCTCTTTAAAAAAAAAAAAAAAAAAAGATTTATTTATTTATTATTCTGAAGGCCAGAAGTAGGCGCCAGTTCTCATGACAGATGATTGTGAGCCACCATGTGGGTGCTAGGAATTGAACTCAGGACCTTTAAGAAGAGCAAACAGTGCTCTTAACCTCTGAGCCACCTCTCCAGCCCTCAGGTAATGCTCTTATTCCTCTGGGCGGGAGCTGTGATAGTGTTTGCTTCAGAAAAATCAATTAAACTATATACTAACGAATTGTGTATTTGTCTGTGTAATTCAGTAAGAAAACAATCCAAAACTACTTAAAATTAAATACCTTCTGGATAACAAGTTATATACCATAAATGTGGATGGAGGGGCCAATTAGGTATTTAATTTATTCAAGCAATCTTTTTTTTTTTTTTTTTTGGTTTTTAGATACAAGATTTCTCTATAAAGTTTTGGAGCCTGTCCTGGATCTTGTGCTCTAGACCAGGCTGGCCTTGAACTCACAGAGATCTGCCTGGCTCTGCCTACCAAGTGCTGGGATTAAAGGCATGTGCCACGATGGCCTGGCTTCAAGTAATCTTTAATTAAATATAATTCTAACCCAAATTCTCTTTTTGGGATACTGGATAGGCTAATTTTAAAGCTTAGTAGAGAGAGTAGATAAATTTTTTTTGTTAAATTAATTTTAAAAAGGCAGTTATAAAAATAATAACTGGGAGGCCTGGTCCTAAAATATAAATGTGTGATAAACTAAGAATGTGATAAACTAAGCTGGGTGGTAGCTCATGCCTTTGATCCCAGCACTAGGGAGGCAGAGGCAGGAGGATCTCTGAGTTCAAGCCCAGCCTGGTCTACAGAGTGAGTTCCAAGATAGCCAGGGGCACATAGAGACCCTGGTTTGAAAAACAAACAATAAACAAAAAACTTTCAAAAACTAAATGTGATAAACAGTCACTTATTAGTATTAGTAAGGAAACAGACTCATTCTTTTTGTTTGTTTGTTTGTTTTGTTTTTGTTTTTTGGTTTTCCGAGACAGGGTTTCCCTGTGTAGCTTTGCGCCTTTCCTGGAACTCACTTGGTAGCCCAGGCTGGCCTCAAACTCACAGAGATCCGCCTGTCTCTGCCTCCCGAGTGCTGGGATTAAAGGCATGCACCACCACTGCCCGGCAAGACTCAAATTCTTACTGGAGGACAAAGGATGAGCTCGTCAGGAAACAGTTTATTCCAATTAATTGGTTGTCAAGTCAGAAAAAAAAAAGAAATAAATTGATTCATATTTTACCACACACATTTCTAAATGGTTCTTTAAAAAAAAGAAAAAAGCTGTTTTCCCAAAGGAGATGATCTGCATAATTTGGGGAGTGAGAAGTACAGCCTTTGTCCACTGACAGAACCCCCAAAACACAGAAACAGAGCAGTCATCGTCACTGAGGGAATCTTAAAAGCCAGTAGGTCAAACGGTTAAAAAAAGATGTGTAGTGGGGACCTAGGAACCGCTTCTAGAAATCAATGAGGAAAAGATAACTCACTAGAAAACGGTCTCAGAATGACAGACAATTATTCACAGCAGAAACACAAATATTGAAACACATTAATAACAGTCAGACACTAAAATGGAAACAAGATGGACTCCACTTTAAAAAGCCTCCATCTAAATGGGGGCAGAGTATGGGGAAGAAGCTGCATTCTTGGCCACTGCTCCATGACGTCTGCGCTCATACTCTGTGAGCCATTTTGGCTAAGTGGAGAAATAAGCAGGCAACGACAAAGATGTCTACCAAAACTCCTGAGTGGAGAAAAGATGAACTAGTGCATATGTATAGGCTATCATTAAAAGTTGTGCTACGTTTTTACAAGGGAATGAAAACCAGTCCACAACACATTAAGTAAAAAAGGAAAATGGAAGATGTGTAGCCTGACGCCATTTTAACAAGAAAATAAAACTTAAATTGTCTATTCATAACTTCATTTTGAAAGTTCTAAGGATGCGTACCATGTTAGGTATTTGTTCCATAGTACTTTCAGTCCCGCAGTAAGTATGAATATATTATTTTTGTACATTGTAAAACTCATTAGGACTTGGAACTATTGGAAAAAGTAAACTTCTTTTTCATTTGATCTAAGACTTTCTTTTCAAAATGTCTCCTAAGGGATTTTATCAGAGATACAAAAATATATGCGTAAGGAGTTAATGCACATTTATAAAAGTAAAAAAAAAAATACAATTAAATTGAGGTATTTTAAAAACAGACCTTGGCACATTTGTGCAAAGCAGTAAGAACTTGTTTAGAAATAGTAAGCTCCACACCTCCAATCTCAGCACTTGGGAGGCAGAGGAAGGCAAAGCTCTGAGTTCAAGGCCAGCCTGATGGACATAGCAAGTTTCAGGTTGTCAGTGGCTGCAAAGTGAGACACCAAATCTCAATCTACCTCCCTCCCTCTGCCACCCCTACTCTAGGACCCAACAGTAGGCTCGGCACCTTAAAGTAGGTGCTTTCTCACGGGTCTACAATCTCCAGCCCTCGTGGTTTATGGCAGAACACCCACACCCCAAGTAAGACTGAGACAGAAGTCGTATCTGTGTAGCAGTTTCTAAGAGTCCTCTTTCCAGTACCCTATCTATTACTGCCCGCTCCTTATTGCAATGGCTGTTCATCGCTATTCCAGTCGTAAGGCACTAGAATGTTAAATAAAGCAAACGCTGGTCTCACTTCCACGTAAAAACAAGTTAGCTCTGAATGCTTGCCATTTTCAGTGTTTGCTTTCAAAACTTTTAACTAACATTATTTTATACATATTAACCATTTTAGTTAAATAAAATCCTTTTTACAATGATTATGAATGAATTTTAAAATAGAAACAATTTTATGACTTGTACCGGAGTCAACTTGAATCCTAATATTCTTTCCCCATAAGCAAAGTTAAGACTCATCATAAATACCAACTTGTAAACATATTTAAAGATGGGTTTCATGTTTCCTGAAATACTATGAAAACACGGGCATAATACTTATAGTTACTCCATCCATTGCTGTTCCAATGATACAGCCATCTCCATTTGGAATATTCATCCGAGAAGACTGGTGAATTATTCATATGTGAAGTAGGTTTACATTTCAGCAAATTGGTTGTGAGTAGTCATACAATTTTCAGGTATTTTTAAAGCTTTATTTTATTCTTAATCACACGTGTTTGGGATGGGGAATGTGCCCAGGTGCCCTCAGAAGTTAGGGGTGTGAAATCCCCTGGAACGAAGTTATGAGCCACCTGACATGGATGCTTGGAACTGTTCTTAGGTCCTCCATTAGAGCATCACATACGCTTAACTACTGAGCTGTCTGTCTCTCTAGCTCCTAACGCTTTTTATTATTAGATCAGTTTAGTATCCCAACAAAGATGCCTGAGATTAAGCATCAGGGAATCATTTTTGTTTTGTTCAAAGAACAATGTCGAATATGCCAAATGTGATAAACAACACATAGAGAACCCCATCTGACTAAAAGCACTTTTCTGAAAATAAAGAAAACTAGGACCTGACAGATATTTAAGAGAAAAAAATTGTTTTATTTTGCGAGACAGGGTTTCTCTGTAGACCAGGCTGGCCTCGAACTCACAGAGATCCACCTGCCTCTGCCTTCTGAGTGCTGGGACTAAAGGCGTGCGTCACCATACCTAGCTTTAAAGTATATATTTTTTAATGTGTGTGGGTGCTTTACCTGCATATATGTCTGTGTACCGTGTATGTGCCTGGTGCCTGCAGAGCCCAGAAGGGGTGTCAGATCCTCTGGGACTGGAGTTAAAGGCAGTTATGAGCTATATGGGTGCTGGGAAACAAATGCGGGTCCTTTGGCAGCATGAGCTGTTAACTTCTGGATCATCTCTCCAGCCTGCCTTTATGTATGTAGATCAGCATAACTTTGTATTTATTTGAAAAGCATTGAATCCCCCTGGGAGTAAAGGAAAAAGGTTCACAGAGGTGTCTATACAGACAGCAAACAGAGGTGCTGTCACACACCCATGATCCCAACACATGGGAGGTGGATTCTAGAGGATCAGTTGTTCGAGTCCACCTTCCGCTATGTAACAAACCGAGACCAGCCTCGGCTACACACCTCCTCAGAAATGGAAACAAACGAGAGCTGCACAAGCAAGAGGACCTGTCAAAGCCTGTTTCGGTGGCTAGTGTTGGAGGTCAGAGGCAAAGGGACCCCGAGGGCCCAGTGGCCAGGGACTGAGCTAAAATGTTGAGCTCCTGGTTCACTGAGAGATCCTGTCTCAAAAGTTACACAGACAAGCACTTGACTTTGACCACTGGCCTCTGCGAGCGCGCACACACACACGCACACACACACACACACACACACACACACACCACAGTAAGTATGTAAATAAGTAAATCAAACAGCCCACAGCTAATTATCAGTGCAGAGCATTCTGCTCCCTAAGTAGGCCCAGGGCTACAGAAAGCCTGTGAATTAACCAGCTACAGATCCATTACTCAAGAATTTTATTACCTTACAAAGTTGTGTAATAGCTGTGTACATAAATGCTTCCTTTTCCAGGGCTGTCCCCTTCAGGGTTAAGATATGGAGTGCCTGGCTTTGTACATACTGTCAATATCCCAGGGTCCAATGCAGGCCACCAGACCAACAATTTGACTTTCCCCCCAAATTGTGGCCTGCTTTTTAAATTGGTAGAGTTACAAAAACAGCTATCTTTGCAGAAAATAATTTATTAGCTGAAACTTGGTCATCATGCCCAAAACAGAAAGGACACAATGACAGAGCAGGCTCTAACTAGAGACACTACTGACACACACGGGCTGAGTTTATTGGACTGCTTATTTCTGTAAATCTTAGGCTGTTAGAGTTTATTGGACTGCTTATTTCTGTAAATCTTAGGCTGTTAGAGTTTATTGGACTGCTTATTTCTGTAAATCTTAGGCTGTTATCAACAAATAGAAAAAAACAACAGAAAATCTCACTACATTAGAGCAAACACTATACACGTGATGGACACAAAACTAGAGCTTTATTTAAAGCACAAGTGCACAGACAGTTATGAAGCAAAAACAGTGAGCTGATATAAATGAAACATCTTAGTGTAAAAGGTCAGTGAGTAGCGAAATAAAAATGAAACCAGTACCACATACTCTTAGTAACCAAACGGTCTATATTACAAACATCGACAGGCAGGAGCAGCTGACACATTCTCACAGTTTCTTTCATTTTAATCCACACTCTTCTTCTTCTTCCTTTCCCAAGTTGGAATTGTAGCAGCTTTAAAAAGAGGTTTTCAATTATGACTTGAGTGAGGCAGACACACAGGTGCCTTTTTCCACATCAATCATCTAGAAGCCAAGTGTCTAGAAAACACACAGAAAGATGACAACCTACCAACCTGGGCAAGTAAGTACATCCTAAAAGGACAGCACAGCCCTCTGTGGTTTCATGAAAATTTCCCCCTAAGCATATTAGTTGTGGTTTACAGCATTTCCAAACAGATGCCCGGTCTTCAGCCATAGGGACTGAAATGATAAATCTGTCTTTTTATCCCCTAAGTCCTCAGTGATGGAAGACAAGTATACACACTTCTACGATTTATAACAAAACAAAGGACCTCACTGAAGATGACCCTAGCCTCCATTCCACGAAAGCACATCAAGTCTTCTTGTAGTGGCCAGCTGGGCCACATACTGATTCTGGTCGATTCAAGTATGGCAGCCATTCTCTTCAACAGCCTTCAGGTCAATGGGACTTTAACGTTTATATTACCACCCAGAGAGGGAAATGATCACTCACCACGAGGCTGATCTGGCAACTACATGTCCAATTTTAGCATTGAATGTTTACATGGGGAAATGGAAACTATAAATTAAAAACCTACCAAGTATTTATTCTATTTGTTCAAAAAATTGCTCTAGACATAAAGGCCTTGGAGAGAGAGATTCAAAACACAAGATCCAAGGGTGGAAAATAAATCTGAAAATAAATGCCCACTGCTAACTGAGAGAGACTCCATCATTGGACCTACTATGCACAGTCTTTGGTGTCTGAAATCTCCCAGGACAGAAATCAAGAAATGCTCAGTGTGGTTCTGGGGCTGGGTGATGAGAGCTGCTTACACCTCACAGAACTCAGTTTCCTCTTACTGCTTCGGCACCACATGGAGGCCTGGACGCTTAAAGCACATCTGGCAGGGATACTCACAGTTAAATCTGCCTTTCTCTGCCTCTCAACCTGCCTAACACTGTGACCCTCTAATACAATTCCTCATGCTGTGGGGACCCCAACCACAAAATGATTTTCCTTGCTGCTTCATAACTGTAATTTTGCTACTGTTATAAAATGTAATGTAAATAGCTGATATGCAGGCTATGTGACCCCTGGAAAAGGGCCACTCAACCCTCCAAAGGGGCTGCAACCCACAGGTTGAGAGCCACCGCTCTGAACAGAGAAGTGACCGTGGCCTTGAGGAATTAGTTTTAATAATGTTAGAATTAAATCAGTAATTTCAGCACCCATGTGTCCAAACACAGCACTGGCTGTCACTATGCCTCTGGTAGTCACACAAAAAGCCTGAATCTACCTCCAGGGATTATCCTTTCATTAAAGGGATCTTATAATTATTATCTGTTGAGCTGACAGGAGGAAACCCAGTACTAAGTGGGGAATTTTGGCATGCTGGTGTGAAAAGGCTCTTTAGGAAGCAGCCTTCTTTACTTAATATTTCATGATACTTTAACCTCCGCTGTGAAAGAATAAATACTATTATAATGATATGTTCTTCGTGCTGAATTTTGACCAAGCACAGGAGACAGAGTTAATCTGTCGTCAGAGTGTGTGGAAGCACTGAGGCAAGCGGGAAACACCAGGCACTGAACTGGACAGACGGCCATGAAAGACCGGATGGGCATACTAAATACACTCCACAGACCTAAGTAAATACTGGATACAAAAGCTGACATTAGGAACTGTAAGGTATAAATTAAATCATTAACTATTCTTCTTTTGGTCTGTTTTTTAAAAATTATTATGTGTAAGTCTGTGCAGATGTTGTGGCCTGGAGCTAGAATTACAGATACCAGATGTAGTAGCTGGGAACAGAACTAGGGTCCTCTGGAGGAGCAGTACATGCTCTAACCACCGAGCCATCTCTCCAGCCCCTAAATTACTAGTTTTCTTATAGATGCAGTTCTAACAGTAAGCCACGCTGAGCTGCTAGAGAGCAAGTGAGCCTCACAGGCTCCTGCGGCTATACCCTTCAACCTAACAGCCAAGCCAGGGACACTGGTCTGCTCCACTGCCACTCTGCTGGGCTTTCTTCTTCTGTAAAAAGGCTCAGTGACAAAGAACTTAAACCCAAACCAAACAGAACGCTTGCCTTCTCTTTTCGAAGGCGTGTGGAAGGCAAGCTCTCTGGGCCACGATGATACACAGGAACCATGTTTAATGCTGCATGACAATCATATTTCCTTTGTGAGGCCACTAAGTGCTGGCTCCAAAGACTAGACCAAGTACTTCCTTCCTCAAGTGTCTGTCTCTGTCTCTGTCTCTGTCTCTCACACACACACACACACACACACACACACACACACACACACACACAGCCTAACTCTAGGAAATGATAGCAGCGGAGGCTAGCGATTCCACAGCAACATTATAAACTCTGAACAAGCATCTAGAACAACATGCAAAACCTCAAAAGTCACTCAAAGATCTCATAATGCATAGAAATTGTAATGTTTTTTGGCAAGTTTCTTTCATAACAAATGCTTTATAAAGCAAAAGTTTTTTAGTTATAAATGCTATTTTTAAAGTGTAACATAATGGATTGCTGGTATAAAAGTTCAGTTAGATAAAGTTAACCTGGCTGGACTAATACTAAATATGAACACCCAGTATAAATAATCAATTATAAATTAATAGTACAGTACTCTAAGGTACGTGACTTATAAAATGTAACAACACAGACACTCCACAGCCACTAAAACACTGTGTGCACAATAACTGTTAGGGTTCTACATTTCCGATGCCGTCCTAACTCTACCTACCACAAACGAGTAAACTAGGTCAGAGCATTTGCAAAGTTCCCCGTGGAAATCAATGCAAAATGGTAAGAATGCTAACTCCAGTGTCATACCGAGTCAGACATTCCATAAAAAGACAACTACAGTGCACTTTAAAAATCCTAAAATCTGATATTGTCTCCACTGATCTGATAAACACACTTTGAAAACTGTGTCTGCGAAATTTCTTATGCTTGAATTCCAGAAGAAAAGTCAAGCTAACACAGGAAACCCACTTTGCATTTCTAATCTCCCTACTGCAGATCTGTATCACCGCCTACCGCTTTTCCCTTTTTACCGCTGAATAAATTCATTTAAGAAAATCTTAATTATGTTGATAAAATTGTAATCCTTTTGACTGAAGGTATGTCTCAAACTGTCAAATAGTACAAATTGTATCTCAAACCAATAACATGGATACCGTAGAGCTGATTTCCAGGAGAATGCCCAATGAAACAGGAATTCCCTTTGGTCCATGATCTGAATCCAATACTTAAGAGATGTGGGTAGTTTGCCTCCCCATTTATAGTTGAAAACTAACTCTAAGTGGGTCGAGCGGAGTGACATTTGTTAGGAAACAAGCACACTAGAAGTGATTCTAACAAATTTTACAATGAAACACGGCTAAAAATCAAGATATAACCCTATACAATGAAAAGTTAGGTTTCACATTCAAACAGCCTATAACAAACATGAGGGTTAATTCTGGGACAGTGGTGCACACCTTTGATCCCAGCACTCCAGTCGCAGAGGCGGAGGCAGGCAGATCTCTCTGAGTTCAAAGCCAACCTGGTCTACATAGTTCTAGCTAGCCAAAGCTACACCACAAGACCCAGTCTTAAAAACCCAAACAAATACACAGAAGTTTAAAATATAATTTGGAAAAGAAGAAAAACGCATTTAATTCAGGGTTTACTTCTATGTAGGTGGGATTTCTTCCCTAAATTCTATCACATTTTTCTGTAAGGATAGGAGTCAGGTGTGTCTGGGTTCTCCTGGCTCTAATCCTTACGAGACCGTAAGACCCAGGTACTCATCTCTGTGGGGGCTGTGGAGCAGAGGTAACATCAGCCCATTCAGCACAGCCAGTCTCAAAGGACAGAGGAGGCCTAGGAGTCACTGGGT
The DNA here is from genome assembly GCF_903995425.1 of Onychomys torridus. Lineage (NCBI taxonomy): Eukaryota > Metazoa > Chordata > Mammalia > Rodentia > Cricetidae > Onychomys > Onychomys torridus. The sequence continues at coordinate 80,235,157 of NC_050444.1, read as the reverse complement.
GAGACAGCTTCTTAGGTCCTTCCCAGGGGTAGCCTCTAATACCACAATTCAACAAAGACAATGGCTTTATAGCAATACTCTGACCTAACTAATACTGATTGTAATTCATCATGGCTTGCACTAAAACTCAATTTAGTACACTAAAATGTCATATTTTTAAGAAACCACAATCTTTAATACCAAATCAGGCCTTTCATTCAGTTCTGGCAAACCCAACGGGTCAATTTTCAGGTACGCTGGACTTTAAGAAATCTGTCTTCCTTTTCTCTGCTTAGAAAGGTGAAATCAGAGTTGCTGGTAGTTTACTGATACAATCCCCTTTATCTGCTATCAGTAGAAACTCAGCAGTGACTGGAAGGTGGTACCTACAGTGTACTCTGGGTTCCCAGACCTGTCCGACAGGAAGGAGTGCTGATTTTCATCCCAGCCCTAGCACTCTGCTTATGAAAGGACAGCCTAGCCTAACTGCTGGGTCCCAGGCTCCAGTCAAAGCCCTTTCTCAAAAGACTGTCTTGTACCAGAGATTTTATCTACAGCTTGTCACTTCAGAGAGCCTACTGCAGAATTACCAGAGCACAAGTGAGTAGTGTCTGAATAGCAGGCACAGTAAAGGACAGGATTTGGTGGGAACAGGATGTCCTTCAGGGACCACTGCTCCTACCCACTCACTCTGTGACCGGGACAACCCATCCGATTTTCTCCCTTACAGTAGAGCAGCAATGTTCATTTAAAATGGTTACTAATAAAGACAACTTAGAGAAGCACCTGGTCCAGGGGCACACTGTACACTCTAACAAATGACTGTCATAATACAGCCTGACTTTCCTGTGTGTATGCACCTACGTGAACACAGGGATGGTACAAATGGCTTCACCGTATTACCAATTTTAAGAAAAACTACCCCAGCACTGGGAGGCAGAGGCAGGTCTACAGAGTGAGTTCCAGGACAGCCAGGACTATACAGAGAAACCCTGTCTTGGGGTATGTGGGGTGAAGCTCTAAGGAAAAGTCTCCATAAACTACTCAAAGGGCTGGAGAGATGGCTCAGTGGTTAAGAGTACCGACTGCTCTTCCAGAGGACCCAGGTTCAATTCCCAGCAACCACATGGTGGCTCACAGCTGTCTGTAAGTTCATTTCCAGGGGACCCGACACCTCCACACAAACATACATGCAGGTGAAACACTAGTGTACACAATAAAAATGATTAAAAAAATACTCCAGGAAGTGGGATACATTCTGCAGCAAATTGGAATATTTTAAGCAACTGCAGAGGTACAAAGTGAAAGACAATGCACAATAGGATCAGCACAGAGATTAGGGGAGGGGAAAGGCTGGGCTCTCAAAAATAAAACTGCTATTATAGCACTGTTATATTCTCTTTGAGAACAGGAAGAACTGTATACATCTTTATAGACTTCCCACTGACTGGACAGTCAATAAATATTTGTCTCTGTAGTCATAAATTTTCATCTTGGTAAATTCATCGATAGTATGGCTCTGGATGTTAATTAACACCAGTTTCCAATACTAAGAACCACTGAAAAACCAGAGACTTAACCTACACCAGAAAAGATGCAGGCATAATTGTAGCTCAGGTAACACTTTAATTTTGGGAAATGAGCTGTGTATGGTGCTGCTTTTCTGTAGCCCCAGCACTCGGGATCTGGGGGATGAGGGTGAGGACGGACAATGTGGAGAAACCCTGTATCAAGCAGAACACAACACAATAACTTAAGAGAAAGCGAATCAACAGGGAAATTCTAAGATAGTTAAAATTATGAAATAAATATTTAATAGTTGACATATATTATGTATGAAACATTTCACATTAGCCCTAATAACCATGATAAATGCTGCCGCACACCTCTGCCACGGCATGGAATTATTTTATAAGTTAAAAATCTAAGTAATAAAAACAGCATCTGGTAGTGGTATATCCTCAGAATTGTTTAGATAAAAATACAAAATTTAGTGTGCGGTGGCGGCGGCGGTGTTAGCGGCGGCTGCAGAAAAGCGTTTGGCGCGGTGTCTCACACCATTTTGCTGGTGCAGCCTACCAAGAGCCCAGAAGGCAGGACTTAGGCTGACTGTGAGTCTGTGAATGAGTGCATGGAAGGTGTCTGTAAAATGCACGAAGAGCATCTGCAGAGAATGCATCCCAACAGCCCCTCCATCACATACGGTATGGGTCAGTTGTTGGACTTTATCCATGATCTGGCAGACCTCAACTGTCTTGTTCACCGAGCTGATACACAGACGTATCAGCCTTACAACAAAGACTGGATCAAAGAGAAGATCTATGTGCTCCTTCGTGGACAGGCCCAACAGGCTGGGAAGTAGTTGAGTTGGAAGCATCTGGGGCTGAGGGTGGGCTTGGCACAGGAGCATACAGCATGCTGTAGTGAACATTTTGTATGATAGTAACCCTGTTTCCATTTTGTTACTAGAGCCCAGATTGAATGGATGGCATGACAGAGAATGATCTTTCCACTCTGGAACCACCACTGCCCCTTTGCTCCTTTCCTTTCTCTTTTACTTAAACATTTTTATGATAAGTCAGAGAAAGTGTTCTTTGCCAGTTAAGGTTGGTTCCAGTCCTTGAAACTGTTTGTATCTGCTTTACAGCAGGGAGAGTGCACTAACCCTGTGTGTGGTAGGGATGGTGACGAGCTTAGTTATGTCCTCTGGGAAAGTCTTAGTGAAAAATAAAAAATGTTCTATAAAAAAAAATAAATAAATACAAAATTTAGAGGTAGTCACGGACTTTGTATAATTTAATTAAAGAGGTTCTAGGTTGGCTATGCTTCTTCTAGTAAGCCATTTTTCAAAAAGTTATTTTAATCTAAATATCACAGTGTTCCTATCTGGTTAGTTAACACAGCAAAAAAAAAAAAAAAAAAAAGAGTAATTCACCTTATTGATGTAGTTGTCTTGATGCAAATGTAGCACTTGAGATTAGGCAGGGCAGATGCTCCCTTCAGGACTCAACAACCCCAGCAGGGACTCAGAACTGCCTAGCTCCATCCTTAGTTGAGTGCACAGTGACAGGCTTCCTTCCTCAAAACCAACTCTGCTGCCAACATGATCGAGGATTTAATAACTATGACGATAAAAAATGACAAGTATGCCACATAAAACAGCCTTTCAAAATGTTCCCTTACAGCGGGCTTATCTGACTCCAAGAGTGGGGAGGGTCTGCAGAGGAACTGGGAGAAAGCAGCTGTGTGTAAGTGGGGCGATGGGAGGCGGGTTGGAGGATCGTGTGCAATCATGAAATACCACCCAGCATTCCTGAAGCCAGACAGCCTTCAGCAAGGAAAGACACTGTTCTCATTTCTGGCTCAAACCACCCAAACCAACAACCAGCTCGTAGATGAACAGGAAAAGACTGGGGTGAGAAGACAGACTCCTTCCTCATCTGACTTAAGATTTCACCATAAAATGAGAATAATTTGCTTCCTCTCTAGGTTGCTCAAAGGATTTAGACAATACTTGTATAGAAATATATACCTTTTCTTAATGATGCTTCTCTCAGAAGGACAAGCTCATAAAGTTACTTCTACCCACCAAGGCCCCAGGCAGACCTGCCACTTCTGCACTAAAGACCACAGCCTAGAAGAAAGGCCCTGTGTGCTTATTACATATTGATGTGAAGAGCCACTTAGCCATGGGAAAGCTCGGCTCTGTGACAATTTAGTAAAGCAAATGAAAATATTTCTCTTTTCATATCAGAAGATAATAAAGTACCACCTATCTTCCAAGCTAATGTGAGTGATAAGGTTGATCTGAAGAATAAACAGCTCCCCAACAGGGTGCTCAACTGTGACAAACCAATGCTGGTTTTCAGAGCCCTTCTATATTACTGATTGCATAGAATGGGAAGGAACCCAGTTCAGTCTTACTGTGGCTCTAATGACTAAATTTATTTGATTTTTGAAGTGTTTTAATTAATAATTCACTACAATCTTCAAGACTTGAAAACAAAGACTAGAAAAACCACCACAAATGTTTAACCAAAATTATTTCAACTACAGATTACCACAGATAGATGCATTTCTATTTACTTAGAAGAAACTCAAGAATGCTTTGACTTCTGCTAAGCCTGGTAACTAAATATTGTGATTTAACATGAGTGTCAATGCTCCTTTGATCTTAAGCACAGAGTCAAGTGATTGCCTAGGGAAAAGAGCTGGATTTAATGCTTAGACATAGTAACAGGATCCTGCAGCTTGCTGTGTCCACCAAGGTGTCCAGATTTTTAGTGGGGCCTCCATTTTCTACCTTCTCCTTCATTCTTGATGGACAATCTAACACTTGGAAATATTTTCAAAGTTCTTGAAAGTTTGAAACTTCTTGTAAATCTGATGATCAAACTCATTTACACTGACTTGGGGAAAAAGAGCATCCTCCACAGGTCCAATCACACCACTAAAAATGAGCTGTGTAACATAAGTCTCCCCACCCCTCACGCTATCAGAACTTGCATATTATTTAGAAATGAGGCGTCTTCCAAAAAAGAATGGCACCTCTATTCTTCCTTCTACACGCCGTGCCCCCCCCCCCCAAGAAAAGTTTGTTAAACATTGGGATCTCCATATATGGTGAAAAGTGAGGTCCAGGAGCTTAAAACTCTACACTAAAAATATATGTAAATAACTTGACGCTGAGCTTATGATACCCCCTTCATGATCTGCTCTGGCTCAGCAACATCCTGCATGAACAGTAAAGTTGTCTCCTCCAGATGCATATAGAATTTTTAAAAATTAAAAAAATAAATCCATCTGTGAAGAAGATTAAAAGCGGGGCGTGAGGAGGCCAGGAGGAGCGGGGACATGGTGTCTTGAATGACTCAGTTTCCTTTCTGACGGTTTTTTCAAAACGGAATTCTTTCTCTACCATTGCCTGAGAACCACTATGGTTTTGCCAAGTCTGTAACAGCAATTACATGGAATCACCCACAAGCACACCTATTTGTCTCAAGCCTATAAATACTGTGTTAGTGATACTAAACTATTGCCATTGGCTTATCTGTAAAAAGAAAAATAGAGATTTGCATTTTATAAAGTTAACACTGAGGGGAGGTGAAAGGCGACGAAATGCAGTATACAGTGATAGTTTCTTGGGACACAGAAACCAAAGTGAGGTCTTGAGCAAGCCACCTGGTCAAGCTGTGTCTGAGGAAGAGTCGTAAGAGGAGACAATGAAATTCCCGCTGTTGGAGCGGCCTGCCACTGACTGGGCAGCCTGCTGGCTCAGGTTGTTGCAGATGAGAACCAGCTGGTTGCTCTGGGCCTCAGACAAGGTGCTACAGCTCTGGTAGACGCTGAAGTTGGTTTTCCTGCCCGGGATGTTGCCCTTCTCGCACATGGTTTTCACCATCTTGGCTAGCTTGTTCTTGCCAAGGGCCTGGCAATTGTACCAATGCAGAGCCGCCAAGTTCACAACTGGCTTGATGGACAAGTAGAAGGGGGCATCCTCATAGCGCATGGCAGGAGGCCTCCGCTGGGCATATTCTTTATAGTCCTGCACCGGGCAAGTCTGTGGGGCATGCTGGGTGGCATAAACTCGTGAGTCTGTCCCTCCTCTCTTGGTTTTGGCATTCAGATCACCAGTGTCCTGACCCATCCATTCCAAATATTCGAGCCCGGTTTCTGTGACCCGGAGCCGGATGTCGCCCCATTTCAAGGTAGATCCATGGAAGCCTGTGCAGTGGCCAAAAGCTTTTGTATTGTTAAGCCAGACAAGGTTGAGCAGACCTTCAGGGTTGTACCGGCTCAGCAGTCCTCTCTTCCGCAGTATGAGCTCGTCGGCAAAGGTGAGCTTCATGGACTTGTGTGGCTTGTTTCCTTTTCCTTTGCAGCGGAGCTCAATCTGCTTCTGTTTCAGGGCCTCCTGGGAACGCTTAAACTCCTTATCCCTGGTGATGCTGTAGCCATACCGGTGCTCTTTCAGGTACCGTTCCAGCCCACACTGGTAATTTGCCAAGCTGTTGGGTTCGTACTCAGACCCATCCTTCTGCCTGGCATCCACGAAGAAGGAGGCAAGGTAGGCATCTAGCTCCTTGCAAGGGATGACATAGATCTCTCTGGTTTCCGAAGGGTACTTGGAGATGAGGAACTCCCGGAAATTGCGGAGCGCGGTCTGCGTGCTCCGGATGGTTTTCTCATTCTGCTCCCTGCTGAGCTCAGCTGCTCTTTCATCCTGGTCTGCAACAAACGGGGGAGGGAGGGACAGAGAGGGTGTTGATGAGTTCAGACAGTGCACTTGCTACTCTGAAATAAAGTTTCCTTTTATAATGAAACGGGAAAGATGGATCAATTTTGAGAGGACAGCGATAACAGTATTGAAAGCATTGTCGCGCTATTGAAGCCAAATTCAGTTTCACAAATGTCCTGGACAAAATATGGCCCATGATGAGAAAACTTGTTAAAACATTAAATTTTGTTATTATTGTGGTGTGTGTGTGTGTGTGTGTGTGTGTGTGTGTGTGTGTGAGTGAGTGTAGATGCAAATCCTTCCACCTGTACAAAGTTCCAGGGATTGAACTCAGGTCCTCGGGCTTGCGCAGCAGGCACCTTTATCTCTGGAGCCACCTTGCTAGCTCTGAGTAGCTGGCACCTAGCTCAGTGAGTGGAAGTTTGCAGACAGGGCGAGACTGCGGGCAGTCTTTTGGATTGAGGGAAAATGTGGGGCAGAAATGTGCTATCCGTCCTGTGCAGCTTGAAGACACCCTCCCCAGCTGGTAGTGTCACTTCATTTGTGAAACTGGAGGTGGCATGGGCTCCACTGACTGGCTGCACTGCCACCTAACACATCACTGAGAGCCGGTTTAGAAGGGAATGAACACATTCGATGGCAGCTCATTTGATACTTGCTCTTCTTAAGAATTCAGGTCCACACAAGTTTTAAGTATTCTTTATGGAGAGCAAAACAGTTTGTATGTAATTAAGAGTCAACCTGATATTTTGAAAGAAACCCAGGACTAAACTTCACAGTAACATGAACTTTATAACTGAGGTGAAAGAAAGGGCCTATCTTGGTTCAGTTTGTCTTCTTGATTTATTCTTTACCTTCTTCTGCCTGAAGGACTTGAGGTACAAGCTCCAGATCATCCATAAGCAGCACTGCTCCAAGGTAGCAGCAGGCTTCACACTGTACATGCTTAGCCAAGTACAGGCCACCTGCCCACAAGCCCACGAACCTGCATTTTAACCAGTACTCTATGCTCGTGATGAGACTCAAAAGCATTCCCAGGAGGACAAAGTTCTAACAGCTCAGGCCTGTGATCCTGCTCCTTAGGAAGCCCTCAGGGGGTAGGGGTCTCAAGTTCAAAGCATACCCAGACTCAGAAAAGTCAAGCTCTATGCCTGTGTCCTGTGTAGGAAACTCCATTTTGCCCATTTAAAAAAAGGTTGAGAAACACTATTTAAGTGGTTTCATTTCAGTAACATTTAATTTAAACTTGAAACCTTAATATTACTAATAAAAATAGTTGGTTTAAAAAACCACCTGCTGTGTGTGTCAGATGTGGTCTGGACAAAACTCAGAAACCCAACATAATTACACGACAGAAAGCCAGTCTACATACTGCTATGCGATGAAGTTGGTTTTCCTAGTAGTTTTTTTTGTTTTGTTTTGTTTTGTTGTTTTTTTTTTTAGCTGAGGATCGAACCCAGGGCCTTGTGCTTGCTAGGCAAGCGCTCTACCACTGAGCTAAATCCCCAACCCAGTCTCCTAGTGGTTTTTAAGAGGGAAACACAGAAATTAATTTAAAACAACAAAAAATACAACTTAAGACTTGAGTATAGCATTTTGTTTACTGAAAATATCTATATAGGAAAATTTTCAGATTAATTTGTAAGACTGCTCAGTGGAGGTCTTTGTAATTACTATACCCAATAATGGAAAGTTTTTAATAAACTGGAGTTTATTCATAGAACACACTACTTTTTTATAAAGCATTACCATATATTACTGTATGTCTATGAACAACCATGTTATTTTTAAATGGCAATTCTGAGACAGATTTCCAAATTTCATTAAGTAAACAGGCACACTGGAGAGATGACATCTCCAAAATTCAAGGACACAAAGAGACTTTCTGTTTCAACAGCTTAACTTTTAGTCATCTTTTTTTGGGGGGCACGGGGGGGGGGGTTCAAGACAGGGTTTCTCTGTGTAGCTTTGCGCCTTTCCTGGAACTCACTCTGTAGCCCAGGCTGGCCTCGTCAGAGTTGAGAGTGACCTTTCAGCAGCTGTTGGCATGTGAAGTCAGAGGCCAGCACAGGTTTGCTTTGGCTGTTTATGCAAATGTCTAAGAGCAGTCTGAAAACTTCAAAGGCCTTCCAGGAAATAAATGTTCACAGGCAGCTTTAGGGAAAAGATTTCCAGCCCCTCAACACTCACATGAGCTGTTAGACTGAGTCTGTACACCTTATTATTGAAATTTTCCCAGGGGCCTGCCCTGAGAAAATCCTTCCCAGAGTCCTGGGGAAGACGCTATGTCTGGTGTGGTGTTATCTGAGGGAAAAGAATCTATGTACACCATGCTCTTTGGTCTGTTTATTTTTCTAAGACAAAATGCTATCTATACAGCTTCAGCTTCCTCCTCACATTCAGTTCCTCTCTGTCCCTTCTTTTCTGCCCTCTAATAACTAAGCTCTTATGCTTTCGATCTCATCTTCATCCCCTGTTCCCTCGTCCTCCATCTTCCCTCCCTCTTCTCCTCTCCTGCCCCGATTCAAGTCCACCTATAGTCTGCAAAACTTTTTCTTGCTCTTTACTCCTCAGCCTAAGCCAGTCTGCCTTACTATCCACAGAAACTCTGCCTTGTTCTCTTCTCTCTGGCCACGCAACTCTGGACCAGGAATTCTGCTCCACTCTTTACTGCACCTGGTCATGCAAAAAAACTCCTTGTTCTAAGAAGTTGCTCTAGGACTGTAAGAGGAGGGGGCGATCTGAGCTTGATTTGCACAAGAAGCAAAGCTATGCACCTCGGAGGCTGTCCTCGAAAGGAGGTTTTACTGTAGCTTAGGGGCTTCAGGCACCTAGCGGGTGGTCTGGCCAGCTATTCTGTTATCTGTGGGTCCTTGGATGCTTTGTTTGGAGATGGCTCTATCTTTGGATGTAGCTAAAGGGGATATTTGCAAAAGACAGGCACTCAATTCAAATGCTAAAAAGGGAGCGGGAGCCCTGAGGCAGAAGGCCTTGACTATGTGACCTTATCTAAGTACTATGAATGTATATGCCCAAGGAGTGGTTCACATAGACTGTTCTTGGGGAATTATATGCACAAGAAATTCATAGCAAGACACAGCCGAATATTAAAAGCTGAATAACACCAAATATTCCCCGATAAATGGCTTCCCTCTAGAAAAATTCTTGGACCTTTCTAGGTATAGCTTTATTATACACAGGTTGAGTCTCTACACTATCTTCTTGTGGCTCACAGCACGGTCCCCTGAAATCCACTACAGTACCTGTTCAGAGGTGCAATTATCAATCAATGATCAAATTGTAGTACTTCCTATTAAAAATCCTAACAGATAAGATCTGCCATAGAAACTGTCTTGGGAGTCTGAACCAAGGTGCTACAAACTAGGATTTCCCAAGGGGATGTTGGATAAGGGCAGTTGAATCTTTAAGCTGGAATATTGTAGAGCTAACAAAACACCCCAGGTAAACGAGAGATTTAAAATTTCATTCATTTCAGTGTGCTTGTATTTGCAAGGTACTCAATAACTACCATCAGAATCCATCATGAGATACCAACTCAGGTTGGGGATTTAGCTCAGTGGTAGAGCGCTTGCCTAGCAAGTGCAAGGCCCTGGGCTCGATCCTCAGCTCAAAAAAAGAAAGAAAGAAAGGAAAAAAAAAGGAGATACCAACTCTACTTAGCCAACACTCATTTTTAGTTTGTAAAATATTCGATATTTTTACCTCCTTTTATAAAAATGAATTGAAATTTGATTTTAAAACTTTTGTGTGTCAACTTAAGAGTGATGATTTCAGGGCATGTAGCAAATAGTCCGGTGCACAGGACATGAAGCATGGGGCAGCCTGCTGCAGTGGAGCTGGTGAGGGGCACTGTGAAATGGTGTCATCACAGGACACAGCTCCCTGACCAGATGGCCAGCTCTCCTCTCTGTCTCTGCCACATTTTCAGCTCCAAAAGAACCCACTCTGAGCTGACCTCCTCAGTCTATCCTCAGCCTCATCTTGCTTGCAAGGCTTGCCTTCTTGTTTGCCCGGTCTCAAGCTTAGTTTAAGAAACAAGTTGCATCTGCAGAAAAGCAGCCCTAGTGAGCTGTAGCATGGCCGCTGTCTTTTCGAAGGCAGCTTGAAGCTGGAAGGGAAGATATCCTCATTCACTTTGTATGAAAAAGGGCAAAGAAACAATTTTCAAACCCAGTATAAGTAGTAAGTTCTCAGCTAATAACAAAATCAATCAAGAGAAAATCAATAGGAGATACAAACCAACTACAAGTATCATGCGTCAGTCTCCAGAAAAGTTTCTGCTCCATTCCTTTTAAAACTTTATTAGGAGCCAGGCAGTGGTAGTGCATGAATTTAATCCCAGCACTCAGGAGGCAGAGCCAGGCGAATCTTTGTGTGTTTAAGTCCAGCCTGGTCTCCAGAGTGAGTTCCAGGACAGGCTCCAAAGCTACACAGAGAAACCCTGTCTCGAAAAAAATTAAAACCAAAACCAAAACCAAAAAACCAAACCAAACAAACAAAATTATTAGGTATAACATATACAGAATATAGTCATTATGTGCATACAATTTTGACCTGTGAATCTAGTAACCGCTTGGAAGAATTCCTTCTTCCATCATCACCTAGCACCAAGAAAACTGCTCTCCTGACTTGAAATACAGTTGGGCTGGCCTATTACTATAATGCCTATGCATGGACTCTTGGGCATCTGGCTTCGCCCCCTGTTGTGCATTTGCAGGTTCTTCACCCTCATGGCAGTGTGATGTTCCACTAGCCGTAAATCCAGCATCTCAGTGCACATGCACTCAAAGGCCGAGAAAAGTTAACAAAGCAGAGTATGGCAGTCAAAAGCATGCGGACACAGTGATTTTCTTCTAATTAGAGCAAATTTTTGGTTTTTGTATCTGTGTATACCTGTTCATGTGTACAGTATTGCAGGTGTGTGTGCACAGTACTTGCTTGGTATAGCCAGAGCTTGACCATCGGCTTCTTCAATGCTCCTCACATTATACTTGTGTGCGATGTGTGCACATTCATCTGTATGAGTGTGGGTGCACATGAAGAGGTCAGAGGACAATCTTGAGTTTCAATTCTTCACAATGAGACAGTTCACCACCACATGGAGTGGGCTAGCTGGGAACTCTTCTCCATTTCACTGCAAAAGGACTGGGGTTTTACATGAACACACCACCCCCAGACTTAGTTCCAGGCATTCAAATTCAGGTTTTCCTTCTTGCGTGGTCAACCCTTTATCCATTCAGCCATCTCTCCAGCTCTTCTACTTAATCTCTTGAGACAAGAGTTCCTTATTGAACTTAGAACTCATCAATTTGCTAGCCTGGCTACCCTAGTTCCAGGGATCCTCTTGTCTCTGCCTCTGCAGAAATGGAATTATGAGTACACAATGCTATACATGACTTTTTACACTGGTGCTAGGAATCTGAACTCAGGTCCTCAGGTTTGCATAGAAAGAACTTTGCCAACTGAGCCATCTCCCCACCCCTGAATCAGTGCTTCTCAACCTTTCCCTTAATATAATTCTTCATGTTGTGTTGACCCCAACCATAAAATTATTTCGTTGCTCCTTTATAACTGTAATTTTGCTACTGTTATGAACCGTAATATAAGTATCTGATATACAGGATATCTGATATGTGACAGGTTGAGAACTGCTGCCCTAGATCAGGTATTTGAATCAAGGAAATAAATGAGCAGGGATGAAAATAATGTCTCCTACAGCTTCCACTAGCCTGTATGCCTAACAGGCTCATCAATATGTATGTCCTGAGACCTAGCATGTAACTTAGGACTTAAGGATCTATCCTACAAAGCTTCATCTTCCCCTCAGCCAGTGCCTGCCCACCCACCTGGGCAGCAGCCTGAAACCTCAGCCTTCTCCCTCCCTCTCTAGAGCCAGGCTGGGCCACCTCACTTTCACACCAAGTGACAGGTCAGGAAATAAGTGGTCTACCAGCATAATAAACACAGCTCTTGTTTTATGGATTTGCCATCTAGTAGGAGGGCAGTAACCAGAGTCAATCTTTAGACTAGCCCAAGTGCTGTGAGGAAAACCAGCCTTTTTAGCAGATGTAGTCAGCTATCCAGAACACTTCCCAGTTCCCTACAGCCAGAGTAGTGTTTACACCCTGTTCATGCTCCATTAATCCAATTATTCCCTCCCTTGTTAGGAAATGGCATGGAAACACACATAATTAGAGCAGTATCTTACGTTCTCATTTAATTTGAGGACGTCTATGATAGATTTAAATCCAGACACATTTGCTCTATTGATGCTGCATCCAATTAAACAAGCAAACTTAGCTATGGCATCCCTGCGTGCTGTTATTAAAGCAATGCATCTGCAGTGAGAGTTCCTGATGTTTAACTTCTATTATTTTCATGTAAAACAAAGATTATTTTGTCTCCTTTTTCACTTAGTAATGTTCTAATTCTCTATAAACTCGTGAACAATAAGCCCATGAGCTTATTAAATAAGAATGTATTTTAAATTTGAAAGATAAAATATCTGGTGAGCTGATTTACATGTAGGAAGCTGAGGTTGGAATCAATAATGAATACATACTCACGAGTACCATTAAGCCCTGAGAATTTGAAGAATTTCTGCGGGGGAAAAGACAAAGCCTTAACAGTTGTGAGAAGACACCACAGCTAGAGAGGTCAGCAATGCACAGACAGCTAGTTTAGCAGGCCATGGCACTGTGAACTGCTTGTGTTCTGTCGGAGCTGAGATCTTCCAGCTGGAGCTGTATGGGCATGCCCTCTATCTTTAATCTATGGAGGGAGTGGACGATGTTCTGGAAGGCCGGTGCCATTTGATTAAGCAGCAGAGGAGAGTGAAGTGTCCCTGAAGAAGCTGCTTAAGGAAAAGGCAGATATGAGAAGCAGCAGCTTATGCTCATGAGTTCCAAGCACTGACCCCTGTGTAGGGAGAAAACTAGACCAGCAGGGTGACCATGGAGACTATGCTAAGCACTAAGAACCCCCAAATGTTGAAACTGATAGAAGTACTTTCTAAAGAAGTAAATCAATCCACAGCCATCTTCCCACCTCCGCTGCCCTGACTCCTCCTCTGCTGTTACTACTTTCTAGTGCCTATCATCATCCGTGTGTGCTCATTTTCGATTTGTCTCCCTCTGCACAGCTGACTCCTTCGATGTCAATGACTTGTCCAGTCCGGAAGGGCATCTGAGAAGTAAAAGTGCTCAGCAGACCAACGTTGCTGGGCTGGGTCAGCACTCAGGGTCAAAGGAAAGTCACTGAGATAACTGTATAATTTCGGAGTTCACTTCAGATCACCTAAGAGGACTGCATTTAGAAAGCATGAAGAATAAAGCAAGGATCACTGGTTTAAATTTGTGGTGTCACAACCAGACTTCACTCGATCCTTTTGTAGGACTGGTAACAGGAAGCGGTGGTCGGGGATGGTGGTGTTGACTATCCATAGTAATGGTATGAAATGACAAAGGAGGCTCTGGTAGTTTTCCCCAGGGATATTTCTGTAGGAAAGTAGAATTACCAGCTATCACAACAAACAGCTTGCCGGGCATGGCGGCACAAGCCTGTAAACCAGTTAGAAGCCGAGGCCGGGATTGTGAGTTGAGGCCAGCCTAGGCTACATAGTAAAATGATTTCAAAGAACTCCAACCCAAAACAACAACAAAAATTGCTGCAAGATAACATCTTTATCTTATTAGGATAAGAAAACAATATTTTAACAAAGTCTGTGTTGGAATCTATGTAACCATAAAAGACAATGACAGCCCCTCCCCCTTTCCTGATCTTCATTTTAAAGACAAACTGGTATTATAATGTGAGGTACTTACCTCTTCACAGATATATTTTGTTTGAGAGAAGCAAATTTCTTATGACTTTCTATGTTGGAGAGATAAGATTCCTGTTTGTTAGTGGCTTTAACAATTTTATTTTTTAGTGGCTATAAAACTTACTTGGCAAAATTTGTGCTTCATTTTTGAAAATAGCAATAGCTTAATATCCACAATAGTAAGCTATGGTTGCCTTAACTGTAGAAAAGAAACAGCGGTGATTTTATAATTGACATTAAAAGTCATTGGCTTCCTGCTCCTCTAAGCCTGTTCCTTGCCCACTTTCTGCCTGTTGCTTGAGCTTTAAGCCCAAGCTACTTTCTAGGACTGTTAACATCACCAAGGGAAGCCGGGCCTCTTTCACTGTAGCTATCTGACCAACAAATGATTCCTACACTTTGTTCATCTTTTTCAGTTGTAGTAAAACACATCACACACACACACACACACACACACACACGCACGCACGCACGCACGCACGCACGCACGCACGCACGCACATGCTTCAAGAACCTAAAACTAAAAACGGTATGGTTAGTCCAGTGTGTTTTTGACAGCGTCTTTTACTGTAGTAGCACTCACTCAAAGACATCCATCAACTGCTTATCATCCTGGGTGGGTGCACCATGTGATTCCAAAACCTCTGGAGAATTTCCTCAACATAAATTTGGGAAAAATAAAGGAAGCACAACATTTTGTAGTGTTTATTAAATCAACACAGGAGTCTGACATGCAGGAAAAAGACTGTTTCTCTCTTATCTGTGCCAGTAGTTACCTATGTATGAATTAAATCAGACCATGGAGATGTGTGCTGAAAGGTGGGAGCGAGACGCCATTAACTTAGGGCTATCAAGGTGCACGAGTCTGATTTTAACAAGTCACCAGATGGTTCTAATACAGGTGTGGTCCATGAGTGCACACTTTGAGTGCCTGGAAAGGTCTCTTCTTCCTCCCAGGAAGCCCACGACCAAGTTCGGGTCTCAGATACATTACCAGCCAGGCTGCCTGCAGAGTAGAGATAGAGTCTGATATTTTCACTTCCCAGGCAAGACAGTTGCTAAACACTGGGGAAGTTTTGTTTGTTGTTTGTTTTGGAGACAGGGTCTCTATACCATGATGGCTTTGAGATCATGTAATCTTCTTGCTTCAGGTCTCCTTCTCTGGAATCCTTGTTATTTATTTCATTTTAATTTTTAGTATGTGTGTATGTTTTGTATTACTGGGTTTGTGCATGTCACTGTAGTGCCTGTGGAGGCCAGAAGAGGTTATTGGATCCTCCAGAACTGGAGTTATAGGCAGTTTGGAGTGCTGGGAACTAAACTCTGCAAGAATAGTACACACTTTTAAACCACTGAGTTCTCCCTCCAGCCCCTGGAATCATTCTTAAGTTAAACACTGTTTACCTAACTATAAGACCATTTTTAAATCATATCTACTAGGCCCCATCCACCTGATATAGGTAGTGTGGTCAATGGTTAATAGATCTTTGCCAATATAACATCCTTTTCAAATCTTAGAAGCACTGCTTGAGCTGAGCTACATAAAATCATGTCTTTTTAAACCTAAGCCTTAGTATCTTCAATTGAAGTGGTTATAAATTGGACCTCTTAAGAGTTGTATGACAGTTGAATAAGACAGACTGAGAAGTATATGCGGTATTGGGCACACACTTTATCAAGTTCAACCCTTTAGAAAATGTGTTCCAATGCACTGAGCCCACATCTCCCTATCTCAGCTGGACATGTGGCCCAATGACAGAGCACTTGCCAAGAATGAATCCTGGGTTTGATAGCCAGTACCACAAACCAAAAACACCAGTCTTTTAGTCTCAACTGAGTTCCACTATTTATGCTTTTTTGTAGCAAAACATTTGCTAATTTTTCTAAACCTTGTTATAAGCCATTCATGCATAAGTAAATACTTGGCTATGGGCAGTTATGAACTGGAATTTATATCTCAAACAGCCTTTTGGAAGACCATCCATCCCCAAGCTTATGGTGTCACTATGAGACAAGGTAAGGTACCTGACTGAGTTCAGCATAGAATTAAACAATGGTACAATCATAGAATTCTCTCTTCTGAAAATGTGGGCTTTTTAAATTAACAAAGTAAGACACTAAAAGGCAAAAAGGAGATAATCCAACAGGTATAAAAATAAATTAGGAAAAACCTAAATCTCAAGGTTAATTTCTACTCATGGAAAGAAACTGGGCATTCCAAAGCAAAGGCAAAAGAAGAGGAGAACAAGAGAATAAATATTGTATGATATTAATCACAATAAAGAGCACTTTCATCCTGGCTGAAATATATTCTTAAATCAATGTTAGAATGTGGCTGCATTTGTAGGCCTGACAGCATAAAAACTGCACGACGGTAATTAATGTAATAAATCATCTTGTGGACCTTTTCATAGAGCCGGATAGGGCTCATTGATATACTGCTTATTAGAGACCATGGAACTTCTCCCCACCTTTTATGACACTGCCAGAGACACTGAATCAAGAGTACCTTCTGATGTGTCTGAAATACCCGCCACTGGTGTAACAGATAAAGTGTATGGTGAGCTGCTGCCGGCCGACTTGGAGACACAGCCCAGCACACACAGTCCCCCAACAGTCCTGTTCTCCCTCTGACTTTCCTTGGCTTGAGGAAGTGGGGAAGAACGCAGACTCATCATCGAGTCAACACTGACATTTCCCACAGATTCGGTAGTGACGCCTCAGTGCTGCCCTCACACCAGCAGCTCCTATCCGGTTCATTCTTTACTGATTCTGTAAGTACACAACACAGAAATCTTACACAGACATTTCCAATCGACCTACACGGTTTCCCAGTGCTTTTAACATGACTCCAGAAAGAAACACACTAAAAAATTCAACAATAAACCACTTCCCAAAGTGAAAAACAGAGAATTTAGCCTTGACAGCAGAGCACCTCAGTGAGCTGACACACCCTGAATCTGCTGTGCACATCTCACTTCTGATTTCTAAAAGCTAAACTAAAGAAATAGATGGTTTAAAAGAGCCGGGCGGTGGTGGCGCACGCCTTTAATCCCAGCACTCGGGAGGCAGAAGCAGGCGGATCTCTGTGAGTTCGAGGCCAACCTGGTCTCCAAAGCGAGTTCCAGGAAAGGTGCAAAGCTACACAGAGAAACCCTGTCTCAAAAAACCAAAAAAAAAAAAAAAAAAAAAGAGTAACTACTCATATATGCAAAAGGGATTACCCTTGGGAAATACAAAAAACACAGCAAAGGCTAAAACAATAACAAAACACACACACACCCATAAATCTACCACTGAGACACTGTCATTGGATACATTTTGATGCCTGTCTGGTTTTCCAATTACATTTTCCTCCCTTTAGTGCTGAGGATGAACCCACTAACTAGGGAAATGTTCTACTGCTGGCTACCACCCTCAGCTCTCAATTTAAAATTTAATTTAAAATACTACCCTTTAATTACCAAGAGTAGAGTCCATTCTGTCCTAATTACAGCCTTTGTTTTCCTTTTGTGTCCTATCTTACTTTTCTCTGAAAATATTGCTTTGTCAATTACACAAGACCAAAAAAATAAAAATAAATAAATAAATCACTGTTAATAGAGCCTGGTTGAGTTATCATTTCTGATACATTCTTTTCACTCATTGGATTTGGAATTGAATTTACACAGTTGACTCAGAAATCCCTAGCTGATTCTAGGGCATTCCTTATGCCCCGGACCATGCTGATTCCACTGCTCTCCACACTGCAGCAAGAGTAAACCTCAATGCCACCCTGTCCATGCTGTTCCCTGCTCAACTGCCAGGAAATCCTACCACAAAGCCCTGGCCACCTCACCGTCCCGTTCTTCCTTCCAGCCACAGGGGCATCTACTCATGGTTTCAAAAGTCCTCTTCTTTCAGTAACTTAGGAGCGCCTCTATTCAAAGGGTTTGCACGTGAGCCCTCCTTCAAAAATATACTTCTGCCCTCCATCTCTTATGGTCTCATCCTTAATTCTCAGCCAATGCCACTCTCCTTAGGGAACCTTCCCAAATCCTCCCCAATCTCAACTGATTCTCGTTTCTTTTCTATCACAGCATCTCTAGTAATGTGTATTACACACTTGTGTGAGTATGTGACTAACATCTGATACCACCTTACAGTATAAGCTTCATCAAGCTGGGGACTTACATTTTCACCATGGATTCTTCCACGACTGAAGAAGTGAATAGCAGGTACTGATAAACAGTTAAGTGAATTAATTTAAGTATCAGAACATATCCACTAAAACTGTATAAGAAAACTCTAAAGCCAAAAGAGAACAGAAAGTTAGGTCCTAGTCTTTTAGAAATGATTTATTATTTCATTCGGTGAGTGTGTGTGTCACAGGGTTTGTGTGGAGGTCAGAGGACAGTGTTTGGAGTCAGCTCTCTCCATATAGCAGGTGAGTCTTGAAGACTGACTCCGGCTGCCGGGCCTGGTGACAGGGCTCTGACCTGCTGAGCCACCTTGCAGGCCATCTGTCCTTCCCCTTTCCGGAAGTCTTGCTGTTTGTTATCTGCTTCACCAGTCAACAGAATATATTCAGTGCCCCAGCACAGACGACACCGCTTCAAGTGCCTCTGAGTGCGGGCAGTTAAACTTCTGAGTTATTCTTTGTGTCTTAACCCCATTCATTTCCCCTACCCTTCGCATCCACTCTCTGCCCTTGCACCCCAACCCCTGCAAAATAAAATAAAGTAAAATTTAAGAGAGAATTTTAAAAAAGAAAGAAAATCTTGTCATGGAAGCTGTAGTGTGACACAGTGAGTCACACAGTAAACCCTTTTGACCATGTATCTTTAACTGCAAGTGTTCATTACAAAGAGTCACTGGTTTGGTTTGAGGTCCCCGGTTTCTGCTATACCATCAATACTGAACCCTCACTGAGACTTGGCTATCCTGTCGTTGCCCTGTGTCATGGAGATCCTGCAGCCTTGGATCTGCAGGAAGTGCCCCTTCACATGCTGCAGCAGGTCACAGATGGAGTGGATGTTGGGGTGGGCCAACTCATATCCACAGTTCTAGGCCTGGGTAGTTGCAGAGTTGGTCAGCCCACCAGATCTCCTCCATCCTTACCACCAGGGCCAGCTACTTTATCCTATGCAGCAATGAGCAAGGAGTAAGGCCAGTTCACCCCCATCTATACCATCAGGGCCAGCTCTACTGTGTTGCCCAGGTGAGGTCCAGGGGCTGCAGCAGCTGGTGAGGGGCAGGGCCAGCTCTCCCATTCTTATGAACTCAAGGTCAGCTCTCCCAAATGCCACAGGCAGTGAAGGGCAGGGGAAGGGGGATGGGGGTTCCCTCTCTCCCTCCTCCTGCTACCATAGCAGATGAGAGGTGGGGCTGGATTTCCGAAGCTCATGTTCTCAGGGCAGGTTCACCCACGCCCCTGTCAACATGGTCAGCTCTGCTGTGCTACCTAGACAAGGTGCAGGGCCTGCTCTCCCCATGCTGCGGCTGGTAGAGGGGAGGGTCAGCTTCCTTGCCTGCTACAACTTATAAACCTCATTTTCATCCCTTTTGTGAGGACAACCACAGTTGGAGACTAGAAGTAGGAAAGAAAGAGAGGAAGTTTGGGTAGTGAAGTTTCTGGAAGAATAAAACAGAGAAGATGCTGGTCCAGGCACAGAACACCACTTTGCAGCTAAGGAGAATCCTGAAAAACAAGAGAACTGGCATCTTGGTCAGGAGCACGAGCTTGGGCACAGACTCCCAGGGTTGGAATCTTACAACTCTCACCTGGTTATTACAGTGTGGCCTTCCTGTGACTTAGCTTCTTCATCTGTAAAGTGGAGTTTGTATCATTCTATTATCCCAGTATTGTGCGAGCTGAACTATCACAAGTCACTAGAGAGATATTTAGTACTTGGGCAGCATTGGACATTACTGCTGCTACGTTATACAAACTAATCAAATAGCTAACCAGCAATGACTCTGGGGTCAAGGGGTTAGGAAGTTAAGTGAGTCGCTCTTTGTCAGCCAGGAACATGACACTTGGGAGGCAGAAGGATTTCTATAAGTTCAAGGCCAGCCTGATCTGTACAGTAAGTTCCAGAACAGCTAAAGCTATATAGTGAGATCCATATCAAAAAAAGAGATACCCTCTGTCATCAGTTCACTGGTACAAAGAATTGAAGAGTGTCAAAGTCCTCACCAAAAGCTTGGCAAATCTTTCTGGCTTCAACAACTGAGAACAAAGATATCATGAGGTAACAGGATGGGTATGAAATGAAACACTACATACACTACATGAATTACCAGAAACTTCTGGTTAGAAACCATTTCTTCCTTTCCATTTACACCTCATTTATATGACTGCATATTTTAGTCAGTACAAATAAAAATATGAAGACATCTTGTATAGAAAATGCATAATAATGTAAAAAACAAAAAGCAGTTATTAATCAACCTGAAGTAAAAGATGTATGGTGCATAAAGCACATGGAAAACAAATAACATAAAAATGGAAATGTATAAAACTCTAATAAATTATCTCCCGTTGAACTGAGTTATTAATATTCATTAAATTTCACCCAAGAAGCAATAACCTAATAGACAGGAGGAAGACACTGATTTCCCTAGGCCAGTCAGTGATAACAATAAAGCACATTTCAGAAAACTTCATCGAAAAATAAAAATAAAGTATTTTTCTATACAGGTTAGTATTCTGTCACCAGTTATAAGTAAAAGCAAAGGAAAAATAAGGCCTTTAACAATGCTTCCCACAATAGAGGACAGTTTAGAAGCACTAATTATAATAGCAGTCAAAGCATTAAAATGTTAGTAACCATTACATAAATCCCAGCACACTCAAGACGAAAGTTATCTGTAAAATAAGAGTTCAAACATCACCTTCAAAAAATATTCAGTTGTGTGCTTTGAATCAAATCTTAGTCAGGGGTTGGGGATTTAGCTCAGGGGTAGAGCGCTTGCCTAGCAAGCGCAAGGCCCTGGGTTCGATCCTTAGCTAAAACAAACAAACAAACAAACAAAAAACCAAAAAAACCAAAAACAAATCTTGGTCAGATCCATAGAAACAATGTTACAATTTTATATGGAGTCATTTTTTTCCTGCTGAATGAAATGTAGGCATTAAAGCAAGTAATGCAAGTTTATTTTAACTCTGAACTATACTTAGCTACTTTGTTTACTGACAATGTTAGAGGCCTTCAAACCTTGATTGTATATACCTCTATGTAAAAACTGATTTTTTAAATTAATTTCTCTAGCTAGCATATAAAATAATGGGTTTCATTATGACATGTTCATATATACAGACCATTGGTAAAAAAATATTTTGAATAACTCCTCCAAAAGTGATATCCCCACCTCACTCTCTCTCCACCCACCCTGTTGTAGTTCAGTATATTAAAAGCCAATGAAGCTGAATTCTTAGTCTAAATAAAAACCAGGAAATCTAGCATTTTCTTTGGGTACTACAGAAGATCACTGTGTGGCTGTACTGTGGAGCACTGAGCTGTACTGCCCCAGGACTCTGCTTTGCCACTTCAGTGTTATCTTGTACTTGCACTTTATTATTCCTCAATTACTCGAACTATATGTACTTCTATAGAGAAGCAGCCACCTTTGTTCTACACATCACTTAGAGATAAAGGAAGAGGTGAACAACGGTGGTGTACACGTACATAATTACACCCAAAGTGGCAAGATTTACGAGTCTGACTTGAGTGAAAACATACGGGTGCTTCTGGTGTTTCAAGATTATCATATTAAATATGGCCCAAACAATAGAAAGATGTTCAAGATTATCATTCACTGGAGAAATGTAAACTGAAACCACAATGAGATACAGTGCTTCACATCCAGTGTTAATTCGGTTATAATTGAAGGCAGAGTGCAACATATGTTAGCGAGGATCTACAAGTTAGACCCACATATGTTGATGGGAAATAAAATGGCACAATCATTCAGGAAAACAGTTCAGCAACTCCTCGAGATGACAAACACAGAGCTATCGTATTATTTGCCAAGCTTACCCCTGAGGTACATGCTCAAGAGAATTGGAAACATCTGTCCACGTTAAAGCCTGAACTTGAACCCAGGTGGTGGTGGCCCACGCCTTTAATCCCAGCACTTAGGCAGAGGCAGGTGGATCTCTATGAGTTCATGGCCAGCCTGGTCTACAAAGCAAGTTCCAGGACAGCCAGGGCTATTTCAGAGAGAAACCTTGTCTCGAAAAAGCAAACAACACCCCTCTCCAAAAAAACTGAACCTGAGTTTTTTCCATTCACAACTGAGATTTTTCCATTAAGAGACAAAAAGACAAAACAAAAAGTAATGTCCACAAATTGACTAAAGGATGAACAAGATGAACAAAATGTGTCAAGATATAATAGGATGAAAGGGTAGATTAGGAAACTTACTTCTAAAGAGCAACAACTTATTTAAAATGTTTTACATTGATATAGATTTTAGTCTATTGATACAAACTTAAAGTTAATTTTGTTATAATATATATATATATATATATATATATATATATATATATATATATATATATATTTTCCTGTTTAAGGTATTGTGTTTGTATAGCTCATTTAAAATTGTAATGGATAATTAAAAATACATTAATAATTAATCATCTGTGATAATCATACTCATAGCCATGTTAGTTAAGTCTTCTGGGTATACATAGAGATATTTCAGATAGATAGGTAATCTTCAAATACTTCAAAGACCTTCAGAATATGGCATTTAAAATATTTTTAAAATTTAGACTTTCTGGACAGTGAGACATGTCTGCTCCTGGCAGCACCGATTTACTTCAGAGAGGAGGATGGGCATTAAAGACACTTCATATGGAGTTTATCTTCACCTTGGCAAAAATAGCCATTTGGGCAAGAAACTGTTCTTGCCTGGACTGCTCTATCAACTGGACATGCAGGACCCATAGAAAGGTGACCACTGAACTTTGCTTGACAAAATGGTCCTTCAGGTTCCTGCTTCGCAGAGGAAACTGCCAGACATTCTACAGGACACTGAGAGAAGTGACCGAGAGACTCTAGCCCTGTGGGCTAAAGACAAATGCCCCAACATTACAAAGGAACATTAGGTGACTGTTCAGGCTGCCAGCTGTCTCTGTCTACTCTGCAAGACTCCCAAAAGTTGCTTGCATCCTTCTCCCATTTCTCAGGTAATATTAAATCCTTCTGAGGTCTTTGATATGGTTAAAGACTAGATAGTTATAATTTTGCTCAGTTATGATACAAGATAAGTTAGATATAAAACCTTAGACTCACCAATATAAGATAAAATATCTTCTTTAATAATGTAACTATAATTCTTGCTTGATAATTGTTTTGTTATATGTAATTGTACTATGTAAAAGTTAAAACCTTAAAAAAAAAAAAAGGGAAGTGCTGTGGATATCGCTCTGTGTAAATAAAGTTCTGATTGGCTAATGGTCAGGCAGGAAGTATAGGCGGGACAAGAGAGAAGAGAATTCTGGGATGTAGAAAGCAGGGGAGAGACACTGCCAGCCGCCGCCATGAGAAGCAACATGTAAAGACACCGGTAAGCCACAAGCCATGTGGCAAAGTATAGACTAACAAAAATGGGTTAATTTAAGATAAAAAAGGTGGATAACAAGCAGCCTGCCATGGCCATACAGTTTGTAAGCAATATAAGTTTCTATATGCTTTCTTGGTTGGGTCTGAGCGACTGTGGGGCTGGCGGGTAAGAGAGATTTGTCCTGACTGGGCCAGGCAAAAAAACTCTAACTACAGTGTCACATCTACATAACGGATATTATCTAGCCTTAAACGGAATGAAGTACTCATACACAACATGGGTGTGTCTAAACATATAAAGAGAAAAAATGAAGTCCAAGAATAGGTAAACTATGAAACCAGTTTATAATTTGGGTGGACATATAGCATGTGTCTGAGCAGGAAATGAGGAACAAGATTGGAGTTAGGAAATTAAATATGTTCTCAAGAATCAAAGCCAGATGGAAACTGAGAACTTAAATATTTCCTAAGACTAAAATAAAAATAAAACAAAACTTTCCTGAATTATTCCATACTGAATGGTATATGAAGTGTCTAAAATAGATAAATCCATAGGTACAAGGTCATGAGCTGCCCCAGAGGT
Organism: Onychomys torridus; assembly: GCF_903995425.1. Taxonomy (NCBI): domain Eukaryota; kingdom Metazoa; phylum Chordata; class Mammalia; order Rodentia; family Cricetidae; genus Onychomys; species Onychomys torridus. The sequence continues at coordinate 80,210,960 of NC_050444.1, read as the reverse complement.
TCCACACAGGCCACTGGTGGCATCTGTGGACTTACCCAGTATGCTATAATACTGACATCCAAGGAAGATGTACCCACTGGTGTTAACTGGCATGACTGGTATAAAGTAGCCAGCCATATTACGCTTGGACTTGAGGCCTGCTCCATGAAAGCATTTATGTCTATGTGGGGAGGGATCTGAAAGAAAATGACTCCAAGAGGCTCAGGGAGTGGCACCACTAGGAGGTGTGGCCTTGATGGAGTAGGTGTGGCCTTGATGGAGTAGGTGTGGCCTTTGGTGGAGGAAGTGTGTTATTGGGGGCAGGCTTTGAGGTTTCAGATGCTCAAGCCAGGCCAGGTGGCTCATTCTCTCTGCCTGTTGCCTATGGATAGGGATGCTCAGCTCCTTCCCCAGCACCATGTCTGCCTGCATGCTGCCATGCTTCCTGCTATGATGACAATGGACTAAACCTCTGAACTGTAAGCCAGCCCCAATTAAATGCTTTCCTTTATAAGAGTTGCTGTGGTCATGGCATCTCTTCACAGCAATAAAATCCTAACCAAGACAGCCTGGTACTGTAAACTGGGTCCAAAGCTCTCCATTTTGAGGTCATAATGACACAGCGGGGAACCTGCTATTGTTTTGCTCAATCATCATCATATTGTCAAACTGCCTTCTAAATATTTGTGTTTATGTCCAACATCTGAGCTGCTCTCAGTCTTGGGCAGACTTCTTTGTGCCGTAGGCAGTAGTAGATATAGAGACCTGTTAACTGGTCAAAGTCCTGAAAATAAGTAATTGTCGAGTGCTCAGCCCTAAACGGGACATCTAGATCACACTGCCTTACAACTCAAAGATTCAGGGAACATGACCAAAGAGGAGACAGCGATATAAGAGCCAGAGGAAGATGGGGGATGCTGGGAAATGTCGTCTGCAGGACCCACATGGCTATGATTACCTGTACAAGATCAAGACAGTCAAGATTCCAGCACCAGAGGGAGGGGCCTGTGAGAGCCCCACCACTAGCTGGGAGCTGCTAGCAGCTGATGGCTCTAAGGAAGAGAGAGTCATCTTCCTTTTGGGGTGTGGCCACTGAAAGGCTGACCATGCTCCAGTGGATGTGTTAAACCCATGTGTGTATGGGTAGCACTAACCAGAACAATGAGTTACTGAGGAAAAATGAAGGCTATGAAGTTGGGAGAGTCGGCAGGGGAGGGAGGACCAGAGAGGAAAGTGGGGTATATGAAATATACATTGTGGGGCTGGAAAGATGGCTCAATGGCTAAAAGCACTGGCTGATCTTCCAGAGCACCCACCCAGGTTCAATTCCCAGTACTCCCACGGTGGCTCACAACCATCCACAAATCCAGTTCCAGGGGATCTGACACCCTCCTCTGGCCTCTCTGGGCACCGAGAGCACAGATGGGTACAAAGACATACATGCAAAACACCCATACACATAAAATTTAAAAAAAAAATCACGATCAGAATGAAATCTTTAAAGAATAAATAAAAACACTTTAAAACTCAGAAGAGCCTAAATAAGAATTAGGGGCTGAAGGTCAAGGTGGAGGCAATGGGGCATAAAGTTCACAACTCTCCAGGGGACAGAAGCCCCATGCTGAGACTGTATCAGCAATCCCCAGACTGCACTTCAGTGAAAGGACTGTATGCTACATGAACTGTTTCAATAAATGGGTAAATTTCTGCAAAAAAACTATAGGCTGTTCACTAAAATCCCAGGTCTGCATTCCCAGAACTTCCCAGTTAGAGGTTTCTAGGTCTCTCTTACAGGTGGCGCCTGAGACTGGCCCTCCCTCAGTGTGGTCTAGATCCCTTTCCCCTTGGCTCTGGTCTGTGACAATTCTTCTACCTGCTTCCTCCAGAAACACAGTCCCAGCCAACCTGCTCAGACTCACAGTATCCAGTCAGACAGTTTGAGAACTGACCACTGGAGAGAAGAAAGGGTGAGCTTCTAGCTCCCGCTGAAACGTCATTCTGTATAAAAACCATCTGCAGCTTGTGTTTCCCCTCAGCCTTAGAATTTGTGTCTGAACTAGCTATGTGCTGGCTAAGCTATCTGAGCTCCAGTGGAGTTACAAGGTCTTCTGCTACAGCAGAGGAACTGGACAATGCCGAACAGAAACAATGACAAAACTGAGGCTCACAGTCTCAGTTTTTCCTTTTTGTCATTTAAAAACACGTATTTTAATTTTAAAAAGGAAATACACTCACTGTAAAGAATTAAAGTAGAAAGATGTTTCTGTCTGATCCTACCTCAAAAGTCTATCCCTAATTCTCCTTTTTCAGAAGTACCACCATAAATAAACCGGTCGAAAGCTGGGAGAGGTGTGCACACCTTTAATCCCAGTACTCAGGAGGCGGAGGCAGGGGGATCTCGGTGAGTTTGAGGCCAGACAGTTTTCTGCAGTTCCAGGACAGCCAGAGTTACATGGAGAGACTATGTCTTTAAAGGGAGAAAAAAAAGGGAGGGGGAGGCTTAAAGCTATAAAATGTTATATATAATCTGTAAATTCCAATGTTAAAAGTTAATTTCTAGGAGCTGAAGAGGTGGCTAGGGGTGAAAAGCAGTAGCTGCTCTTCCAGAGGATCCAGGTTGGATTCCTAGCACGCACATGGTGATTCACAATCACCTGCACCTCCAGTTCCATGGGAACTGATACCCTATTCTGACCTCCCTGAACACCAGGCACACATGTAGTCCACAGACATCTACACAGGCAAAATCTTCATATATGTGAAATAAAACAATTAAAAATTTTTTTGAAGTTGCTTTTTACTGCATTAAGTATGCAGCTATAAATACCAAGCAGATCCAGTATTTCAACCAATCTTGCTTTTACTTGAGAATTACAGGCCCTGTGAAGCATGGTGCTGCACACCTTTAATCCAGCACTTGGAGGCGAAGGTAGAAGGATTTCTGAATTCCAGGCCATCCTGGACTACATAGTAAATGATAGTATTTTTAAATTTTAGAGCTAGGTTACCAGTTGTCTGCAAAAATAAAATTACAATTTTAATATAACTAGGCTTATTTGTAGCTGAGTAGAAAGTGTCTTGAATAAATTATGAGGACTGGCTGGCTTGGAGCTTCTCCACTTTTAATTTCTGGCTAAGGAAGACTTGGCTTTCATTTATCATAGCAGCTTAATTGCTCATCTAGCACTCCTCCTGAGTCATGCATCATCCTGAAACAGTCCTAATAAATGTGTTCTCTAAAGGCAAACAATCTAGTCTTACAAAGTCATTCCATTTGATTAACAATATCACACTTTGGCAATTATTTGCAACTGAGTTTTGTTCTTTTTAAAAAAAAATATATTTTTTGATTACAAGCATAGGCCATCAAGCCAGCTGCTGAACAACCTAGGTTGTTTTGAGAGGGCAAGACCTGGGAGGGGGGGGTCTTTGGCCCAATACTGTAAGCATCAGTCCACTGCTGCGTTAATGTCATCGACCTGAACTTTTTTTTTGGCCCTTGGTAGGCTTGCAGTGGGCATCTGCAGTCAAAGTACACTTTAGAACTCTTGTCCACATAGAGAACTGCACACATGACTTCACTATCCTGAAGACTTTCTGGTGCTGTCTAAAACAGTGGTATGCTTTTAAACAGGGAATGTGTAGCTAGCAATGTCCCCGGAGGCCTTCACACGATGCCCTAGAACACTGTTCCGATCTTCTCCGGTGCCTTCAGCACTGCTGAGCGTGAGCAACCACTCTTACGTGGGGCACTAACACCCTCTAAGAGCATGATCTTCCAAGACAAGGAACTGTGCAGGACACTATGACATCATAGGCACAGCTTTCCCAGGTGACTCCAGCTTGTCTCCCATCTCCCCTGACTGTTTTCAGCCACACTCAGCTCCTGCACTCTTCCCGTGTCCACAGTCCTACTGCCTTTGTTCATGGTGTTCTATCTGAAATGCTCTTCCATGTGTTCTTGAAAGCCTAGTCAACTGTTCCACATGTGTATTTCTTTCCACCTTATGCACTGGAAGTAGCTGGTCTGATGGCCCCTTTAAATGATGGTATCCCCAGGACAGGGAATTTGACATTCATCTTGGACTTGTCACCATCCCAGCACAGGTGTCTGTCATATCATATAGCCAGCTGAGGGTTTTGTTAAATGCAAGCGACTTGTCCCGATGCTTGGGGAGGAGGGCAGATAAGAACAAAACTAAGATACATATTGCTTTCTTGCTCCTGGTAAGGCAAGTCCAGGTCCTTTTAAAAAGGTTTCTCAGAAAACTAAATGATTTCTTTAAATCTTTTGGGGACATAATCTTATGGCATAACCTGAAAATAAAAAGGGAGAGAGGAAGCAGCAGTTCTAAGACCAGAACTTACTTCACTCCACCGGGGACAATGAAAGTCCCAATACTGGTGGGAATGACTCAGTTACTCAATGTGTAGTATCAGAGGTCAGGACCCCTCCTTAGTGCTTACCTTACAATTTTGCATTTGGTCCTTACAAAACACATTGTTAATTTGCAAATGTGGTTGCAAGCCAGCAGGAGGCATCAATTCAAAACAATCTTATTCTAAATTCTGCACAGCCAGGCTGCCTGCCACACAATCCTCAGATGAGCACTCTTTGATGAAGGGGAGAATGATTGAGAAAAAAACCCTGAATTTGTTTACTGTCTCTCACATCTTTCAACGCTTCTGTCCCATGCTTTCCTGGAAGGAAGTATGAGAAAAGGTAAAGAAGGCCAAGTTCAGTCCTGCTCCCTTTTGTAAGAGGCACACACACCTTTGAAGAATACAGCAACACAGAAAGAATACTGCAGGTGTGTGCACACGTAAGTATACACATTTTACATATTCCTATCCTTTAGAACACTGTTCCAGTATATGCCAGTATGTCTCTAAATGACATAAACTTTTCTCTCTGCCCATACATATCATCTTAGACTCACTGCACATAACACAGTAGCTCTGTTTGCTACCTATCTCAAGCTCAGAACTTTTGAGAACGTTCTTATCCTATAAACTTCATCCTGACTCTTTCTCTAGCTATTGGTTAACCTAGGACTGAACTCAATATTATTTCTGGGGTAGGGGCTGAAGCTCCTGAGACTGGGTGAGGGGTTAGTACAAATGCTGTGACATGGGTTCTCTCAACTGTCAGACATGTTCCCAGCTAGCACAACCAACCTCACTCCCCACGCAAATCAAGTATCAGAGATGAAGCAAATGCTGCCCTGAGAAAGCCAAGGTTGAAGACAGCAAGAACCAGATGGCACATGAGACCTGGAGGGATGCCTGCTTGAAGATCTTATCTAGCCTGAAAAGCAATTCATTTTCTCCTTTGATTGAAGGCAGTTTCTGTTTCTGACAAAAGGAATCATTATTTATCGTGTCATCATGAACCAAACAACGGGAAGCAATATACACCTTTATTAATTTTCAGAAGCTCATTAAACTCAATTTTACATTAGTAAGTGTTCAAGAAGGATGGTAAAAAATTTAGACTATATCACTTCTAAATGTTGTTTTGTTTTTTGGGTTTTTTTTTTTGTTTTTCGAGACAGGGTTTCTCTGTGTAGCTTTGTGCCTTTCCTGGATCTTGCTCTGTAGACCAGACTAGCCTTGAACTCACAGAGATCCATCTGCCTAGCTCTGCCTCCCGAGTGCTGGGATTAAAGGTGTGCGCCACCACTGCCCAGCACCACTTCTAAATGTATTTTGCTTCATATAAAATATAACCATGGGGTAAAAATTACAAGAAAAAATATAAGGAGGTGAATAAAACAGTAAAAACCAAAAACAGACTCAACTGTAAACAAAAATGTGATACATAATACATTAATTCACTGGAAATGGAAACTATTCAATTAATTATTCTAGAATCTTGCAAAAAATAATGACACCAAATCTCACCCTCAATGTATTCTACTTCAGAGTTTTCAACGTCAAAAAAGAGAAAAGGAAAGAAGAACATAGAAGAATCAGAGGAACAAACAACTATTTTCTAATTAATTTTATTTTTTAGTGTGTGTTTGCATGCATGTATGCAGAAAGGGGCACAGAATCCCCTGGAACTGGAGTGATAAAGGGTTATGAGCCACCACGTGGTACTGAGAATTGCATCCCATTCCTCAGCACGAGTAACAACAAATGCTTTCTTTTAACTGCTGAGCCATCTTTCCAGCCCCAAATAACTATCTTTAAAATGTTTTTTTTATCACTGCAAATGTCTGGGATCTAACCCAGTTGTACCACTGAGAAACACCACACCCCTAAATAACTATTTAGCTGATCTCAAGGTAGGGAAGGACTTCCTGAATAAAATACCCAAGGCAGAAAGAACGGCAGACTAAACAGACAATGAAAGAATAGCTACCACCCAAAGGCTTAAGAAAATCGACACTTCCCAAAACAGTACCAACAAAATTAGGACCCTCTATATTTTCAAGAGACATGATGGACTGGATTACTACTAACACATTCAGGTTTCACATGTCAACATTTCAGCCAATGACATGCTGCCCGTAACAGTAAAAGCCATCTCATGATTACCACAAACGGGAAACTTCCTCTCGCTTAGTGGTCACACCTATCCCAGTGCCATAGGGCCGTGCACTGGCTGCCCATGTATAGTGATGTCAATGTAAACACACCGTAAGAGCACAGCACTCATTATACACAGCCTGAAGCTTGATGCTAAGAAGTATATAGTTTCTATGCTTACTAACTTATACTACTTTCTAACCAGTTGAATATACACCTACACATACACAAAGTAAGAGGATGAGAACAGCCTTAGGTGCGTCCTTTGACAGACATTAAAGACAAGGTAGTTCTGTCACAGGAGATGACCCCCAAAGATCTTCCAAAGAGACAAGATGTGGCGGAGGAAGATGGTGATTTTTTTAATTATTTTACACACCAGCAAGAGTTTCCCCTCCCTCCTCTCCTTCATTCCCTCCCCCACCTCCTCTCTACCCACTGCTCCATCCTCTCCTCAGAAAGGGGCAGGCCTCCTATGGGACTCAACAAAGCCTGGCATATCAAGCTGAGGCAGGACCAAGCTCCTCGCCCCTGCATCAAGGCTGAGTGAAGCATCCCACCATAGAGAATAGGTTCCAAAAAGCCAGCTTATGTGCCAGGGATAGAACTTGGTCCCCGTTAGCGACCCACAAACAGACCAAGCTACACAACTGTTATCCACATGCAGTGGGGCCTAAGTTGGTCCCATGCAGGCTCCCTAGCTGTCAGTCTAGAGTCCGTGGGCTCCCACCAGCTCGGGTCAGCTGTCTCTGTGGGTTTCCCCATCATGACCTTGACCCCACCTTGCTTATATAATCCTTCCTCCCTCTCTTCAGCTGGACTCCAGGAGCTTGGCCCAGTGCTTGGCTATGGATCTCTACATCTGCTTCCATCAGTTACCAGATGAAGGTTCTATGACATTAGGGTAGTCATCTATCTGATATGGGGAAGGCCAGTTCAGGCACCCTCTCCACTATTGCTAGGAGTCTTAGCTGGGGTCCTCCTTGCTGACTCCTGGGAGTTTCCCTGGAACCAGGTTTCTCTCTAACCTCATAAAAGCCCCCTCTATCAAGATATCTCTTTCTTTGCTCTCCCTCTCCATCCCTCCCCCAACTTGACCATCCCAATCCCTCATGTTCCCCTTCCCCCTCCCCTCCCCTCTCTCCTCTCCTACCCCCAGTTTACCCAGGAGATCTCATCTATTTCCCCTTCCCAGGACAATCCATGCAACCCTGTTAGGGTCTACTTGTTACCTAGTTTCTCTAGGGCTGTGGATTGTAGCCTGGTTAGGAAGATGGTGACAATAATGATCCTGACTATGAAGGTCTTAGCTAATGTGTGTGTTTATTTCTTGGTTTTTAACTAAATTAGCTTAAAATGCTAATTAAATAATTTTAAAAAAAAAAAACTTACATAGACTAAAGATGGGTTAATTTTCAGTGACGAAAGACGTTTTTTAAAGTGAGTTGCGAGCCGGGCGGTGGTGGCGCATGCCTGTAATCCCAGCACTCAGGAGGCAGAGGCAGGTGGATCTCTGTGAGTTCGAGGCCAGCCTGGTCTACAGAGTTAGTCCAGGACAGGCTCCAAAGCTACAGAGAAACCCTGTCTCAAAAACCAAGAAAAAAAAAAGTGAGTTGCATACAGCTGAGTGTAGTTTGTAGCCTACATGATCTGGTGTGGCTGTGGCCTTTGCTCTGTGAGATGCTTCAAAGTCTTATTAGGAATGTCTGGGTCCCTATGAAACCCTACTAGACCCAGGTTGACCAAAAAATTTAGGTAGAAATGGGATTAATGACCTTCATCCTTTATAAAATCAGGAGTGCTGATAAAAGAAGGAAACCTTTAACTAAACTAAGCTAATTTAGTCTAAAACCAAGAAATAAACACCCATGTTAGCCCATCTTAGACCTGCCCATGGTCCTCATTAACTGTTCCCTGACTCTACTTAAGACGAATTGTGTCAGCTAAACTTAAGCAAGCTGTGTTAGATGGGAACACGGAACATCACTGTACATTGATCTAAGTACCATTTACAATAAGGCATCAATAAATGTATCAGAAATGTACACTCACCTCCCCAAGAAAGACTACGTACGGTAATGCTTGGTGTTTACTCACTCACCCAAAGCAACTTTGGGTCCTACAAACTCCATGCATGGTGTGTGATTGAAATAGACACTACTTATTTTATTTTATTTTATTTTTTTTATCTATTACACTTTTACAGTACTTTTTTTATTTTAGCTATGCTTAGACTCAGAAGCACCTGCTAGTGTGGTGCAATTATCTACAGTATTCATTACAGTAGCATGTTACACTAGTTTGCAGCCTGGGAGCAGTAAGTGGTACCATAAGGACTAGGCGTGTATATGCTACACCTGCCAAGTTTTTGTAAGTAGATCCTAAAATATTTTGCACAATGACAAATCCACCTCTTGACACATTTCTCAAAATATATCCCCATAGTTAAGTGACACACGATTGTTCGTAAAGATTATATGGTGGTCTATTACATGGAGGAGAGACAGAATCGCCAACCTTCACTCTTGTTCATGGCTCACTCATGTGTGCCTGTGCGTGTGCGCGCACACACACAATTCTGGAAATAAATAAAAGGGAACCCTAAAGGAGGTACATTACTTTCCTTATTGTTGTGACCAAATCCCTGGCAAGAAGCAACTTGAGAAGAAGGTTTACTGTGGCTCCTGTTTAGGGAAGCCAGCCCATTGTGGAGGGGAAGGCAGGGCTGTGGGTGGGCCCTGGCCACGGGGAGCCTGTGGCAGTTGCTTGCTCACACTTCAGCAGAGCAGGAAGCAGAGAAAGGGGAATGGTGGTGCACACCTGGTTTCTCCTCTTCTTCAGTCTGTCCCACCCCCGGCCTATGGGATGGTGCTGTCCACTTCAGATGGGTCTTTCTGCCTTAGCTAATCCTCTCTGGAAAAGTGTGATTCTAAATCTGGTCAAATTGATAATGAGTATCAATTTCTATCCTAGTTAGGGTTACTATTTCTATGATGAAATGCCTTGACCAAAAGTAAGTTGGGGAGGAAAGGGTTTATTTGACTTATACTTCCACATCACAGTCTAACACTGAAGGAAGTCAGGACAGGAACTCAAGCAGGGCAGGAACCTGGAGGCAGGAGCTGATGCACAGGCCGTGGAGGGTGCTGCTTAGTAGGGTGCTCTCCATGGCTTGCTCAGTATGCTTTCTTCTAGAACCCAGGACCACCAGCCCAGGAGTGATCTCACCCACATGGACTGGGCCCTCTCCCATCAATCACTAATTAAGAAAATGCTCTATAGGCATGTCTGAAGCCCGATCTTTTTTAAGTGAGGCTCCCTTTTCTATGATGACTTTAGCCTGTGTCAAGCTGACATAAAACTTCCCAGTACAACGAAGTTACAGGTATGTGAGTATATTTAAGAAACAGTCATGACACAATAGGGCTTTAAGTTTCATCATGACAGTTGAGCTACATTCATAGAAACCTCAAAACTTAATGGAAGCAAAGCCACTGCTAGTACTTCTAATATTACTGCTAATGACAGGAATGATATGCAAACCAATGCTCTGATTCACACCTTAGTATTTCACAACTTTATAAATTCAGTTCCAAACCGAAGTTTTTAGAACCAAAATCGTAAGTATGATTTCCTACCAGGGAACAAGTAATATCAGCACTGTGGCAGTACATTATGGAAATATCTCCTACCTCACAAAGTTAATACACCTCAGGGTCACTTACGACTACTAGCCTACTGTGTACTCAGCTTGCTGGTTTAACGTGCCTTTAAGAGAACAATGGAACAACCAACTTGACTTGCCCTGGACTTCTCATGTAATCAACCTTTACAACCTAATGTACTACTGTAACTTTTTTTTTTTTTTTTTTTTAAGACAGGGTCTCTCTACATAGCTCTGGCTCTTATGGAAGTCACTATATAGACCAGGCTAGCTTCAAACTTACAGAGATCTTCCTGCCTCTGGAGTGCTGGAATTAAAGGTATGCACCACTCCTGGCTCCTAGAGTAATGTCTGTGTATTCTAATGATTGTTTGCAGAAAAAAGCAAAAGCAGAGGTTGAAAGCAATCTTATAAAATGAATGTCCACTGTAAATGTTGATCACAACACACAGATATTGCTTGATAAACAATGATATTTATAATACTATTTGTTATCTGGATCAGCTGGGGTCAGTGACATAATCCCACGTTAAAATCTGTTAAAGATTTCTGTAAAGTGTCCCTCATTCCTTCCCCCATGTGATGCTTTCTGTGCTGTTCAATAAAAGAGAGCAACGTCCTTTGTTAGGGAGAGACACAGGGACAAATTCACAAGACCGCCTTCAGGCAGGCACAGATCCAGTCTCACAGGACGGACAGGGACAGGCAGAGTGAAGCAGAGAATTCAAATCTGGGCTCAGTCCGGTCACATGAGACTAGTAGGAAGTGCTTCGATTTCTTTCTTAATATGGAGTCGACGCATCTGAGGAGACTGAGTTTACTATAATGTGCTCAAATGACTGTATGTACCACTAAAACTACAACAGCTTCTCTTTGCTTCAGGCTGACTCAATGAGTCACTTATCAGATTAGTATTAAAATAGAATCTAGAAAGCCAGGTAGTATTACTGCAATGATCTGAGAAAAACCCAGGCTTCCATGGTGTTCAAGTGCCTGTTCTATCCCGCTTAATATATTGACTGTGTAGGGTGCACTTATACTGTAATCACATACATTTGTATATGCTGGATTGTGTGGGGTGTGTGTGTGTGTGTGTGTGTGTGTGTGTGTGAGAGAGAGAGAGAGAGAGAGAGAGAGACAGAGAGACAGAGAGACAGAGAGAGAGAGAGAGAAAGACAGAGAGACAGAGAGACAGAGATTATCAACTATAAATAAACATACAGATACAAGTAAGTTAAACTTTAAAATTTAAAATGTAGAACCTACGTTGGGCTCCAGGAAGTAAAGGTAACTTATGTTAAATTTATATAACTCTCACAAAAGACAAGTGTCAATTGGGTTTTTATTAATCTCACTGCTGTTTCCAATCCAAACAGAGTTTCTCTGAAGCCAGTAGCATGTTGAAAATTTGGTATCTTTCCACAACATGAGAACCACATCTCAGAAACCTGCCGTTGCTGGCTCTTGAGAATGCTTTTCTTGAGCAGTCTATGCCGGGCCAAACTAATTTTCCTTATGAGAGTAGAGACAGGTCAGTTTGTGGCTGGATGCAGTACATGCTGTCCTCGGTCATGCCTGATTTTCATAGCTGATATAAGAAGTACAATTTCAATATTAGGGAAAGAATTAAAACAGTTTCTTTTTCAAAAAGGTTGAATTTCTTGTCCAAATCACTATATAGTAACCTTCAGTGGTTTACAGTCAGGTCCCACAACTTATGTCACAGGGTTAGTGTCAATCAGAGCAGAAGTCTTAGAAAGCTGGTGAACACACTAAACAACTCTGCAAAATATACTTTAAACTGTTTCATTCAATATAAATTGAGAATATAGAAACTGTCTATTTAAAAAAGGAGGGAATAAACCAACTGTTTAAGTGAAAAATACTGCTTAGACCTCCATATATTAAAAATTAGATTTCCTAGTACAAAGATCTTTTCTGCTTGATACACGTGTCCAGCAATGTGAAAATTAGCCTGAGCCCACAGGATTATACAATAATTAAAGTATAAAGTTCTTAAAAAAAAAAAAGAAAGAAAGAAAGAAAGAAAGAAAGAAAGAAAGCATAACTGAACATGGTAATGCCTGTAATTCTAGCATTTGGGAGGCAGAGGAAAACAAAACAAAATAGAAGTTCCAGGCCTTCCTCTGAAAGGGGGATTGGACAAGAGAGGGGGAAAGGGAGGGAGGGGGAGGTAAGAGGGGGATTATAGGAAGGAAGGAAGGAAGGAAGGAAGGAAGGAAGGAAAGAGGGAAGGAAGGAAGGAAGGAGGGAGGGAGGAAGGAAGGGAAGGAGGGAGGGAAGGAAGGAAGGAAGGAAGGAAGGAAGGAAGGAAGGAAGGAAGGAAGGAAGGAAGGAGAGAGTGTGAGCCTACAGAATAGGAGAAAATACCTGCAAATCATGTAGGAGACTTACATCCAGAATATAGAGAACTCTTACAAGTAGACAAGAGAATCTTTTTTTTTTTTTTTTTGGTTTTTCGAGACAGGGTTTCTCTGTAGCTTTGGAGCCTGTCCTGGACTAGCTCTGTAGACCAGGCTGGCCTCGAACTCACAGAGATCTGTCTGCCTCTGCCTCCCGAGTGCTGGGATTACAGGCGTGAGCCACCACCGCCCGGCAGAGAATCTATTTTTAAAATGAGCAAAGAATCTAAAAATTTTCAAAACAATATACATATATGACCGATAAGAACATGAGAAATATTCAATACCATTAGTTATTAGAATAATACAGGCTAGATCATAAGACTACTTTATATAGGCGATAGCATAGCAATTTTTTGTTTTAAATCAGGGTCTCCTTATGTAGCCCTGGGTGGCTTAGAACTTGCTATGTAGACCAGGTTGGCCTCAAACTCACAAAGATTTGCCTGCTTCTGCCTTCTGTGTGTAGTAAGTACAAGAGGAATTTTTAGAGCATGGAAAATAATGTGTTAGTGACATACAGAGAAATAAGAACCTTTGTCCCTTAGAGTTAAAACCAAGTGGCTTTAGGAAAATAATGTGTTAGTGACATACAGAGAAATAAGAACCTTTGTCCCTTAGAGTTAAAACCAAGTGGCTTTAGCAAACCAATTTGTGGCCTTTCATCCTGAGGTAGCTGCCCACACAAAAATCAAAGGAAATGTTCACATAATAATTCGTATATAAATGTTCATAGAAGCAAACAGACCCAAGGTGGGAACAGCCTAAATGTCTGTCCATTGACTGAAGGAAAATAAAGTATATTTATAGTAAAATGTTATTTGGCCATAAAAAAATGCTCTAATGTGGATTGGTCCTGAAAATACCAACACTAAATCAAAGTAGTCACAAGAGGTTATACAGTAAAATACATAGAATAAGTAAATTCATAAAAAGTAGGTAAGTTGTTGCCAAGAACTGGGAGAAGAAAAGAGAAAGTACTTAGGAGGACAGGGCTCCTTCTGGGGCGGAGCGGCACTTCAAAGGAGCGCTTTCCGCAGCTAGCCAGGCCTCTGCACTCCAGAGCAATTGGTGCGCTCACAAAGGACTTGCTTCAGTTCCCAGTACCCACATGATGATTCACAAAATCCGATGTCCCTTTCTGACCTCCTTGGGCACTAGGCAAGCGTGTGTGTGTGTGTGTGTGTGTGTGTGTGTGTGTGTGTGTGTGTGTATGGACATAAACACAAAATAAAATTTTAAAAAGTGCCTTTTATGGTATGAATCACATTTCAATAACACTGTTAAGAAAAATAACCAAATAACATTCTATGATTTTTCAACTTGTATAATTTTCAAAGCAACTGGATGAACCAACCATTTTCAGTATGTGTCCTTAACTGACAGCAGGGCTGTGGTACAAAAGTCTGCAGTGGTAAGTTGCCTTCAAGACCCTGGGGCCAACACCACTATAATTGCCTATTTGTAAAGGCAACTTAATTCTAGGAAGTTTCAGGACAAAAACATGGGTAGCTCAGTCTTTTAAGGACGTTTCCCTGGGGGCTAAAGAGATAGCTCAGCAGTTCTGAGTTCAATTCCCAGCAACCACATGGTGGCTCACAACCATCTACAGTGGGATCTGATGCCCTCTTCTGGCATTACATGCAGATAGAGCACTCACATACATAAAACAAATAAATAAATCTTAAAAAAAAACCCAAAAGATGTTTCCCCAAACACTTGGCCCTCTTGAGAAGGACTAAATGTACCACAGTGTTCTGCTTTCTATAGTCTGTGTGTCTACTCACCCTTGCCCATATATGTACTTAAGCCCGTTTAGATTTCAATTGTAGACCCCCTAAGTATGATCACCAAACCCCTTTATATCACAATATCCTAGCTCAAATAAACAATGGACATTAAAGAGTGTTAGAATGTTAGAATTGTAGAGGTGGCAACTGTGAATAATTCTACAAGCCTCAAATTGTGAATACACTGAGTTAAGCTGGCCTACTCCAGAAATGCATGTTTTCTGATTTTTTTAAAGTTTTGAGAGACAGGGTCAAATACTTGTTTAAGAAGTTACCTGCTGTGTTTTTAAAAAATTGGTTTAAGTTATCACACTAATTAAAAGGAACAGCAATAGGAAATTGGTTCAAATAAATAGAAAGGAAAAATCTATTATCATATACCTTATTCAACATGAGTTGGTTTAACTACCTTGTTACCAATAGGAGAAAGAAATTTTTTCAAAAATAAATGAACTATAAAATGCTCAGCTAGGGTTGGGTATGAACCTTAAATCTGGCCATCAACAGCACAATCTTCCAGTTGTCGGCTCAACCCTAAGGTGCATCTACCAAATGGATGGCCTTCAGATGGAGTTTCTCCACAGTATTCACTACATGTAACAGACTTCATTATTCCGGTCTTCCTGAGAATGAAAAATGACTGCACCCTAGCAAACTAGA
This sequence comes from Onychomys torridus, assembly GCF_903995425.1. Taxonomy (NCBI): domain Eukaryota; kingdom Metazoa; phylum Chordata; class Mammalia; order Rodentia; family Cricetidae; genus Onychomys; species Onychomys torridus. The sequence goes on along the minus strand of NC_050444.1, from coordinate 80,195,910 downwards.
ACAGTGGTCTTAGAAGTGCTGATGGCGCAGAGTTCTCGAAAGTACACGGATGAGGGACTTACGGTCACCTCGTGTTCCATACCTGGAATGCACTGTGCAGTGGCCTCAGTGGTTATGGTTGGAGCAACAGGGAGCTGCTGTTGACTGGAGCTCACTTCAGGCTCTGTGGTAACCGAGGGAGAAAGGGCTACCTCACACGATGAGACCTGGCTAGGCAAATGGGGCAGGAACTCCTCAGAAGCAACTTGCTCATCCTGTCCAGGCAGCTGAAGGGCAGACAAAGGGATACTGATCTGTTTGTTAGGATGTGATGTGCTCACAGGCATCTGCATGCTCACCTGATGGGCAGTGCTAGGGGGTCCTCTGTTTGGTGAAGCCAGAGATACCCTAGCAGTCTTTGGGATGATTGGTCTGGAGATCACGGAGGGGGATGCTGACATAATGTGTGGGTCTAGCTCCGCACCGATGGCAGATGTGACATGGGGAATCAGTTTAGCAGACCCTACACAGGAGGGACCAGCATGAGTTTGAAGCTTGGGCTTTGCCATCTGTGTCAATGAAAGGGCTGGTCCATCCACTCCTCCAGTCAGCTCTGCATTTGCCACAATGTAATAATCTTCTGGAATCTCTTGCTTGATTTTCTTGACGATGACATCATTACTACACTCATCAACCATCTGTCCCTGGGAACTTGAATGGATAGAAGATGGGACTATTCCTGGCCTTTTGCGAGCAATGCTTTGCGGCCTCTGGGTTTGGGGTTCAAAGTCACTGTCCTCATCTGTAACAGAAGACTCACAAACCATGTCAAACAGTGTGTTTTCATCTTCGTACTCCTCGACAGCTTCGTCCAGCTCAGAGGGCTCACTGCAGTAGGAGAAGTCACAAGAGTCTCTGGTCCGGTTACAGTCCAGCTTTGCCTTCACAGGTCTCCCGGGGTACCTCTCCACAGGGCTAGTCTGTGTCTCGGAAGGCACCCCGATTATACTGGGACTATCAGAATTAAAACTTCGGTTGTCCTGGAAACAAACCCTCTCTTGGGACCCAGCTCTGCAAGTAGCTGTTAGTGGCCAGTGGTAAGCGTGACCAGCACTGCAGCCCCACATTGCAGTCAGGTTCCCATGGGAACCTTCAGACAGCAAGTGTTTCAGGTTTGGGATGAGGCTGCAAATAGTCCCATGGCTGTGGGCCCAGCTGACCAATTTGGACAGGTTCTCAGATGAGGTGTGAAGGCAATCCTCCATGTTACAGGATCAGCAGTGTCTTTCCTAAGGGGAGTAACCAAAATGAGAAGCTGTTATTACCCACGACACTCCCATAGAACTCATCTTTCCAACCATAATCACTCGGAATAAAAAAGGAAATACACTTCTAAGCTGCATGCAGATACCACCACTGCAGAGGAACAGCAATGGGGAGACAGCTGAGTGCCCGCACAGTGTGGGCTTTGAAGACAGATCCGTTCATTTCCTTTATTGCTTAACAATTCCTGCAGAGAAGAGGGGAAACAGTGGAGAGAGAACTGGGCAGCAGTTAGAGGCATTTGTTCATGGTGCATTTTCCTTCTGTCATGGCAGAAGTTCGTTTGCTCAGTCCTTCACAAAACGTGTGCACTACCGACATTAACCAAGAGGACTGCTCTTCTAATGGCACCATCTGGTAGGCACCAGTACGGGAGGCAGAGCTGAAAACGAAGTTCGGATCCATTGGAGGACGAATGTCAGAGTGAGAAAGTCAATCTGCTGGACACTAGAAAACAAGACGAGTGAAAACCGAGGAGAGAATGAGGTGCTACACTCAGCAAGCCACGGAAGAAAAGGAAGAACAGGCTAGAAGGAAACTGGCCAGGCAACGGGCAAAGCAGCAAGGACAGCAGCCGGGGTTCTCTCCAAACCAGAGGCACTCCAAATTCCTGAAATGGCACCATTCATTCCAGACAGAGGTAACCCAGAGAGGTGTACTCTACCTCCCGAGGGCCCAAGGATAAAGAACTGAAACAGGATAAATCACTCCCTAGGGGTAGGTGTCAGAATCAGTGGCTTTAAGTCCTCGGCTGGGTAGGGGCAAAAGGATAGAGAGGGACGTGGAAAGAGACATGTGGAGTCTTCAGGCAAGGGAAAGGCTGACAGGGAGACACAAAGACCTTCATGTGTATTTTATCTGCCCTGGTCATTTTCAGAACCTGAAAATGACTTCACATGGTGTTTTTCAATATCTGATATGGATGATAGGATATCAGCATTATAGTCTTACCAAGTGACACATCGTTAAATATTAAAACTGAAAAGTCCTGGCTGGAAGAGTTTGTGTGTGAGATATGACTACCCCAGATTAGAAAACAAGCTTCCATAGTTTTTAACATTGCCCTATACATCAAGTTAAGCAAGAGATGTCCCATGCACTAGTAAACTCAAAATCAGAAACACATTAACTATGGAAGTAGATGCTCTGCCATTAAGCCCAACACCGATCTATAGGCTTGCACATCAAAAAGTAATGCTACTTACTATTACAACTAATATTTATTGGTCAATTACTATTGTCAGGCATATAAACAACCTAATTATTTAAATATTTTAATTTGGTTCAGTGATTTAGACTATTATCTTTTTTTGATTGTTTGTTTTTTGTTTTTGCTTTTTGAGACAGGGTTTCTCTGTGTAGCTTTGGAGCCTGTCCTGGAACTTTCTCTGTAGACCAGGCTAGACTTGAACTCAGAGATCTACCTGCCTCTGCCTCCCGAGTGCTGGGATTAAAAGCATGGACCACCACTGCCCAGACACAGATTATCTTAATATTATAAACGAGAGGCAATTAAGGTACTTGTACAAAATAGGTAGCAGACCTGATGATATCTGACCTTAGGTTGTACTTTAGAGTCTATGTTCTTCATAACATTATTCTGTCTCTGGCATTCTTTAAGATTAATTTTTTTTAATTGTGTGTGTGTGTGTGTGTGTGTGTGTACACGCGTGTGCGCACACACATTGATGGTGCCCTGAAGGCCAAAGGCATCAGATCCTTCCAAAGCTAAAGTTATAGATGGCTGAGTCATCTGACATGGGTGCTGAGAACCAAATCTGGGTTCTCTGCAATAGTAGTACAGACTTAATCCCTAAGCCATCTCTCCAGCCTCAAAGGTATAACTTGACTGGCTTCCAACTTAGGATCCTCTTACCTCCACCTCTTCAGCATACCCTACCAGTGTGGACCAACATAACCAGCCAGCGTAATAGCAGAAGGAAGATTCATCTCAAGTCTGGGTCACTATTACATTAATGTTGATTTGAATTTATGTTGGTTTTACAGGTTTACTTAAGTTGAATTTTAAATTTGTCTAGGTTTATGCCTGTATCAGAACTCTAAGTTCTTACAGTTATATTTATTTTTCTTTTTAATAAATATATTTTGAAGCTCCCAATCTAGTCTGGGCCACTAGCCCAGTATCTAGTTATGCACTCGCTGTAGTGAATAAACACCACAGACCAAATGGGCCTGCCACTGCTACTCTGGTGAGAAGCAAGACCACACCTGGAACCAGGAATCAGTATTGTTAGCAGCCCACTGAGAAAGAGGCAGGCAACCGAAGTCAAACAGGATCCAACAGGTATTTGCAGCAATCCTCAACCTTGTGGTGTGAGTAAGGTTACCAGTCACGCACTCACAGGACTTGATCACGGTGGGAAAGGAGACCTAAAGAATTTCCAAGTCCCAGGAACAGAGGCAGCATCTGCCTGGACAGTCAGTCACACTCTGCAGAAGGCAGACGGAAAGGGGGCAGGGCTAGCAGGTGCATGCAGCTTCTTTTCTATCAGGAGACTCTCACTAGCTAGGATTCCTGCATGGTCTCTGTGGGTGATGGGGGTTCCAAAGATCCTGGCAAGGAGCCATCTGTGGGAATGTACCTGATCCTGATTCCCACCTTCCAGTCTGTGCTGTCTCCTGGAACCTCAGCTCCTGCTCACTGCTAGATCCACCTAGGCAGCAGGATCCCCATTAGCAGCAAGGAAGCATTGTCCTTCAAAGACTCTTGCTTTTGCTTGGTGACCTCCGCTCATAACCACTGCCTGTGCACCTGGTGCTCAAAGGCAAAGTGTTTGCTGAAATAAGACCACATAAAAAGATGCAAGTGGGCTGGAGAGATGGCTCAGAGGTTAAGAGCACCGACTGCCCTTCCAGAGGTCCTGAGTTCAATTCTCAGCACCCACATGATGGCTCACAACCATCTGTAATGAGATCTGGCACACTCTTCTGTGTACATAATAAATAAATAAATAAAATAAATAAATTTTTAAGAAAAGATGCAAGTACTTGGGGTTCCACAGATCACACTGAAAGGGACTATTTCAAGACGTACAGTAGTGGCACGCGCCTCTAATCCTGGTCTACAGAGACAGTTCCAGGAGAGCCAGGGCTACACAAAGAAACCCTGTCTTGAAAAACCAACAAAAAAAAGAGAGAGGGGGCAGGGAGAACAGAAAAGAAGAGAAATGGAGGGGAGGGGAGGGGAGGGGAGGGGAGGGGAGGGAACAGGAGAGGGGAGAGGAGAGGAGAGGAGAGGGGAGGGGAGGGGAGGGGAAAGGAGAGGGGGGAGGGGAGAGAGAGAGGAGGAGAGGAGAGGGGGGGGGGAGGAGAGGGACTGTGCCCTGGGCACCTATGGATGTGTCATGGAGACTGGCTCCACTTGCGTGGCTACGTGATAAGCACGCACTTGTGCAGCACAACCCAGCTCTTTGCACAGTCTTTGCTGTGTTTGGATTCCTTCCTTCTACCTGCGGCCATGCTGCTGCTTTTGGTGAGTGTCTCAGAAAGCAGTCCTGAGCCACAGGCACTGTGGAGTCGCTGAGGGAGATGGCCTAGGTCCACCAATGTCCTGCACTCCTGCTTCTTGCGCAGGAGCTGCATTCTCTGGCTCTTCCTGCCCCCTCTCAGCCTCTACACTCAGCTCTGCCTCTTCCTGAGGTTCTCCCCCATCGCCCTCCACTCCTCTACCTTCAGGGTAGTGGATATATGCAGCATGACTTCACCTTCATTGTGTGTGTGCATGTATGTGTATGGTGTAGGTGCTCATGTGGACATGAACATGTGGGCATAATGCTTGAGTGTGGATGACAAAAGTTGACACTGGGGTTCTTCCTCCATCTCTTCTCTACCTTATTCATTGTATTTTATGTGTGTTTTCATCTTGTCTGCATGTATATCCGTATATCACAATGGAATCTGGGTCCATTCAAAGAGCAGCCAGTGCTCTTAACTGCTGCGCCATCTCTCCACACCCTGCCTTTTATTTTGAGGCAGGGCTTCTCACTGAACCAGCTCACTGATTTGGTTAGGCTGTCTAGTCAATGAACTCCAGGCACTCTCCTGTCTCCACACCCCTGCCCTCTACCCCTAGCACTGGGATTCTAGGGTGTGCCATCATAGCTGGGCGCTAAGGATACAAACTGAGGACTTGTTTGTGTAGCAGGCACTTTACCAACTGAGCCAGCTCCCCAGCCCTAGCTACATGTCTTTAAATAGCCATACAACAAAACTTGTCAGCCCTGAACTAAAGAGTGAGGACAGACCATGGGAATAGCTTTTTTCAATAGTTTGAAAAAAAATTGTTTTCTAGAAAACAGTATTCAGGTCTAAAGCATTATGTCACTTTTCTAGAACCAGAAAAAGCTAGCTAGCAGTTGACCAACAGTGAAAATCTGACCAGCTTCCAGCTGGCATCAGATACCTCAACTTGCTGGACAATCTTTGTAAGTTCTAACTCTTCAAAACCTTTTAAAAATTGCTTGTTTTAAAACTATCAGGACTCAGTTGCTCACATATAAGAATTCTTTAACAAACTGTTTTTTAAAAATGTTTTTCAGTAAAAGCTCAGATGATTTCAATGGTAAATTCTTTCAGCCTAGGAAAAAAATAAGTTTTAAAAAGTTATGTGCCACACACGCCTTTAATCCCAGCACTCGGGAGGCAGAGGCAAGTGGATCTCTGTGAGTTTGAGGTCAGCCTGGGCTACAGAGTGAGTTCCAGGAGAGCCAGAGAGAAAAGAAATATTTGGAAAAAAACAAAACAAACAAAAACTCAGGAGGCTGAACACTGAGGCACATGCTTGTATTATCAGCACTGGGGAGGCGGAAGCATGGAGGTTGTGAATTTGAGGCCAGCCTGGGCTGCACAGCAAAATCTTATTTCTAAATAAATAAGAAAAAAGGAGGGAGTACTCCTTAACTTGTTTAAGGAAGACAGCCTAACCCTTATACCAATATCTAATGAAGTTACTGTAATAAAATTATAAATCAAGACTACTTCCAAATGCTAATGCAAAAATCCTTCACAAAGAATTATCAAAGGGAATCCAATAATGTAAATATAGGTAACATATTGTTACCAAGAAGAACATACCCCAGGAGTGCCAGGCAGAACAAACAGATAAAATAATTCAATGTATTAATAGTTGATAGAAGAAAACCTGAAAGATCACTTCAACAGATGGGGGGGGGGGATATCAATCCTCTTAACAAATGATAATATTTGGTGAACTCCCCAAATGGGCAAAGGACATCTCTGAACATCTATGGCTAATATCTACACTTAATGTAGAGGAACGACTCGTCTCTTCTGAGCCAGCCCTATTATCCCCTCTGTTCACCCCTGCACTGGGAGACCTAACCCCTGAGGAGAGGTCGGGAGGGACAGGAGGAGTAAGGTGAGGGAGCAGTCAGCACTTCCCATCCATGAAGGGCACGGCTCTTCCCCTTGAAAGCCCAGGAGAACTCAGAGCCTCTGTTAGAAACCATTACCGAGTTTTACAGAAGCAACAGAAATAAGTACAACAAAAGATGTTGACGACTTCTATACTCAAAAGCACAAAGCAAGCTGGGCATGAAGAGCACGCCTCTAATCCCAGCACTCGGGAGGCAGAGGCAGGCGGCTCTCTGAGTTCATAGCTAGCTCCGTCTACAGAAGGAGGTTCAGGACAGCCAGGGCTACCCAGAGAAACCATGCCTTGAAAACTAAAAAAATAAAGTACAAAGCAATAAGAAAAATTAAACATGTCATAAGTAAGTAGATAAACCATATTAGTACATTTCAAAAGTTGACAGTTAGGCTGTCTCCTAATCCATCTGTATGTCTGATGTAATTCCGACTACAAGGCCATTGCAGGTCACGAAAAATATTTTCTGGGACTTTATTGTAGAAATTACAGCAAAGCATTACGTGATTGTAAGCAGGACAGTGCCTTTAGAGTCATTCTGATTATAGGAGGAAAAGATAAGACTAGAAGCAAGAATTCAAGTGACATGTGACAATAACCAGCCTTGAAGAGCGGCAGGTGGATGAGAAAAAAGGATCTGAATACTCCGTAGAAAGGCTAAGGGCAGGGCGGTGGTGGCACACGCCTTTAATCCCAGCACTCGGGAGGCAGAGGCAGGTGGATCTGTGAGTTCAAGGCCAGCCTGGGCTATAGAGTGAGATCCAGGAAAGGCACAAAGCTACACAGAGAAACCCTGTCTCAACAAAAATAGGGAAAAAAAAAAAAGGGGGCTAAGGAACTGGGGGCAGGGGGAGGAGAGGAAACCACTCTGGGATTGCTCACCTTCCTGCCAAGACCCATGTTCACACCACACTAACTAGTTTATGCCTTTCTCAAGGAAACAACCAGGGCTGGAGCCATAGCTAGATCAAAGATCAGTTCCCAGCACCTAAACAGTCCTTAACTATAGTTCCAGAGGATCCAGTGCCCTCCTTCTGGCCTCCACAGGCATGCATGCGGTGTACTTACATACACGCAGGCAAACACACTCATACCCATAAAGATAAATAAAATCTGAAAAACAGAACCTCCCGATACTTCCACGTCTACTTCTCAGTGAGTCTAATTATTCCCAGTCCTAATTCTCCCAGTTTTCACTGACTAGAGAGCTTCACTCTTACAGCACTGAAATGGATAAAGGCAGCTACAGAGGACCTGCGTTCATTCCAACCTCGCCACTAGCTGTATTACCGGATCACATTTAAATGTGGTGTTCTGACTCTGACACAGGACGTGGAGGAATCAATCAAGCCTCCTCTGCCATCCAAGCTGGAGGGGAGAAAAGCAATCAATGGTCCTACGCAGCCGTGAAGCTCCTAAGTCACAATGGCCAGCATAGCCAGATATCCATGCCCAAAGGTTCAATGACACTCTTACCTTTGGGTAAGCCCTGCTCAGGAGGATGGAAGTCATGCCTGGTCCGAGGCAACTACCAATGGCTGGTGAGGCCAGGGAACCTAGAAAACTACTGCTATCTTTCCAAAGCAGCAGGTCTCACCACACTCCTAAAACTCCTCCTTAGACCCACAGGTAAGTACAGCTCTTACCCCTCATCAATGAAGCTTCTTTCTGCAGCAGACAGACTCCGTTTACAGAAAGCCACAACTGGTCAAAACTCTAGAGAACAACTAACTGGCTGTGGGATACTTGGCCTCAACATCCAACACACCCCTAAACTCTGCGAACATTGAGGAAAAGGGGGAGAAAAGGTTCTAAGAGCCAGAGGACTAGGAAATCTGCTGCAGGGTTAAAAGACAGAGAAACTACACTCAGGTGTCAACTACATGGCTGCTAAATCGAGACCTGAACAATGACAACACCAGTTGACATGCCAACATGGATAGAAGGACCCATGAGGAACCACCCTAGGAGCACTACAGTCAGTTAATAAACTGCTGACAGAGGGAGAATTAGTCTTCCCCAGGGTTGAACCCCCAATTCACTATCCAATATCAAGTTGTTAGCCCTAAAAACATATACACACAAGCAATAAATGGAATCAGTAGGTTGTATCTGCATGTTTATACACATGTAACAAAAATTACAGAAAAGGAGGCCATGAATTTGCGAGGAGGAGAACTTGGGAGGGGTGGAGGGAATAAATATGAAATTTTAAAAAGAAAGAAATGTTTCCATCAATGGGCATGATTTCACATTGATGTTTCATGCTTTTATGGCCCATGCAAAGAAGTACAGTAACTAGAAAATTGGAAAGTTCTTTCTCACAGTAAATGATGCATGCATTCTTTTGCTTGTTTATTTGTTTGTTTGAAAAAGTATCCACGTTAGCAGTTCTTTTTTTTTTTTTTTTTTTTAAAATACAGGCTCACAACACAATGGGAGAACCCCAGAGGGCAGAAATTCGCTACCGATGTTTTACAATCCTGATGCATGCATTCTTAAACTGCCTTTAAATTTAGACAGCTTCCTTTTCGAGATGTTCAAGATTTAGAGAATAATGATGTCTTTAAAACAAGAATCTGTCCTAGATGCTGAAGACACAGCCTACCTTGTCAGTAAACTAAAGGCAGGCTGGTCCTAGATTTCTGAGAACAGCATGAAACTGTACAGCACCTACCACCTCTCCCCAAAGGCTTTGGTCCACTTCACCCACACCCTCCTCTATGGTGATATTTTATTTGTGCTGAAATGTGATTTTATTTGTATGTTAATAAAGCTGCCTGGGGATCAGAGCTAAAAGTGAGCCATTAAGCAGAAGTCCGGTAGTGGTAGCCCACGCCCTTAATCCGATCACATGGCAGGCAGATCTCTGTGTGTTCAAGGACACAGCCAGCATGGTGACACACACCTTTAATCTCAGTACCAACCACAGAGACCTGGAGGTCAGACAGGCAGTGACGAGGAAGTCATGTGGTTGGGTTTAGAACCAATGAGAAGGCAGAACAGAAAGGCAATAAAGACAGGACAGAGGAAGAAGGTCTCTCTGAGGGAAGGACAGCAGCGAGTGGTGGATAAGGTGGTCTTAGCTCTTGGCTACTGCTCAATCTCTGGGCTTTTAACTATTTGGCTCTGTGTTTCTTATTTAATAAGACCCTTTAGAATTACATCTACAATCCCCCCCCCCCAAAGCTTTGGTCCACTTCACCCACACCTTCCACGTGAAGAAAGCCCACTGTCATCCCCAGGCCTCTTCTTCCGGCTTCCTAGCCCTCAGCTTCTCTCTGCTCTCTGCCCCTCTCTTCCTTTAACTCCTAGGGTGTTGCTCAACCGCCCCTGTTTTGTTTGCTGTGGCTCCTCATTTCTTTTCGACTTTCAGTTAGCAGTGTTTGCTTTCCACATTACAGTTTCACTAGACGGTGTCCTCCTCCACCCTTGACTATCTGCTTATCAGGCAGAGTTCAAATACAAACTTATCTTAATAAACGATAACATCCTCTCAGCTGCTGAAGCTCACTCTAGAAGCCACCCCAGACTCCAACTTTTTTGTCTGTCCAAAGGATCCAACAGGACTAGTTTGACTCTGAGAACTCATTCCAGCCGCTGGTTTTCCAAATTATTGTTTTATAAAGTTTGTGGTTTGTAGGTTTGCAACCCTTCTGGAAATTACAGAAAAAGATGCAGCAGTCAAGACAGGTATGTTTTCTTTCTTACGCACAGTGTGACCTTCTAAAATGTGGCAACATTTTGCCTAGAAAGTCTTATATAAATCAATTCCTGATTGTCACTGGCCCTCAGGAAAGGAGGACGTATCTGTCTTAATACTGTGAAATACCCACTGATAGGAAATCACAACATGTCCACACGGTTGGGCTTTCCCAACGGACTGCCTAGTTATTTCCGGTTCAAAATAGCCATTTCCAGGTCAGAACATCTCACGTGACTAGGACTCCGTGGCTTTACATGGTTGCGTAAGGCGCGCGCATGCGTGGAGTAGCCACAAGCGGTCCTGTATGCATGCGCGGCTCACTCTTTAAAAAGCCGGCGCCATTTTGCACAGGTCTCTCTCCTCCTCTCCTCTTCTCTCTCTCTACTCTCTTCTCTTCTCTCTCTTCTCCTCCTCTTCTTTCCTCTCCTCACTCACGTGTGTGCTTCACACAGGCCTGTCACCTCTATCCTCTATTAATAAACAGCTCTTCTGTGGATTTGTCGTATTCGGGACATGTTCCTCATGGGTAAGAGCGCCAATAAATAACTAACATTGGTGCCGTGACTTGTTGTGTTTGGGGCGTGTTCCTCTCGGGGTAAGAGCGCCGCTAAATAACTAACACCTACCCCTCCTAACAGCTCCTGTCTTCTGACTCTTCAGGAACAAGATGACAAGTACCACATGTGATGCTAACTGTTCCCGAAGAGATGGGTAGACAATGGGACACTGGGGTGCGAGGAACCCATTTCTACTCACGGATACTTGGAAATGCTGAAATAGGTTTACTAGACATCAAGATGGCTTGAATTTCAGGATACCGTTAATTAGACGAAACCCTCCAACTGGGACATAGTATTTATTCTAGAAAACACTAAAGGAAGACTATTTTCCTAAGAAATGGCTATAGTATTTATTCTAGAAAATACTAAAGGAAGACCATTTTCCTAAGAAATGCAAAGAAATAAAACAGTGATCACTTGGTTATTATGGTCCTTTCATAAAAGCACAAAAAATGTTCACATTTTCTCCTTAATTCCTAGATTTTCTATTCTGATCTATATATCACTAGGGCCAGGGAGACAGCTCCGGCAGCAGCAGGAGAGCCTCAACCCTGGACCTGAGCACCACAAACCTGTCAGATGCAGCGGCACACATCTGGAACTGCAGCCCTGGGGGGCGAAGGAGACAATCAGAGCCCTGAACTCACTGGATCACCCAGCTAAGTGAAGAGCGCCAGGCTTAGTGAGACCCTTCCTCAGAAAACCAGTGGAGCACAATTTGAGAAGACACTCAAAAGACAACTTCTGGCTCCACCCCTGCACTCCCATGTGCATTGACACCAAAAGTTACAACACACAAGCATGCACACACACACTCACACCCTTGTCTGAAATCCCTGCAGTTGATTATGTTTTTATTTCCAGGAAGGCAAATCTCTATTTTCTTGTAAAACACTTTAACTTACCTATGCTTAAGCATTTTTAATTCTAATTTTCATGGTAAAGCTTCTCTATTAAGAATGATATTTCATACTTACTCTGAATAAATTTTCTCAGCTATGTTAAGAGTATTTGCAGTTTCTTAATTCAAAGGGATGTTAATTTTATCAAACAGTAAACAACATGTTACTGAATGAAAAAATAAAGGAAGATGTGACTGTTATTAAGGGGTTAAGGATTTTTATTATGATTTAAGAGAGAGGCAGAGACATCTGGGAGAGTCCATAGTGGACATGACCAGCAGACTGGACAGAGCCATGTGAGGAGAGGGGAGAAGGGAAAGCTAGATGCTGTGGGATGTCCTGTATGCTGTGAATATATGTTGCTATGATTGATGGATAAATAAATGCTAATTGGCCAGTAGCCAGGCAGGAAAGATAGTGTAGGCGGGACAAGGAGAGAGGAGAATGCTGGGTAGAAGAAGGCTGAGTCAGGAGACGCTGGCAGCCACCACAAGGAGAAGCATGATGTAAGATACCATTAAGCCACGAGCCACATGGCAAGGTATAGATTTATAGAAAAGGGTTGATTTAAGATATAAGAACAGATAGCAAGCAGCCTGCCACAGCCATACAGTTTGTAAGTAATATAAGTCTCTGTGTGTTTACTTGGGGGATGCGAGTGGGAGAGATTTGTCCCGACTCCCGGGACACAGGAAAACTCCAGCTACAGCCAGGAACCAAGAGGCCAAGAGGCCAAGAGGCCAAGAGGCCAAGAGACCAAAAGGTAAAAGGGCCAAAAAGGGCCATATATACAAAATGGCTGGGTTATATAGGAATCAGAGAAGCTGGGGGAAGTCCCTGCGCTGGAGTTTAGGGTGGGGGCGCATATGCCAGCTAGGAGGACCCTTTAACAGGTAGGGACTAAGGGTTGTTGGGAGAACCTAGAAGCTGGCGTCCACTTTGATATGTTAATATTAGTGATTTTGTCCTGTGTTTGAGACCTAACAGTTACATTTAAAGATTTCTGTCTATAGATTTTACATTGCCACTGCTAATTTCTCCCAATTTCCATTACTCACAAATGGTCCTAGCATTCTTGTCTCACCAGTTCCTCTATGGATCTGGCCAACAGATACATGTGTTCTGCCTTAACATCTGTCTCCTAGACAATGCAGTAAATGGTATCACTATCTTGTTGGCTGTAAGATTGAACCCAGAGTTTTAAATTTGTTCATTAAGATTCAGGAATTGGGAGCAGAGAGAATGGCTCAGAGGTTAAAGATACAAACTTCAAGACCTAAGTTCAAACCCCAGGATCCACATAAGAAGCAGGATATGGTGGCAGCATCTGTAATCTGAGCAACATGGACAAGAGTGGAAATTTCCTGGAAGCTCCTGGGCAGCTGGCCTGGTATGCAGCACAGCCACAGAAGCCTTGACACGTGGAGGGCAAGAATGACCTTCTGACAGTTGTCCTCTGACCTCCGTATCACTGAGCATGTGCATGCCCACACCCACTATAAACAATTTCTTAAAAACATACTTGGTAATCTTTATACAAAAACACCCCTCAGAATGGACAGTGATGTAACATTCCCAGGTGTTCTGCTGCTTTGTGACCCTTCTGAAAGCAAAGTGTAAGACAGACCCGTTGCCCGCAGCTGTCTATCACCTCTACAGCATCCAGAACATGCAAAGCATCAGTAAATATTGATCAAACTCAGCTGTCTTCTCAGGAATTCCTTTATTTGAAATGTTTACCCACTGTGTGTCCACCTGCCAGCTTGACCTACTTTGCATTGTCTCCACCCACTACTACCTCCTGGCCAGCCTGTGAATACAGGTCACTCCTCCCTGATCAATGCATGAAGCATACAGTGGGCGAGAGATGGGAGCAGGCCAAGGATCCAAGGGGAGCATTTACTAGCTAAAAATCTTTCAAGACTGCACCAAGTATTTACTTATCTCTGTGTTTGTGTGTGTAAGTAGCAAACTTTTTAAACTTCTATGCCAGTAGCCACCTGGTTTTGAAGGCAACAGATTTCTCCCCTAGGTACAGACTGAGTAGGAAGAGACAGACAGGCCTCCCTTGAAACCACAAGGACAGAATCTAACAGACAGCTTAAGTCTACTTGAGGGAAATGTGGTATGATGTGTGTATGTGTGAGGTGTGGTGTGGTGTGTGTATGTCTATGTGTGTGGTAGGGGGGAAGGTGTGTATGTATATGTGATATGTGTGTATTTGTGGGGGAGTAGTGGTGCAGGGATGTGTGTGGTGTGGTGTATGTGTGTGGTGTGTGTGTATGTGGTGTATGTGTATGTGGTGTATATGTGTGTGTGGTGTGTGTGTATGTTTTACACAGGGTCTCTCCCTCTATGCAGCCCAGGCTGGCCTTGATCCTCTTACTTCTGCCTCCTAGGTTCTGGGCTTACAAGGAATACACCAGCTCACTCAGTTTTCTGTGTGTTTCATGAAGTTCATGTGGTAGTGGTATAGTTTGAATGTGATCCTCTCTGGAGTCACACTGGAGCTTAATCTCCACTGTGGAAGTACTAAAAGGGGAGACCCCTGAGAAAAAGGCTAACTTGTCGTTTAGCCCACATAAATAGTGTCTTTTTAAAAATTATTTTATTATTATTTATTTATGTGTATGTCTGTATATGTGCATGTATCTGAGGTTAGGGCCATCCCCTTGAGCTGGAGTTACAAGCGGTTGTAAGCTGCCTGATGTGGGTGCTGGGAATTGAACTCGGGTCCTCTGCAAGAACAATATATGCTCTTAACCACCGAGCCATGTCTCCAGCCCCCATAAATAGTGTCTTGTAGACAGCCAACTTCAGCAGTTTTTGTTCTGCTCTGTACTAGGTGAAGAAACAACATTCAGTGAAGCCAGCCCTCCTCACCAGACACTGAGCCTGACAGCACCATCATATCATCTTTACCTTCCCAACCTTCACACTGGGAAATAAATCACTGGTTTTTGCAAGCAAGCCACTCTGTCTCCTGTGTTTTGTTATAGCAGAAGGGTCACTAAGAGACAAAGCCAGAGGGCAAACACTATGATCACCACGGTGTAACACAAACTCAGCGTTACCTCGGCCCCAGCTTTCCCAGTCCGTTCAGCTCTCAGGAACGTCACCAGTGGCTAAAGCTACAATCCAGTTCACCTCCTCTTTGTGAACTTTTGCATAGTTTTGTGGATTTTTGTTTGGTTTTGGGTGGGTGTTTTTTTTTTGGGTGGGGGCGGGTTGTTTGTTTGTTTGTGGGTTTTGTTGTTTTTCTGAGACAGGGTTTCTCTGTGTAGCCCTGGCTGTCTTGGAACTCGCTCTGTAGGCCAGGCTGGCCTTGAACTCACAGAGATCCACCTCCTTCTGCCTCCTAAGTGCTGGAATTAAAGATGTGTGCTACCACCACCTGGTTATAAGTTCTTTATTAATTAAAAAAAATATTTTTATGTATATGAGTATTTTGCCTGCAAGTATGCCTGTGTATTGCCTATATGCCTGGTACCTACAGAGGCCAAAAGAGGTCACTGGATCCCCTGGAACTAGAGTTACAGTTCTCTAGTTGTGATCTGCCATGTGAGTTCTGGGAATCAAACTCAGGTCCTCTGGAAGAGCAGTCCATGCATGCTCTCAACCCCTGAGCCATCTCTTGAGCCCGAATTCACTTATTCTTTGTTGTTGTTTTGAGACAGGGTTTTTCTAAGTAGTCTCCGATGTCCTGGAACTGGCTCCGTAGACCAGGCTGGCCCCAAACTCACAGAGATCTGCTCACCTCTGCCTCCCAAGTGCTGGGATTTAAAGGCATGCACCACCACCACCCAGCTCACTTATTCTTTTCTTTTCTTTTTTTAAAAAATTATATCTGTGTTTTAATTTTACACATCAGCCATGGGTTCCCCTGTCCTCCCCCTCCCACCCCCGCCCCTACCTTCCCCCATCCCCTCCCCTCTATTCCCATCTCCTCCAGGGCCAAGACTCCCCTGGGGATTCATTTAAACCTGATGGATTCAGTACAGGCAGGTCCAGTCCCCTCTTTCCAGGCTGAGCAAAGTGTCCCTGTGTAAGCCCAAGGTTCCAAACAGCCAGCTCATGCACGAAGGACAGGTCCTGGTCCCACAGCCTGGATGCCTCCCAAACAGTTCAAGCTATTCAATTGTCTCACTTATCCAGAGGGCCTGACCCAGTTGGGGACTCCACAGCCTTTGGTTCATAATTCATGTGCTTCCATTAGTTTGGCTATTTGTCCCTGTGCCTCTCCAACCTTGGTCTCAACAATTCACGCTCTTACAGTCCCTCCTCTTTCTCGACAATTGGACTCCTGGAGCTCCACCTGGGGCCTGGCTGAGGATCTCTGCATCCAAGGGAGAACAAGGAATAACAGACCATGATAAGTGATGACCACATGAGAACAGGAATAGGCAGAGTGCTGGAGAGGTCCCCAGAAATCCACAATGATACATCCTCTGTAGACTGCTGGCAATGGTCGAGAGAAAGCCTGATCTGACCTAGTCTGGTGATCAGATGGCCAAACACCCTAACAGTCGTGCTGGAACTCTCATCCAATAACTGATGGAAGTGGATGCAGAGATCTTCACTTATTCTTAATACCATTCCAAAACACTGCCTGAATGTAAGTAAGCTCTAAACTGAAGGTTTTGTACATGGAGCCAGCAGCAGCTCCTCCATACCTTCCATGCCCAAACCAGGTCCTGCTGCACTTATTTAGGAGACAGTCTGTGTTCATTTTTTCGGAAAGCTCTTCTCTAATTTGTCTGGGAATGGGGAATGGGAGACATGAGGGAAAAATACTTTTTCTTGCCATCACCCACTGTGTGTGTGTGTGTGTGTGTGTGTGTGTGTGTGTGTGTGTGTGTGTTTTCGTTCTTCCTTTCTTGGTTTCCTACAGATTTGGAATCTTTCTTTGATTCTTAGTGGGCCCTCCATTTGGTTTTAAGAGATACTAAAGCCTTAGACTTGGCCGACTGCAGACAACCTGAGAGCAAGCAACCGTGGTTCTCAAATGAGACGGCTGACAGCGCCCAGGGTTCTTGGTAGAAGACATCATCTGGTCATTAGGTCAGCCCGAGACTGATGCACTGACCAGGAGGGCTTGGGCTTATGTGTTTATATCAACTTTGCAGCCAAGACTAAGAGTTTGCATTTGAACAGCATGGTTCTACATAATTTTTAAGAAGACTGGTATCTGTGTATGCACGTGTGTGTACAAGTGCCCAGAGGCCAGAGTGGTGTCAAATCCTCTGAAGCTAGGGAACACAGGTGGTTGTAAGCTCCCTTACCAGGGACTGACCCTGATCCTCTCTAAGAGCAACAATGGCTCTTGAACTGCTAAGCCATCTCTCCACCCCAATTCTACATGATTTTTAGTGATACACTAACTATAACTAACCAGGCCTTGACTATAACTAACCAGGCCTTGAATGTTGGATATCCTTGACTATAACTAACCAGGCCTTGACTATAACTAACCAGGCCTTGAATGTTGGATATCCTTGACTATAACTAACCAGGCCTTGAATGTTGGATATTTAATTTGGTTAGGTTGATTTCACTTACTAATATATTTAATAATAAGCATCTTTCTTTTTCTTTCTTTTTTTTTTGGGGGGGGGAGCTGAGGATTGAACCCAGGGCCTTGTGCTTGCTAGGCAAGCACTCTACCACTGAGCTAAATCCCCAACCCGCATCTTTTTTATTACCTTTTTTAAGAAAAAATATTTTATTTTTATGTATATGTGTTTATGTGCCCAAGGAAGCCAGAAGAGGGTGCTGATCTCCTGGAGCAGGAGGTATAGGCAGCTGGGAATCGAACTCAGGTACTCTGTATGTGTAGCTTCTCAACTTTCCTGGAAGTTACTCTATAGCCCAGGCTGGCCTCAAACTCACAGAAATCCACCTGCCTCTGCCTCCCAAGTGCTGGGATTAAAGGCGTGTGCCACCACCGCCCGGCTTAGATCATCTTTTTAATATATTTCCTTTTGTGATAAATGCCTAGACAAAGAATAAAAGTAAGAGGTCTCTAATTCTTTTAGTCAAACCACCTTCACAGTAGATCCACAAGACTTCTCTTACAGATGTATCTGTTTTCTTACCACTTTACACAATTACGTTATTTTAAAAATATTTGCTAGTTCTCAAAGTATAATGACATCTGAATGCTGGGTTATTTTATAAATGTAGAAATCCTCATTTTATACTTATATCTTGAATATTTACCATAACTTGTGAATAATGTGAGCCAAGGCTGTCCAACAACACGGCTGTTCTCTCTCTTATGCAGAAAGCATCACTGATCCAATAATCAAACAATCCCAGTGAGAGATTCTCACTATCCATACTGTGGTAATGGTGCTATTTGATCCTTCTAAGCAGTGTTCAACTTTTGTGAGAGGTCAGGAAGACCCCGAGAACTGACAGTAACAATGAAGATAATAGTAATGGCCTACACCGACATGGAGCTCACCGTCTCCCCAAGGTCTGTTCTAAACACATTAGATGTAGTAATACACTGACCTTTGTGGGGAGTTATTATTTTCGTGTTAAAGGGGGAAACAAAGTCAGAATTAAGATTTCATTCAAGCTGGGTGGTTGGTGGCACATGCTTTTAATACCAGCACTTGGGAGGGGAAGGGGCAGACAGATCTCTGAGTTTGAGGCCAGCCTGGTCTACAGAGTGAGTTCCAGGACAGCTAGGGCTACATAAAGGAAACCCTGCCTCGAAAAACAAAACCAAACAAAAAGATTTAATCCAAAGCTAACTGCTACAGTGTGACACATCTTGAGTGATGCTCCTGAACCCTGTCCAGTGTCCACACCAGTCTTCATGTTCTCAATCCTGGTCCTCACAAGGCAGGAGCTGCTCTGTCAGCACACAAGCCCCATGGTGACCCAGGTAGTTCTGGATCGTTGGTTTTGTCTTCATAATCCTCCTCTCTAAAGCTAAATCAGCTTACATTGTTAGAAGTAACCAACCCACACTGTTCACAGACCTAAGATTGCCAGAGTTTGAGAACCCATCCTGCATCTCCAGTCACTGTTTACTACAGAGGTTTAAGAAAATAAGAAGTGGGTTTTTCTCTCCCATTCTGGTGTAACAGTGATGTTTAGCGTTCAAATGTGTTGTTAACAAATGATTACCAACAAATCTCAAACCCATGTGCCTTTGTTCTCACCATTTTAGAGACAGGACACTTCTCTCCCCTCCCTAGAACTTTGGTCAGGTGACCTAGGCTACAGAAGGTTGCCCTAGGCTCTGACAGTCAGAGCAAGCCATCCTAATCTGCATCTCCATGTTTACAGCAGAATTAATTCACAGAAGCCAAGCAATGGCTCCAGCCTAGAGGTCCACCAACAGAAGAGAGAATGTGGTACATACATACATAAATGTGACACAATGGGGTGACATTCAGCTATACAGACAATGGAATTCATAGTACCTGAAGTTAACAAGTGGAACCAGAATCATCATATTAATCAAAGTAAACCAAGACTCAGAAAGACAGACATTGCATGTTTTCTCTCACATGCAGAATCTAAATTTAGATATACATACATATATGTATAGTGTGTGAGTGTGTGTGTGTGTGTGTGTGTGTACAGACATATACATATATGACATGAGAGCCCAGAGGAACAGTGAAAAGGTGGAAGCAGGGACTGGGAAGGACAGCAAAGAACAATAATACAAATGAAAATGTCATAAGAAAATCCATTATTTGTATACTAACTGAAAAAGTTAATTTAAAAAAAAAAAGGCCCAAAACAGGGAGGAGTGGGCACTAAGAAGAAAATAGGATATAATGTGGAACTCTGGGAAAGAAACTTACTGTTAAAAAAAAAACTAGGTACATAGAGGACAAAAAAAGTATCTTCGTCAGGACAATACACACAAAAGGCCTAGCATCAATATCCTTTGTTAGTTAAGGAAAAAGATAAACTATTATACAAAAAAAGTCTATGTTCATATGACTCTTCTCTTTCAGCTAACATTCCTTATAAATATTAATCACTTATTAAAGAGGTTAATTCCAAGAAGCTAATATTTAGTCATTAAAATATAAACATTTAGCAACTGTTATGTACGATAAAGTATGTTTGGTCAGAAACTGTAATTACTACAGCATAGACAATATAAATCAGACTTAAGGTCACAGTCTCATGGTAAAGCCAATGAAGAACATAAACAATTCATATTAATTTTTGTATAAACATTAGAAAATTATTATTGTACACAAAATCTATAATTAAGGCATACACAGTCTAATGAACTCAATATCCACCTATATTTAATAATTTATTTTTTGCTTAGAAATGTATGTGAAGTAGACAAATGTCAAGAGATTTAATAATATTTAGGTCTTTAAATGGGCTGAGAATTTGGAATGTTGCTGGCAACAAGTGTTTGCACAGCAAGTGTTCAAGCTGCTCAGGGCTTCAATTCACCCAGGACAGAAACAAGCTGTGCAAAACATTTCACACTGGATTTCAGGGAAACAAACTGTCTAAAAGCCTTGGCATCTCTTTTTTGAATTTCTGAGACACTAAGATGAAGTGAGAAACATGCAAAGCTAGCCATGTGACTTCCCAGCTTGCTTCTACTCTGGGAAAAATGAACTCACACCATTTTGCAGATAAGTACACTAAAATTCTCAGCGCCCAAGTACAACCAACTACCATCGACAAGACAGTAAATACACAAGATCAGGAATGTGAAATGAATGACAGAAAAAGCAAAATGGAGACATTTGTATACACATGCACATATATTTACCTTTAAATTTTCCCTTTTTCTTATTATTTATCTCAAAGCAGATCTAAGGCTTAAGATATATTATTTGGTGTGTTTCTGAATAACAAACACTAAGAAATAAGTGTATGTGTCCCAAAACCCACAAGAATGTGTCTTATTTTTAACAAACTGTGCAGCTGGGCAGTGGTGGCACATGCCTTTAAGACTAGCACTCGAGAGGCAGACACAGGTGGATTTCTCTGTTACACAGAGAAACCCTGTCTCAAAAAAACAAACAACAAAACCAAAAATAAAACTTTGCAAATAATCCACATGAGGAGAACAAACTAAAAGTATTGTGAATTCACACACTAGTACAAGCAGAAAACACTATCGATACATTTCAGAATACATATTGCACAATCCATGCACATGGATTTGTGCGTGGCCCAAGAGTCTGTGGTGATAGAAATTGGAGTCCGTTCTCTCTCGAGGCTGAGCAGCACCTGGAAGGGGTGAATGAAGCAGTGGGGTGACAGCAATGTCCCGAATCGATCTGCATGGTGAGTATATAAGTTCATACATATGTAAAAATGTAGCAACTTAGAGATCTCTGTTTTACCACATGTAAATTATACCTCACTGGGGAGGAGATCAGCTATGGGACCAGTAAATGGAGTTTGCTCTCAAATGCAGGCATCTAACCCCAGAAGTCACTTTCATCACTGAACCAACAGTCACAGGGGAAAGGGAACCTGGTACTGCACCACCTGGCTTCCAGTCTCATTAACCGGAGCACTTCACACCTAGAGGTCATGTACTGACCCTGGCCTCCCTTCTAGGATTTCACTGGTGCTGTTCTCACATAGCCCAGCCATGTTCAAAATCCCCTTCCTTCCTTCCTTTGTTTTCCCAGAGTAGACACGATAATAAATGATGATTCATTTTCTGCTGAGAAAGGGGCTTTAAATTAATTTGCAAAAGCCATTTGCTAGGAGCCAATTCATCAACAGACCAATTTGCTGAATGTATCAAATTCAACTTCATCCCTTTTTGAAGATTTCAGTAAAATTTTACTTTGCTTCACAGCAACTTTTAAGACTATTTAGTTTGCAAAAAAGCAAAGGGTTTTAGGGTAAGCTAGCATTCCTATGAATATATTCTTTGTGAATATATTCAATAAATGTGAATATATTCTTTATAATGATCATATTCATGAATATATCCTCCTTATGAATATATTCATGAATACATTCTTCTTTGCCCTGTTGGGAAAACTTTTTTAATACAGTTTAAAATTAATGAACATGAATATATTCATGAACATTTTTATAAGTTTATATTCATATTCATGAACTATGTTCTTGACCATATTGGGACATTTTAAAATCTAGTTTAAAATTTAATGAATATCAATATATTCACTAAGAATATATTCATGTTTTCATCAGCATATATTCATATTCATAGCCTGTATTCTTGACCATATTGGAAAAGCTTAAAACTCAGTTTTAAATCTGATAAATATTAATAGATTCATTAGGAATATATCCATAAAAATGCACTTATATCCCTTGAATATGTTTAAGAACAGTATTCTTGCAAGTCAACTAATACATTTAATTAACAAAATGAACATTCTGAAAAGCAGGGCTAAGAACATATTTGCTTATATCTGGTAAACTGACTTACTTCTATATAGATGGATTTTTCCAATCATACATCAGCCAGGTCTGGAGAAAGCAAATACAGAAGGCAAATTGGTCTCTTCCTTTCCAGCCTTTGGACACAGACAAATAAGCTTTATGGCCTTTGAATCCAGGACTTAAACATCAGCCCCTGGGTTGTCCAGTTGTCAGTCCCGAAATTGCATCAGCTTCTCTAGTTCTGAGGCTTTCAGCTGGGATGGAGTCACACTACTGGCATCTCAGGGTCCCCAGCTTGAATATAGTTGGTCATGGGACTTTCTGGCCTCTATAATCATATGAGCCAATCCCTAAAACATCCCCTCATATCCTTATGTACATATTCTAGTGACTGTCTCTCCAGAGGGCCCAAACTGACTTCCCTATCTGGGTGACCCATATTGGCAGCCTAGTTTATGTATCCATATATATTTATTACATGTTCATATAATCACATCCACACATATATTCATATGCAGTACTATCATTTATGAACACAGTCAATCATACTTTCTATATCTTTTATATATGTATGCATTCTATGCATAGGTGCACATGTAAGCGTAGAAGCATAGCTGTGTTTCCCTGTGTGGGAGTGTGTGAAGGTCAGAGGTTAATCTGGGGATGTCTTCAATTGCTTTTCCACCTTAATTTTTGAGACAAGGTGTCTGAATGAACCTGGAGCTCACCGTTTGTTTCAGCTAGACTGGCTGGCCGGTGAGGCCCAGGGATCCGCCTGTCTCCTCCGGCTCCTCCTCTCTAGCATTGGGGTTGCAGTGCTAGTGACTTCCTTGTGGCTGCTTGGGATCCAAACTCAGGTCTTCCTGTGCAGCAGCAGGACTGCACCACCATCCCACACAGCCCTTGCTATCCTTATTCAAGCACACAGTGGTGAACTCACAGTCAACAAATACAACTCATTTTTTTGTCAATAGCAACTCTATTAAGATATATTTTATATACCATATTTCACATACTATAAATACATCAATTTCAGGCATATAATTCAATAGTTGTTGTTGTGTGTGTTTGCAAAATGATCACCACAATCAATTTTGGAAAACTTTAAGCTAGACATGGCAATGCATACCTATAATTACAGCACCCAGGAAGGTGAGGCAGGAGAACCCTAGGTTTCAGGCCAGCCTGGGCTACACAGCTTGACCATCTCTAATAAGTATTTGTATCTCCCTTCAAAGAAAGCTCTTATACTCAGCAATGTCTCCTTTTAATTCTACCACTCATCACTGAAGAACCACAGATTTCTTTCCCTAGCTCACATAAATGAAGTACAAAATCCTTCATGGTTGATTCTTCCATTTGGCACATCTTCAAGATGCATCTTTTGCTGTGCACACCCTTCTTTACAAGTAAATAACATCCCATTAACAAAGATGCCACATTTTATTGACCTATTAGTTGACAGGCATTTAGACTGTTTTGACTTTTTTCAAGATTTATTTATTTTTATTTTATGTGTACAAGTGTTTTGGTTGCATGTATGTATGTCCACTCCATGTGTTTCTGGTACCTGTGGAAGCCAGAAGAGTGTGTCTGACCCCCTGGAACTCAAGTTACAGAGTTGTGAGCCACCACATGGGTGCTGGGAACTGAACTCGGGTCATCTGGAAGAGCAGCCAGTGCATTTAATTATAGTCATCTCTCCAGCCCTGACTGTTCTACTTTATAAATAACACAATTAATATTATGCATATACAAGTTTGTTTTATGTAATGCTGAGGATTAAACACAGGGGCCTTGTGCAGCCTAGGCAAGTACTCTATGACTATATCCTCAGACACATACAAGTTTTTACACACACACACACACACACACACACACACACACAAATGAGGACTGAACTCATTGTAAGACTTGGCAGCGCCTGGCAGTGATGGTGCACACCTTTAATCCCACCACTCCAGGGGCACAGACAGGTGGATCTCTGAGTATGAAGCCAGCCTGATTTACAGAGTGAGTTCCAGGACAGCCAGGGTACACAGAGAAACCTTGTCTCAAAACAACAACAAAAAAGACTTGGCAGCATGCACTCATACCAACTGAGCCATTTGACTGACACCTTGTCCCAAGTTTGCTTTCAATACTCATAGAAATTAATAATCTAGGAGTGGAGCTTGCACTATATGGCAATCCCAAGTTTAACCTTCTAAGAATGTGCCAGACTGTTTCCACAGCAACTGTACTACTCTATTACCTTTCTAAGAGTAATATTTAGATTTCTGATCTCCACATTGTTCTTCACAAAGCCACTCTGTGACTGTAGCTCACACTCTGATTTGCATTTCCATGACATTTAATCTACTGCAGACTACAAGCTGATTGGTCATTTGTAGACCTTTCTGGGAAAAATGACTTTGCTGAGGCTCTTAAGTTTTAGAAAGAAAGACCAACTATTTAACAATGTAAAGCAAAAGTAAGAGAATGGGTACCAAATATAGCCCAGCTACCATATATTATCTAATTACTGACTGCATTTAGTACCTCTAGATCCCACACTGAAAGGGTGCATAGAAATAACATGCAATACTGGAATTTCACCACATTTTCCTTTACATGTGTTGGTTTGCCTAGTATGTTGCATATTTCATATATGATTGTGGATTGAACTATCTATTTCAAGTGCAGGGAGCCTAAACTTATTGTTTGCTTTCTGTATGGGGGTTTTAATTTCTGTACTTTTTAATGTTTTCTTTATTTCTCCAACTCATTTGCTTCCAGGAGTGCCTCAAGACTTCCCCTTCCCAGCATCTCTTCCACAAAGGGCCTCACTACACAGCCAGGCTGGTCTCAAGCGCAGAGATCCACCCACCCTGCCACCTCAGTGCCAGACTTAAAGTGTGCCACCACACTTAGGTTGATTTAACTTCTCTTTGAATGGGAGAATCCAATCTGCTCGTATTTAGTCTGCTAATCAGCACACACAGCCTGGGTTTCTTCCTTTCCCTTTCGTTTCTATTACCACTGTCCCCATTTCCCTCCCCTCTGTTTTTGTTAAGTTACTTACACTTCTTCCCATGTTGTTCTTGTTGCTATAGAGGTTTTTATTAAATTTCTCAATTTGAAGGACAATTCCTTTCATTTTCTTGTTCTTCCATTTACCCGCCTTGGGGGATGTCTTCTACGCAGCACTAAGGATAGCAGCAGATTCTCCTTCTACATGGCCCTCCCTTCAGGGTTTCCCTGTCATGTCCTTCTTAACTAGCTCTAGAAATCACACTCTTCCTAACCTCTGGGCGCACTTCCTATAGCACTATCTGTGTTACCTGACGGTAGGAACTCCACTAAGGTTCTGTATATGAACCCCGCCGTCAGCTACAAGTGCTGACGTAACGTCTCTCTCTGTGGCTTGCATCACACTCTCTAGTATCAAGTTAGTTCCTAATACCAAAGTGGTCCTATTTATGATGTTTCCTTGATGATTACGGCTTCTTATTCTCATTTAAGATACTGTGCCTATCACATAAAGCAAGCATGTCCATCTCATGGGTATTTACTTATTTTTACCCTTAACATTTAAATCTAGCCAGGTGGCACATGCCTTTAATCCTAGCGCTTGGGAGGCAAAAGGCAGGTGGACCACTGTGAGTTCAAGGCCAGCCAGGTCTACAGATTGAGTTCCAGGACAGCCAAGACTACACAGAGAAACTACTACTCTGTCTCAAAAAATAAAATAAAATAAAAAACAACAACAAAATTGAATCTAAAATTCTACTTAGAATTTCAGTGTATAAACTTAGTGTCAATGTTTTTCCATATGATATCTAACTGATCTGCACCATTCATTGATAGGATCATAGATACGTGAACCTGTTTATGGATTCCCATTGGTTGGTTTGTCATTGTTGGCATTTAGCCTTGACTACACAATTTTACAACAAATCTGGATATCCTACAGAGCAGCAGAAGGTAATCTTACCACCCGTAAGACATCATCTGCAAAATCTAAACTATATGCCGTCTTGCTCATTAGAGCAGAAGTATGGTGACCCTGCCACAGACTACACTCTAAGTCCTACAACTTTGTCCTGTGAGGGGCCATTTGTATAGCCATATACTTTTTGTAATAAATTCACTGATATCTCTCTCTCCTTTTTTCTGTCACTCACACACACACCTTCCCCTGCCCCACCTCCTGACACTGATTAGGATAACTGGGAGAATCTGTACCTGCATCTGAAACTAAGAATATCCTAAGACCCACTATTTCCTGATCCAGAACGTTCATGGGAGAAAAGCCAGTTTCTCTTATGTTCACTTGTGATGGAGCCAAAGACTTCGATTATATCCAGCTACTCGCTCAAAGGAGCAGTCAGCGTGCAGATAGAATTGAAATGTGAGGGGAAGGAAAGCAGCCAAATCCCTTTCTGTGCAGCCTGTTCACAAATCGACTCCTGTTTGGGACCCAGCTCCCACACCAGGCAGCTTACAACTCTCTACAACTCCAAGGGATCTGCCACCTCTGGTCTGATACCCACACACAGACAAAGACACAGACACAGACACAGACACACACAATTAATTTGTTTGTTTGTTTATGAGTTTTTGAGACAGGGTCTTGCTATGTAGCTTGGCTGGTCTTAAACTCACTATGTAGACCAGACTGGCCTCAAACTCACAGAGATCCACTTATGCCTGTTGAGTGCTAGGATTAAGGGCATGTGACATCACAACCAGAGAACACAAACATAATTTTTAAAAATCAAGTGGGACTGACAATGTAGCCCAGTGAGTAACAGTGTTTGGCCCCAGGCCTGACAACCTCAGTTAGATCCTGAGAACTGGCATGCTGGAAAAGGAACAACTACTCTAACCTCCACGTGCTCCCAACCCTAAACACACAATGAATGAGAAACAGGAGGGTGCAGAGAAGGGGGAGAAAAAGGAGGAGGGAGAGGGAGAAAGAACACATTTTGGGCTGACAGGATGGATCAGCAGGTAATGGTGTATGCCATTAAGCCGGACACCTGAATTTGATCCTGGGACTCACATGGGAATACATATAGTGATCAGAGAGATCTGACTCCTGCAAATTGTCCTCTGACCTCCACATATGCATGCATGCATATGCACAAATAAATAAATGTAATAACAAATTTTAAGAGGGATTGAAAAGAAATCAGTGCTGAGAAGGAAATGAAAGCAGAGGCTGTGGTTTACAGCTGGTCCTGGGTGCTGTCATCATGCCTCTCTTGATGCTATGATCATATGGTGAGGACACCCCTGGACATGCAACTCTATGAAAAACAATCTTGAGATACAGTTTAATAATGTGACTGGAAGCTACAATGACCCACAATTTCTCCTTTTAGCAAGTTACCCTAAAAACCCAATAGCAACTAATTATATACATTTACCAACCCATTACCTACATAGGAGAAGCTGGACATGCTGGTACACCCCTGTAACTAGAGCATGTGGGAGTGTGAGGAAGGAAGAGCAAGGGTTTGGTGTCACCCTGGGCTACACACCAAGTTCAAAGCCAGCCTGAGCGGCACGGAGAGATTCTGTCTTCAAAAATAAGGCAGGGGAGGACACTTGCCACCAAGCCTGACAACCTGAGTTTGATCCCCAGAACCCACGTGTGGAAAGAGTTGTTGTCTGTCCTCCACACGTGCTGAGACAACCACGCCCCACACACAAACCATGCCCCCAAAACGACGAGAAAATGGAAGCTACTTGACAAACACATATTGTGTGGAAATGCAGGTTATATATACTTTAATATACATGTACGTGTATTTTATAAATCTGGGAAAATAGACTTAATTTTGGAGGAAGAGATAAGGTTATTTAGAGAGACTTCATTTTTGCTATACTCTCTGCACACTTGAGTTTTGCTATACGATCTGCATATTTGAAAATAAGTATTGGAAATTTTTCACTTAGGGCTGGGAGCTCAGTGGGTGAAGTAGCTTGAGAACCCTGAAGCCGAGTGGGGCTCGTGTGGCGGCAGCACATTTCCTGGTGCTCCTAAGGCGAGGTGAAAGGTGGCAGGAGAGCCCCCAGCTCACAGACCGGCTAGCCTGGCTGACACAGGGTGCTGGCAAACAACTACACCTCGCCTCAAACAAGGCAGAAGGTGAGGACCTACAGTGAGGCTGTCCTCGAGCTTACAAACACACTCTGTAGGACGGACACACACACACACACACACACACACACACACACACACACGCACGCACGCACGCACGCACCCATCATACACATATGCACACACAACACAAATGCACATGTATACACACATAGATTATAAAAAAGAATTTCTGTAGATTTCAGATTACATTGTTTTCTTACATAATATGCTATTTTTCAACTTTAAAACAATTTTGTGGATAGACAGACAAGCAGTTACACTTGTCCTCAATGCCTACGTTGATGGCTTTATACAGCTGTTGGTTATCATGCTACTAGACTGACTGACAAGTCCCATTCTGAAAACGGCACAGGCATTCTGCTGACAGCAGCACTGGCCTCCTTTGGCTGCACCATGGCACTCCCAGAACACAGGAACTAATCCCACTAACACCATGAAACAAGACTGCACAAATGCTGACCCAGTGTTTCCTGTCACAGTCCTAACTCTAGCTGGAGACCACCAGGATGCCATGATAATCCCTTCAGTGCTTTACACACGTGGTAAAACACACCCAAGGAAACAATCCTCCAGCCTCTGCCTCCTACATGTATTTCCCAGAGAGGAATAGGACAAGGCAGGACATTGGCCATTAGCAACAAGGGCCATTTTATGAGAAGGAATGTCTTTAAATATGTTTCTAAATGTTAAGTTAAAAAGTATTGTTCATTAAGAGAAAAAGAAACAAGGGTGGGTGGAAAGAACAAAGTAGGTATAGGAAATTTAAAATCCATTGTTGATTGCACTAATATCTGTCCATCCCAAGGACAACCAGAGTCAACAGCCTAAAAAGTTCACTCTGCAGCTTCCAAGATTGAGTCATGAACTTTATGCACCTCCCTTCAGCACTAGAAGTCGAAAAACTACTGGTAGCTAGACAATGAATGCTGGGTATGTTCCCTCCTAACGGACCTGGAGGTCCTCAGAGAAGAACGTGAGATTACCTCTGAAGGGTGCCGGACAGCACAAGAGTGGGTGACGACAGGCTCTGAGCCTAACCAGAGGGTCTCTGACTCTGCTCCAGAAGCAGACGCCAGAGCCATGAGGCTCAGTACATCAGCACTGGATGCGAGCTAACCTTTCTACCTGATCATTTCTTTTATGAAGAAGGGGAGAGCTGTTTGATACCAATTTTACTAAACAAGATACAGAGAATATCTGTAAAGGTGAAAGTGTTATAAAAATGAGTCAGATAATAATACAGAAAACCAACTAGAATTGTGGTTTATTTTCAAAAGGCTTTTTAACTTTCAGTATTTAGAGTAAAACCCAAAAAAGGCAACCCAACAGACTTTGCGCTTTCCCAAAATTCTCCCTAAATTAAAAAAAAAAAAAAAAAGCTCCCATTTCTCTTCCCATAATGATGCCTGACAATTTATTTCTACTTTGAAAACAGAAGATCAGTATCACACTACCTAATAAAAGGAGTCACTAGTAACCCTTTGCTTTTTCCTGCTAGTCTTTCATTTGTTCTTGGGGTCAGTTTCCGTAGACAGAGCTGTAGGGAAGCCTGGATCACAGTACCGCAGTCACTCTACCAGCAGATCTCAGGAGAAGCAGAGCGTAAGTACATAATGGAATTACTGACAGTTTCATAACACACTCGGAAATATTTAGCTGGAGAAAAAACATATTAAGAATTCCAAGCTTTTAAAAGCTAAACTTAATTTCTTGTAAACACAACTGATAATTACAACCAAAAGCCAAATATTGTGGAGTCCGTCTTTAGACTAAGCAACCTCACCACTCAGCACAGGCAATCACCAGAGCACTCAGGCATAATGATAGTTGCTCTGCCCCCCAAAACCAGCATGGCATCACACTTCTCTAATGTGAGTTGTAAAGGGAAACTTGCATGTGAACAAACTGGAAGAATAAGACAGTGGCCACAGCACTCGGGAGGCGGAGGCAGGCGGATCTCTGTGAGTTCGAGGCCAGCCTGGTCTATAAAACAAGTTTCAGGACAGACAAGGCTACACAGAAAAACCCTGTCTTAAAAAGAAAAGCAATAACAATAACAAAAAACAAACACCACCACCACCAAAAACCCACCAAATCTACCAACCAACAAACAAAACCTGTGGCTACAAACACAGTATTTAGAGATAATTTATAACCATCTACATTTTCACCTATGAGAAACAGCCAAACAAATAATCACAAAAATAAAATTCAATATTGAAAAAGAATTCATTTTGTTTTTGTTTTCAAGACAGTTTCCCTGTGTAGCCCTGGCTGTCCTGGAACTCAGTATGTAAACCAGGTTGGCCTCAAACTCAGAGATCTGCCTGCCTCTGCTTCCAAACTGCCGGGATTAAGGAGTTGACCACCATGCCCAGCAATATTAAAAATATTCCAGTCTATTCACACTCTGGCTCATATATGCAAATCCACATATCCCAAACCCTACACAAAATCACTGAGAATATTTAAATTTTCCAAACTGCCAAAGGCTCAGAAAGCAGACTAACAATTATAGCAAAGGCGCTGAGGAGCCAACTCGAACAGCTCTCAAGGGCCGATAAAGCTACAACAATTTGAACAAGAAAATAAAGTAACACTAGATTCCAACCCAGAGTGACTTTTCCTAGAGAGACATGAGCAAACCTTAATTCACCCCAAACAGGAAACACATGGACCAGGGAAATGATTCCACTCAAGAATAGATTCCAGAACCAGTGAGTTTCTGGAACTAATTATAGGAACACAGGTTACTCAAGAGCAACAAGGTTAACACAACATCTAATCCAGCGTTTTTACAGTTCTCCGAGCATCTTGCAGGCAGTCCCACTGAAGAGTCTCTCCTTTCACCCTAGCAATTACTTCTAATTTTATCTCTTTCAAGGGTAGGAGCTCCCAAGTCTTGTAAGTTTTGTCAACTTCTTGCATGAAGTCCTTTGAATGAGACACAGCCCCCATAAGCTTGGCTATTTGGACACTTGGTCCCCAGTGAGTGGAATTGTTTAGGAAGGATTAGGAGGTGTGGTCTGGTTGGGGGAGGTATGCCACTGGGGGCAGGCTTTAAGGTTTCCATGGGGAATTTCCATAGGGAATGAACCAAGTCTTTCAAAACTCTGCCTCTCTATGCCTGCTGTCCCTCTTTTCCTCCTCACTCTCCGTCTCCCTGCCCCCTTCTTTCTCTCTTCTTGCTGCTTAATAATTTTTGAGATGTGAGTTCTCAACTCTTTCTGTCACCATTTCTTTGCTCGCCCATCATGGACTCTAACCCTCAGAAACAAGAAGCCCAACTAAATGTTTTCTTTTAGAAGTTGCCTTGGCCCTGGTGTTTCATCCCAGCAACAAAAATGTAACTAAGCTATGGACCATTTAGGACCAGGAGCCTTGCTGGAGTGACTACATCACTGGAGGTGGCCTTTGAAAGTTTATAGATTCACCCAATCCCCCCCCAGCTTCCACTGTGTGGCTGAGATGTGTGGCTCAGCTTCCTGCTCCGATCTGTTGTTACAGCGCCCCTGGAACAGTAAACAACGGTAACAACACCCTCTTTCTCCAATAAGCTGCTTCTGATCGTGGCATTTTATCACTGCAACAGGGAAGTAACTAGTGCATCTAGTCTTCTAAGCTCCACCCCCCATCCCCAGGGAATGCTTCAATTTAGAGACAGCTGCATGTCACTGCTAACAGAAATGAATGTGTGGTTTATTCGTAAGAAAGGGAGAACTCTACTGGACAGGATTTAAGTGATTTCTATAGATGTGGCCACCTCCAGAAGGTGAAGTTCATCTCCTCACCCATGAAGTTTGGGCTGCTTCTTCCAAAAAGCAAAGTGTGTGTTGGGGGGGGGGAGGGGAGACAAACCTATAAGACCCAGCAAACACCACTGCAGCCAGGGAACAGACAGTGCTAATCCAGGCTGAGATCAGACACCTCTCCACTCTCTAAACTTCCTGCATCTCTCAAAGTAGTTAGTATAGACCCTGAGGTCTGACTGTAACATTATTATAACGTAAGTATTAGATGGAAAAGATATATTGCATGTTGGTAGATACTGGTCACACATATCTTAATTACAACAGGGCCAGAAACTAACTGTTTTGCTCATTGTATCCTATTGTTAGAGCATCTCCTGCCACTCAATAGTTTGGTTGTTGTTGTTGTTGTTATTATTATTATTATTATTATTATTATTATTATTATTGGTATTCTTGTTTGGTCTGTGTGTATGTCAGTGCACCACAAGCATGCTTGGGGCATGCAGTGGCCAGAAGAGGGCGCTGGATCCTCTGAAGTTACAGATGGTAATGAGCTGCCATGTGGGGTGCTGGAGATTAAACTAGGGTCCTCTCAGGACCTCTGGAAGAGCAGCCAGTACTCTTAACCTCTGAGCCATCTCTCCAGCCCCATTCAGTAAGAAATTGTGAAATAAATAAATAGTCATACACTTTGGTAACACCACTTTTATTCCTGTTTCACATGATTATTCCTTTATGTCTATATTTTCACTAACCAAAAGATGCTATCAAGAAAAAGCTAATTAGTTCTGGTCAACAAATTAACAATGACTGGGGTCAGAAGTGGCTCAGCAGGTAAAGGGACTTTCCATGAAAGCTCTATGACCTGAGTTCAATCCCTGAAACCCTAAAGATGGAAAGAGAAAAACTACTTCAAAGTTTTCGTCTGACTTCCACGAGCACACTGTGGCATGTGCCACACCACCCCAGAACACACACTACATTTTAACTGACAATTATAAACAGATCTATCAAATAAACATTTACTACATCTTTCCCATAATTCAAAAATGACATAGTATTGGGGTCATTAAAAAAAAAAAAAAAAAAAGACTTCATACTGAAATCTAACTGTGGGCAACACTGATGTAAAAATGAGAACCAATACAATGAGTGAGTGTAAACTTCTTGCTCTGGGTACCATGGGGCAGTGTATTAGGAACACTGACCACATCCCACACCCCAGGATGGTAAGAACAAAAGATTCATGAGCAGGGTGGGGGTGGGGGTGGGGGTGTCTGTCATATGGGAAATTAAGTACTAAGCAAAGCACAGTGATGGCCACTGACTGAAATGCAGGCAAACAGCAGGCTATCAAGAGGCCTGGGCAGTCATGGATGAGGGGGTTAAGGGGGCATTCAATGGTAAGGCAGTGACCTCAACAGATCGAAGCCTCTGAACTCACTGGAGGACAAGGCAAAAGGAGGCATAAGAAGTCAGAGGAGTTGTATGAAAAGACAGCAAAGTACAACAGTGGAACCATTCAGGAGCAGACAGCAGACTGAGCTACCGCTAACTATGATGACTTACATAATCAACTTCCAGTTCCACTTCACCTCCTGCCTCCTACTCTTCCCTCATAGACGACAGACTATATTTCAAAAACATAAAGCAGATTTCCTCACTCCCAGTTTAAAATTTTCCAATGCCCTGCCATGACATATTCCAAAATTAAACTCCTCA
Organism: Onychomys torridus; assembly: GCF_903995425.1. NCBI lineage: Eukaryota > Metazoa > Chordata > Mammalia > Rodentia > Cricetidae > Onychomys > Onychomys torridus. The sequence continues at coordinate 80,162,028 of NC_050444.1, read as the reverse complement.
GTATAGCCTCTAAAAGGTAACAGACTCAAGTTTCTGCTTTCTCTTCTGATTTCACCCTGTGCATCCTTCAACTTTTCTTTCAATTCCTTCAAAAGCCATCCACCTTGCCAGTGACCTCAGCACTCCAGGAGGCAGAGGCAAGTGTGAGGCTACTGTGGACCACACACAGGTCAGGTCTGGCCAGTACTCAAGGAGTCCCTGCCTCACAACAGAACCAATACAACAACAGGAAAACTACAAAGCAAGGGCTCATCTCAAACAGGAGAGGTCTCGTCTTTGATCCCCAGTATTGAAGGAGGGGCATTCCTCATGTCTAAAATATTCCATTACTTGTTCCATGGATTTCAACTTAAAATTTGTGACTTTGCAAGAGGACCAAACTAAAGAAAGGCCTCTTTCTTACACAGTTACCTTCCTTCCATCATAAGCTCTTATTTTTCTTTACACTTAGATAATTAGCAAATTGGATTTATTCTTGTGGTGGTTTTATGTTCTGTAAAGTCACTGCACCCACTTTACCACTGCGCTGAGGACACACTGCAAATCAGTGAGTGCCTTTCATTGCTCCCTAGAGAAGAACTGATCATGTTCCCAACATCTGTTCGTTTAAGATTTGCCAACCAATCAGTACCAACTTTTATTTCAAACATGTCAATACATGTACACTATTGATACACTAGCACTGAACCCAGGGTTAACAGCACTATAACCAATGCCAGAACAAAGCCTATCAAACATGTCAGGAGCACCACAGTCTGCTTCTGCTCGGGACCACTACAACACTCTAGCATAGCACGTGGGGCCAATGTAAAGAGCAACAGCACACACACAAGTACAAAAACGTCAAAACCATGGGAGTACACAGACCACAAAAATTATACCTGTCTATAACGTGAGCACCAAAGCAAGAAGCAGCATGTTTTCTTGCTGTAACTCAGCTGGGAATAATGAGGACTGACTGTATCTGACTAACACTATTTGTTTTAAAATTATAAACCCACAAGGTCAGGGAAGAGGCCAGTACTGTCTGTACTAAAAGAAGACAGTCAAGAAATATCTGAGAGCCCGGCAGTGGTGGCGCAGGCCTTTAATCCCAGCACTCCGGAGGCAGAGCCAGGCGGATCTCTGTGAGTTCGAGGCCAGCCCGGGCTACAGAGTGAGTTCCAGAAAAGGCACAAAGCTACACAGAGAAACCCTGTCTCAGAAAAAAAAAGAAAGAAAGAAAGAAAAAGGAAGGGAGGGAGGGAGAGGGAGGGAGGGAGGGAGGGAGGAAGGAAGGAAGGAAGGAAGGAAGGAAGGAAGGAAGGAAGGAAGGAAGAAAGATCTGAGAGAGTCAGGCGCTGGTGTATGCCTTTAATCGCAGTACTCAGGAGGCAGAGGCAGGTGGATCTCTGTGAGTTTGAGGCCAGCCTGGTCTACAGAGCTGGTCCAGGACAGCTAGGGCTACACAGAGAGAAACTGTCTCAGGAAAAAAGAAGAAAAAGAAGAGGAGGAGGAGAAGAAGAAGAAGAAGAAGGGGAAGAAGAGGAGGAAGGAAGGAAGGAAGGAAGGGAGGGAGGAAGGAAGGAAGGAAGGAAAGAGAGGGAGGGAGGGGAGGGGAGGGGAGGGGAGAGGAGAGGAAAAGAAAGAAAAGATCTGAGAGTAAAAAGGGGGCTGGAGAGATGGCTCAGCAGTTAAGAGCACTGGCAGCTCCTCCAGGGGACACAGTCCAGTTCCCAGCACCCACACGGCCCTTCACCATCATCTATACTCTAGCTCCAGGGGCCCCAACATCCTCTTCTGGCTTCCAAGAATACTGCACATGTGGTGAACAGACATACATGTAGGCAAAATACCCATAGACATAAAATATAAAGGAAAAAATTTAAAGAGAGAAAATAAATGTGTAAATGGGTAAGAGGTGGGTGGCTACATAAGCCTAATGGTCAATCCTGGGAGAAACTTAAAATGTAATATGACCAACTGAACAACCATTCTAAACCAAGCGCAGAGAAAAAGTTACAGAGGAAGCATAATCAGAATGGTTAGGGAAGGCCATTCTCAAAAGGGAGTTCCTAGGCTGAAAACCAAGAAATGCAAAAGGCAAGTTATATGAGGCTGAGGGCACAGGAAATTCCAGACAAAATGTAATTATGAAGGTTCTGGAGGAGGAATATGTCTTAATGTCTGAACAATGTCATTAGAAACTCTCTTAGGCTTGCAGAAGGAGCAACTTACACCAACTGAACACCGTCCCCGAGCTGTCCAGACAACTCCTTCCCAAAGTCCTGCAGGTCAACGGGAACTTCGCAGCTTCAGCATCTGCACCCCAAACACTGATTTAACTGTGGGACCCTAAGGGGTGTTCTGGCCATGGATGCTGCTATGTCTTCACAGAGGGACTGGTGCCTGAATAAAAGGGAGCGCTTGTCCCTCATGGTCCCCTCACCTTCCTATTCTGCAACCTTCCAGGGCCCTGAGGCCTGCTTTGCCAGCTGCTCTCAGCTCAGGACTTCCCAGACCCCAGAACTGTGGCCGACAAATTTCTGTTCACTACAAATTGCTCAGTCTCAGGTACTCTCATATACTGGTACTACAGGGACTAACATGGATGTGGGGACCCCTGGAAAGTCAACGATGCAGATAAATTCCTTACCAGAGACAACGTAAAGAACACAGAAGAAACTTTCCAACTCGCCTCCAACAACCAGGACACCGCAGCCCAAGCCTGTCTTTCCTCCTCCTCTGAGATCTGTCTGTACTGTGGGTGCACAACACAGTAAGTGAGCAAAGCAGTAACAACAACCAAGGACATGGGTTTTGTCATTCAGAGGAGAAAAATGCAAAATCCTGTAAAAACTAGAAAACTATATGAGAAAGAAACATGTACTAAATTCTACTTTATATAATTGGTACTAGACAAAATTACATTTACATATGAATAACTGCAGCTAATAAACACCAATAAAGCAGGAGTAATGGCGTCATTAGGAGCAGCATAATTAGTCAGGCAATGAACAGACCACCAGTAGTCTCCAGAACCAAACTACTTCACCATTACTGGAAACACACTATTATGAATAAATGAAAAACCACAGGAAATGCTCATTTCCTCAAGATTTGTAATGCTTGCAGGGAGGTCAACTGCTGTGGACTCCAGGAGAGAATAAGTTTTAGTGTTTACAGTCCGGAGAGGATGGGTAGCAGGTAACTAGTCGGAAATCAGAGCAGACAGGAGGAAAAGCATCAGGTTTCACCTCTAGAACTTCACAGTAGCAACACTATCTGATCCATTGCTGTGTAGAATACTACCTAATCCTCACTAATAAAATATCATCTCAAAGAGTGTACCCTTCCTACACACAATGTGTTACAATCTCCTGTGTAGGGAATTCTGAGGAAATAAAAGAGGAGGAGTCTACTCAAAGAATCTGAGGTCCAGGGACCGGAGAGATAAATAGCTTAGCCATTAAGACCTGTGGTTACACTCCCAGAGGACCCAGATTCAATTTCCAGCATGCACATTGTGGCTCACAAACATCTGTAACTCCAGTTTCAAGGGCACTCTACACCAGGCATGAAAGTGGTACACAGGAATGCATGCATGCAAAACACCCATACACGTAAAATAAATGTAAAAACTTCGAAGAATCTGAGATCTAAAGACGGTCAACCTGTAGTGATATTTTCTTTGTGCACCCCAATAAAGCTTATCTGAAGATCAGAGGAAAAAGCCAGCCACTACATTAAACACAGAAGTCAGGCAATGGTGGCACACACCTTTAATCCTAGCATTCAGGAGGCAGAAATTCATCCAGATCTCTGTGAGTACAAGGGCACACTGGGAACAAAGCCAGATGTGGTGGCACACACATTTAATCACAGCACTAACTATGGGAAGAGCTAGGGAAGTAGCTTGGTTGGTACAGCACTTGCCTAGCATGCATGTAGCCCTGGGTTTACTCTTAGGGTACTGGTGGCTCACACCTTTAATCCCAGCACTCAGGCTGCATAGGAAACTGGAGGCCACCCTGGGTTATATGGCCCTGCTCTTCCCTTCCCTTTAATCCCAGCACTGGGGAGGCAGAGCCAGGCAGATCTCTGTGAGTTCAAGGCCAGCCTGGGCTACCAAGTGAGTTCCAGGAAAGGCGCAAAGCTACACAGAGAAACCCTGTCTCGAAAAACAAAAACAAAAAACAAACAAACAAACAAAAAAGCGGACAACGTAGAAATGGTTCCTTTGAAGAGACAGCCAGCTCTGTGTGCTTAACACTCCTGGTTTCCCTAGTGCTGATCTGTGAGCGCAAAGACCTCTTGCCCTTTACACCCATCCACCTTTTATTTTAGTAATGCTGTACCCAGAGCTTCTTCTTCAACCTCCCCCCCCGCCCCCACTCTCTCTTTAAGAACTGTGTGCACACTGAAACTTTCACTTCGGTGCCTTAAGAAATTCTGTCGCAGGGTTGGGGATTTAGCTCAGTTGGGGAGCGCTTGCCTAGCAAATGCAAGGCCTGGGGTTCGATCCTCAGCTCCAAAAAAAAAAAAAAAAATGAAAGAAATTCTGTCGCCTTTCTAACATATGGAAACACTCAGCCACCAAAGAACAAGACAATTAACGAGACAGTTGTCTCCTGCACAACCTCAGTGTCCCACCAAGACCACTCTTACCCCAAGCATCTAAATCTGAATCTCAGAGAAGGGGCTATTTATGAGGAGGGAAAATAAGCAGTTTCTAATGGTGGTGAGAATGGTGGTGACCACAGAAACAGCTGTGCTGTGGGCAGAAAGACACTGCCTAGTGATCAAACACCCCGTACCTTGCTAATCAAGCCATCTACACCCATTAACTTGAGTACACACACACACACACACACACACACACACACACACACACACACACACACACACACACCCCGTTAACATCCACTCTAAAAGCAACCCAGACCAAGTCGTTTCAAATTTCCATTCTACCTACTGTGACGAGGCAGATGCTGGTGTTAGGGTTCACACAAGAACGAGCTCCTGCACTAGTACTGGCAACTGCCTGAAGTCCTTCTGGGGTGTAAACACTTCCATTTTGCTCAGCTTTTAGTCTCCAGTCTGGGTAAGGATGTTCAACGTTATGGCGGAAAGTAAATACGGTCAACAGAAATAAAATGGGTCAAAGAGGGTAAGGGTCCATGGTCAAAGCAAACAACAAACACGACTGCCTTCATCAAACCAATTGTACCCTTGGTCTAAAACCAAGGAAGGAACTGTGGGCTCCTTCAGATACCAAGATAGGTGCCAGCACTAACTGATACTCAGAATAATGAAACCCAGGGACCAGAGAGTAAGCAAAGGTGACTCCAATAAAAGGCAAGAGGCAATTGGAGCCCAATGTAGGAGAGAACAGAGAACGTATTCTAGTCATATGAAAAGTAAATTATAATAAGAACTCAAAACACACACACACACACACACACACACACACACACACACACACACACACAAACTGAATAATTAAACCAAACTGGAATTAATAGACTATACAGGATATATATTATTTTCCAAACTTTGGAGGACGTTTCTCAAAAATTACCATGTAATAAGAAACAAAATAAACCTCAAAATTCCCAAAAGCAAAAATCATGCAGGTTTATGATCAAAATGTAATAAAACTAGAGATCAGAAGGAGACATTCTTTTACAATATTATTTTAATGATTAAGATTATTTAGAAATGAAAGGCATCCAAGTTTGTTATTGTTTTTGTTTTTTAAGACAGGATCAGCTGGGTAGTGCTGGCGCACGTCCAGCACTCGGGAGGCAGAGCCAGGTGGATCTCTACTTCGAGGCCAGCCTGGGCTACCAAGTGAGTTCCAGGAAAGGTGCAAAGCTACACAGAGAAACCCTGTCTCGGGGGAAAAAAAAAAAAAAAAAAGACAGGATCTCTGTACGACCTGGAACTCACTCACACTATTTAGACCAGGCTGGCCTCAAAATCATACCTCTGTCTGCTTCTGTCTCCCCAGTACTGGAATTAAGGCGAGTGCCACCACACCCAGCTTTAGAAAAAGAAGTTAGGCAAAGCAAACCCCTGACACAACCCCGGAAGCTGGACTACCAAAGACTTTTGTGGAAAGGTCAAAAAATAGACAGACTAAATATGGAAGTCAAGAAGCCTGAAAGAGGACAAAGTACAGAGGATTCTTAGCAGTCAATGAGACCTGGCTCACTGAAGACAGCATGGACTGCATCATGAAGGGAAAACAGGTCAAACATAAACATAACTGAATCAACACTTCCTAGCTCCAAACACTACATGCCAGATGCCAATGCGGAAAAGGGCCAACATATGCTGTCCTGATCTAAGCCACGGATGGTGTAGAAATGGTTCCCACAAAGAAAACTCAGGACATCAGCATTTCTAGCTTCCATTTTTATTCTTATGTATGTGGTGTATGCATGTATACGTGTTTGGTGTATACATGAATGTGAGTGGCATATGCACATGTAAGTATGCAGTGACCAGAGGTCAATGTTGGGGATCTTCCTCTATCACTACCTTTTTTTTTTTGAAAGACAAACTCTCTTCACTGAACTAGGAAACTAATTCAGCTAGGCTGGCTGGCTAATGAGCTCCTGGATCCACCTGTCTCCTCCTGAGCCCGCCCAACACCGCCTCCCCTCTGCTGGAGCTACAGATACTCCACAAGTCTGGGTTTCTACATGGGTGCTGAGGACTGGAACCCAAGCCCTCCTGCTGTGCAGTGAGCACCTCACCCATGGAGCCGGCTCTCTAGCCAGCATTTCTGTTCTTTATACTTTGATTTTTGTCACTAGAAATTAAAAATGTGCCGAGCGGTGGTGGCACATGCCTTTAATCCCAGCACTCGGGAGGCAGAGCCAGGCAGATCACTGAGAGTTCGAGGCCAGCCTGGTCTCCACAGTGAGTTAGAAATTAAAAATGTACTCGATACCGTCAGAATCACTATGGATTATATAGTGGGGAGAATTTATTTCCCACAGAATATTATGTAGGCAGAGGCAAGAGCACTAAGCATATGTTGCCGCTTTATCAGACACAATAAATAATGCACAGCTTATGCGAGATATCAGTTCCATCCTGCCCCTGGTTATCTGAGATTAGCACATCGAATGCTGCCCCCACATTCTCCTCTAGGCCACTGATGAAGAGTGAGCAGGACCCCCCTGATAGTAACATGCACCTATCTTCCTTTCTCTCTTCTATTTCCAGCTAGGGTGTGGACACGCAAGAGCATTTAATTCACTGCATCTTTTCTACTGAGCAATTTAATCAACGGAGCCAAAGTATTCAATGACCAACAACTGTTTCACTTGGCCATTTTCCTAAACGGAACTTCAGTACTCTTTGGTCTTAATTAACTAATTAATTAAGATGGTATCACTAAGAGGCTGAGCCCCTCCTTTTCTTTTTTCACATGGTCCACTGTCTACAACATCACATGATTAGGAACAAAAAATGTTTATCAACAGTTATAGGAATTGTACTGTAATAATTTTTTCTTTTCTTTTTTTCTTTCTTTCCTTTTTTTTTTTTTTTCTGGTTTGTTTTTTTGAGACAGAGTTTCCTTGTGTAACCCTGGCTGCCCTGAAACTAGCTCTGTAGACCAGGCTATCCTCGAACTCACAGAAATCCACCTGCTTCTGCCTCCCCAGTAATGGGATTAAAGGCGTGCGCCGTCACCACCTGGCTGCTATAATAATCTGACAATTATATAAATAACAATTCCTGCCATCAAATTACTAACACATCCTGTTGTTTTATCGGAAGCGTGTTAGTACAAGCAAATCTCGTACTTTAAAAGGTGCACCAGCATTTACTTGCTGTGTGACTTGCAGGAAGATGCACCTGTTGAAATGCCTCAGAGAACTAAAGGATCCCTCATTACTACATCTAGTTGGCCCCAGACAAAATTTCTTTATCCTAGAAGCACTGAGCACCTATGACCAGACCTTAGAAAGTAAACTCAGGTGCAGTAATGTCCAGAAGATGAACAGGGCAGTTCACAACTAAGTCCTAAAAGCTTCTGAAAAGGGATTTCTGTGAAATTAATTTTAAATAATAGAACATGATATCCTGATAACAAGCAAAAATTACACACAACTTTAGGTGGATCCTAAAAAGTTTTGAGATGTTATGACAAGTTCAGCATCAGAAAGAAACATCCTGTGTATGTTAGATCCCGTGCTGGTTGGCAGAGCTTACTAATAACATAAGATGCTTCAAAGAACAACCATTACAGAAATCACGACCCACAACAGCCGCCAAGAACGGGGCTGGGAGCCAGCCACCCAGGGTAACGGCTTTAAATTCTCTGTTGTTTTTGGCATTCCTACTAGCTGCTTAGTAATGAGTTGTTTTCAAACTACATTCCATTACCCCAGTCACTTTCTCTCACACTTCTTTCTCCATTTTAACTTTCAAAAGAAGTTTTACTTGGGAGGCAGAGCCAGGTGGATCTCTGTGAGTTCGAGGCCAGCCCAGGCTATACAGTGAGTTCCAGGAAAGGCTCCAAAGCTACACAGAGAAACCCTGTCTCAAAAAAATTACACACACACACACACACACACACACACACACACACACACACACACTCTTTTCTGCTGAATTACCTTTCCACCTTTGTTGAAAGTTAATGAGTTATTTCTGAGGACTATTTCTGTTCACCATGTTGTTTCACTGTTTACAGCAATAATCAACTGACATGCTCACTGTGACTTCATGAATCCAGGAAATAAATGTAATACAACTGCTTTTTTACTTTTTTTTCAGAAGTGACTTTGCTCAGCTAATTCCTCCGCGTTTCTAAAGGGGTTTGTCCATTTCCACCAAGTAATTGCTGAGGTACGGACTGAACTCCCATGGAAAGAACAGTACCCATCTGTGAGAACTAATCTCCTAACTGCAGACTGTTCAATGCACAAACACACTATCACTTGATTTATTTAAGCTTTTACATTTCTATCACCTGTGAATTATAATACAAAGTGTATAATCTCACGTATATTTTGTTACCTTTATCTCTACATAATTACTTTTTTGGATGCTCCTACAAATAGTGCATTAAATTTCAACGCCTAACTGTTTTTTGCTAATCTGCAGACAGGCAATAGAGTTTTATATGTTTAATTTGTATTCTGCAACCGTCTCAAGCTGAGAAATCTCAGCACTGCTTTTCATACATAACGCATGATGTGGCAAAAGCATGTCACCAGTGAACACTGAAGTGCTCCTTCTCCCTTCCCAAGTGCGTTACTTTTACTCCCCCAGCCCCACTCCCTTCTCTAGTCTCACTAACTAGAAACTCTAGCACAAAGCTGAATGCTCCTTATCAGACTTTCACCGTTTCACTAGTAAACATTTCCACAGACGTGCATTCACCAGGGAGCGAGGACCCCTCATCTGCCGACAATAGCTGTTTTTAATCAGGAAAGGATGTCCAATTCTGTCAATACTCTTTTCTGCTCAGATGCTAACATGATTTTCTTATTACACTGTTTATATAATAAACTGCATTTCTGGAATCATGAGTGTTCAGCTAACATTCGGACTCCTGGGGATAAACCTTACTTGCTCATGATATATTTTCCTTGTTTTGTAATTTTCTGAAATTCATTTGTAATAATTCTGCTAGCAGTTTAGCTATATTTATGACAGATACAAGTCTATGGCTCTGACTTGTAATATCTATGCTACACATCACTGGGAAGTATTCTCCCCTTTTTAACAGCCTAGAGGTTTGTATACAACTGATACTATCTCTTCCCTAAATATCTGGAGGAATTCCTTGATGAAGCCATCTGAGGCTACACTTTTTTTTCTGTAAGGTTTTGAACTGCAGATGCATTTTCTGTGACAGTGATAAGTACTCTGGAGGTCTGGAGTCATGGGTTACCAGCTTTACAGTACTAAGCTACTCCTGATAATCTCTCACTATCTTTTTAGCATCTATAGATCGGCTTTATGTATTGTCTCTCTGTCTGTCTGTCTGTCTCTCTCTCTCTCTCTCTCTCTCTCTCTCTCTCTCTCTCTCTCTCTTCCAATACTGGTGGTCTGGCTTTCGTTTTTCTGTCAGACTGGGAAGTATCTTTTTCAAGTTGTCTAAACTCTCAACAGGAAAGAGCTCATTCTTTTACTTATATATTTAGATTTCATGTGTATGATTAAGTTTGCCTGCATGTACATATGTACACCATGGGTGTGTCCAGCGCCCATGGAAGTCAGGAGAATGCATGAGATTCCTTGGACATGCTCTTTTCCCAGTTGTCATTTGCTTTCTTCTTGAACATTCTTTATAGCCTGGAGCTGGGACTATTGTGTTTATTTGCTAGAGATTTCTCCTGAAATCTTTTAGCTGCTTCTCACAAACTTGTGTGGCTTTCTGTGGTTAGGTTCGATTCTGAGACCAAGTGCCATGATGTTAGTGATCTCCCTTCTCCCTCACGTGCTGGAGTTGGCATGGCCCACCGTGTCTGGTTGTGCCTTCATTTTCACTTCCCTCAGAGTAACTCCTGTCACCTCACACCCCCAAGGCATGTCTCTTAATCCTGTTACCCAGGCTAGCTGGACTCCAGCTCCTGAGCTCACATGACCCTGTCTCAGGCTCTCAAGTGTTGGGACTACTGGGACATGCCACCACACTGGCTCTACTTCCTTTTTCCTATTTGACCCAAGGGTTACTCAGAACAGTGTTGCTGCCTTTGTAAATATTTGAGAGCTCCTCAGACATCTTTCACTATTTTCCCATTTTCAACTGCAGTCACAGAACTACTTTACATGACTCAAACATTCCCAATTTATCAAGACTTACACATTAAGTCATTTTTAAGGCCAGGATTAGTTTTCGTCAATGTTCCAAGTGAACTTGTATAGAGTATGTGTTTGCTATTACTAAGTGAGATGATCTGCAACTATCAACTATATACATGAAGTTGGTTGATGATTTTTTGTTTAGTCTTCTGCATTCTTGCTGATTTTCCGACTTATGATTCTATCAATTATCTAGTAACTGATGTCTCTGATATTTTATTTTTTTAAATTTGGAGACTTCCAGTTAGTTAACCTCCTCCATACAAACTACCCTCCTGTCCTTATGCTTCTGATGTCACAGCGAGAGTCTGTGGACAAATCTGAGGTCATGAAGACTTACTCCTTTTTACTCCCTAAACGTTTTATAGTTTCAACTCACAACTAGGTGGTTGATCTATTTTGGGCTACTGCTTATATAAGGAATGAAGGAAAGGTATGACTTCATTCTTTTGCATGCAGAAATATAATCACTCCAGCATAACTTGATTAAACCATTATTCCCACCACTGAGTAGACTTGGCACTCACCTTGAAAGTCAACTAGACACAGACACTACTGTATTTATACACTGTCAGTTTTACTCCATTGTCCTTATGTCACCACCATACAGTTTCATTAAGGCCTGTAGTAATTATAAAAGTCACGATCCGTTAGTCTGCCAACTTTGTTGATCTTTTTCAAGGCTGTTTTGGACATTCAGAGACTCTTAAAATTCTAAATTAATGCAGAGATCTAGTTTCCATTTTAAACTGTTGTTACAATTTTATAGGAGTAGCTATGGAGAACCCTGACTTGTTAAAATATTACATTTCCATCAAGAACATAAAATAGATTTCCACTTATTTAGGTATTTACTTCAGCAATATTTTGAAATTTTCAGTGTACAAGTCTTTTACTACCTTGGTTAAATCAATTTCGATGTATTATATTCTATGAGATGCTACTGCAAATGGAACTGCTTTCTCCTGTTCTGGTTTTGTGTGACACAGCAACACAACTGATCTGTGTGTTCTGATCTTTCTCCTTCCTTATAGCCTTCTGAATCTCTTTGGGGTCTCTGCAGGACCATGTTATCTGTGAGCAATGCCGGTTTCAGCTCCCATGAGCATTACTTACTCTTGGATGTCAGCTTGGTCTCCTCAGACTCCCAGTTCCACCTTCTTACCTCTGGCAGATCTGCGGCCTCCACCCCGCCAGTGTGGCAAGGTAGTCACTGAGTTTGTCACCTCTTAGAGATCACTCTCCTTGTTACCTCATGTCCAGTATCTTCAAAATCACTGTCAAACTATCTTTTCAGTCGTGTTCATCATTCAGATGGTGTGATGGTTAAATTCAGGTGTTCAACTGACTATGGGATACTTGGACATCGAATATTAGTGTATGTATACGAGAGTAATTCTGGATGAAATTAACATCTAAACTGAGTAAAGCAGACTGTCCCCCAATGTTAGACTCATCTGAACAAACAATATGGCAAAGGAAGAGGAACCTCTCTCTTGCTGCTTTTTCACCTGAGACACCTCTTCCCTGTCTTTGAATCGAACTGGAACACCAGCCCTTCTGATGCCCCCAAATCCAAAGTTTCCAATGGAAATTCATGCCATAGGTGTTCCTAGGACTCCAAGATACTATGATTTCCCAGTCTTCATAACTGCCTAAGTCAATTAATTCTTTACCATAATAAACCTCTTCACAAACAAAAAGAAACACACAGACCACACAACAAACTTTCTCACTCTGCCACCACTATGATACAGGTTATGTGTCTGGGTATAGCGCTCCCTCCCAGTCACACTGCCATCGCTTGAAGTGTAAGTCTGCTGCATCTCTAAGACAGAAGGTTATTACTCAGCAAGTGATTACAATAGCCACAAACACCTTTTCCACATTCTTCTTCAAGACTGGTACCTTTTTCATTGCTACGAGGCACGGTTCTTTCTACCTCATGAATAAAGTGCAAGCTATAAAGGGAGAAAAGTATATGGAAAACAGTGAGTGGGGCAGAGCACTCCACACTTCACAACATTATTTCCAAACAGTTATTCCACGCTCTGAACAACCACGAGGCTCAACTGTTAGGACGTTGTGGTTCCCAGCCATGATACCCAAACCAGGTTCAGAGGTTACAAGACTTACCTAAGACCAGATAAAAAAATAAAGGCTGTGCAGCACACAGTTTTAATGTCAGCACTTGAGCAGTGAAGACAGGAGAACTGTAAGTTCAAAGCCAGCCTGGGCCAAACAGGGGAAAGTAATCCAAGAGACAACAATAATAAAGTAAATAAATACTAAAACAACAACAAATTCTCAATGAAATATTGCTTCTTCTAACAAGCTGTCCTACAATCAAGCAGCACAGGTAGGAAGGGGGAGCCTGGGAATTGAATCAGACAGATCTGTGTCAGGCTTCCTTTCATGGACTTACTCTGACTCAACTGACCCCACTCAACTGACATTTGTTCACTGTCCTCTATACTCTACACCCTGTCTTCACTTTTCTTACGCAGCTTAGAACTTAGGGCACATCATTCATAACAACCTCTTGTACACACTCAATTCCCTCTACCCTTCATGCTTCAATGTAACCTAATGACTGTTTTTACAAAGACCACTAAATCCAAGTGAGTCCTCAGTGTTACCTGCTAATTGTTCTTACCCTGTGTCCAGTACCTCTTCAAACTCATGTGCACCAAAATAACCCAGTAGGCTTATAAAACAGCTTCATCTTCCACGGTTCTCAATCATCAGGCCTCGGTGGCCCCTGAGCATCGGGTCCAGGGACCACACTTGGGTAACAGAGCACCTCTTCAAATCTGCTTCTTCTGTCCCCAGCTTCATCCTCACAGAGAAAGTGATAGGCAAGCAGAAGACTCTATTTGTCCCAACACCCAATCTACCTACTTCTCTGCTTACTCAGGTTCCTCTGCTCAACCTGCAAACACCAAACACCTACCTCCCTTGCTTGTCCTCACACATATCACTCTGTCCCTACTTCAAGGATTTCATACTCGCTGCTTAGAATGCTACTGTTATCTGTGTGATTTGTCTCTCTTCTTCAAGTCCACTTAAGTGTTCCTACAGAAAGGCTTTCCTAGACTGAAGTACAAAATTAGCAAACCTAGGGGCTGGAGAGATGGCCCTTTAGTTAAAAGCACTTGCTGCTCTTACATGGGTCCTGGGTTCAGCTCTCAGCACTCCCATAGTGGCTCACAGCTGTCAGGAACTCCAGGGGATTTGATGAGCTCTTGTGACATCTGCAAGCACCACAGACACGTGTGGTACACATACACACATGCAGCCAAAACACCAGTACATACAGGGTAACTATGAATAGAAAACATTTTTTAAAGATTGGAAAGCCTTTCCCACATGTACCTGATGCTACCTATCCTAGCCTGAGCTACTTAGCTGTCATCTGATAGCTTATTTAGAGGTTTATTCGTCTATTGCTATGGGCTGCAGAAACATATCATAAGAACTCAGCTGATTATGGCAGCGCCACTACCTGGAGGGATCAGGGAATTCCTTCAGAGGAAGCCAAATTCCAAGGAGCTTTTGGTGTTATTTGGCTTGTTATATATCAGCTGTATTCTGTTATGAAAATCATGTGTGCCTTCATAGTTTTCCCAATTTATTTTTCCTTAAGAAGAGCTAACAGTGTGGACTGATCACTCTCTGGACATATACATTCAAGGTATTTGGAGAACAGCCTCAGGAAAGGCTTCCTCCACCCCAGCCCATCCGTTTCTCCCTTTTTAGCACTGGAATTAGATTTCTCCCTTAGCCACTTTCAAGGACTAAAAGAAATAACAGTCCAGACCACCACATGCTAGTCTCCTGATTTACGGTAAATTCCACAAGGAGACACCGCCTAGGTCAGGTGGACGTTAAGTAATAGCTTTACACAACTTAGCTCGGACCCTCCTTTTCTTACAGCCTTACTAACTTTATAGACCTCTAACTCCTTACCTAACCACTTCTAGGAATATTTAGATAACCTTCTGCGCTGACAGCTATGCTCAGCCAGAACCCCAGCTCAAGCCTCCCTGTAATTATCATCATTGGCAGCATCCGGCCAGGTCCATCCCCAGATGGAGGAAAGTACCTTATCAGAGACACCTCTGTACTCTCTAAGAGCAGACTTAAGCATCCAGGCCACCTGTTTAAGAAGGCCTGGCAGATGTGCCAATTAAGCTTTACTTCCTCCTTTCCCAAATCTTACCTCCAGTTCCAGATCTCCCTTTAACTATCACCAGAGGCATCTAGCTGTACACAGGTTGCCTGGCGACCGAACACACTTTCCCCCACCCTGCAGAAAAATGGCAGATAGCTTAGACAGAGAGGAGCCACAGGAAAAAAAGAATACAGTTTTATTTTCTCCTACTGATCTAGCAACTTATAGTCTTAACATTTTCTACCAATCATGTTTGAGATTATAATTGAGCACATAGGATCCCTCTTCTTAGATATTACCCGAATTTAGCCTTTAGTTAATTCATTTCCCCATTGGTCACTTCCCTCTTGAGTTGCAAATGATAATTAACAATTACTGCCCCTCTGTGTGATTCTTATCACCCCTCAGTTTGACCCTGGAAGCCTAGCTTTGCACTGCCAAAGGATTACTGCTTGTAAGTGTATATATACCGGGACTCCCAGGGCACAGGAGGACGGAGAAGAAGATTTGGAAGAATAAACGACTGGACTAAGAGCCAGGTGTGCTGAGATTCTATTTCCTGAAAATAGTCCTCGCCGTTCATAGTTCTCTCTCCTGAGCCCCTGGGATGTATAGTGTTAAGGCTGGCCCCTCTAATATTATACAAAAGTCTATGTGGAAACTTTGGGTAGAAAGAAGCTGTCCAATTCTCTATGAAAAGAGGTGTAAAGGTAAGAAAATATACACTGCATGTTAGCCCACTTATCTGAGACCCATGTTCATGAAATAAAACAAGAGTATAGTACTGTGGACTCAAGTATAGAATCCTTAAAATGCAGAGACAGAACTAAATGCAGGACAGGAACAGTGTACACCTAGGAAACTGAGCTCTTGCCCAGCATCCAGGAGGTCCAGGGTGCAACCTCCAGTACCACATACAATAGCAGCAACAGCAGTAAATAAAAATAAGGGCTCAGAAGAAACAGATGCCCACAAATTTTACTTTTAAAGAGGTGTCTAGGGCTCAGAAGATGGCTCACTATGTAAAAGTGCTTGTGCACAGCACACGCCTGACTATCTGAGTCCAGATTCCCCAGAACTCAAGTAAAAGCCAGACTTGGTAGCACAAACATCTATAATCCCACAGTAACATTATGAAATGAGAGTTGGAGACAAGAGAATTTCAGAAGCTCAGAGACAGTCAACTTGGCTGATGCCACAGCAAAGAGAAGCTGTCTCGAGCAAGGTAGAAAGATTAGGACTGATTCCCAGAGGCTGCCCTCTAAACTCAACACAGGCACCACAGTGCATACCCATCCCTTCACACAAACAAGAATGTACACGTTCTCTCTCCCTCTCCTTCCTACATACAATGCGTAAACACACACACACACACACACACACACACACACACACACACACACGATATGCACTAGGAGTTTATGCTATGCAGGGTTTTATGGAGAAACAGTTATACAATTATCTAGGCTTTTTGTACATATCTAAAAATATCCTGACAGACTTGCCCAGTATAAAAGTACCATCGAGTATATTTGGAGTATATTTGCCAGGTATAAAAGTGCCATCATGCATATTTGGACTGTACTAATTGTACTGAGATAATAATAATAATAATAATAATAATAATAATAATAATAGACATGAAATTAGGAGGGGAATGTAGGAGGGCATCTTCAAGGAATTGGAGAGGAGTGTATAAGTGGGTTGAATATAATCAAAATACATTGCATGCATGTATGAAATTCTCAAAAAACAATATTATATTTAAAAAATATCATCCAGTCTTTTCCTAAACAATTTCAGCCTTTCTTACCTTACTAATAACTGGCCCTATACAGCCTCGAAATTCAGGGTCTGACCCAGTCAACTATTGGCTTTCAGGAGCAAACTTCTGAGGAGGGGAACCCACTTCGTTATCCACTTGAGTGGTTATTCCAACGCCCTCTCAGGTAAGTCCCAGCTCACACCGAGATCCAAGGCTGCCTGGCTCATGGGAAGCAACTGCTGTGTCTTGCTAATGTGCCTGCAGCTGAGCTCCTGGAGACACTCCAAGTCATTTCTCATCACAGCAGCTGTTTAAAATCCTTTCTCCCTCATCTTATTAGCTGTTCAATTTCACCCTCACTCCCATCTCCATGCTTAGAAAAACATGCCGGACTCACTATAAAGAAAGTTAAGGCTCAGCCAGGCAGCGATAGCCCACACACGCCTTTAATCTCAGCACTCAGGAGACAGAGGCTGGAGGATCTCTATGAGGGCTGCTACACAGAGAAACCCTGGTGTGTGTGTGTGTGTGTGTGTGAGCTTCCTCTGCCTGTATTTCAAGCTTTCTTCTTATCAATATTATCAATAATATTCTTCTTTGCCACCTCTTTTCATGCAATAGTAATTGATGTATGGTTTCCTTTCCAAGACTTCTAGCTCCTTCATTGCCTTTCATACACAGCAGGACTTCTGGAACATCATAGTGTTGAAATCCTTGTATTTGCTGACTCGACCTGCAGGTCTTCAGTGTCTTCTCCCCGGCACATACCTTCAGCATTTCCAAATCAAGATGGGCTGGGCTACTGGCTTCTCATAATCATGTTTATTTTAAATGTCTCAAAGATAAAATCTCCACAGGGAGTCAGTTCCAGGCTCATACAAAACCTTTTCTCTATTTAAAAACAAACAAAACAAAAAAACTTTGCTACACACTATTTTTTGGATAAGACATTAAACGTATCTACATTATCCTTTCAAAAAGTGTTTTTACATGGCTGGAGAGATGGCTTATCATGTAAAGGCATTTGCTGCCCAGCCTAATGACCTGAGTGTGTCACATGATGGAAGGAGACCAACTTCTACAGGCTACCCTCTGACCTCTACACATGTAACATGACATGCATGCAACTATCCACACACACCAAATAAATAAATCAAAAATACATTTTTTAAACTTTACAGTATATTATCTTTCTGGGCATTTTAATCACAAGCAGCTAATTTTGAAAGGTTTATTTCAAGTGTTTTTTATTACTGAATGGTTTTCTTTTTGCCATAACTATGAATGCAGGCTACATTTGATCATTTCACAATAGCATAATAGAGGTAAATGGCCTTATAAAACTGAAATTTTTTTTAAATTGAACTATATAATTTAACTAGTGGCCAAAAGAGCCAAATTGTCTTATATAAAAATCTTAGTAGAAAAAAAGATCACACCATCAGCTTTACAGTACAAACCAGCCAACAGAAAACTGACTCCAAAACCAATCTTGGGATGTTTAATAATGTATACTTTTACGACATGACATTCAGCTGTTGTTTTACCTTCCAGCTAGACGGCATCGAATTTTAACCACCCTCTGGCACTGTACATATGCAGGCAGCAAAAGCACTCCACTGAAGCAGAGCAGTGTATGTAAAAGGGCTCAATTAAATGGTGGAATGTTTCTTGTAAATTAAAGCCCTACTGAATAATCATCTTTCATGCAAATTATCTTTCTTGGGGTGTTCGACAATATGCCATCATCGTATGTAGCTGCTTTAATACGTGCTTATTTGTAATGCTTGACATAATGAATTCTCCCTCTTTATTCCCTTAGAAATGAAAATGAGAATGTAAGCTTTTTAATTTTTCCTTGCTTGACTGCCTTTGTGAACACACCAGTAGGGATACACTGTATCTTTATAATCCATAGTGCAGAAGATTTTGTTGTTGTTGTTGTTTCGAGACAGGGTTTCTCTGAAGCCTTGGAGCCTGTACTGGAGCTCGCTCTGTAGACCAGGCTGGCCTCGAACTCACAGAGATTCCCCCAGTCTCAGCCTCCCAAGTGCTGGAATTAAAGGCATGCACCACCACTGCCCAGCCCCAGAAGAATTATTTAATCACATGAACATTACTAGTACATTTATCTGGAAAATTTTTGAATAGATTTCTTATGAAAAACACCATGTTCATCTTTCCTCTTTCAAAAACGTAAATTTTCCCGGAAGTCTGGCTCATTACCCTATCCTTATCATACACCTTAAGTTCCTATTCTTGCAAGAAAACCAGCCAGGCGGTGGTGGCACACACCTTTAATCCAAGCACTTGGGAGGCAGCGGCAAGTGGATCTCTGTGAATTTGAGGTCAGTCTGGTCTACAGTGAGAGTTTCAGGACAGCCAGGGCTACACAGAGAAACCCTGCCTCAGAAAAAAAGAAAAAGAAAACCATACGCTGAAGTATAAGTACACAAAATAGAGATTGTTAGCATAACAGATCGGGAGTCCACCTACAACCTAAATTTCACACACCACTGTACATTGTAGGGCTCAGTGGCCAAGTGTTTGCCTAGCAAGCAGAAACCCTGGGATTAGTCCTAGCACTAAACAAACTGTATGTCCAGATGGACACGATGGTCCATGTCTGAAATCCTGCACTAGGGAAGTTGAAGGTAGGAGGACTACTGTGAGTTCAAGGTCAGCTTGGGCTACAGTGATTCCAGGTTAGCCTGGGCTAGAGTGTGCCCTGACAGAATAATACAAAACAAAACTGTATATTGTGTGTGTGTGGATGATTCAAAGTTAATCCAATTCTCAAAGGGGTTTAAAAAACACACAGGAAAATTAGTACCAATTAAAGTTAAAAGATGGTGTCTCTGGGTAACACTTTGACATTGCTGGGACAGAAAGCTGGTGTCCCCAGTGGGTACAAATTCAGTTCCCCTGGTCCTAACGGTTCACTTCTTGTAACACCCAACAAAAACTCCCCATTAAAAAAAAAAGGCATTCATTCATAGTAATTTCTTACAACTTCCACTTCCACACATCCCCTTGATTATTCTAATGCACATGTTATCACTCTAAACTCAGAAGAGAGTAGGATCAAAGGTGTTATGGAGGAATCCAAGTCATAAACCAGTCCCTGGACCTGAGCCTGGCTCAGCAGGAGAGCTGGGAAGAAATGCTAATTGCGTATCATACTTTCCTGATTCATGAAGGGCTTTATGGATGCATGCTTTCTTCCCTCCACCCCCAAATACTTCTTCTAAAAGTCATTCGTTTACCTGCTAAGTCATAAATATTAACTGCACTTTAAAAATAGCTTCTCAGAGGCCTGTTATAGGTCATGAGGAAAATTCCAAGTGACCTCTAGGTTCAATTAAATACCACAACTGTTAATAAGAGCAATAAGCACTTAGTATGTAAGTACCTGAGACCTGGTAGGAACTCACTACAAAAATCAGCACACTTAATGGCTGAGCACAACTTAGGTCTTGGCCACAGATAGGTGCCCACAGGAATCTGCATACAAGCTGTGTTTCTGTTACACGAGTGGAGTAGAGACACAGTCTCTGTCCGTATTTGTCCTGTTACTCTTCTTAAGCTGAACAAGCGCATTATGGGCTACATATAAAGTGTACCCTGAAAATGCTCATGCACTGAAGGTTTGGATGATGACTTTCTGGAAGCATCTGGATCCTGAGGGCTCTAGATTATGGAGCTATCCCTCCATGGCATCACTGCACACAGTAGTCTTGAGGGATAGATACGGCCTATGGAGAAGAGGTAGGACACTGGGGCTTGACTTTGAAGGCAGATCTTGTTCCCTGACCTACCCTATCCTCTGCTTCACAGCTGCCTTGAGGCCATCAGCTCTGCTCATCACACCCTTCAGCCATAACGTTCTATTACATCACAGGCCTAAAAACAATGGAGATGTTAAGTAAAACTCTTAAAGGTTTAGTATTGGGGGAAAAAATAAAATCAGCATTGCAAAAAGATTCCTAATTTCCTTAATGAAAACTAGTCAAATTTTGCACAATTCCCAATGATAGGTTTCTGTACCCTGATAATAAGTTTATCTGCTGACACAGTAAGCCAGATCAAGACAAATTAAGAAGTAAAAGACCAGGTATATTTGAGCAAAGCACTCCCAGGTGAGTCCTCCAGCCCCCAGAGAGTGGGGGGCAGATATCACACCTGTTCTAAAGGAGGGGGTTTAAATACCCTGCAGGTGCAGGACACATCCCCCACAAGCTGGGTTTGTGCCCAATTATAACACTTTGGGCAGGGATTGGGGAGCTGGCAGCCTCAGGGGAGGAGCCTCCACTTGGTCTTTCTGAGAGGGCAGGTTTTGGAGAGAGAGAACTGGGGCCAATCTGGAGATTCCAGCAGAACACCCAGTAGCCACAAAGACAAACTAGATGAGAGATAGCATGCAGATCGCACATGGATATAAAGTTATCTGTCCTTAACTACCACAAAGAAATATAATCTCAGATTTAGTTCCACAAGCTTTCACAGCACACGGAATTAAACTTCATTTTCTCCATCTTTTGTTTTCTATTTTATTTATTATGTATTCAGAATAGGGTGCCAGATCTCATTGCAGATGGCTGTGAGCCACCATGTGGGTGCTAGGAATTGAACTCAGGACCTCTAGAAGAGCATTCAGTGCTCCTAACCTCTGAGCCATCTCTCCAGCCCATTTTCTCCATCTTTTAAATTTTACCAAACCATTGCAATATTTTTTGAACTTGTAAATTATTTATTCTTAGTTAAATTCATTATGTGAGTTCAATGGCTAGCATCTGAGGTCAGAGAATAAGCAAATACCAGTATTGTGGTGGTATGTTTAAAGGATGGTTACATCGTCATCTCCCACTTTCCACTGGGTCCTCCTTACCTCTGTGTCTGTTTAAATCAAGCTCATCATCACCCTGACCTACATACTCACAAAGCAAGTCCCTGCCTGCTCCAGCAACAAGCAACCTTCCTAGGAGCTGCCTTTGCCATCTATCCTGCCCCACATTTCACAACACTGCCACTTAGGTGAACAGTGCAATGTCTGCCTTACTCAAATAAAGCTAGCATCCTTCTCTCAAAATTCAGTAACCAACTAGGAAGGCTGCCACTCAGTCCACAAATGCACATAATTTGCTACTACTGTAGTAAGATGGCTAGTTTAAAAGTGTTCATAATATATTAGCTGTATGACCTGTGTGAAAGACACAAACACACAATACTTCAAATTAAACAAATGCTTTAAGACATATACATTTGTCTATGAGAGATGACTTTAAAGACATAATTAAAGATTTCTTTTAGGATTTCATTTATCTTAATTTATGTGTATGAGTGTTTGCTGTAGGTACATATATGCACCACTCCTGGGCCTGGTGGCCAAGGAGACGGGAAAAGAGAGCTGGATACACTGGAACTAGCATTAGAGATATCAAGTACCATGTGGTCACTGGGAAGCACACTAGGGTCACTGAGTCATCTCTCCATCTTAAGGATTACTTGAATTCAATTTTCTCAGCACCTAGGGGTAGGGGATGGTGGGGGTGGTGGGAGAGTGGGAGGGTGTGGGAGGGAGGTGATGACTCTTCCAGGTATTTAAAGTCAATACTAATGATCTTAGGTGCCTGGCACTCTGCCCACATAAATGCATTCAATCCTGAACAACTCAATGAAGCACATGCTCAGTATCACTGTAAATGATAACGGGAACAAGAGCTCAGATGGCAGGCAAGCAGAGAGGCCAGAGAGTAGCACCAACCATAAATGCTAACAATGAGGCCAAAGTCTGCTTCTAAGTAGGCAAAAGACCCCGGTACTGATACCAGAGTTGCTGGGGTGGCTATGCACCTGGAAGACTGGCATCAAACAGACTTAGGCTTCTCTTTTCCCCCAAAGACGTTATCATTACAACAAAGACTAGTTAAATGATTAATCACAAAAGCCACTCGGGTGCTAGAAAGGCACCGATTCAATGATGACAGAAGAAGTACACACCTGCAGCACAAGGAGCCCGAAGCCTGCTTCACTTCCCCCGCTCGCCTCATCCTCGGAAAGCAAGGGTGAAAGACTGCCTCTACAGTCCCTCTTGGTGCACACACACGAAGATTAACACTCAACGTCCCTAACTCCGTAGACAGCTGAAGAAGACACTGCTATCTGCCCTCAGTAAGATTACATCACATCCACCATGGGGAGACCGAAATACTTGATTTCAAAGATTTTTTGTTTGTTTGTTTTTCGAGACAAGGTCTCTCTGTGTAGCCCTAGCTTTCCTAGAACTCACTCTGTAGACTAAGCTGGCCTCAAACTCAAGAGATCTCCCTGCCTTTGCCTCTCAAATTCTGGGATTAAAGGTGTGCACCACCACGGCCCAGCTCAATTTCAAAGATTTTCAAAGATACAAATATACAAAATCTTTCATGCTTGTAAAAATACTTTTTAAAATGCTGGTGAAGTGTCTCAGCGGGTAATTGTGCTTTCCAGGCAACCATGATAACCAGAACCCATGTGGAAAAGCTGTACACAGTGGCTCTGTGTCCAACCCCAGCCTGCACCGCTGGAAGGGGTGGAGTGCAGCAGTCCATGGTGGGCTAGCCTGGGGTATGCATCACAGCAGCAGAAACAATGAAGACCTTCCTTAAAAAAAAACAGAATGAAAGGCAAGAACCCACTCCTGAAAAGTTGTCCTCTAGCCTACACACACACTTTTAAAGAAGAGTAACAATAAAATAAAATACAGAATTCTAGAAGTACAGCAAAAGAAATAATATATAATTCATAACTGTACAGTATCAGGTCCGAAGGAAACTCCAAAGGCAGTATACATGCCCAGAGATGACAGTCTTGGGCCACCTCAAACCAGAGTATAAACGGTGTTCCGGGGGGGGGAGCGAAAAGGCAGCATTCCTCAGGATCTTTTGACAAGGTTCCCTTAGAAAAAGTAGTCCCCCTGCTGTTGGCAGAAGAGTTGCAGACCTATGCCTGTGGTCACATAGCAGAGCCCATCCCGGCCTCCAGGTCCCTACAGCCCCTATCCTAAGTAACCCTTACACATTCCCAAGCCCCCAGCTAGCTGGCATCCTGACCCTTCCTTCTCACTCTCTCTGACTGGCAAGGTTACACACACAATGCATCTCCACTACTCTCTCCCTTCTCTCCCAGATAGCCCTACCCATGTTCAGTCTGTTTACTTTTCTCTCTGGACTCTTCCAGACCTCTGGCTGTTCTCTCTTATCTACAATCAAAACCTTCCCCCAGCGGAGCAGCTATTCCAGTGGTCGATTTACTGTGCCCCTCGTGCATATACAGCATATTAACACCGTTTTTCAGTGAATTTTCTTTATGCATATTTACATACCTGTCATGTCTAGGGGGTATAGAAGACAGAAAGGCCGTTTCTTTCTTTTTCTACTTGACAGCCTTACAGCAGGAATTCCTTTTGCCACAAGCTTCTGCATGGTCTGCCCATCACACACGGCCCCTTCCCTTCCGGTTACCTCTCTGCCCTTCTTCCACTCACTTCTGCCACTCAGCTGCAGCCCCGAGATCCAGGAGGCACATTTCTAGGTACATTCTCTAGACACCCTGCTTTAAGTCCTGACGGGTTTCGAGACAGGGCACCACCATGTAGCCCTGGCTGTCCTGGAACTCTGTAGACCAGCCAGCCTCGAACTCACCGAGATCTATGAACCCCTGCCTCCCAAGTGTTGAGATTTAAGGTGTGCACCATCATGCCTGGTTCAGTGAGTTCTTTCAAGCCCTAACCCTGAAACATCCCCTTACCTCTTCCCTACTATCTTCTTCTAATCACCCTATCTCTTAGGAGTTCTTGTATCTTGTTTGGTCTCTCTGCCCTGCTCAAATTACAAATTTTATAAAGGCAGGTGATAGTTTTCAGACTCACTTCTTGAAATCCTGGCCAATAAGCAGATAATACCCTGCCCTGCCCTGCCCAGTCCTGACGTCATCTTACATAAAGCCCACTTTAAGAGAAAACTCCCCCCTCCCTTTCTTTCTATACCCATGAGGTGTGTGCCTCCTCCCTCCTCCTCCCTCCCCCCAAAATAAACTCAGTGCATGGTGTGAGTGACTTTTCACAGCTCCACGCCACAGCCACGTCTGCATGATGTGTCTCCCTCACCCCCCGGGGCACCTTGGCCCAAGCTGACAAGGCTTCCCACATGCAGCATCCTAACACTGGTGCTGCGTGTGGAAGGAGGATAAACGGCGCTGGTTACCCGTGGAAAGGTCACCGTCACGACAGAACCCAGTGTTAGTTCTTAGAGATTTATTAGGAGGGAAAAGAGGGGTAGGGAGAGCAGAACAGGGAGCGATGTGATCTGCCTCTGGCTTTTTAAGGTGCGTAAGTAGTTGCCAGCACACACTGATGACGTAAGACGCAAGACCTTTTGCTTAACTGCGCATGTGCTGTCATGGAGCTAAAATAAGGGCAGGATTAACAGCGCTTTCTCCTGCCTGCCGTCAGCCTGAGACATGCCAGGATCTCTAGAACCTTCAACACCGTCATCATAATCAGTAAGTCCCCCTTCTGGCCATTCCCCACTGAAAGACCCCCACCAAAGGCCCAGATACAGTCCCCCCCCCCCAAACCCAGAACAGTTGAGGGAAGAGATATCTTAAAATAAACAGAACTGAGTTCCCCCTTCCTGGAGAGGTGAAGTCAGGTGTTTTCAAAAGAACAAAGTCAGGATGTCTGGTGGTGACCGATTGACCTCGAGATGCCCCTCTCCGGAGATAACATGACAGGACCCTGGAGATGGGTTGTAAAACTCCTGACAAGGCAAACAGATAAGCTGAGATAAGACAAAGTCCAGGCCCAGGAAAAACTGGACCAATCAAGGATGGACCCGTACTAACCTCCTCCCCCTTTAAGAAATTTTGTGGGTTTTGCCTATAAAAGCTGAGCTTGCAGAGAGGTGGGCGCTTCCTCCAGCCTCCACTGTGTTGGATCTGCTGGACGAAGTCCCTGCCTAGACTTGTATTGCTTTTGGATATCCAGAATAAAACCTTGGTTTTGCATTCCGGCATGCTCGTCTTCGGTGGTCTCTGGGGGTCACGATCTGGGCACACCACCACAAGTGAGGATTCCTCTCATCTCGTCTGTGGTCTCTCACCTCTTGGCCCCATTCAAGTTCCGGTACCAGCAACCACGTGTCCCTCTGGCTTAGCGGCCCTACAGCCCTGTTCTCCGAGGAAACACTGCAACAGCCTTTGCCATTTAGCTTGGACCTCAGCACCCTTCAGGCCCAATTCTGATTGAATTTTTTGTTTTGGTTTTTCGAGACAGGGTTTCTCTGTAGCTTTGGAGCCTACCTGTACTGGAACTCACTTTGTAGACCAGACTGGCTTCGAACTCACAGAGATCCGCCTGGCTCTGCCTCCCGAGTGCTGGGATTACAGGCGTTTGTCACCACCACCGGGCCTTCTGATTGACTTTTGAATACTTGAGTTTACCTGTTCCATATTAGTTCCGTATGTCTTAAAATAAAAACAGGTGAACACACGGTCAGGCGCTAGAGGGCAATCACCTGGTCAGGCAGGCGCCATCTTGGCTAAGGTCAAAGATGGACAGGTCATATGACCTCACTGACAAGTTTACTAAGGGCAGCAGGGAGCTACATCCTGTCTGTGGCTCAAGCATGGGCAAGGTGCCTGGTGCCTCAGCCTCAGCCCATCCCTCCTGCCCAACCGGGCCCCAGGCAGCCGTGAGAGCATGGCAGCACCAGGCTTGAGGGTCCCTGTGGGTGGGGCTGGCTCTGAATTTATCTCTGAGCTGTGATTACTAGATTCCGGTGAACACAAGTTCAAATGCCTTTTGGATATCATGTTAAAACTGTTTTATGCTGTTCTTCTTTATTGAAAAGCTAGCTCTAGGGTTGGATTATGGTTCTTCCTTCACCAGACCCAGGTGGACCTTAACAGTTTTGCCAAGTGATTGCCTCCAGAAACACCCAGCTTGTTATATATATATAAGTCAAGCCTTGGGCTGGAGAGATGGCTCAGTGGTTAAAAGCACGGACTGCTCTTCCAGAGGTCCTGAGTTCAATTCCCAGCAATCACATGGTGGCTCACAACCACTTATAGTGAGATCTGGTGCCCTCTTCTGGCCTGCAGGGATACATAATAAATAAATAAATTTTTATAAATTTTAAAAAAAGTCAAGCCTCACTTTTTCTAAAGTTACTGGGTCTCTTAATAAAACATGTTCTAAGATATGAAAGTCCATGCATGCTTTAAGGGTCTTAAAAAAATGACTTACGATATAGAAACCAGTTACAAATAGATGATTTAAATGGTTCAGATTATTTTCCCCTTCTAATATATTGTTATATTAAGATTTTAAATTTTCAGATTTTAACATTAATAGAGTTCTGATGCTGTTCTGGTCACAAGTTCAAGATTTTGGATTTTCTCTGGTTATCTTCCAAATATAAACTGATAGGTATGAATCTACTGCTGTTTTTCAGATACCCGTTACCTGCTTTTTATGTCCTTTTATAAAATAAAAATTCATATAAGCTTCAAAGAATCAAAAGAAATCATAAAACTTAGATCCACTTCACAGAGGTCAAAAGAACTCCAAATAAATGACTTTTCTTCACCTGGCTAATCTTGAGGATGGCATTTTTCTCTTTCCTGGTCTCCCCTTCCCAATAACTAAGACCATGGGCCTAAAAGTTCCAAATAAGTTAATAAATTTTAACTTTTACTTATAGTCTATCTGCATCAGCAGGTTTCCATTTGGCTGACTGACACATCCAGGCATCTGCTACTACTGACTTCAATCTGTGAGACATGAGCTTGCTGAAAGCTGATATTGACTAAACCAGCTGATCTGAATGCTCCTTGTTTCTAGCTGGATCAAATCAGATGCTTCTGATGAATACCCCATTGCCTAAATTCCCTCCTTACCTTTGACTAGCCTTTCAACCTCCCTGGGCTCTGACCATCTGTGCCCTATTTCAACCTGAAGCAATTATGGGAGGAAATACCTCGTCCTCCCTTCCTTTTCCTCTTTCAGAAGGGTGCTTAGAGGCACTCAGAATGGTCCAGAGTTTGACATACCATCATAGGCTTTCCTACAACACAACCTCTAACAAAACTAGGCTGTCTTGAACCCCAGGCAACAGGATTATTTACCTTTATACCAAGAAGGTTGGGGAAGGACCTAAACCCGCATGCGGTGTGTGCCCAGGCAGGCTTTGAGGGGTTCATGCTGTGAGACCAAAAGTCCTTATGAAATTGTCTAAGACAAAGAAGCATGTCAGCAGGGCCTACAGTGGGTCCATGTGTGCCAAGTGTGTTTGTGACAGGATTAAGCGGGCTTTCCTTACTGAGGAGCAGAAAATTGTTATGAAAGTGTTGAAGGCACAAGCACAGAGTCAGAAAGCAAAATAAATATGCAGTTTTTTAAATTAAAAAAAAAAAAGCAAAAAGAAAAACATCGTCCTGTGCTCCCATCTCCCAAAACAGGCTAACAGCCTAAGTTAAAGGTTAAGCCCCCGGCATAGGGGACAAAATGTCTACTTAATGCCCACTGATATACCAGAAAACTGGACCCAAAATTGTCAACTGATAGATTTATTAACTAAAATGACTTTGCAATAATATAAGACACTTGACCTTCTTTATGCAGAACCAAAGAGGTACCATATGACCATAAGAAATTATTATTTCTATATAAACCATTCAGGATTATAATCTGGCTATACTCAAAGATCAGATCAAAACCACAGGGCCTTAAAAATGGTAATAGGCCAGGCGGTAGTGGTGCATGTCTTTAATCCCAGCACTTGGGAGGCAGAGGCAAGCAGATCTCTCTGAGTCTGAGGCCAGCCTGGGCTACAGAGTGAGATCCAGGACAGGTTCCAAAGCTACACAGAGAAACCCTGTCTCAAAAAAAGGGGAAAAAAAAAAAAAAGAGAGAGACTTTGAAGTAATTTTAAGGAAAAAAAAAAAAGAAAGAAAAAAATGGTAATAGATGCAGATATCGCTGCCAGTGGCTTAAACATGTCTCTCCTTACTCAAGGTCTAGTCAGGCTTAAGAAGGTAAGCCTCCTTCCTTGTCCTTGTTAAATTTATCTGTTCAGATTAACAAACGCTAACCTAGAGATTTACACCTCCAGAGATTTTAAATAAATGATGGCATATGTTTGATAAAAAAGAAATTTTATAAACAAGATATATATCTTTCGATGAGTTTCTGGTCCCTCGAGGGGGTCCTTTGCTCAGAGAGTCCTTTTCTCGGAGTTGGGCCATGCCCCAACTCACCCCTTTCTCCTGTTCCCATTTCACCCTGGGACCTTTCCCTTGTCACTTCCTTGCCTTCCCAGGAGACAGCCTTAACAGCTTGGTACAAACTTGTTTTGTTTTTACCTACAGAATGGCTATTTTCTTTTGCTTTCTTTACTGAACTCATATTTGATACCAGAAGAGCTTCAACTTAAAATATTGTTTTAAAGGCTACTTATTGCAGACTGCTAGAAAACAAAAGTAAACAGTCATCTTCCAAGTAATCAAGTTATTTAACTGTTGTCATGCTAAATACTGATATTAGTAAATACAGGGATAAGCTTAGTAAGTCCCTTTCATATGTCATCAGGGTTGAGCTTAAAACAAGTAACTAGAAACAAAGTTTGTCTATTCAGATATACCTCGGCAGTCCTCAAATACTTCAGAGATCTGCAGAATATGGCATTTAAAATATTTAATTAAAAAGCTTTTCATGGTAGAGGGACAAGCTGGCTCCTGGCAGCACCTTTATTTCCTCCAAAGAAGGTGGCTGGGCACAGAAGAACCTCCACCCGGAACTTGCTCCAGAGTGGCAGCACCAGCCGCTGAGATGGGCACAGGAGATCCTCGACTGCTGCCAGGCCTTCTTCAGACGACAGGACATGGTTTAAAGTTAGACTTCAACAACAACAAAAACTACAGAAAACCTACAACCTCATGGAAACTGAATAATGCTCAACTGAATCACCAATGGGTTAAGGAAGAAATAAAGAAAGAAATTAAAGACTCCCTAGAGATCAATGAAAATGAATAGACCACATACCCAAAATTATGGGATATTATGAAAGAAGTGCTAAGAGGGAAATTCATAGCACTGAATGCCCACATAAAGAAGCTGGAGAAATCTCACGCTAGTGACTTGACAGCACACCTGAAAGCCCTTGAACAGGAAGAAGCAAAGTCTCCCAGGAGGAACAGATGCCAGGAAATTATCAAATTGAGAGCTAAAATCAATAAAATAGAAATAAAGAGAATACAAAGGATTAATGAAACAAAGAGTTGGTTCTTTGAGAAGATCAACAAGATAGACAAGCCCTTATCCAAACTAACCAAAAGACAGAGAGAGAGCATCCAAATTAACAAAATCAGAAATGAAAAGGGGGACATAACAACAGACAATGAGGAAATCCAGAGAATCATCAGGTCATGCTTCAAAAACCTCTACTCCACAAAACTGGAAAATCTAAAAGAAATGGATAATTTTCTGGATAGGTACCACATACCTAAGTTAAATCAAGACCAGATAAACCATTTAAATAGTCCAATAACCCCTAAGGAAATAGAATCAGTCATTAAAAGTCTCCCGCCGGGTGGTGGTGGCGGCGCACAACTTTAATCCCAGCACTCGGGAAGCAGAGCCAGGCGGATCTCTTGTGAGTTCGAGGCCAGCCAGATCTACCAAGTGAGTTCCAGGAAAGGTGCAAAGCTACACAGAGAAGCCCAGTCTCAAAAAACCAAAAAATAAACAAACAAACAAACAAATAAATAAATAAATAAATAAAAGTCTCCCAACCAAAAAAAGCCCAGGACCAGATGGTTTCACTGCAGAATTCTACCAGATCTTCAAAGAAGCCTTAATACCAATACTCTTTAAATTGTTCCACACAATAGAAGCAGAAGGAATATTACCAAACTCCTTCTATGAGGCTACAATTACCCTGATCCCTAAACCAAACAAAGATGCAACAAAGAAAGAGAACTACAGACCGATCTCCCTCATGAACATTGATGCAAAAATACTCAATAAAGGGGTTGGGGATTTATCTCAGTGGTAGGGCACTTACCTAACAAGCACAAGGCCTTGGGTTCGATCCTCAGCTCCACATAAAAAAAATATTCAATAAAATACTGGCAAACAGACTCCAAGAACACATCAAAATAATTATCCACCATGATCAAGTAGGCTTCATCCCAGGGATGCAAGGGTGGTTCAACATACAAAAGTCTGTCAATGTAATACACCATATAGGACTCAAAGAAAAAAAACCACATGATCATCTCACTAGACGCAGAAAAGGCATTTGACAAAATCCAACACCCCTTTATGATAAAGGTCTTGGAGCAATCAGGAATACAGGGAACATACATAAACATAATAAAGGCAATCTACAGCAAGCCAACAGCGAACATCAAATTAAAGGGAGAGAAACTCAAAGCAATACCGCTAAAATCAGGAACAAGGCAAGGCTGTCCCCTCTCCCCATACTTATTCAATAGTACTTGAATATAGTACTTGAATATAGTACTTGAAGTTCTAGCCAGAGCAATAAGACAACATAAGGAGATTAAGGGGATACAAATTGGAAAAGGGGATACAAATTGGAAAGGAAGAAGTCAAGCTTTCCCTATTTACAGATGACATGATAGTATTCATGAGTGACCCCAAAAATTCAACTAAGGAACTGATACAGCTAATAAAAACCTTCAGCAACATAACAGAATACCAGATCAACTAAAAAAAATCAGTAGCCCTCCTATATACAATAGACAAACAGTCTGAGAAGGAATTCAGAGATACATCACCCTTTACAGTAGCCACAAATGATATAAAATACCTTGGGATTACTCTAACTAAGCATGTGAAGGACCTATATGACAAGAACTTTAAGTCCCTGAAAAAAGAAACTGAAGATGATGTCAGAAGATGGAAAGATCTCCCATGCTCATGGATAGGCAGGATTAACATAGTAAAAATGGCGATCTAACCAAAAGCAATCTACAGATTCAACGCAATCCCCATCAAATTACCAACACAATTCTTCACAGACCTGGAAAGAATAATTCTCAACTTCATATGGAAAAACAAAAAAACCAGGATAGCCAAAAGAATCCTGTACAATAAAACAACCTCTAGAGGCATCATGATCCCTGAGCTCAAGCTCTACTATAGAGCTACAGTAATAAAAACAGCTTGGTACTAGCATAAAAACCAACATGTGGACCAATGGAATCGAATTGAAGAACCTGACATTAACCCGCACACCTATGAATATATAGTTTTTGACAAAGAAGCAAAAACTGTACAATGGAAAAAAGAAAGCATCTTCAACAAATGGTGCTGGCATAACTGGATGTCAACATGTAAAAGGCTGCAAATAGATCCATATCTGTCACCGTGCACAAAACTTAAGTCCAAGTGGATCAAAGACCTCAACATAAATCCAGTTACTCTGAACCTGATAGAAGAGAAAGTAGGAAGTAGTCTTGAACTCATTGGCACCAGCGATCACTTCCTAAATATAACACCAGTAGCACAGACACTGAGAGAAACAATCAATCATTGGGACCTGTTGAAACTGAGAAGCTTTTGTAGAGCAAAGGACATGGTCAACAAGACAAAGCGACAGCCTACAGAATGGGAAAAGGTCTTCACATCTGACAGAGGGCTGATATCCAGAATACATAAAGAACTTAAGAAATTAGACATCAAAATGCCCAACAGTCCAATTAAGAAATGGGCTACAGAACTAAACAGAGGAAGCTCAAATGGCTGAAAGACATTTAAGGAATTGCTCAACATCCCTAATTATCCAGGAAATGCAAATCAGAATGACTCTGAGATACCACCTTACACCTGTCAGAGTAGCTAAGATCAAAAACACAGAAGACAGCTTATGCTGGAGAGGATGTGGAGCAAGGGGAACTCTCCTCCCTGCTGGTGGGAATGTAAGTTTGTACAGCCACTTTGGAAATCAATATGGCGCTTCCTCAGAAAATTGAGAATCCATCTCCCCAAGACCCAGCTGTAGCACTCTTGGGCATATACTCAAGGAATGCTCAATCATACCACAAGGGCATTTGCTCAGCTATGTTCACATCAGCACTGTTTGTAACAGCCAGAACCTGGAAACAACCTAGATGCCCTTCAACTGAAGAATGGATAAAGAAAATATGGTACATATACACAATGGAGTACTCTACTCAGCAGAGAAAAACAATGACATCATGAGGTTTGCAGGCAAATGGATGGATCTAGAAAAAATCATCCTGAGTGAGGTAACCCAGACTCAGAAAGACAAACATGGTATGTACTCACTCATAGGAGGATACTAGATGTAAAACAAAGTTGACTAGACTGCTACACAACTCCAGGGAGGCTACCTAGAAAACAGGACCCTAGGAAAGACACAGGGATCGCCCAATGACAGAGAAATGGATGAGATCTACATGAACAACCTGGATGACAGTGGGAGTAATGAAGGGCAAGGTTTGAGGGAAAGAAAGCTTAGAGGAGCTGGAAAGCCAGCTGGATCAAGAACAGAAAAGGAGAACAAGGAATAACAGACCATGATAAATGAAGACCACATGAGAACAGGAAGAAGCAAAGTGCTAGAGAGGTCCCCAGAAATCCACAATGACACATCCTCTATAGACTGCTGGCAATGGCCAAGAGAAAGCCTGATCTGACCTAGTCTGGTGATCAGATGGCCAAACATCCTAACAGTCATGCTGGAACTCTCATCCAATAACTGATGGAAGTGGATGCAGAGATCCTTGGCTAGGCCCCAGGTGGAGCTCCAGGAGTCCAATTGGCGAGAAAGAGGAGGGACTGTAAGAGTGTGAATTGTTGAGACCAAGATTAGAAAAAGCACAGGGACAAATAGCCAAATTAATGGAAACACATGAATTACAAACCAAAAGCTGTGGAGCCCCCAACTGGATCAGGCCCTCTGGATAAGTGAGACAATTGAATAGCTTGAACTGTTTGGGAGGCACCCAGGCAGTGGGACCCGGACCTGTCCTTAGTGCATGGGCTGGCTGTTTAGAACCTTGGGCTTACACAGGGACACTTTGCTCAGCCTGGAGGGAGGAGACTGGACTTGCCTGTACTGAATCCACCAGGTTGAATTGAATCCCCAGGGGAGTCTTTGCCCTGGTGGAGCTGGGAATGGAGGGAAAGGGCTGGGGCAAAGGTGGGGGCAGGGGCGGGAGGGGGGAGGACAGGGGAACCCATGGCTGATGTGTAAAATTAAAACACAAATATAATAAATAAAAAAAGGAGAAAAAAATGTTCACACCTTTTAACCCAAAGCCGTAGCCTTTTGCTATGACACCAATATGTGAATCTGTTCCAGTTGTTGTACACACTTATATGTTCCTGCATAGGTCCACCCCTCCTGCCAGACTTGTGCCAGGACCAACCCTCAGGGGCTCTTCACATATACCACCAGCTCTGAGGATGCCAACCACCAACAGAGGACGATAACCAGGCAAATACTGGCAGGTTGATTTCACCCAAATCCCCACTTATAAAAAGGCTCCATATTGAACTCCTACTGACACCTTTACAGGATGGATGCATTTCCCACCTCCAGAGAAACAGCAGATGTGACTGACACCTCCTGTACTCCTAGAAGACATCATCCCTCAATGTGATGTGCCATCTTGCCAAGCTCCTGGGACTTCACTGCTGGTACCACCTCTCCAGGCTCAAGCCGGCACCCACCCAGCAACTGGAACCTGGTTTTCCAAGATGTCTCAATGAAGGGCGTATCTGCTCTTGTGTCTCGCTCATTCACCCTTGCCTCTTCTGTACAACCAGGGCACTCTTCCATTCCATTCTTCCTGACAGTTAGCACTTTTCCATGGCTAGTCCTGCTCATGGGGCTGATGACAGCAATCTATTTTCCCCCCTCTAACAACCTGCCTTCTCAGGTCCCTCAAGGGCTCTCCAGGACGACAGCTAACTAAATGTTTCTTCACTCACACCCCCCACTTGCTATCCATAACTCACATTTTTATAATAATCAAAAAGGGAGGAATGTGAGCATTCAGACTCACTTCTTGGAATCCTGGCCAATACCCTGGCTCACCCAGTGTCCTAACGTTATCTTATGAAATGCCCATTTTAAGAGAAAACTCCTCCTCCTTCCCTCTCTATTCCCATGAAGTGTGCACCTCCTCCCTCCCTCTCCCTCTCCTTTTCTCCTCCCCTCCATTCCATCTTTCTTCCTCCCCAAATACTTTTCACGTGGACATGTGTCTTCATGGTGTGAGTGACTGTCCACAGCTCCACGCCACAGTCCACTACCAAGTCTGCATGGCGTGTCTCCCTCACCCACCAGGGCACCTTGGCCCAACCCTCCAAGACCTCCCACACACCATACCATAACTGCAGGTAGTTTTTGTCTGTAGTAATTTCCTAGGACTGAGGAAAGTGTCTAACACATGGCAATTGCCTAGTATTTTCTGGGTGAATGATATGTATAGTTATTGCTGTAAGTGGTTGTAGCAATATGAACAAGGATTTATCTAATAATTCCCCAAATGTTAAATGTTCCACTTATTGACCAGCATCCACTATTTTACAGGCTGCTTTAATGAGATCAGCAATCAAACTTTCCTCCAGGTGGGCCAGAGAGTAAATAGTTTCTGTTTTTCAAAGACCCTATCTTAACTACTCAATTCTGCACTGTGGCACAAAAGCAGCCACAAAGAGTTGGTTGGTATACTGTAACCCCAGTATTTGGAAGGTAGACGCAGGTAGAATGCAAACTCTAGACCATATGAACTACATAACAAATTCTAATCAATCCTGAACCGTAACAAGACCTTGATTCAAACTTCACCACAGACAGTGAATGGTTTGGGAATCTCAGCTTTGATAAATGTTTTTGTAACATGTATCTTTTTTTAATCCTTTAAGTTAGAATTACTAAACTTAATAAAATGTATTTATGGCTCTTGAAACTTACCCTCAGGTCCAAAGGAAACCCCACAACCCCAAATTCTGGGCCCTGTTCTCCTCTATCAAAGGAGCCATTCCTATCCCTGTCAGAAAGGACCAAAGGCTGTCTGTGGTGCCTGTTAGCATGTCAAAGCACAAGCTGGTCTCCAAGTACCTGTGGCTCCCCTCAGCTCTTCTCACTCCACCCCTACACTAAACTACTTCAGCTCATGACTTCCTCCCCAGCTTCTTATCCCCTTATAACCCTACTATTTCAGCTAAATACACCCTCTTTTCCCTTCCTCTCTTGGTCCCCTCTGTCTTCCTCTCTCGCTGGCCATGTTCAGTTTACTATTCTCTCTCTGATCTGGACTCTTCCAAGGCCTCTGGCTGTACTCGTCCTCATAGCTACACTAAAAATCTTCCCCTCCCCTCAACCATACCTTGCAGCCTTCATTCATGTCCTCGGTTTATACAGCTGGCACCGAAACTCTCAGTCTATACTCTCAAACTGCTTTCCAAAGGACAATCGAGGAGCAGAGCAATTAGAACACTCCTTGTGGGGTAGGAACTATACAACTTGGAAAACTGGTAGGATTACTGAAGGTGGACGGATGGACACACACACACACACACACACACACACACACACACACACACACACAGGAGCTGTCAGCCAGGATTTTACTTTCTGTGTTAGGTACTGAAAGAGCACAGAGTGCCAATGTCCTGCTTATTGACCTTATAGTCAATCTATAAAAATTAATAAACCATACATGTTGACAGGTTTATTTTATACAAATTACACTTTTAAGTTTTAAGGGGAAACTATATTTTCATCAGTGATGTAAGAATAACTTCTCTTCTCTTGCCCTTCCCTAACAATGAGTATTATTTCATTTTATGTTATACCAATTTGATATGGCTAAAAAACAACATTCAGGAGGATGAAATAGGAGGACCTCAAGTTGTAGGCTACCCGGAGCTACGTGGTAAGATCTCGTGTCAAACAACAAATCTATGAATTGCTACAGTATTCTGTGTTATTTACCAGGGAGGCTGATTCTTTTCTATAAATTGTTTCTTTTTTTTTTTAATTTTTTTCCTACTACTACTCTTTTTTACAAATCATGAAAACCACGCGGGTGCTGGGAGATGGATCAGCTAGCCAGCACAAGCCTGATGACCCATTTGATCTCCAGAATTCATATAAAATGACAGGCTGTGGTAGCATGTGTAAGTAACACTGTTATGTCAAGATGGGAGGCAAACATAGGAGGACACTTTAGAACCTACTGCCTGGAGTGTACGGCATCACAGCAGAAACGACTTCCTCAACAAGGTGACAGGTGAGAAGAGTCCTGGAAGTTGTCCTCCAGTCTCCACACACGCACCTACCTGTACATGGACACTCTCTCTCTCTCTCTCTCTCTCTCTCTCTCTCTCCATGTACAAAATAATAAAATTAAAAACTACATAAGCAACAATGTCTACAGATACCAACTCTTTATTATACCATTTTGACTATTTCTGTCTTTAAATTTTTATGTATGATGTAATTATTTATTTGCAATGCTAGGGATGAATGAAGTCAGAGCCTTGTATGGAATGCTCTACACACCACTGAGCTAACCCCCAGATGCAGCTTGCTTTCTTACAATAGCAAAGTTTAAATATTTACATAGTTAAATCCATCTTTTTATTGATGGACCTTTCTCAAAACTATTATCTAGAACCTCATATTGTTGCTTATTACATGTAAGGAAATGTTTATTTCTCAAATAAATAGTATGCTTTTTTGTAGTATTGTTATGGAATAATCATTTTGTACACTGAAAGATGTGTCTTTGCCAAAGTGCCTTCTGATTGGTTTAATACAAGAGCTGACTGGCTGGTAACTAGGCAGGAGGTATAGGCAGGACAATGAGACCCAGAGGACGCTGGGAAGAAGGGCAGTCTTGGGGGTCATGAAAGATGCAGAGAGAAGCAAGATGAATGTGCACGAGACAGAGGGCAGATAAGAAATATGGTTAATTTAAAATGTAAACGTTTACTAATAAT
This sequence comes from Onychomys torridus, assembly GCF_903995425.1. Classification (NCBI taxonomy): domain Eukaryota; kingdom Metazoa; phylum Chordata; class Mammalia; order Rodentia; family Cricetidae; genus Onychomys; species Onychomys torridus. The sequence continues at coordinate 80,124,228 of NC_050444.1, read as the reverse complement.
AAGCCTGAGCTATGGGCCGATCATTTAGAATTAATAGTAAGTCTCTGAATGGTTATTTGGGAGCAACTACCAAGACACAGAGAAACTCAGCTTACAAATGGTGCCCTATGTGAAGGACCTACATCCACAGAAGACCTAAAAAAGCTTTAAAAAGGTTCTAAACACACAAAAATGCAGCCAAATATGGCTTCCTAGTCTTGGGTCTCTCATGCCAGCCACAGTACAAAGACATGTCTCCTGAAAGCTGACAGCACGCCATGAACTAAGTCTCATGGCAGGTTCCTGCAGTCTCTCACAGAGGCTGTGGTACACAGAGGCATCTCCCAGCCTCTGCCTGTGGGCTTGAGCTGCCAGTGCCAGCATGCTGCATGGTGGGTTTGGGGTTTTGCTCATGCAGACAAAAATACAAATGCTCAGTAAAAACAAACCCAGACAAAAAATACCTCTAAATGGATTACAGTGTGTTTTAAAATGTACAATGGTTTGAGAGAGAAAAGAGAAAGGGCATAGGCATATAGTTTTAAAATAATAAAGTCCTTTAAAAAAGGAATAGAGTTTAAAAAAATATAAGCAGCCATGGAAATATGGGAAATATACAGTCTAGATCCTGTATGTTATTGTGTTGTCTTTAAATTTTTTGATTGTTAATGAAGGAACCACAATTGCTAATAACACATTGGATTATGAAAGCTGCTGGATTAAACCAAACTATATATTTTTTAAATGTCTTGACTTCAAAATGGAAGTCAAAAGTTACTTTGGGAAAGAAGTTATGCTTTTATTCCCACAGGAAATGAGAGGCTGTGGATTCATTCCAGGTTGATATGGATCAGATTTGATTAGAAAAGATCACCTGAAAATCCTGACTACAGACATAAATAAACCTAGAAAAACTACAAAACACATAATGTATATTTTACCTACTCAAACATAGAACAAACAGCTTTGGCTGACTTGTGTACAATGTACAGTCTATACTTGTATTAATACAGATATGTATGTTATCTTTAAAAGTGTATTTTCAGAGCAAGGTGATCAGACACCAATAAAAATGGATGGCCCAGGTGATCCAGCATCCAAAACAGCTTCAAGGCTGTTGGCTGAGATGATCCAGCCTCACAGAATACTCTAGCCAAGACTTAATAATTATCCTGATTTTCCCAACATTCCCCCAGAGATGACAACACCCCCAGACAACAGGAAGCAATCTAGGGGGGGAAAAAGCCCTCATTCCCAAAACATGGGTTATTGATGCTTGTCATTGTTCAGGGGAGGTTGGTTACAAGTTATGGGTCATAGTCAAAAAAAAACAAACAAAAAAACAACTCAACTCAACTCAAAGATCTCTTTCTAAAGGAAAAAAACGATATATAATACAAGAATGATCAGGAAAAAAGTAGATTATTGGATCTACTTTAACCCAAAACAACTATTAATCTCAAAATATTTTACATTGAATGGATTTTGGTTTACTGATACAAATTTAAAGTTTATTTTGTTATAGTGTATGTATGTTTCTACTCTTGTTTGGGGTATTGTGTCTATGCAGCCCATTTAAAAATGTATAAATAAGAAATACAGTTAGTAGTCATCTATAATAATCAAATTTATAGTCATGTTAGGTATGTTTTCAATGTCATACACAGATATATTTAGATAGATAGTCTTTAAACAGTTGAAAGACATACAGAATATGGCATTTAATATGTTTAATAACTTAAGGCTTTTTATGACAATGAGACATATCTGCTCCTGGCAGCACCAACTACTTCAGAGAAGATGATGAGCATTAAGGAAACTCCACATGGAGTTTGCTTTCTTTGTAGCAAAAGTTAGCCAATGGACAAGAAACTGCCCTTGCCTCAAATGCTGACAGTATACTGTCCAAACTGGACCAGCAAGATGCAAAACAGGCGATTGCCAACTTTTCCAAGACAAGGTAGGACAGTCCTTCAAAATTCCCTGTTACACAAAAATGTCTATCATATATACTAGGCCTGTAGGCCAAAGTTGGATGCCCCAATGTTAAGAACTCTAGGTGACTATCCAGGCAGTCAGATGTCCCTGTCATTAGGTAACATTTCACCCTTCTGGGGTCTTTGTTAGAGTTGAAGACTAGATAGTCATAGTTAAAGTTTTCCTTAGTTATGATAAAAAGTAAATTAGGTATAAAACTTTAGACTCAGAAAGATAGATAACAGTATTTTCTCCAATTTTGCCAAATACAAGTACTTGGGAGGCAGAGGCAGAGGCAGATCTCTGTGAGTTCAAGGCCAGCCTGTTCTACAGAGCGAGTTCCAGGATAGGCTCTAAAGCTACAGAGAAACCCTGCCTCGAAAAAAAAAAACCAAAAAACAAACAAAAAAAAAAATTTTTTTTTTTTTAAGCTAACTGGCTGGTAGCTTGGCAGGAGGTATAGGTGGAACAGCAAGACGCAGGATGCCGGGAGGAAGAAGGGTAGTCTTAGGAGTTGCGAGACACTCGGAGAGAAGCAAGATGAATGTGCCATGTTGAAAGAAGGTACCTATACGTGGCAGAAGGTATGTTGTAGCTTGAGTTTTCCCGGTCCTGCCTGGCCCATGGTCAGGCCAAATCTCTCTCACCTGCCAGTCCCACAGTTGCTCAGACTCAACCAAGTAAACACACAGAGACTTATATTGCTTACAAACTATATGGTGGCAGCTGGCAGTGTCTCCTGACTCAGCCTTCCTGTTCCCAGAATTCTCTTCTCTGCTTGTCCCGCCTATACTTCCTGCCTGGCTACTGGCCAATCAGCATTTTATTTATACAGAGCAATATCCACAGCAGTATGTAAGAAATATGAGTTAGTTTGTAATTTGTAAGTCACTGAATGATTATTTGGGAGTGGCTACAGAGACAGAGAAACTCCTCCTACATAGTAAACAGATACGGACTGGGGGAAATGTCTCAGTTGGTAAAGTACTTAATTGCCTTGCATTGCACAAGGACCTGAATTTGAGCTCCAGAACCCACATTTAAACAACAAACAAAAAAACTGGGAGGAGGTAGGTGGATCTCTGAGTTTGGGGCCAGCCTAGTCTACATGGTGAGACCCTGTTTCAAAAAATGAAGGAAGTAATAAAATAAAAAATGCTGAGCATGGTAATGTGCTCTTGTGATCCTATCACAGCACAGACATAAACAGGCAGATGCAACCTTGGGTCTTGTCTTTTTGTTGTTGTTATTGTTTGTTGGTTGTTTTAATTTGTTTTCTTTTGGGCTTTGTTTTTCAAAAAAGAGATTCTCTGTGTAGTCCTGGCTGTCCTAGAACTCACTCAGGAGATCAGGCTCATCTAGGACTCAGAGATTTGCCTGCCTCTGCCTCTTAAGTGCTGGGTGGGATTCAAGGTTTTCGCCACCAGCGCAAAGCTGCTTGGGTCTTATCTCAGTCAGTGTCCTGCTGCTGTGGAGACACAGTGACCAAGGCAGCTCTCAGGAAGAAAGCAAGCCCCAGGTAGTGTTTTGCTAGTCCAAAGTCCCCAAGACTTCTATATCCCTCCAACAAATAGCATGGACAGGCCCATCACAGCGATACCAACCTCTGTCTTAGTCAGTGTTCTATTGCTGTGGAGACACCATGACCAGGTCCCTAACAGGGGCTTCTTGTCGTTTCAGAATTTTTGCTTATTAACATCATGATGGGGAGTGTGACAGTATGCAAATAAACATGGTGCTGGAGAAGTAGCTCAGAGTTCTACATCCAGATCTGCCAGCAGCAAAAGAGAGATAGAGACTGGACTTGACATGAGCTTTTGAAACCTCAAAGCCCCGCCTGTGACACACCTCCTCCAACAAGGCCACACCTATATGAGCTTATGGGGCCACTGTTACACAAACCGCCAAAGGTCTGGCTGGCAGACAGTCTAATCTACATGTAGGCAGTGAGCGACCCTTTCTCAAAACAAGAAAAAGAGGTGGATGGTGCCTGAGGAATGACACCATGAGCTACTCTCTGATTCCCTCACACGCACACACACACACACACACACACACACACACACACACACACACACACACACACACAGAGTATAGATTTTGAATGCTTAGCAACAAAAAGATGACCTTAAAAAAGGAAATCAATAGGGTAAATTTATAAAATACTATGACTTTTTTTAGGCAGGACTCCTTATGCAGCTCCAAAGTTGGCCTCCAGTTAGAGATCCTCTTGCCTCACGTCACTGTCCCAGGTGCTGGCATTATAGGCATGTGCCACCACACCTAGCTTTAAACCTAATTTTCTTTTCTTTTCTTTTCTTTTCTTTTCTTTTTGAGCTGGGGATCGAACCCAGGGCCACTGAGCTAAATCCCCAACCCAAACCTAATTTTCAACAGGAAAACGAATTCCTTAAAGAAAGTTAGAGGTTTCCTATCAATGTATACATCCTAAAGAAGTGTATATAGAAAACACACTGCATGGTAAGACTTTTGACTGCCAGAAAGAACAGAGCCAATTGGCTAAAAAGCAACTGAAGTAGGATATATACAAACCAAACATTCATATATCAAATATGTTCACAAGTACAGTATATTCATAGGCAGACTGCTATTTATAAGACTACACATCTTTCCCGGACTATGTTCAAGAGGGAAAATGCTCCCAAGACTAAGCCATCAGATGATGCTTATCTTTCAAGGGCTGTTCTGCAGAAAGCATAGAGATACCTCCCATTAACATTTCACGGGGATCTTGTCAAAGCCTGTGCAAATAAGACTTGGGGAAATGAGTAAATTTAATGGACTTGTCAGTAGGGCTGATCGATCCTTTCTGGAACTGGTGACAGAAAACAGGACTAAAGATACAAAACTTCAAAGGTAAGGAACTTATGACAATTATCCAGGGAAAGAAAAAGATAATCTTAAATGTTTCTGTTTGCTAATCTAGATCTCCAAATGCAAATAAAGGTACAACTGCTTTTACTTAAACTCACTGTGAAAACACGTTCACAAAAAAGTTAAAAAGGCAAACTTTTCCCACAACGTTAATTTTTGGTATTGGAAAAAATCCACTAATTAGCTTCTAATTTTCCGAAAATCTGGATAAAGTGAATTTCTAAACCTAAACTGCCATGAAAACATTAACAAACCTGTCATTGCAAAAGACTTAGACTCCCTACAGTAAATATGCCTTGGTTTATCACCATAAGTTAGATAAATTAGATAAACTAGAAAAACTGATCACCTAGGTGGGTCAAAGGGGGGTGCTGTGTGAGAGTGTCAGAATGCTAATGTTAAAAGATGGGGAACAAGAAATTTTAAATGAAATTGCCTCTACGAACAACCAGTCAAGCTGCTCAGTCTTCCCAGCTATCACAAAACTGTCAAGTTTACCACACTAGTTTTGCTGCTTTCCAGATCTGAGAGAAACAACGGGGCAGGATCTATCCATCATGGTGGAGAGAGGGGAGTGGAGCAGAGCATCACAGAAGGCAGGAAGCAGAGAGAAGGAACACAGGAAGAGGTCAGGGCAAGAAAACACACACACACACACACACACACACACACACACACACACACACACACAGTGATTTACTGCTTCCAGTTGGCCTCACCCTAGAAAATTCCCAGAACTTCAAAACAGCACCATTAGCTGAGAAACAAACACTAAACATATCGGCCTAAGGGAGCTACTTCATGCTCCAGCGATAACACCCTGGGAAGAAAGCTGTGAGCTAGAGTCAATCAACCAAAGAGGACGGAGTGAGACAAGGCAGAGACAGACACCCAAGAAAGACCAGCTTCAGAGAATATCATACAAGAGGCTAAATGAAAGGCTCTTTATTTCCCTTTGTATTCAAACATGATATACAATCAGAAAAGAACAGAAATAGTAAGTAAATATCTTGCTACTACTTCAAAACTTTTTACAACAGAGCCTATAACCAGAAATGGAACATTCATTGCATTTAAGGAACCCCTATGTTTTTCCTTTCTTTTTCCACTTCCCCTAGGTAGACAAACAGACACACAGAGACACATACACACACACACACACGCACACACACACACACACCACACATGCACACACACACACACACGCGCGCCTCTGACCTAGGACTCTGGCTGCCGTCTTAGGGCAGTATTCTCCTCAATGGCTACGCATTGATGAAGCTGCCGTAGCAGTAAGGTTTGCTAATACCCAGTTGACCAAAGGAGACCACTAGGGAAGGAGACAAAGGTATCAATACCAGATGTGATTTATTTGGGTATATCGATGTAGCAGTCCAGCTGGTAGTGTCTACCATATACTGTATTGATGGTCATCGTGAAGAGTTCCGTTTGGGATATTATAATCAGTGCCACAAACATTCATTCTAGTACATTTACTTTGGTGGTAATGTATCTCCAAGTGGGACTGCTGAACCATAAGGCATGCATGTGTTTAGTGTAAGTAGATACTGCCAAACAGATTTCCAATTTACATTCCCATACTAATGTAGAATTCCCACAGCAATGCAGAATTTCAGCTGCTGTATGTTCTCACAACACTTACTAATTTTCATTCTAATGAGTGCACTTCACTTTCATTTTGAGTGGCCCTATTTTAAAATACTTCACAAAAGGAATAAAGGAGAGAAATCTTGAACCATGAAACCAGGACAACTCCCCATCCCTAGCACAGCAAGCTCCTCCTAAAATATAGACATAACCATCTTGTTTAAATATAAACATGAAAAAGGGACCAAGCTATCCTGTGGCGGCACCGCAAAGACAATGAACAAGAACCGAATAAGGAAGCCTACAGAGGTAGACCACAGACTGGCACAGAGCAGATGCGCTGTGGCCCAGGGCTTCAATGTCTGCACGGCTAACCCCTGGGAAGTAGGAGGCATTGTTCAAGCCATCTTTGGCTATATAGCGAGTTCAAGAACAGCCTGGGATACACAAGACCAGAAAGACACACAAGAAAGAAGAGCAAAGCTGGAGTAGGGAGCGGAGAGACAGGAAATGAAAAGCTAAGAACTTACACTGGATAGCTGACAGAAAGATGCACAAAGAAAATGACAGAGGTCAGGACAGACTAGGAAAGAAGGGACGCTAGGTCTATATATATGTCATGTGATACACACACACACACACACACACACACACACACACACACACACACAAGGTGTGTGGCAAGGTGATACAGTGGGTAGTAAGAGCTAAGTTCAATCCCACAGTGAGAGGAGAGGGCCTACCCCAGAAGGCTGTCCTCTGACCTTGACATGTGAAGGGAAACTTCACACATAAATTAAGTGTAGGCTTTTTATAAGTAAGCAAATATGAAGACTGTGATTTAAAAAATATATATAACTGGCCAGGTATAATGGCGTACTCTCTTCAATCACTGCCCAGGTAGATCTGTGAGTTAGAGACCAGCCCGGTATAAATAGCAAGTTCCAGGCTAGCTTTGGCTGCATAATGACACCCTGCTTAGAAAAAAATAAAACAAAACAAAAAACCCACAAAAAAAGTTAAAAGGTATATGCATAAAAGTTAAGCAAGGATTATCTAGCATATATATCATAGGAACCCTTAAAATGAAATATATTCAATAGTAGAAGTTATAATAGATTAAAATATTTGGGCCAATATAGTAAAATATAGTATATCTGGGAAAATTAACAAAGAACAGGTAATAATACTCTGGCATATTCCAGTAAAAATATTGCCTTTTCAGGATGGAAAAAAAATGTCTTTTGAGGATTAAGCAGAGAGACAGAGGTGCCTGTAAGAAAATCCAAACTGGACATAAAATTCTGTGGTACACTGCCCACGTGGTACATATGAGGCACTGGGCTCAACCCCCAGTCCTCATTCAATAGTCCAGTTAACCAGAATACAATGGAGTTAAGATTCTGTAAACTGTGATTTGTGAGCAACTGCAATTCATAACTGGTTTTACCAATTAAATTTCTCTCAATAGAGCAGAAATCATGCTAGTTCGTTTACATATTCCCATAGCTGCTTTAGCAATGTGGTGGCTCAGTTAATAACTATAACACAGAATTATGACCTATAAAACCAAAAGCAAGAAATATTTTTCACGAGTCATTTTTATACTGATCAACTTCTAACTACCAAATGATTCCAGAGATGTTATTATAAAGGGTTGTGTTATACATGAAAAATACAAATACAGTGTGTGCATGCACACTAAAATGAAACCCAGAGCCTTGTATGTGTTAAGTACATGTTGTACCGCTGAGCTACACCTCCTGTCCCTGTGTTAATCATAGACTTAAGACCAATTGCAAAAGTTAGAGGACAGTGTATCTGTATGGGATGATTGGACAGAATGGAGAAAATCTTGGAAACTACTGATGAATCTAGAGACTTGATTATAAACAGAAGCTAGGACTGAGGATAAGGAGTCACCCCAAAAATTCCTGTTTAAATTAGAGGACCATGCATTAGTACCAATAGACCATCAAAAGAAACATGTCCTCAGAAATCACGAAAACAGAACAGCTTTTGCACTTCCAATGAATGTGGTCACACTTAAAAGTCTCTAATATTCCAGAATTTTCTAATTTAAACCACTAGAAATAACAAATATAAAAAGTATAAACAAGCCAGGCGGTGGTGGCGCATGCCTGTAATCCCAGCACTCGGGAGGCAAAGGCAGGTGGATCTCTGTGAGTTCGAGGCCAGCCTGGTCTACAAAACGAGTTCCAGGACAGGCTCCAAAGCTACAGAGAAACCCTGTCTTGAAAAACCAAAAAAAAAAAAAAAAAAAAAAAAAAAGAATCTTAACTCCATTCTGGTGTGTGTGTGTGTGTGTGTGTGTGTGTGTGTGTGTGTGTGTACATATATATAACAAAGCCTGAGGCAGGCAGACAGATTCCTGGAGCACAAAGCCACTGCCCGCCAGCCAAACGGAATCAATAAGCTCCAGGTTCATCCAGAAAGCCTGTTTCAAAAACTAAGGATAAGATGGAGAGTAACAGACAATATCAATCTCTGGCCTCCACAGATGGACATGTGCAAGCACACCCACATGTCCATGTGCACCTGCATGCACACATTCACATATCACAGATACGTACACATGGACAGAAACACAAGCACACCCATTCCTTTAAAAAGGCTGGAGAGACAGTTCAGTGGCTAGAGCACTGGCTGCTCTTATAGAAGATTAGGATTCAATTCCTAGCACTCACATGAAGGCTCACAACTGCCTTTAACCCCAGTTTCAGGAATCCAGCTATCTGGCTAGCCTCCACAAGCATTGTACACACATGGTGGATATCATGCAGGCACACACACATACACATAAAATAAAAATAAGTATTTAAAAAACAGTAAACCTGTGGGAAATATGAAAAAGCAAAGACATAAAAGATGAAGCCACTAGAAATCATGAAACAGAATGAAGTAAATATGTAATCAGGGCTCCAAATGGGTAGACATACAGGCTGTGCTTCGGGCTAAAGTGTATCCTCAGATCCATCTCTCAAGTCCTAAATGCCAGTACCTCAGAATGGAACTTATCTCAGAAGCTAAGGCCTTCAAAAGAAGTAATTAAGGTAAAATGAAGTCATATTGGTACTCTAATCCATATAATCCTTTTCAGAATGACTGATGTCTTTACAAAATAAGATTAGGACACAGACAGGCAGAGGAAAACCAATCCAAGGGACCCTCAGAAGACGACCACACAGAAAACTCCTAAGCCTGAAGAATTATCAGAACGTCACTCACAGTGTGATGCTGTTAGGGAAGCTGTGGAGAGAAAGGCCATGTCCCATCCACACAATTCACAAACATCCTTCACTGTGACTTAGACATATCAAGTCCTACAATAGAAAAGAGGATTTCTGATAGGTGATAATTATGCTTTAAATGACGCGACAACAGAAACCCATAACGGTGTTTGTAAGGAAAACTGAAGGGACACAGTATTTGCAATCAGAAAAAGAATAAAGGATTCAAGTCACGCCAGCTTTGAGAAAAGCCAAGAACAGGAGAACCTAGCCAAGACGTGTTTTATGCCTGAAATGAACTAATAGGCAAGTGAATAATTCAAAAACAACATGGTTAGCAAGGAAGAGGGATGGAGACAACTTTGGATCATTCTCTGTGATTACAAACAGGTACATGTATTTTCTTTTCCTTTTTTTTTTTTTTTTTGGTTTTTCAACTTCTCTGTGTAGTCCTGGCTGTCACAGAACTCCCTTTGTAGACCAGGCTGGCCTTGAACTCACAGCAATCCAACTGCCTGTGTCTCGTAAGTACTGGGATTAAAGGCTGTGCCACCACCACCAGGCCATGTATTTTCTTTTAATGTTTAAGCTAACAAAAGAATCCTTGATGATTCACATATCAAAAAAAAAAAAAATTTTTCAGGCATAAAGTGAAGACATTTGCAATGGTTTTAGTTTGAGTTCTGGTTCTCTGTAAGTTTCTTCTTGTCTCCTCTTTACCGACCAGCACTGTGCATTGCTTTTTGTCCTTATCTAGAGCCACAGAAGACAGAGTTTCAGAGGAGAGTACAAAGAGAGAGGAAAGCTGGTCTCTAACTTGCAGTTCTGGGTCAAAGTTCAGACAGATCAGAAGGGAAAGCAACTAGACTATAAATACAGCAGTTTATCATAAGATTTTTTTTTTTTTTTGTATTTTTTAGAAGTTTTTCAGCTGGGTGTGATGGTGCACACCTTTAATCCCAGCACTTGGGAGGCAGAGGCAGGTATATCTCTGTGAGTTGGAGGCCAGCCTGGTCTACAAAGCAAGTTCCAGGACAGCCAGGGATACATAGAAAAACCCTCTCTCAAAAAGAACAAAAAAGAAGTTTCTCAAACACTTCTATGTTTTTTAAAGTTCTATTTCATGTGAAGATCCATAATTGTTTTGAAATATACATGTTACTTCCTTCTAGGTATAAAAATATTGCTGATGCCCTACACCTCGCCCCTGTGCTCTCTACATGATTTGCAAGTGTGATAACACATTTCTGAAATACATCTCCTTTGTCACTAAGGCTACCAGTATGAAACAGTGAAAGATCTCCCCACCTGCTTCAAGCGTAATACTTTGCAAAACAAATGAACATTGCTGGGGAACTTACGTTTCTCCAGAAAAGCCTATTAAAACATTGTTGACGCTGGACACAAAATAAAATCCCCAAATCTGCATTTTCAGTACTTTTGCTTTCTTGACCTTTATTTGAATTTGAGACTAAGCTTTACCAAACAACAGAATTTACACAGTCACTAGCCAACCACAGTCCTCATTATGGAATCTGTGCAGTGCATTTGTTCCCTAGGAAACCGACCAGAGCACACACAGAGTGCAATTTCAGACTAGCAAAAGAATTCTTCAATCATGGTGATAAATAAAGTCCATACATAGGTCAGCTGATCTGGGGGAAACTTAAGAAGTGTCAGAAGAGCTAAGCTCCAATGGAAACTTTCCTAAAGGGAAAAGAAAAAGAAAAGAAACCCGTGGGGTGTCTTTGGGTAACTATGTAGATCCCTTAAGTAAATATTATGAGCAGGTTTCTTTATAAACACAAACTGTCATAAAATAAACTGTTCAAAATAAATGGCTTCTCTCCAATCTTCAGCTTCTCTGTTTTTGACAGTATTTAAGAGGGAAAGCTTCTTTAGAGCCAGCCCCATACATCTGGTACCAGGATATTAATCCAAGAATGAATCCTTCATCTCAGCAAGCAGCATGGGCCTGCACTCTTAGTGCGAGATGACAAACTGCAATGAGCAGTTTCTAGCACACCTCACACTCGGGCTTGCTTCCACCCCCACCCCCACCTCACCCCCACAGGCCACAGGGGACTCACAGGGGTGGGCGGGGACGATGCCACAGGACCAAAAGTCACAGGTCTGTAAAGAGCAAGGTTGCTAATGCCCAGATTTCTATTTTATTATGCTAGAACTGTACACAAGGAAGAACTGGAAAAGCCTGTAGACTTTCAAGTCTCCCAGATTTAACTGAAGACAGCTTAGTGTTGCTTAGGAAAACAAAAATACAGTTAGATGTCAGCTTCATTTTAGAGGCCAATTTACACAAATTCCTATTTTCTGCAAGGAGCATTTATTTGTCATAAGGTTTAAAGAAAAAAGAATCAGGACAAAAATTAATTTATTTGCCCTCTTAAACAGCAACTGACCAAAAGGAAAATGAGTTAAAAGTATGTAAGCCTCTCTGGAATGCTTCTGATTACACCATTATTAGTTACACAGAAAGAAAAGTAGTAACGTTTATACACCAGTGGAAAACAAACGAAAAGGCAAGGTATTATCTCTCAGCCAGCGCAGAAAAAACACTATAGTGCTGATCCCAGAAAACTCCGGGCACAACCACTACTCTGCCAAAGCATTCCCAACACAGACTCACTGTTAATTCCCCCGTTTACACAGAGATGCTTTGTTAAGTCTTATCACTACCACTGACAATCGAATAAATACACAAACAAGCGATTCAGTTACTTAGTCTGCAACTCTGATGATGTTCCAGAACCCCCTGTTCATGATAAGGCCAGACCTAACTGGAGACGTCTCTTTAAGCTATTCATAAGGTTTAGGCCAGAGTGGACCAGACCCACACGCTAAATTCTGTGTCTTTGTGTAGTTTAAATTCATTTACCTAATCTAGACCGGAAATAACAGCAGGAGATAATAAAACCTGATCAATTATGGCAGGTGAAGCTGCTTTTAGATATTAAGTGTGCATAAATGTATAGTCCAATAACATAAAAATTCAGAATGCAGCACAGACAATCTAATGTAACTGGGGCAAGAATCTAGGGTAAATTTTTCTCCCACAAAAATCACTATTTTAAGCATATTAAACTATGATAAAAATAGTGTACTTGAATAAAAGTGCATTGAATTGTAATTTTTTCTTTAATTTTTAAAAAAATTAATGGAAATTTAAGTAGTTTCCCCACCATAATATTTTTTCCTTCCAATTTAGTTTTTTTAAGGACTCTTCCACTTTCTCCAAATAGCTGTATCTACCATTGTTTAGTGATCCTCCAATCTATTTAAAACAAACAAACAAACAAAAACCTCCCAGGTAACAGTCAAACTTTCGTAAGTCATTATGAATTCTCACACAGTAGACAAAAAAAAAAAAAAATTCTAAAAGTGAGGAACAAAAAGATTAACATAAGAACATAACCCTGTACCTTCATAGAAACATTAGTCTGTGAAATGAATTTTATGAATGCTCACTGACCTTCATTTATTATTTGACTATCTATGAACACATAGCAACTGTTCACGAAGTTAGCAAGCTAATCAATTAAGAAAATTCAGAACTACTACTACCTTACACCTTTCGAAACACCATATCCAACAACCTAATCCTTGGTTTGTATGCATGGAATACATAAAGAAATACAGGTAGGAAAATCACTTTTAACATCACGGTCTCATATGATGTGAAAAGTCTCCTCTCTTAAAACGGAAAACAAAGGTTTTAGCCTGCATGGAAAGACCTATCATTGGGTCTCATGCAAGCCCTACTGTAAAAGCTGTCACTACCGGACATTGATTGTAGTTAACTATCTAACAGGTAGACTATTCTATTGGTGCCAAACCTAACGACCATGAGAAAAAACTTTACTCCAAAACTTCAAAACCAAAATAAATACAATTGTTTAAAAAAAAAAATCAGCCGTGCTCGATCTCCCCCATTTAAACCACTATCTGACCTTTAAATATTAAAATCAAACACAGCCGTAAGAAAACCACATTTTGTTTGTTTGTTTTGATCTGGTCAACCCAACCTCCTCTCCCCAGGACACGCACTAGCTTTCTAGATCTATTTGATAACAAACACAAATCACTGTGCGCAGCCTCAGACTGGGGGGAGCCTTGGGGAGAAAGCCCTCCTCCGTTAGAAACAATAAATAAGGGAGCGAAGCGCCGCACGTTCCTTCACACACCCCGCACGCACCTCCCGGAGCCTCCCGACAACCAAGCCAGCCCGGCAGAGCCCCGAAGCACCTCGGGACTCTGCAAGTAGCACGGCAAACCGTCCCTCCTCCTTCCCGCCCTCCTGCCCGGCTCGAGGATGCTGGCGCAGGGACAGTCCCCTCCGAGGCGCCGCGGGCCGCGAACCCGCGGGCGCCGGGCTCTGCGCCCGCAGACCCTTCCGCCCCTAGCGCCCTCCCGCCTCGCCGGCCCCAGCAGACAAAAGGAAGGTTCGGCGGGTCACGGCGCGGCCGCCCACACACAAAGAGGCCCCGCGCCCGCCCGCTCCCCAGCCCCGCGCGGGCTCTCACCCACCTGCAGGTGTCTGTGCGTCTGTCCATAGGAACGCGGGCGCTGGGGCCTGCGGGAGCCGGGCGGCCCGGGCTGGACGGGGCGGGACGGCGGGGCGGAGGGCGGCAGCACCGCGGCCGGAGGCCCAGGCGCCGGAGCCAGTGGAGCGGGAAGGGCGCCCCGCGGGCTGCGCGGCGGGTGACGGCGGCGGTGCGGTGGGGGCGCGGGCGCCAGCCTGGCTCGGCCACCGGCGCGCGCCGCTCCGTGCGCCCGGGGCTCCGCGCGCCCGGCTTGGAGCGCGGGGGCGGGGCCGCGCGGGGCGGGGCCGGAGAGGGGCGGGGCGGGGGCTCGGACCCGGGCTTCAGCCGGCACCGGAAGCGCTCGGCGGGCGGCGGGACCTACAGGAAGTGTGTAGCGACGCCCGCGGAAGGCGCTCGACCCGCGGCACTCGCTGCCCTACGGGGGCGAGGGCCAGCCTCCCGCCGCGGACACGCGCAGCACTGAGCCCGCCGAGCTCGGCCCCCGCCGCTCCGACAGGTACGGAACCCGCCGTCTCTGTGACTTTCCACGCGCGTCCGTTGTCCCCGCCTCCGCGCACTTCAGCCGAAACACTCGCAGTAAGCGGAGCCTGCTCGCTCTCAGATGCGTGCCCGGGGGCCTGCGACCCACAGTGTACTCACTCCGTAGTGTCCTAACGCCCCACCGTGTCACACACACCTGTAAACCCGACTTCTTAGAAAGAAAAAAAAAAAAAAAGGATGTTGCACGGTGTTAAAGATTCTATTCTACAAGGCTAAATAATGTAACTTCAAGATTATGAAGAGTTGTTAAAATGTGGCAAACCAGAGCCAAGTTATCTTGGGCTTTTGTAGTCCCTTTGGAAGCCATTTATTGCCCACCCATGTGTCAAACATTATACCCTTGTGCCTAAGGACAACCTTTAAAGTGTTTTCACAGAGGCTGCAGAGACAACTCTGGTTAAAAGCACTGGCTACTCTGCCAGAACACCAGGTTCCCAGCACCCACACAGAGGCTCACAACAATTTGTAACTCCAGTTCTAGGGGCTCGGATGCCTTCTCTAGCCCCTGCAGACACTGACTGAAATGGTGCACACGCGTACATGCAGGCAAAACGACCCTAAATAATAATAGTAAAACATAAAATGAAATGCATTGTTCGCTGACTACCAGCTTCCACTAAACCTCAAGTTACACATCTCATCAGCATACAGAAAACCACTTTGCTGTAATCCACCTACCTGGTCTACAGAGCGAGAGCCAGGACAGACACCAAAACTACACAGAGAAACCCTGTCTCAAAAAATAGATAAAAATAAAAAAATAAAAACCCTTTTTATAGCACTTACCAGATGCTCAGGTTTGTGCCAAGCACTCAGTAGGCTGTTAATTTAGTACTAGGATCCTAAAAATCTGGGGCTACTAACATTACTGTATTATGGAAAAAGTGTTAACATTTTTCATTGTTTTTATGTGTATGGATGTTTTGCGTGCATGTACGTCTCTGTACCATGTGTGTACCTGGTGCCCTTAGAGGCCAGTAGAAGGTGTCAAATACCCTGGAACTGGAGTTAGAGATGTTTATGAACTTCCATATAAGTGATGAGAATCAACCCAGGTCCCCTGGAACAGCAGCTAGTGACCCTAACCACTGAGCTATCTCTCCAGCTCTGCATTTTCAGGTATGTACTGAGGAGTGATTTTGCAGTTCACTAGATGATTATGGTTTTAGTTTTCAGAAACTGAGGCTCATAGAAACAAGAAATCTTAAGTACCTGATTTCTTGTAGAATCTAAGATTTATTCAAAGCAGTCTCGCTCCAGAGTCCATGTTCTTTTTTTTTTTTTCCCTGCCACCCCTCCACCAGACAGGGTTTCTCTGTGTAGCTCTGGAAGTCTTGGAACTCACTCTGTAGCCCAGACTGGCCTTGAACTCAGAGATCCACCTGCCTCTGCCTCCTGAGTGCTGGGATTAAAGGCGTGTGCCACCACCGCCTGGCTCCCATCCTCTTTCAAAATGTTTGCTTATTATTATTATTATTATTATTATTATTATTATTATTACTACTATTACTATTAGACAGAATCTCATGTAGCCCATATGACTTCTGCAATCGAGTTTGAAGTGAAACCACTGAAACCCCCCATGGGTAGAAAGAAAGGTTTATTGGGACTCAAACTGCCAAGGCTGAAGGCAGAGTCCATGTTTTTAACTCCCTCTTCTTCTCACAACACTGAGCAATTTCCAAAACATTTATAATGCTAGGAAGTCATATTTAGAACATAAATGACTAGCCTTAGGTACTACCCACATCTTGGCCTCACACCGCCTATGGTGGGAAATCTCAGTCACTCCTACCTCTGAGGTAAGTGAGAGACTATGACAGAGATTGTAAACACAGGACCCAGGGCCATCCCAGACCTGTCAGGTAACTTACATTGCCACATCAGTCAGTTCTCTCCTACATGGCAGCTTCCGCCAGTCCCTCACAATCATGAGCTGTTTAAGGCTGATATTCTTTTATTTAAGTATTTTATGTCTGTGTACTACATGCAGGATGGCCCACTAAGGTCATAAAAGGGCATTGGAACTGGAGTTAGAGACCATTGTGAACTGCCATCAAACATGGGTCCTCTGGAAAAACAGCAAGCACTCTTAACAGCTGAGCCAACTCTTTAGCCCCTTAGGCTGATATTCTTACCCCTATTTATTATCAAGACTCTGGTCTGAGCTAAATAAAAACATTTTTTTTTAATTCTTTTTTACCACTGAGCTCAATCCCCAACCCCATAAAAACATTTATAAATGCTTTGAGTCAGTGAAATCTACTCAAAGCAAAGCAAAACTTCTCACATAATTATAGAATAATTTTTTTGTACACTGTGAAGATTTGTCACTTAGGTTGATTTAATAAAAAGCGGGGGAGGGTGAATAGCCAATAGCTAGGCAGAATTTTTGGGAGAGACAGGACGCTGGGAAGAAGAAAGGTGGAGACAGAAAGTCACCAGACAGACGGAAAAGAAACAGCGTGGGCAATACAAAGTAAAGGTAATAAAGCCATAAGACAAAAAGTAAATTGATAAAAATAGGTTAATTTAAGTTGGAAGAGCTGGTTAGTAACATTTGTAAGCTAAGCTTTAATTGGCCAAGCTTTAATAATTAATAAAACATCTCTATGTGGTTATTGGGAGCTGGTAGGCGGGACAGAAAAATCTGCCTTACAAATGGTGTGTTACAATACAGCACAGACACATGTCCACATGGAAAGCTTATTTTGGGGATAGGGGTGAGGGAATGGAGGGAAGGAGAAAGGGGAAAGAGGGGGGAGGTGCACCTTGTGGGAATAGGAGAGAGGGAGGGAAGGAGGAGGAGTTTTCTCTTAAAGTGGGCTTTACATAAGATGACATCAGGACACTGGGAGGCCGGGGCATTGTCTGCTTATTTCCAGGATTCCAAGGAGTGAGTCTGAATGCTCACATGGTGACCAATGTGGGGCCACATATAACTACATAAGACCTGAGAAAACTTTGTAAAAAGGTTCTAAACAACCAAACAAAGGAGTCAAATGCAGCTTCCTAGTCTCATGTCTTATGCTGGCTGCAGTGCTGGAGGCACCAGGATGCATGAGCTAAGCCTCATGGCGGGTTTAAGGTTTTGCTCATGCAGACAAAAAAGGTTACTGATACGCAGTAAAACAAATTCAGATGGGGGAAAACTCTAAACAGGCCACAGTGTGTTTAACATTGTGCATAGGCTTAAGGGGAAAAAAAGGGTATAGAATAGCTGCTGAGAAACATTGAATTATAGAAACTGTTGAATTAAACCAATCTATATATTTTTTAGATGTCTTAACTTAAAATTGGAAGTCAATAAATATGTTGTATTGAAAAGAGGTTATGGTTTTGTTTCTATAGAAAACAAAAGGTTATGGATTAATTCAAAGTTAAAGAGGGTCAGGTTTGATCAGGGGACACTCCCTGAAAATCCTGGCTATAGACATTAAAAACAAAGCAAAACAAAACCTAAAACAACTACAAGACAGGTAATGTATATTTTGCCTGCTCAAACATAAAATAAAAAATCATCTTTAACTGATTTATACACACTGCATTTCATTCTTGTGTTAATGCAAATATATATGTTACTTTTGAAAATGTGTGTGTTTTCAGAACAAGGGGGCCAGACACCAATGAAAATAGGTGACCCAGGTGGTCGGGCATCTCAGAGTGCCCCTGTTGCCGTTTCCTCAAAGTTTGGCATCCAGAACAGCTTTAAGGCTGCTGGCTAAGATGGTCCAGCCCCACAGACTGTTCTAGCCAGGACTGCAGATAAGCCTTGGACTTTCCCTTCGCACAGAGACTGGACAGCAAGTGAACAGCTAGCTCTCCCAGGACTTGAATATTACCCCAATTTCTCAGGGTCCCTAGAGATGCCGTCACCCCCCTCCACGCCAGACAACAGGATGCAACTTAGAAAACACGATGCCTACATTCCCAAGAGGTGGGATGGGAGTTTTTTGGTCATTGAATGGGTTATGGATATTTGTCATCATTTGGGGGGTGGGGGTGGCTACAAGTATTTATTGAAAATGGTAAGGAAAACCGTTGAAGAAAGGAGAATAGATTCAGGGATCTCATTCTGAAAAGAAAAAGGGGGTATAGAAATAATAGGATAAGGGGCTGGGGATTTAGCTCAGTGGTACAGCACTTGCCTAGCAAGCACAGGGCCCTGGGTTCAGTCCTCAGCTCTGGGGAAAAAAGAAAGAAAGAAAGAATAGGATAAAAGGGTAGATTATTGAGTTGAATCTACTTTTAAACTAAAAAAGCAACTACTAGTCTTAAACATTTTACATTGGTATGGATTTTTTATATACAAATTTAAGGTTATTTTGTTATATATGTTCCTACTCTTGTTTAGGTATTTCTGTATATTAATACAAATTTCAGGTTATTTTTGTTAGAACATCCTGTACCTGCATTGCTTTGGAAAGGAGCTCTCCTTTTGCGTTCTGCTGGTGTTTGCAGCGGCTGCTCTTTAGCACGTGGTTCCTCCCGGTCCACTCGCATCTTCTCTTTTTCCTTGGCATGCTGGTCAGTCTCCATCGGCTCCTCATTTTCCTCGGACTTGTGCACTTCTACTAAGGACACCCTGGACATACTGAAAATGCCATGGACGTTTACCCGAACCTGGACTTTCACGTTTGAGCTGGAGCCCTCAGACTGTGGAGTGACTTTCTGAACTGAAAACTGAGTGATAGCTGGATCTGGATAGGGCAAATCCTGAGGAGATACAGTAGGCCTCAAGAGTGAAAGGTTCCTTTCTCCAAGTCTCACCTTTTATTTGCCCTGTCCAGACTGATCAGAATGCCAAGGAAAAAGAGAAGATTCAAGAGGACCAGGAGGAACCACATGCTACAGAGCAGCAGCCGCAAACACCAGCAGACCTACATTTCTACTCTTGTTTAAGGTATTTTACATTCATTGTACAGTCATTTAACAATGTAATATAAATTTCTAGTCCTTGAAAGTTACTATTACAAACTATTTAGGATAATAAGGAAATACAGGTTAGTAGTTAGTCACCTATCACAACCAAACTTGTAGTTACTATGTTTTCATGGTCAAACAGAGATATATTTGAGATAGACAGGTGGTCTTCAAAAACTTCAGAGACCCTCAGAATATGGTATTTAAGATGTTTCAATAATATAAGGTCTTTATGACAATGAGACATGTCTGCTCCTAGGAGCACCAATCCACTTCAGAGACAATAAAGGGCATCAAAGAACCTCCATAGGGAGTATGCGTTCTTTGTGGTAAAAGCTAGCCACTAGGCAAAGAAACTGCCCTTGCCTCAGCTGCTGACAGAATGCTGTCCAAATTGTACAAGCAGGACACAAAGGAAAGTGTCTGCCAAACATTGCAAAGACAAGGTAGGACAGTCCTTCAAAATTCCTGCTTCACAGAAAAATCTATCAGATATCCTAGGCCTGTAGGCTGAAGATGGATGCTCCAACATCTAAGAGGAACCTTGGATGACTGTCCAGACAGCCAGATGTGTCTGTCCTTTATTTTAGTTTTGGAAGTTGCTTGCTCTGCACTTCCTGTTTACTTAGGTAGTATATATCCTTCTGGGAGAGGAAGCATCATGGGTAGTACAGAGTAAAGGTAATAAAGCCATGAGACAAAAGGTAGATTGATAAAAATGGTTAGTTTAAGTTGTAAGATCTAGTTAGTAACAAGTGTAAGCCATTTTCTGAGCTTTTATAATTAATAAGGAGTCTCCATATCTTTGTTCATTTGGGAGCTGACAGGCAGGCAAAAAAAAAAAAATCCACTACACATAGTTAATTGCTACATCTTCCTAAGATGTGCTTCTGTGGAGAAAAATGGAACCCTTAGGCATTACTGATGTAATAAGGTGCAGCCACTATGCAAAACAAAATGGTAGATTCTCAAAAGATGAAAAATTAAATTATATGACCTAGTAATCTCACATCTAGGCATGCGTCCAAAAGACAAAGTCTTAAAGAGGTATCAGATCACATTATCCCAAGATGTGGAAGCAACCCACATGCACATTGAGAGATAATAAAGAAAATACAAATATTATTCAGCCTTTAAAAAAAATCTGGTCCCATGCTACAACATGAATGAACCTATTCTAAATGAAATAAGCCTATTACAAATGGACAGGTACCAAATGATTCCATGTTTGTGAGATAGCAGCTGTCACTGAAATCATGGGGGGAAAGGCAAAATAGGAATTAATAGAGCCTACTAGTGGGCATATCCAACATTGAAACTGCAACATGACACCACCTACAAAGTCCATGCTCAAGAACTTCACAATTGAGTATCGTTTTAAAAGGCATTATGAATGAGTTCCAGGATACCTAGGGCTACCCAAAGAAACCTTGTCTTGACAAAAAAAAAAAAAAAAAGAAAAGAAAGTATTAAAAACAAAATCTTATAATGGGCCCTCAAGCTGGTGAAGATGTTTACCTACAAGCTTGACCCACACCGTGGAGGAATGCATCCTGTTCTTGCAAGTTGTCCTCTGACCCACATGCACACCCACACACAGACATACACAAAATACATATTAAAAATGTAAATCTCAGGGCTAGAGAGGGTGTAGCATTGAAGAGTTCTTCCTATTCTTCCAGAACACCCGAGTTCAGTTCCCAGCACACACATCCTATTGCTCACAGCACCTATTAACTCCAAAACTCCAACTCCAAAGGATCCAACACACTTTTCTGGACTCCATGGGCACCCAAACACACTGAAACATATACACTGATGCACACACACAAATAAGAAATAAAAATCCTTAATAAAATAATAAATCTCATACTGTTTTAAGTAAATTTGCCATTTTGTTGGGCTGCATTCACAGCTTTCACAGATTAGGTAACTCTGCCAAGAGTGGCATGAAGATTTAAATATAATTAGATGGTGGTGGCAGACACATTTAATTCCAGCACTCAGGAGGCATAGGCAGGCAAATCTCAATGGGTTTGAGGCCAGCGTGGTCTACTGAGGGAGTTCCAGGACAGCCAGGGCTATATAAAGAAACCTTGTCTCACACTAAAGTAAGTAAATAAATAAATAATAAACAAATAAAAATATAAAATAAAGATTTAAATATAGTTAACACCAGCAGTATATACTAAAAGTTATTAGGAAACTAAATTTTATATTCTACTTTTGCCACAATTAACTATATGTTTGTTTGCCCCAGGGAACTTGTGGATTCCTTACCTGCAAAACAAGGGGCAAGAAGCCAAGCAATAAAGTGGAAAGAAACTGCTACAGAAAAACATTCTAAAAGGTGTCTTCAGTGTCTCATGGTGCTTGTGCCGGATAGTTTTATGTCGACTTCACACAAGCTGGGGTTGCTACAAGCTGCAGGAAAACATATGGAATTCAGCTACTATCGCAGAAGCTAGTGCTTGGAAAAGTCAAGGACTTCTCCAAAGGTCAAGCCATGGCTGAAGGAGTCTTGGTGATATTTTAGCTTTTGTGTATATATTAGCTGGTTCCTAAAATGATTTTCTTGCATGCTTCCAAGAACTCCTAACAGTATATTTGTCTAAAATGCCTATCAAGCATCCAGGGCCCTACAAAACAACTCCTGTCTCCTAGGTCAGGCGGATAGCTTTATTTCTTGTGCAATTTAGGGTGAGACCCTTTCTGATACAGCCTTACTAATAAACCCGTAACTTCTTACCTAACCACTTCTAGGAATGTAGACTGAGCACATAGATCCTAGAGGAACGAGATGGAAAATGAGGAAGAGCCAGATGGGGAAGAACAAGATGAGGAAGAACAAGATAGAAACAAGGAGATGAGAGAGGAGCTAAGATGGGAAAGAACTAGATGGATGAGAACCTAGATGGGGCAGAACTAAGAGGAGAGAATTAAAATAGAGCTCAGAGGGGACAGCAAATAAATGCAGAGAGAAGTCAGGCAAGAAAGGAGCTATGCACGAGAGCAGAATAGAAGCTGTAGAGAGAGAACCGACTCAGAATAATAAATTGTATGAACTAAGGGGTTTCATGTACATAGATTCATTTCTTTTCATCAAAGATTAATTATCAGCTGGTTGTAGATTCTTCCCAGACTGGGAAGGGACTGTCAAGGAGTTGGTCCCCCATAGTCCTCGATATCTGGTCATCTGAGAGGAGGGACCTCAATTAAGAAAATGCCTCTAGCCAGGTGGTGGTGACACACACCTTTAATCACAGCACCTGAGAGGCAAAGGCAGGTGGATCTCTGGGAGTTCTTGAGGTCAGCCTGGTCTACAGAGCTAGTTCTAGGACAGCCAAGGCTCCACAAAGAAACCCTGTCTCAAAAAGCAAACACAAAACAAAGAAAATGCCTCCATAAGATTAGGTTGTAGGCAGGCCTATTGTTGGAGGTTTTTGCTCTTTGCTTTTTTCGGGGGGAGGGGCTGCCATCCAGCTCCCAAATAAATCACATATGGAGGCTTATTATTACTTATGAATGCCCAGCCTTAGCTTGGCTTAGTTTCTTGCCAGCTTTCCTTAATTTATCCTAACTACCTTTTGCCTCTGGGTTTTTCCCATTCTCTAACTTCTGTAAATCTTACTCTTACTCTGTGGCTGAACCCTGGAGTCCTCATTCTCTGGCTCCTAGCTCTCCCTTCTCCAGATTCCTCCCTGTATGTATTCTCTCTGCCTACCAGCCCCACCTATCCTTTCTCCTGCCTTGCTATTGGCCAGTTCTTTATTAGACCATCGGGTGTTCTAGACAGACACAGTAACACAGCTTCACAGAGCTAAACAAAAGTAACACACCTTAAAATGATACTTTATTACACATGCCTGTAAAGCATTTTGTCAATTAGTAATTGGTCAGGGAGTGCCCAGCACATTGTAGGTGGTGCCATCCTTGGGCTGGTGGTTCTTAGTTCTATAAGAAAGCAGGCAGAGAAAGCCATTGGGATTAATCCAGTAAGCAGTTTCTCCTCCATGGCCTCTGGATTAGCTCCTGCCTCCAGGTTCCTGTATGAGTTTTGGTCCTGTTTGAGTTCATGCCCTGACTTCTTCAATGATGAACTGTGATGTGGAACTATAAACCAAATAAACCCTTTCCTCCCCAACTTGCTTTGGTCATGGTGTTCATCACAGTACTAGTGACCCTGACTAAGACAGTGCTGGGAAGAATTTCCAAATAGGAGTGTGGACCTGGTTATACACCAGTGTCTCAACTGAGACTGATCATGAATCAAAGTCAGAGCAAAAGAAAATCAGAATGGTCCTACCAATGCCTACAATTCAGTCTTGAACTACCTCTGTCCCAGGTTGATGAAGTTCCAATATTCTGCCTGCCAAAAATAAATCTTTGGTAAAGGAGCTTTTCAAATTTTTTCCTACATAATATCTGGTACCCTACCAATAATTACCACATATACCAAGGAAAAGAACGAAAACAAAAATGAAAAGAGGACAGTGAAAACATGCACACATGCCCAGATGTCCTGGTCATTAGCTGGACTCTTTAGAACAGCTGTGATTAATATGGTCAAGACATACAGGGCAGAATGGAGGCTTTCACTGCACCGTAGGATTTTAAAATAATCATAGAGAGCCCACTAGGAACATTTCAACCAAGACCACAGTAGACGCCAGTGTGCATCCACCAAGATGATGGCGAAGGCAGTTGAAGCGCTGGTGAGGAGGTGGGGTACCAGAGGTGGGGTACCAGAACTCCACTTTGGTGCTAGCAGGGTGCTGTGCACTTTGAGAAACATGGCAGTCCTGCAAAGGGTTAAACAAAATTCCCATACAACAATGCAGAACTTCTGGCCAAGAAAAATTGTATCAGCACAAATAATTTACATGAATGAATATTCACAGGCAACATTATTCATAGTAACCCCAAACTGGGAAGAACTCAGTTATCCATCAATTTATGAAGGGGTGAGTGTTGTAGGATCATACAGTGAAATACTAGTCAACAGTAAAAAGGAATGAAGCAGTATTTGTTGTGATTTCTGTTACGGGTTTTTGTTTTGTTTGACTATAAGCCACAATGGTGACTTTCTAGAGCTACGAGGTACAATCAAAGTGAGTAAAACACAAGTTCATTATTCTTGGATCTCAAGAAGGTTGGAGGTGCTGGCAGGAGGCTAACAGATCTGCTGAGAGCAGGAAACTTAACTAGCGGGCAAGAAAGAGGCAGAAAGGAAGGAAATTGGGCTGAAGAAGTGGTTCAGTGGTTGAGAGCACTTGTTGCTCTTGCAAAAGCCCTGGGATTGGCTCCAGAACCCATATGGTTACTCGAAACCATCTCTAACTTGTTCCAGGGAACCTGATGCCTTCTTCTGACCTTCATGGGGACCAGGCACACACATGGTACACATATACACAACACTCATAAAATTAAATAATTTTTTTAAAAAAATTAAATCTTTGGTAATGAAGAAATTCCACGGAGTCTATCTGATAATCAAAGGGATTTAGTCTGGATTAACTCACAACAAGCACAAAGGAGCTGGTCTTGGGATCCAGGAGGGGTGGGGCTCAGTCCAACGCAGTCTCTCTGGAGAACTCTGCCTTGATCTGCAGCACCAGCATCCAAGACCACGAGGTAGTCAAGAGAGAGCAAGCAATCTAGGTCTTAAGGGGTCCCTGTCTCGGTGACTCCCCGGGTGGGGGCAGGTACCTAGCAGTTTCTGCTGCCTACTAGGGGCGGTGCTTTAGGGTACAGACAACCACTCCTACCTTGTGGTGCTGTGTTTGTTAGAATGTGCCCACGGTCATATTTTAGACTTCACTGAGGGCTTATGTGTAAGCCAATTGAGTCAATCAAATGCCCCTCTCTCCAAGGACCTCTAAGTGCCAAGTTCCACCAACAGAACACTCTTAACTGCCATAACTTCTGAACCCTGCCCCAACTCTGCAGAGTAAAAGACCCAATCTCTGGACAATGAAATCCCATCAATCTCTACCCTGGAAAGCTCTACCCTAAGAAGTTCCACCCCCTTCCCAATAAACCCTATATAAGCCCTATATCCTGTTCAGTTCTCTGCTGTATTTCATCCAAGGAGAGGCAGCCTCCTGGTCTTTTTCCCCTTCCAATAAATCTCGTGTGTGAGGTTTGTTGTGCAGTGTGACTTTGTGGTATTCCTTGGCTCCCTGCTGCCAGGATACCTTTCCATCCAACCTGTAATACTTATATTGGATGCTGTAACTCAGATAGGCTCTCTAGTGCCTGCATTTCCCCTCATGGTCTAAGCTTGCACTGGGACCCTATTCCTCATCTTCAATCTACCCACAACAGACTCACCTTCTGGCTCAGCACTCCATCCACCAGCAGCAATTGGGTAAGTTTTCCCTTTGGTCAGTGTAAATGTTTCCCTGAGTCTGAGGAAGTAACTGTTGAGTCTCTGGTACCCTTTTGGTACTCTTGGAAACAGAGGTACTGTTAGGATCTGCAGATCACCCCATAATAGACCATCATTCCTATATTCAAAAGCAAGAGCATTTATTTCTTGAGAGAAGAGTTCCTGCATGCAGGGGTCAGCCACACAACAAAATGGTGATGACCCCCAAAGAAGCCCAAAGGATCCTTTTATAGACAACCAGGAGGGGATTAGGTCATCCCAAACATGCTTGGCCAAGCAAGCGGCAGCCACAATAATATATTTCTGATTGGTTGGGGCTGTAAGTGCTGAATCAGTCTGCTGTGCAATATCTCCCTCATCTGCCTAATCAGAAATGAAAACTGAAACAAAAAATGAGACCTAAACAGAGATTGAAATTTAACTGAAACTCAGAGTTAGCAGAGGCCGGGGCCGGGTGAAGCCCACCATGGTGCTACAGTGGCTTCTCATTCCTCCTGTCTCTGTGTCAGGGCCCGGTGGGTCCTGACCTAGTGGTTTGTACTGCTGTCTTAGGACCAGCAGCTGCACTATGGAGATCCACTTTCTTTCTTTTTTTTTTTTTTTTTTATAAACTTGACCAGAGCAGTGATTATACAAAGTCCATAAATTAGGGCCAGCATTAGAAGGACCAAGGCACCGACCAAGGCAGATGCCAGAGTCATTAGCCAGGGTGACCAGTTAAAGAGCAACTCATATCATCCCTCATTTCATTGTTTTTCTAGCTGTCTATCATGTAGTCTTTTTTCTGAGGAGGGTCATAGAGTCTTTGATAACATCTGAGTGGTTGGCATAGAAACAACATTGTTCTTCTAGAGTCAGACAAAGACCTCCTTGTTGTAGGAACAAGTCTGGTCCCCTTCTATTCTGGAGTACTTCTGCCAAGGAAGAGAGGGACCCTTCTAGGTGGGTGATGGATTTTTCTAGCGTGGCTGTCTCAGCATCTATAGACATACTTAAGGATCTATAGTTCTGGTCCTGGAGAATGAAAGCTGACGTTCCATTACCTGTAGCCCTGGCCTAGCCCAGGCCTAGGAGGGAGGATGGCCATGAAAACCTCTTGTTTGGCCTGCTCTGATGGTGCTACCAGAAGATCTCCTCTTTGGGGTAATAGGTTATCTTGGGGACTGATGGCACCAAGACACAGAAATCCTGAGTGTCATTCAAAACTTGGGCCTGTTACACAGGGGGTTAAGCTGGTGGTGAAAGCCCACTAGGCATCACCTGGAATTAAGTACCCTGTCCCTGTTGGACTCTGAGCCTCATTGCAGAGATTGGCATAGTTTGGTGGAGGCCAGCCTATGCCGAGGCCATTCCCTGTCACAGACTGTAAGGTGAGCCTCTCTTTGCTTGATTATTTCCATCTGCTTGATTGGGTGTCAGAACAGTCAGTACAGTCTCCCTTAGTAAGAGGGGATTTTGTATCCAGGGAAAGACAGCAAGTTTTAGTGAGACTGGGCTTGGAGGCATTTAAAACCAAATAGGTAGCTGTTAAAAGATTTAAAGGTCTTAGATTGGAAGGCAAGTCAATGGGAGCAGGCATGGGTCTGACTGGGCTTACTACCTTCTATTGGGGCTCTGGGGCTGCCATGGCTATAGGGACTGGATGTCTAATTGCAGGGTATAGTGGCATTTTATTTGTGCTTTAACAAATAAAAGTTATCTGGTGATCAGAGAACAGAGCCAGCCACTAAATTAGACATAGAGACCAGGCAGTGGTGGCACACACCTTTAATTCTATCACTCGGGAGATCTCATGCCTTTGAACTCAGATGGATCTCTGTAAATTCAAGGCCACACTGGGAACAGAGTCAGTCATGGTGGCAACGCATCTTTAATCCCAACACTTGAGATCTCATGCCTTTAATCCCAGGAAGTAATATGGCAGGACACAGAAAGATATATAAGGCATGAGGAGACAGAAACTCGCACTCTTGAGGCTGAGGATTTCAGTCAGTTTCGTGGAGTTGGTGAGGTAATAGCTGGTGGCCGTGGCTTGTTCTGTTTCTCTGATCTTTCAGCTTTCACCCCAGTATCTGGCTCCAGGTTGTTTTGTTTGTTTGTTTGTTTTTGTTTTTGTTTTTAGTAAGACCTTCTAAGATTCGTGTTACAGTAGGGTGACTAATACTCCCATATTTACGGGTGCCATTCTGGCCTTGTCCTATAGCCTTCAACCCCAGGTTTTTCCTGACGTCCAACTAGAGGTCTTCTTGCCAGCATTGGTGAATCGAATCAATACTGGATTGCATGCCCCCTTTCCAACAAGCCCAGGGTGACAGGCTGGTTCATATGCCCTTTGTACTCTGATAAGGTCCCCGGTCTTTGGGGCTTCCCATCAGGTGTGACCCGTGGAGACACAATTCCATGAGGCATAGATATAACCATTTGTCCCCCCCCCCCCCCAGGTCCTTTCCTGGGCCTTAGTTATATCACGTCCAGGGCAAACATGGAAATGGAGATAATGTTTTTGAATAAACAAGTCAGTGTAGACACACCCACGCAACACCTGGTTCACCATTTCTGCTAAAAGTGCCCCCAAGTCAAGGTACAGATCAGGAAATCAGGTCCCTAAGGGAGCAGAATGGGTGGTCTGATTTAGGACCTTCTCCAAGTCTGTATTGATGACCTTCCAAGTGAGGTTAAGGGGCTGATGGGGGTTTTGGCACCCTGTGGGGGCCTGATTGGAAAACCCCAGCAGACATGAACCAAGGAAGCTGAGGAAGCATAGAGCAAGCTCATCACTGACCTGGTTCAATGACTTTTTGGATTCTTAATTTGAGGGTCCTGTGGGTGTGTAATGGCCCTCCCTAGTCCAGGGCTGGCCTCCTCTGGGGCACTGTCTTCAGGATGGTTGTGTGGATCTTCAGATTTCATGTGGGAGTAGTATATCCAGGCAGGGACCCCATCTACTTTGATAGTGTGGACATTGTCAGGATGATAGTGGAGGATCCCTTCCAGCCAGGCCCCAAGGACCCTTTCAGTGTCTTTTGATAATCGACAAGTCCCCTGGCCAGAACCTGTGAGGAACAGGCAGAGACGCCTTCTCGTAGACAGCACGTATTTGGGGCCAAATCTGTTTCTGCACCTGGAACAAGACTTGTAGAGAGGAGAGAAATTTTTGGTCATTAAATATCACTAACAATTCTGCCTTAAGACTGGGTAATAAGGGTGGGGGTCTGGCACACATTATTTCTATCAGGGTTAAGGAGTGTGTAAGGAGAATTTCGAACCTAAAAAAAGAGTGAAGGGAAGGGGGGTACCCAGTGTGAGGTTTGTTGTGCAGTGTGACTTTGCAATATTCCTTGGCTCCCTACTGCCAGGATACCTTTCCATCCAAGCTGTAATGCTTACATTATATATTGGGTGGTTTAAAGAAAACACTAGCCAAAGAATTTTTTTCCAAGATGCTAAAATGGTATACTATTAGTTTTTATGGTTAGTAGCTATCAAGTATGTTGGATTTGAGTCACTGGGATGAGAAACAGGTGGACTATATCATAAAACACGACCAGAGAAGAAAAGTTTTGTGTGGGCCAAAGGCAACAGGGCACAACAGGGTTTCAAGTAACTTCTGTTAAGCCCCAAAATGGATGTCAGTGCAACAAATGTACCAAATGAATTATGGCATTGATACAATACTATGGCCTGAATCAACCTTGAGAATATTATGCCAAGTGAAGGAAGCCTGTCAGGAAAGTGATAAAGTATGACTCACACAAGTCTATAATAGGTAAGTCAGTAGCAAGAGGAAGTTGATTTATTGTGTCTAGGACTGAAATATTTTGTTGATGCAGACATCTACTAAGGTGTATATTTTGGGGAGGGTGATAAACATTTTGATTGGTACCGGCAGGATGGCTTGGTACATAAAGGCACTTGTCTCCAAGTTTGATGGCCTGAGTTCAATCCAGAGGTCCCCATGGTGGAAAGTAAGAACTGATTCCCTGCAGATGGTACCCTGATTCTGCCAAGGAAAGAAGGAATGGAGGGAGAAGGGAAGGGGATTTTTTTGTTTTGGTTTTCAGAGACAGGGTTTCTCTGTGTTTCCCTGACTGTCCTGGAACTCACTCTGTAGACCAGGCTGACCTTGGACTCACAGAAATCCACCTGCCTCTGCCTTCTGAGTGCTGGGATTAGTGTCTGCCACCACTGCCCAGCTTTTTTTTTTTTTTTTCTTAATTTTTAGGTTCTAATTCATTGTGATGATGGTTGTTTAACTGGGGCGCGGGGCGGGGGAACAGTGCATTATATGTTTAGTGAATGGATTACATAGTGATTTATATATTAGATAAAACTGGTATTGTTTTGTATTGTTATATTTTTGAGACAGGTCTTAGTGTGTTATACAGGCTGGGTTATCCATTCTTACCATTAGTATTCACCATTATATCGGCCTAACAATGTAATATGACAAGAAAAAGAAATAAAAGGCACACAGAATGAAAAAAGAGATAAATTCATCTTTATTTGAATATAACATGATTTAAAGAATCTGTTTTTAAAGCTGCTAAAGGTAGTGAGTAGATCTAACTATTACATGGCATAAGACATACCAACAAAATTTTATTTCCCTATGTTAGCACTGAATACTCAATTTAGCTAGGCATCATGGCTCACATCTGTCATCATAGCACTAAGGACGCTGCGGCAGGAGGACTGACCTGAGTTCAAGGCCAATTGGGTTAACCCATCTGGAAAAAAAAGGAAAAGCTGAAAATTTAAAGATATCCAGAATATTATCAATAACATAAAATGCTTGTGATAAGTTAAACAAAATTTTTCCTAAAAGTATTATATACTGAAGTCTACAAAACACTGCTGGGAATAAACTGGCAGTGGATAAGAGATATATTGTAGTTCTTTGCCCAACTGTCTTTGTGAAGATAAAGTAACTTCATTTTACATGAGAAGTTTTGTAAAGAGCTAATTCTATTGCTTGATACTGATTAGTTGTTCATGATACATAGTTTTCCTGCAAAACAGCAATGAGTGAAATAAAGGGTTAGAGGGAAAAACTGAAAATAGAGAAAAAAACTCACAGTGTATTAGATGCCACTTAATGAAACTTGTACTTAATTGGTTAGTTGTTTTAATTACAATTTCAAGTCATATAGATACAGAAATTCTACTTTTTTTCCAGAACAAACATATGTGTCCTTATAAGACAGTGGAGGAGACATCTGATGTTAACTCTTGAGCTTTTTACTTCTGAGAAGAGTCAATGCTTTTGCCCTTGTCCTTCACAGTCTGGCATTCATCTGGGTCATTAGCTTCTCCAGTTTGATTGCGAGGGCAATGTTTCCTTTAATTTTCAGTTTTCCTGACATGAATGCCATGGTTGGTTTTAGTTTCCCTAAAATGAGAAATGAGGCAGAGAATGCAGCATTAGTGCCCTGAGGGGTGGGCCACTTCAAGAACGTGCATTCTAAGAAGAATTTCCCAGTTATATAAATCCCAGAGCACAGGAATTTCTGTTACAGCATTGCATATTACTATCCAGGGAATCTCGTTCCTGACTTGGATGTTAACAATATCCTATCATGCAGAAGACAAAGTAAGAAACAGTCTTCAGAAAGCTAAAGATGATACATTTATACATATTCTGGTTACAGCACTCTAAGGAAATGAATTCTGGTATGTAAATAGTATGTTATTTAATTTTCCAATCTGTTGTAGCTCATTAAACTCTTTAACTATTGCAAGCTTAAATTCAAGAAATCAAATGGTACAAAAATGTCTAAAATATTTACAAATGATTATTAAGCTGGGCATGGCAATACACATCTTGTAACACCAACACTTGGGGGCTAAGTCAGGAGGGTCATAAGTTTAAAACCAGCCTGAGCTAAACAGTGACATTGTGTCACAACAAACAACAACTAAGACAATTAAATATATAGCATTTAGGAGCTGGGGAGATGGCTCAGTGGGTAAAGTACTTGTTGCACAAGTGTGAGGACCTCAGTGCAAATCCTCAGAACCTAGGTAACACTGGGCACTATAGTGCACATCTGTAACCCTAGTGTTCATGCTTTGAGATGGGAGGCAGAGAGAGAATCATAAAAGCCTGTGGACAGCTTGCATGGCATATATAGCATTGAACAAAGACACCCTGTCTAATTATGGAAGGTGAGAACCGACACCCAAGGCTGTGCTCCCAGGCCAGTTTGAACTACATGAAATCCTGTTGTAAATTAAGGGAGGCTGGTGGTTCACCGACCCATTCATTAGAAGGTCCCTTAGAACGGCAGAGTGATTAAGAGCAACGGCCACCTTCATGATGGCTCAGTGGATAAAGGCACTCACTGGGCAAGCCTGACAACCTGAGTTGGATCTCCAGGACTCACATAAAGGTGGAAGGACAGAAGTTACAAAATATCCTGATCTCTAGAAGTGCACCATGGCATGCACATGCTCCTCTACCCCCATCATACATACCCACACCCATCCACCTCCCTACACAAATAATAAATTACGTTTAAAAATAATTAAGAGCAAGAGTTCTGGAGACAGCTTGGGTTTAGATCCCAGCTCCAACATCTACTCACTCAGTATCTGAGCTAGGGATTACTACTTAATTTATCAGAATCTCAGTCACCATCTCTATAAAATGATGAAAATTGTTTTTCTTTTTCTTTATGTGCATTGGTATTCTGCCTGCATGTATGTCTGTGTGAGAGAAACAAACAAAAGCTGAGCGGTGGTGGCACACACCTTTAATCCCAGCACTCTGGAAGCAGAGGCAGGCGGATCTCTGTGAGTTTGAGGCTAGCCTGATCTATGGAGTGAGTTCCAGGACAGTTGAGGTTACTTGCCTCAAAAAAAAAAAAGAAACAAACAAACAAACAAAAACAAAAACAAAACTAACATTTACTGAGCGTTGCTATTTAATCTCTAGTAAAAAATAGTTTTTGATACACCAAACTACTATAAATGACTGGAAGCAAAATTTCATGAAGATGTTATAATGTACAATTTGAAAAGATCAAATATAATAATGGTATAGTTTTGCTTTATAAGCATATGGAGATATATATATATATGGAGATAAATAAATAAATATATATATGATTCTAACCCAATTAATTGATGGTCCTCTTTCAATGGTATAGTAAAAATAACGGTCTTAATTTTGAGGTGCTTCTTCTAAGTTTTGTTCAATGAACACTTACTACTACTGTAAAAGTTAAACAGGTAGGGAAGGTTTGGTGGGTAGGAGTGCTTGCCACACAAGCTGGAGGGCTTGAATCCCCAGCACCTGTGTCAAGAACTCGGCATGTCTATCACATGCCTGTAACTCCAGAGCTGTGAGGGTCTGAGATGGGAGGACTGTTGGGTCTGCTAGTGGGCAGCCGAGCTCCAGGTTTCAGGAGACCCTGTCAGAAGGGAATACGGAAGAACACGATAGAGCAGGGCACCAGATCTCCTCGTTTGGCCTCTACATTTGTGTAGATGCTTGGGTGTTTGCCCCTGACCACACATAAGCGCAGAGACCACACACAGTAGCTAAACTTTGGTCACTGGGTTCGTCTACAATGTAGCCCCCACTAGCTCCCTTCTTAGAACTGGAAGACAGGACCTGGAGAGCAGAGAATATACCGATACTGTTTAACAAGATTTTAAAAGAACAAACATATGAGTCACGCTTTCTGATTCATTACATGAAAGACTTTCATATTTGAATATTGTAATGCCTTAATTGAGAGTACTGTTCCTAACTTCTTGGAGTTTGTGTTAACTTGCCAGTTTGAGTGTATTCTAAGAGAAGAAAATAGAGCAAATCCGCCTTAGACTGACTTCGGCATTTTTAGAGCTAACTGGGCAGAACATAAAATCATGCAGAGGATTCCCTGGAATAGAGAATCCACAAAAGCAAGGTCCCGGGGCACGAGGAAGAGCTGGCTTGGCTCCTTCACGGCTTCTGGTGAGGTGGAAGCATGACTTGACTTTATAAGTGAGCTACTGCTGACCTGAGCCTCCAGCGACTGCGCTTTGCAAGTTCAGTACCTTACTTAGGTCAGGTAGAATGAAGCCTACCTAGTAATCCTTTCTGACCATCTCTTTGTTCCCAGCTTCTCCTACCGTCCGTCTCCATCTGTCAAATGAGGTACAAGTGGCAGCTGAGACAACCTAAGCACATCAGCCTCCCCAAGACTATGTGCTTTTCAGCAAAGACCAGCACCCATTTTTAGGAACGTTTGTGAACCCTGACTATCTGGAAAACGAGAAAGTAGAATATCCAAGGTTTTTCATTTAAAACAAGTGAGCTAAGAGACTTGAAAACGTACCTGAAAACATTTTGACAAAGTTATCGGTGGTCATACTCATCACCACGTCTGCCCGATCAGCAGGCTCTCCATGTCCAACTTTCCCACCCTTGTTCTTCAGGTCAAGAAACCATGTGCCACCATCTTCACCTGCACAGGTAAATATGTGGAAATAAGCACATCATTCCTACAGTGTTAACAATCTTCTAACGTGGCCCCTGGTTAAAATCCTCAGGCTGCCATTGAACTCAGCACTTCTATGGTCCGAGTACAATGCTAGGTGTTCTGGAGACCATTCAATAACAAAAAGCAAAGCCAGGTTCTTCTCCAAAGAGGAAGCAGAGGTGATGTAGGTTTGTTAACAGAGGGACAGCAAAGCTGGAGTAGTGGAATTCACACAGAAGTTACAATAGTGCTTAAGAGGGGCTGGAGTGAAGGAAATGGCTTGGTGTTTACTGGACATAGCACTTCAGTTTGGAGATGGACGATGGTGAAGAAAACAGGCAGTTGAGGTGTTTCTAAAAGAAAGGCGTGGTCAACAGCCTCAGATCCTGCAGAGGAGTTACAGGGAGGGGGACCAAGACCCATTGGTGGCACAGCCATCATCTAGGACTGTGTTCAAAACACATTCTGTAGAACGAAGAAAAAGTAGAGGGACTATGTTCAATAGAGTAAGCTGAAGATAAAAGGGCATATGGCTCTGAAAGAAATAGACAGGGAGCGTGGCTTGGGGTTCTTGTTACATTCTGTTTCAATGACAGAACATAGTTGAGGACATTAAAATAAGCGCTAGAAAGGAGGCTGCAGGGTGCACACGCTGAAGAAGAGACACAGTCGGCTGAACAGCTCCTAAGGAGGCTAGAGGATATGGGACCTATACCTCTGACACTGCTAGTGTCATCCACAAACTACTCTACTGTCACCATCTGTCAGAAATGGAGACACGCAGATGCCCTACCTACTGGACCACACGCTCCATCTGAGGAAGAGTCTAGGGAGTTAATCAAGCTTGGGATGCTCTGATGGAGAGCTAAGCTCTCTCCCATAGTGGAGAAAAGGAGGCCCATGATGGCCAATTTACATCGGATGGCAGGAAGCTGACAACAGAGAAGTCTATGAAGTGCTGCTTAGAACCATCTGAAGAGGGATAACAGATGAATCCCTCCAAGTCCAGCTGATGCTATTGCTTTGATTTTTGTCTAACAAGATTGGGCATCCTTGATGCAACTCTGGGGCAACAAGACAGTCTGATTCATCTAGAACTAAGCCTTTGATAGATAGGTCATGAAATAAGCATGGAAGGTTCAGCAACTTTGGGATATCAGGGGAAAAAAAGACGGAAGCAACAGACAGTGAATTCAGAAATGAAAAGAAAGTAAGAAGGGTAGACTGAGGTATGGCAGAGAACAGCATAAAGAATGACTAAGTTTGCATGTAGTGGAATGAAAGTCGTTCTTAGAACTACCATTAACCTGAGTTACTTTTACCACACAGGAAAACGTGAAGAGTTGGTGGTGGTGGTGGTTTGGTTTTTCGAGATGGGGTTTCTTGTGTAACCAGTCCCGGCTGTCTTGGACTCACTCTGTAGACCAGGCTGGCCTCTAACTCAGAGATCCACCTGCCTCTGCCTTCCAAGTGCTGGGATTAAAGGGTGTGCCACCACCACCCAGTTCATGTGTAGAGGTTTTCATACTGACATAACTCAAACATAAAAATGGTCAGCTGCCCACAACTGATAAATTATTGTATTATATTACCTGTCACAATGCATATGTCCATCTATGTAGGATTTCCTCTCTATTATATATACCAACGAGTTATTTAACACTGAAAGTATATGCTGTGAAAACATATTCTACATGTTTCCATATAAACAAATCTAACTCAAAAAAGACAAATCGATATTTATTTGCTAGTTTCAAGTGTCTATTTCTTTTTCTTTTCTTTTTTCTGAGACAGAGTTTCTCTGTGTAATTTTGGAGCCTGTCCTGGATCTCGCTCTGTACACCAGGCTGGCCTCGAACTCACAGAGATCTGCCTGCCTCTGCCTCCTGAGTGCTGGGATCAAAGGTGTACGCCACCACCGCCTGGCTTGAGTGTCTATTTTCAATAGTCCTAGATATACCTAACGATCCAGGTACCAAAGGCTGGTTTCTTTCAATAAAAATTTTCTTCCCACTGTTTCATAGAAGGCCCAGATCCTCAGACACAACTCTCACCTGAGAGTTCAAACTGATAGACTGCCTGTGTGGCTCTAACGACCTCATCACTGAGAGATTCCTTAACAATTCTAAATGTTTCTTCCACAGCTCCAAAATGTGGTTTTGGTGGTGGCTGTGGCTGTGGCTGCAGCTGCGGTGGTGGCTGTGGCTGTGGCTGCAGCTGCGGTGGTGGCTGTGGCTGTGGCTGCAGCTGTGGTGGTGGCTGTGGCTGCAGCTGCGGTGGTGGCTGTGGCTGTGGCTTCTCTTCTTTTACTTGTGGCACAGGATCTGTAAAATATAATTTACATAAACAGCCTTAAAGCTTTGGCAGTGTAAGACCAAACACACAATTAAAGCAAGACAGACTTGCTACCAAAAAGCCCTATTTGACCAAATGATTTTAAATGCATTAAGTGCCATCTAAAGCATAAGTCTAACTGATAGGAAAAGCAGCCAATCATTTCAGTTATGACTGTGAATGCTAAGAAGCTATCTCTCTTAAAAGGCTGGCTTTGAAAACAGGTGTCAAACAACCAAACCAAACAAAGCCACTGCTAAACAATACAATGATCACACAAAGTAACTCAATTTAAGGGATATTAATTACCCTTTTGGATGGTCCATCTAAGCTATAAAACCAAGTGGTATGAAAGATGGAGAACTACAGTAGTAGCCAAGTAAATATTACTTTGTAAGTAAAATGTATTCACCTAATCCTTCCCCCACATACTGAACCTAAATTCATCCCCCAATCATGTAAGTGACAGGAAAGAACCACCTACCAAGACGTCTACCACTTCTACATATGTGCCCTGCAACACAGGCCCCCATGTGAGCACACACACATCAAGCAGAAAGTAGAGGGGACAAGTCTATTGGAAGAGAGTTGGGGGTGGAGATCCTTTGGGAAAGGAGCCCTGGGTAGGGGAAGGAATTCTGTAGTAGTGCATCATGGAAAGTACATGCTCACAGCTTGGCTCATAAATATGGGAAAGGCAGGGCCTGGAGAGATGGCTCAGCAGTTAAGAGCACTGGCTGCTCTTTTCAGAGGACCTGGGTTGGGTTCTCAGCACCCACATGGTGGCTCACACCATCTGTAACTTCAGGTCCAAGGGATCAGATGCCCTCTTCTGGTCTCAGGAGGCACTAGGTACACACATGGTATACATACATGCAGGTAGGTAAAAACTCACACACATAAATGGGAAAGTTAGCAGAGGCGAAGATGGGCCTAAGTTGGCCTTGTACCATGGTGGTAGCTGAGAGCCGGCAGAGAAAAAAATTCATTAGAAGGACAGAATGGAGCAAATGCAATGAATATGTTCCTGCCATCTCATTACACTAGCTCCAGGATATCTCTTGTAAGAGAACAGATTAGTAAGAATGAACCAATAACCTGATGCTATGAAAACAGTATCATACTGGGGTAGGAGTAAATTATGGTGGAAAAAAAACCAAAGTCTATTTATACAACAGCTTACTATAAAACTCAAAAATTCCTTCACATGAAAGCTATGCTTGTGATGTGTTGATCTCAACAAGCACACCACCATGGAGGAGGATGGAAGCACCGCATCAGGCATGGGGTACAGACGGCCGCCTGGTACCTTCCTCTTATTCTGTCATGAACCTGAAGCTTCTCTGAAACCTCAGGTCTTACAGACACACTGTGTGAAGTGGGTGCCGGAAACCATGCATCACTGGCTTCTTGGAACAAGAGGATAAAGAACAAAAGCAAGTCTGAAGCCAGTAACTTGACAAACAAAAGTACAACAGTGACTGTTCTTTTTTTTTTTTCCCCCCACAGCTGAGGATCAAACCCAGGGCCTTGTGCTTGCTAGGCAAGGGCTCTACCACTGAGCTAACTCCTCAACCCCGACTGTTCTTAATGTAGACAACTGAACAGAAATAAAACTCTAGCCTGGCAGTGGTGGTGCACACCTTTAATCCTAGCACTTGGGAGACAGATGCAGGTGGATCTCTGAGTTAGAGGCTAGCCTGGTCTACAGAACAAGTTCTAGAACAGCCAGGGATACACAGAGAAATCCTATCTCAAAAGCAAACAAACAAACAAAAAACTGTAGAGAATCTTGACATATTACATAATACTGAGGATAAACTTGACATGGGTTTTTCAAATACAGAAGAAAAATGCAAGGAGATGGAATAATGAAGTGTGCTGTTAACTGTAGGGAAAGGGAGAGGGAGCCAAGCTAGGAATGCATGGTGCTGAGAACTCAGAGCAACTGAACATAAACAACCAAAACTATAATAAAATAAAGAAATAAACTAGAAAAGACTAAGGAGGCTTCCTATGTTCCAGCAGGGAGCAGAGATAAGGAACATTAACTCTTGTGGTAAAGAGTAAAACTCCATTAATTAAAAACCATGTACAAGTTTATTATACTCTCTCTCCTGCCTCTCTCTAAAATATATAAATTTGTATCAGATATGTGTATATATTATATATGTGCAATTTATGAATATATATGTATAATACACATATAATGTATGTGTATGTTAATTGTTTTGTTTTGTTTTGGTTTTTGGTTTTTGGAAACAGGGTTTCTCTATGTAGTTTTGGTGCCTGTCCTGGATCTCGGCTCTGTAGACCAGGCTGTCCTCGAACTCACAGAGATCCGCCTGGCTCTCTCTGCCTCCCAAGTGCTGGGATTCAAGGCGTGCACCACCACCGCCTGGCTGTGTGTGTTAATTTTTATCATATATATGTACATATACAGACATATAAATTAATATACACAGTACAAATTCCAGAAGAGGTACAGCTAACAGTTAACAGGGGCTATCATCAGTAGTAGATCCAAAAGAAATGTGAACCTCTCACCAGGAAAATGAAGGCTACACACTGAGCCCTTTGAGTTAAAATACATAGAAAACAGGCAATACATCTGGATATGCACATGAAAAACCATCTGGCAAAGGCAAATTCCACCCCAGGCCAGCTATGCTAACTACTGCCTGTGTAAGTACACCACATGCCTACAGGAGATGTCCATCTTAACTGCTAGTGATGACCCCGGAAAGGCTAGGCAGAGAGAGCTGTGGAACTGACTGCGTCTCTAGCATGCTGTGGAGAAGGCTGCCAAAGGCTGCGCGTGTTCTGACCTCCAGGGTGAGAAGTAAGAGCATCTTGGTAATGGAAACTGCTAATGACAAATCCACCCACCAAAGCTTAATGTCAGCGTCTCACACTCCGCTCTTTAACCCCTCTTGTTCCCAGCCCACAGCCACAAATGACCTTCCAATTGATCCTGGTCCTCCTGTAATTATGCCCAAAGGGAGAGAGTGTGCTGAACATGGCAACTACACATTTAGTCTCTGTGGCAACTCCTCATTACAAATTAATATATGGCACTGCTGGGGAACTTTTAACATTTTAAAGGACGTTTTAGAATTCAGGCTTCAGGGACACCAGTTATGTAGACAGGCTTTGGAACTAGAAAAATGTGAGTCTAAACCCTGGCCCTGCCCCCTGCCAGCTGTGTGAATACAGCTCAGGTCCGGTCCTCAGTGTTAAAGGAGGCAGACAAGAAAAGCTGCCTCAGCATTCAGCACACAGGAGGCACATAATGAATGTGAGACAGCCAATTAAATGGTTCTTGTTTGAAATGGAGAACTTAGATAAACTCAGTTCATGTGTCTCCCGCTGGAAGACGGGTCCAGTCTTAGGGTGTTCCGCCAAAAGCAGGATTTGGGGCCTCTTGCCTTGAAGACCAGATTCAAGGATTTTCTAAGAGTTCTGGGTGAGTTCTGCCGTTCTGTAAGAAATCTTTTGAGAAAAGGATTGATGATCCTGTTTCCTGGGTTTTTCTATCCTGGTGAAACAAGGATCTAACTTTTAAATCGGCAGTCTCTGGACTATAGGGCTATGAGTCACTATTTTCCTTTCAAACGCTTTTTTTATTGTACAAAAGAAAAATTATCCTTTTATTATCTAATTTTTTAACCTCTTCAAAAATTTAGATAAAGCACAGACACAGAAAAAGACATGACTAATCTGGAAATAAAGTTTGGCAGTAAATACATCAAGGTCCTACAGATGTCTTAAAGGCACAGAGAAAATTTGTTCCAAAAAAACTTTTGTTACAGCTGGGGCGTTGGTGGCGCAAGCCTTTAATCCCAGCACTCGGGAGGCAGAGGCAGGCGGATCTCTGTGAGTTCGAGGCCAGCCTGGTCTACAAAGCAAGTTCCAGGAAAAAAAAAAAAAAAAACTTTTGTTATAAAATGTTTCTTGTAATTTGTACCATATCAAGCTGATGAAAGAATATGCTGGCTATACTTTCAGGAGGGGAGGCTAAAATCTTTTTAGATTATAGAAAAATGTCTGCTGTAAATCAAACAGTGAAGGGGAAGATGAATAGGAATCTCACTTACACAACTTAAGAACAGATAAAGATAGGTTTCAGCCAGGCGGTGGTGGCACACTCCTGTAATCCCAGCACTCAGGAGGCAGAGCCAGGCAGATCTCTGTGAGTTTGAGGCCAGCCTGGGCTACCAAGTGAGTTCCAGGAAAGGCACAAAGCTACACAGAAAAACCCTGTCTCGAAAAACCAAAACAAAAAAAATAGGTTTCTTCTGTATCCCAGAATCTAATCAATATTTATATGTATAATTCAGCTATTATTTGATTTAAAAGGGCTTATTGGGAAATGTTATCATTTTTACTATTTTCTACAGAGAACATATTTTCCAGTTTCAAATAACCCTGAACTTTTGAATTATAGCCTGTTTTTATTTTCAAGCTATCTGTGTATTATTTCTCCTGCAGGTGTACATAAAACTTTTTCCTTAAAAAAAGGATAAATACTATAGAATTGTATTACATGAAATATATAGAGACAAATTCATAGAGACAGAAAGATTAGATGTTTTCTCAAGATGAAGAAGAAAGGAATATAGAGCAATGATTTCCTAAGTACAGAATCTCTGTTTTGTGTGATGGAAAAGCCCCACAAATGGACAGTAGT
Organism: Onychomys torridus; assembly: GCF_903995425.1. Classification (NCBI taxonomy): domain Eukaryota; kingdom Metazoa; phylum Chordata; class Mammalia; order Rodentia; family Cricetidae; genus Onychomys; species Onychomys torridus. The sequence goes on along the minus strand of NC_050444.1, from coordinate 80,082,613 downwards.
ATCAGGACATAAGATCATGAATGTAATAAATCAATACAATCAATGTAATTAATGGATATCATATAGTTAATGAATACTGTGAATGTAATCAGTGAACACCACAAATGTAATTAATATCATGAGTATAATTAATATCTTGAATGTAATCCATGCCACTGAATTGTGAACTTAAAAAATGGTTACAATTGCAAATATTATGTTCATTTAAAAAAATAAGGTGGAGCTGGGCAATGGTGGCACACATCTGTAATCCCAGCACTGGGGAAGCAGAGGCAGGTGGATCTCTGTGAGTTTGAGGCCAGCCTAGTCTACAAAGCAAGTTCCAGGACAGCCTCCAAAGCTACAGAGAAACCCTGTCTCGAAAAACAACAAAACAAACAAACAAACAAAAAAGGTGGAATGTAATCACCATACATTATATGTGTGTATGAAATTGAAGACAGCTATGTTCTAAAACAGGAAGTGGTGATGGTGTCATGGGCCTATGAGGATGCTGGACTGAAAACTATCAAATTGTGCAAACAGGAAAATTGTATACTATGTGAACTATTTGTCAATAAAGATTTTATAAAACATTAAAAAAATGTTTCTTGTGATGTGTTTCACAAAACCATGGGTGTTATGCTAGATAGATCACAAGGATTAAGAGGTAACACACACGCACATACGCACGCGCCAATAATTCAAGGCCCATTGTCTCTGAGTTACAAAAACAAAATGAGGTAAGCCCAAAACCTCCTTTGAAATTAACTTCCCAGCTGGGTGGTGCTGGCACTCACCTTTAATCCCAGCACTTAGGAGGCAGAAGCAGGTGGATCTCTGTGAGTTCAAGGCCAGCCTGGGCTACACAGAAAAACCTTACCTCAATGCCGCACCACCCCCCCACAAAAAAAAATTCTCTTCATAAAGTAGTCACATAGTAAAATCATGTTAGATATACTCTAATAGGATGCATCTTCCTCCCAATATCAAAGACAGCTATCAAGGAAAAGAAACAAAACTTGAGGGACAGCTACAATAACAGAAGTCTTTCTAGATTTCCAGAATTTTACACAATGTATTTAAGTTACAGAGTAGTTTAGAGCAGTAGTTCTCAGCTGTAGGTCACAAGCCCTTAGTGGTGGTGGGGAGGATTAAACAGGTATCAGATACCCTGCATATCAGATATTTACATTATGATTCGTAACAGTAGCAACATTACAGTTATGAAGTAGTAATGAAAATAATTCTATGGTTGGAGGGTCACCACAACATGAGGAACTGTATTAAAGGGTTGCAGTGCTAGGAAGGTTGAGAACCACTGGTTTAGGGGCAGAGGGCAAAAATATCATTGTTATAGCATCAACTCTATGTTTTACAAGAAAGTCAGTTAATGTTTGTATTTTTATATTTAAAATATGGCTTGCCCAGACATGGTGGTACATGCCTTTAATCCCAGCACTTGGGAGGCAGCAACAGATGAATCTCTAGGAGTTCAAGGCTAGCCAAGGTTACACAGTGAGACCCTGTTTCAATGTGTGTGTGTGTGTGTGTGTGTGTGTGTGTGTGTACTCTAGAATCTTTGTGTTAGAGAGATGGCTCAGCAGTTAAGAACACTGGCTACTTTTCCCAGAGGACCCTGGTTTAATTTCCAGCATCCATAGGCAGCTCACAACCATCTCTAGCTCCAGTCCACTTGGAGTTCCAACACTCTCTTCTGGCCTCTGCAGCACCAGGCACTCATGTGGTATACAGACATATATGCAGGCAAAATCCCCATCCACATAAAATAATAATAAAGTATGCCCTAGAATCTTACCATGTGACTCTGTTTTCTTCATAGTTTCATCTGGGTGTTCATCTAAGAAGAAATCTGGTATCAAGGGATGGCCTGAAAAATTAACCGCCAAATAAGTAAGGTTGTAATAATTATATAATAATGATTACACTATATTAAGATTCTAACAATTTTTAATAAAATTCATATCTTTTTTCTAAAAAAATTCTATTGTGCCAATGGAAAGGGCCCCTAGATAACTGAACTATTTGATCTAATCTATTAAATTATCTTTTTCTGTAACTCAGTTATCCTTTTCCCCAGGACAAATTTAATCTTAAGGTCTAATTTTATTTTGTTGTTGTTTTGTTTTTCATGAGAGTTTCTTTGTGTAGTCTTGGCTGTCCTAGAACTAGCTCCGTAAACTAAGCTGGCCTTGAACTCCCAGAGATCTGCCTGCCTCTTCCTCCCGACTGCTGGGATTAAAGGTGTGCACCGCCACGCTGTCTAGGATCTAATTTTTTGTTTCATTTGTTTTCTGACAAAATCTCACTAGTTCTGGCTAACCCAGAACCTCCTATATAGATCAGGAAACTTGCAGCAATCTTCCTGTCTCTACTTCCCAAGCACTAGAATTACAAGTACATGTGACTATGGCCAGATATGTATTTGTATGCAGGGATATATATGCGTGTGTCCACATGTATGTGTGGCTGTGCACACTCGTGTCTGTGTGTCTGTGTGTAAAGGCCAGAAATCAACATCAAGTGTCCTCCTCAGTCACTTTCTGCCTTGTTTCTGACAGTCTCTCACTGAATGTGGAGCTCACTGATTCAGTTAGACCAAAGGCCCAGCAAGTCTGTCCCCGTCTCCCAGCTCTGCGATTAGAAGCGTGCAAAACGTACTCAGCCTTTTACTACAGAACAGTAGTGACCAAGGCTTCATGGTCTGGCACCAGAGCTGGCATGCAGGCCAGAAGAGAACTGAAGATCCAGAGAGACCCACATAGCTAGCCACCTAACTTTTGACCTGATCCCCACCCAAGTCCTCATGTTTGCACAGAAAGCCCTTGACACACTCAACCACTTCCCCAGACCCTGAAGGTCTTTTTCTTTTCTTTGTTTTTCTGCTTTTTGAGACATAGTCTCACTATGCAGGCCAGGCTAGTCTTGAACTTACTGTTTCCCAAGTGCTGGAATTAAAGGCATGTTCCACCACACCTGGATGGAGATCTGATGGGCACAAATGAACCTGTCTCCTCTATTGAGTTGTCTGTCCATCAGTTCCTTAGCCCACTTACTGACTGGGAGATTTGAGGGCATGTTTGATTTTTCAGTTCTTTATATTTTCCCAGCACCATTTGTTGAAGAAGCTGCCTTTCCCCACTCCCGATTTTTAAAACCTTTGTTAAAAGTTAGGTGGCTAGCTATGTGGGTTTCTCTCTGGATCTTCGGTTCTCTTCTGGCCTCCATGTCAGCTTTGGTGCCAGAACCATGAAGTCTTTGTCACTACTGTTCTGTAGTACAGTTTGAGGTCAAGTGTTATGACACCTCCAGCATTGTTCTGCTAGGACTTGTTTGGTTATTGGGGTCTTTTGTACTTCCCTATGAATTTTAGTACTGTACAGAGAGACGGGGAAAGGAATGGGGTAAGAAGACCAGTAAGTCCAGGCAGTGGTGGTGCACGCCTTTAATCCCAGCACTCGGAGGCAGAGCCAGGCAGATCTCTGTGAGTTCAAGGCCTGCCTGAGCTACAGAGTGAGTTCCAGGAAAGGCACAAAGCTATGATGATGATCAATAACAACAAATTATGTATAAAAACATCATATTTAATTCATTACTTTGTATGTTGTTGTTATTGTTGTTTTGATTTTTTAAGACAGAGTCTTTCTCAAAAGAACATAGACCTGGCCATCCTGGAATGCACTATGCATACCAGGCTAGCCTCAAACTCAGAGACCTGCATGCTTCTGCCTCTGGAGTGCTGGAATTAAAGATATGTGCCACTATGCCTGGCTGTATGTCAGTCATATTGCTCATTGGCCTTCTGGCTAAGATTAATTGTAAAACAAAACAAATAAAACCTCTTATGCAAAGCTGTTACTTTCCTGTAATCCCAGGCACCTGCATCCTTATTGTCCTTATAACCTCTCATCCTATATCCCTTCAATGTGCTCAAGATTAACTTCTTACTTGACCATGAGAGAAGGGGGTCTTAATTAAGGTCTTGTTTCTTAGCATCCATGTATTTATATCTTTTGTCTCTTCGTTTTTCTTTCTACCACCATGAAAACTAAGCAAAGCTAAGCTATTCTCTTTCACTGGGCCTTTTTCCAACTAACACTTGTGGTTAGGAGGTTAACTATCTTAATATTATCTTAATATAAAATGACACCTACAGTACGTGGACATGAGGAGATCTGAGGAGCACAGAGCCTTCAAAATTGTAGTCTATGCACACCTAGGGCAAGTAAAGTCTTTTCTGTTATATGCTAAAGTCACAGTACGTCATCATATTTCTTGAATCTTGGCAGGATTTTGGGAGGAGGAGACAGGATCTTGCTATATAGCTGAAGCTGGCCTCAAACTTATGTTCTTCCCTTTTCCACTTCCCAAGTGCTAAGATTGCAGACCACAGATTTAAACATCTATATACAATGGCATATCTTAAAACCAAAAATGAGCCAGGTGTGGTGGTACACACCTACAATCCTCAGAGGCAAGAGGATCATGAGTTCACCACCCTGAACTACACAGTGAGACCCTTACTCAGAAAGCCAAGAGCTGGGAATATAGCTCCAGGGTAAGAGTGTGTGCTTGCCGGCAAGTGCAGGTCTAGAGCTGGATTACCAGAACACTGCCCACTGACACCAATGCTGTAAGGAATCCTGACAGTGCTCCAAATCCAGAGGACCTAAGTGTGTCTCAGGTTTCCCCATGCACTATCCATCTACCCACAGGCAAAGTGCCAGAAGAGCTTTGAACCCTCTCTACTACTTGTAAATATTAACTACTGAACACTGTATGTGCCAGGTACTCTGCCACACACTTATATACACTTTTGCACATAATTCTGAAACCCTGCATAGAAAAAGTCGTTTTCTTCAATTTTATTAATAAGGAAATGGAGGCTCAGAGAAATAGGTGACAAGCTGACACCGCTAAGCAGCTGAGAAGCAGAGTTGCACCCTCAATCTGGGCTGACTTCTGCCAAATACTTTTCAGATTTATTTATTTAAATTTTTGTTTTTTTCAGACAGGCTCTTAATGTGTAGCTCTGGCTAGCCTAGAACTTGTTTTGTAGACAAGGCTGGCCTTAAACTCATAGAGATCTGCCTGACTCTGTCTCCTGAGTGCTAGGATTAAAGGCAGGTGCTACCATACCCTGCTAGATTCATTTATTATTTGTGTGCATGGGAGCGAGCATGCATGTGTGTGTGTTGTGTACACGCATGTGAGTGCCCACAGAGAAGAGGATGCAGGATCCCTTGGAGCTGGAGTTACAAGAAGTTGTCGGTTGGGTGAGAGACTTCAGTCCTCTGGCAGCAGGCTTCTTCATGGCTGAGCCTTGTCCCTGCCCCTCACTTCCAAGCTTTTCCTCAGTTACCACTGCTTCCCTCTGGGACTGCTAGGAAGGTTACACAGAGAGAACACACTCTGTGAAATGATAACCAGCTATTTAATTCAACTGGAACTGAGGAATGAAAAAATATAAACATGTAATGCAGTCATCCACAAGCTCAGTTCATGAATAACACTTAAAATATGCTTATGTACAAACAGAATTCCCAGTTTGGGGCTACAATCTCTATTATTTAGGACATATCTTTTGTTTATTTTTTTCAGAGAAAGGACTATGTTGCCCAGGTTGGTTTCTTACTCTTGGGCTCACACCACCTTCCTACCTCAGCCTCTTGAGTAGCTGGGAGTACAGTGGAGATCTCTGCACCCTGCTTAGTATAAATATGTTTCATATAAAGTAAAAATTCATTATGATAGTTATCTGTAATTTCAAAGGAAGAGGTTGGATTTTTTGTTTTGTTTTGTTTTGTTTTTTAATTTTTTTTTTGTTTTTTTTGAGACAGGGTTTCTCTGTGTAGCTTTGGAGCCTTTCCTGGAACTCACTTTGTAGACCAGGCTGGCCTGAAACTCACAGAGATCTGCCTGTCTCTGTCTCCTGAGCGCTGGGATTAAAGGCATGTGCCTCCACCTCCAGGCCTGGAAGAGATTTTTAAACAGTGAAAAGTTCTGGAAATTCTCAAATTATACAACTATTTGTAAGACAGACTTGCTCATGCATCTTCATAGTCTAAGAGATTTTGCTTAAAAACCAAACATTTTAAAAGGGTGTGGTTTTTTGTTTGTTTGCTTGTTTTTTGAGGAAAGGAAGAATAAAGAAATCTACTTCTGTATCATCTGTCACATATGTCTGAACCTTCACTCTGACTTCTAAGACTAACTTCAAAATGTGCAGTTTCCAAATTTGGAGGTGGACAGCTGAAAGAACCTTCTACATCATCAAGTAATTTCAAAAGCCCAATCTCACTTCTATTTGTTTATCACCTTTTAAGGTAGAGGTGGTGTGTGGTTTTCCCTCCAGTGGAAAATGGCTTGTAAAATAGTACACTCATTTTATAACCACACAAACACACATAAAACACATCTGTCCATTGTACAAAATGTGGGGAAACATGACTAAAATTATAAGCATTACCTGGTGCAATCGCATAGACATCAAAATTGCTTATTCCTTCCTCTTTCAAGATATTTTCATCAAGAATAAAGTTTCCGGTAAAACTTTTTGGCCTTTTAAAAATGGAATATGCAGCATCCGCAATGATGTCAACTTTTCTACACTGGATTTCAATACCAGATCCTCCGAGCATATCCATAGCAGCAGTGTGTATAGCTGTAGAGGAAACATGAATACACACATGACTCCATATCAAAGAAGAAATAACATGCTGGTACCACTACTCAAAATTGCCAAGGCAGATATCTTTCTCAGATGATGAAGAATAAGGCTAAGTTAAGGAATTCACTGAATGTTCTATAGACAGAATCAGAGAGACATCAGAACAAACATGACCCTTACTCAACACAAAATCAAGGAGACAATCAAGCAAAGACATCTGTTCCTCAACACAGACTGCACATGCAGGAATCCTTCATAAGAAGCACAGCCAATCTCCTTAGAGTTCTCCTTTAGAATGTTCAAGAATTTATACAGCCGTCTTAAGAGTTTAAAAAGCCAGTAAGGGCTAACAAAAAAGGCACTGAGCTGAACGACAGGCGAATAGGATTTTTACACCGACTGGACCATGACTTCTGGCAAGCCACTGCAACCCTTTGGACCTCAGCGTCCTCTCTCTAAAATACGAAGCTTCCTTCCCAACATTTCTGTCTCTGCCCTCTGCATTAGAAAACATGGACTATACTTCTGATTTGTCATTGTACCGCCAGTGTCTAAACAATGACAAGGCTGGAGGTGACCCTTCTCTCTGCTGCCATTACCAAATCAGTAACTACATGGCCACCCCCAACCCCTGCTTCCCCACATACACCTGCATAAAATCTGCTCCAAAGTGGACTTTCCTGTTCCCACCACTCTGGTCCAGCCACTCCCTCTACTTAGCAGAAACTATGAAAAGATCTTGTAAGAAGAAAAAAAAAAAAAAAAAATCACAGTCCTGGAAAACAACTTAGCTAAGAGCCTGAGATCCTCCTTCAAGAAAACACTAGAACTCCCTGCCCCCAATCCCTTCTCTGTACATGCTAAATTCATCAGAGGCAAAGTACCACAGCCAGGAGGGCCCAGCTGCCAGTGTGGAGAAGCAATGGTGAGCTCAGCCAAGGTCGGCAGGCAGCTGGGACACTGCTCTGTTACAATAGTATGTTACCTGGTGTCCATCCACTAAGTAGGATGAATCCCCATGTCTTTGAAAGGCAGTCAGGGGAAACTCCTGGTTCCAGGTACATAGTCTTCACACACAAGGGAAGGTGTTTTTAGAAAGAGATGCCTCACCCCAGCCTGGGGCATAGCTACCCTCTTGAGTCTACTTTTGTTCCCCTCACTCATGAATAATGCAGTAGTCTGGTTATCTGTCCCGCCTCCTCTATGATCCACTCGCCGTGTGGGACCAAATGTCTCCATAAACACTGTATGACTTTACTGCTCCTATCCCCCTCTGGTTATCATCACTCACCCCAAAAACTCTTTCCAATAGCCCTCTGCTGACCAGCTTGAAATTCAAGCTGCCAGGCTAGGGAAGGAACTCTTAATAGAGTACTTGCCTACCATAGGTGAGGCCCGTGTTCAATCCTCTGTGCTAAGTGAGAAAAAAGATCTGGTTGCTTAAGTTGGCATACTAGACCGCAGTCCAGGTCACTCATCCCCACCTCCTCCACCCTGCAACCAGTGAACCTGAAGTACTGCAGATGCTCCAGTGCGTGGGAAATGGCAGCCCACCACGCATTATCCATGCACCTCCTCAGTCTCCAGGCAGTCCACTATACACACAGGTTTGCTGTGCCGCATGTGACTGCCTGTTGTGCCTGTTGTTCCTGCTGTCCATGAATGGCTTGTCTAGCTTCCTTCCTGCTAACTCCAACATCCTCTGGAGATCATATTTCCATTTATACCTCCACTTGAAACTCTAACTCTTTAACACGGGCTACGTGGCCCACCTTCTATGTTTCAGAAGCGCTCTAGATGTAATTCCTCATATCGTGCATCACAAGGAACACACTGTAAATTCAGTAACTGTTATCATGTCTAGGGCCTAATGATAACAATGGCTCCAAAGTGTCTAGTAAATGCCTACAACAAATACCTCAGAGCTAAAGCAAAGACCCCAGTAAATCCTTTCAATCCTGATAATACCCTCCATCCTTCCTATTCTACAATGTCTACCTATTATACAAGCTGTGTACAGAATGACTACTTTAGAGCAAGCAGAAGGCAGGCATACTGCACACTCTTTCATCACTGACTTTTTATCAGTATTCACTGAAATCTAGAACTAGAGAGATGGCTCAGCAGTTAAGAGCACTAACTGCTCTTCCCAGGATCCTGAGTTCAATTCTGAGCACCCACATAGCAGCTGACAAATATTTCTAACTGTAGTCTCCTTGGATCCAATGCACTATTCTGGTGTACAGATGTACAAGCAGATAAAACATCCATATATATAACATACTTAAATCTTCAAATTTTTCTCTGAAATCTACAATGACTACAATAAGATGGACTGATGTGGGATAACTGTACACTGTTTGAGCATATATTGCTGTGACTGGTGTAATAAAAAGCTGAATGACCAATAGCTAGCCAGGAGGTATAGGCAGGACTTACATGCAGAGAGAGAACTCTGGGAAGAAGGCAGAGTCGCCTGCCAGGCACAGAGGAAGCAGAATGGGCAGTACAGAGAGATAAGGTAACAAGCCATGCCACAGAATGTCACTGAAAAAATATGGGTTAATTTAAGTTATAAAAACTAGTTAGGAACAAGCATAAGTGCTGTGGATATTGCTCTGTGTAAATAAAGTTCTGATTGGCCAGTGGCCAGGCAGGAAGTATAGGCGGGACAAGAGAGAAGAGAATGCTGGGAAGTAGAAGGCTGGGGGAGACACCGCCAGCCGCCGCCAGGAGAAGCAACATGTAAAGACACTGGTAAGCCACACGCCATGTGGCAAAGTATAGATTAACAGAAATGGGTTAATTTAAGATAGAAAAGGTAGATAACAAGCAGCTTGCCACGGCCATACAGTTTATAAGCAATATAAGTTTCTATGTGCTTTCTTGGTTGGGTCTGAGCGACTGTGGGACTGGCGGGTAAGAGAGATTTGTCCTGACTGTGGGCCAGGCAGGAAAACTCTTAACTACACATAAGCTAAAGCTGAACTCCATAATTAATAATAAGTCTCTGTGTCATTATTTGTGGGCTGGTGGTCCCGAGCAGAAACTACTGCTATACAACAGACTCAGAAGACACGGTCTTCATCTTCAAGAAGTTTCCATTCAACTAAGGAAGGCACTAGACCACCATACTTACAAAGTAGGTTATAAATGTTGTAAGTGATATAAAGGAGATTTACAGATTATCAAAACTAATAGTGAATCCTAATCTTGTAAGACCTATTAGCAACATTAATACAACTGATCATTTCCTCTCTTGACACTTCATGTTTGTGGCCTGCCTTCAAGACTTCATACCATGAGTTTCTTCCTACCTTACCTGTGGAGTCCTTTACAACCCATTCATGTTACAAGGACACAGTCCTTTCTCTGCTTCTCAGATGTCACATAATCTCGAGACTTTATATTACCATTCATTGCTGATAATCCATAAATGCTTACAGCTAACCCTCAGACTCGTTGGCTCAGTTGCCTGCCATTAACCTCCATCTGGATGCTCCAACACAATGTCCCCAGTTAAGTCCTAATCTTGTTCTCTACCCTTCTCCATCTAGAACTTTCTCCATCTCATCATGCAGCCCACTGTTCTGGTTACTTCCCCTTGTAGTCTTGTAGTCATCGATGATGTTTCCTTATCTCTCTCATACCACATCCAACCCCCAGCAGATCCTGCTGGCACTACCTTCAGATTACCTCAGCACTGGACCCCTCCCTCCTTTGCTGCCAACACCTGGTCATGGTCATCCCATCAGTGACTATGTTACGTTATTTCAGTAACCTCCAAATGGCTTTTCCTTTTGCTTCCTCAGCATCCAGCCTCAACACTCACTTTACTCAGTAAAGTCCTGTTTGGCCTCTATTTCCTCATCAATATCAGACCATCATTTCCTACCACTTTGCCTCATTTCAGCTCCACTGGTCTTTTCCCTGCTCTTGGATCCTGAGACCAGGCATCTCTATCCACAGGATCTTTGTATTGGCTGTATCCTTGAACACTTTTCTCTCAGCCACAAGGCTAACTTCAATCACTTCCAAATCTTTGCTCAAAACCCACATTCTCAAAAAGGTGAAACCTTTCTACCCTACTAGAAGGTAAAACCTGGCTGGGTGCCTCCCTGCACTCAGGTCTCTGTGATTTGAAGGCCAGCCTGGTCTACACAGTGAATTCTAGGAAAGCCAGAGCTATGTAATAGAGAGACTCTGCCTCAAAAGAGTAAAATAAATTAATAAATACAAATTAAAAGCTTCTCTCTTCAATGCCAGAGACACCCAATTTTGCTTCATTTTTTACAAACATTACTACCTTCTGGCATACTAGCTATGAACTGCCATGCTCAAGAGTCCAGAATATCGGGGCTGGGGATTTAGCTCAGTGGTAGAGCGCTTGCATAGCAAGCGCAAGGCCCTGGGTTCGATCCTCAGCTCCACAAAAAAAAAAAAAAAAAAAAAAAAGAGTCCAGAGTATCTGGGACTATAGTCATGTGTATAAGCCTAACTGCAACTACCACTTTTTTTTTTAGATTTATTTATTTATTTATTATGTATACAGTGTTCTGCCTACATATATGCTTGCAGGCCAGAAGAGGGCACCAGATCTCATTACGGATGGTTGTGAGCCACCTTGTGGGTGCTGGGAATTGAACTTAGGACCTCTGGAAGAGCAGCCAGTGCTCTTAACCTCTGAGCCTTCTCTCCAGCCCCGGACTACCACTTCTTTAATTAGCCTTTCAATCTGAGAAATCTAAGAGAATTTGCTGAAACCATTTCTGTTGGCTTTCCTGAGACTCTCCATATGTTCTAGCATTATGCTCCCATCATAGCTGCCGGCTAAAGAGTCAGCCACTTAGTTAAAGGTAGGAGCTGAACGACAGACTGTTATGATGCACAGTAAATATAAATCAGGGGGAATGGAGAGATAGCTCAGGGGTTAAGAGCACTGTCTGACTCCAGAGGACTCAGGTCCAATCCCCAGCACCCACATGGTAGCTCACAAGTGCTAACTCCAGTTCCAGGGAGGGGACCCCAACACCCATGGCAAAAACACAAAAGCACATAAAAATAAAATAAAATATAAAAACATTATCTAAAAAAACATAAAATCAGGTGACCTGAGATGCTTCACAAGAAGGCAAGGATAGGGCTGGAGAACTAGCTCACTGGTAGAGCACTCACCTAGAGTGAGGCACTGGGTTTGAGCCTAGTGTGGGGGAGAGTTACAAATCAAATTAAGTGGGTTTTGTTGTTGTTGTTTTTCCGAGACAGGGTTTCTCTGTAGCTTTGGAGGCTGTCCTGGACTAGCTCTGTAAACCAGGCTGGCCTCGAACTCACAGAGATCCACCTGCCTCTGCCTCTGCCCCCCAAGTGCTGGGATTACAGGCATGGCCACCACCACCCAGCTAAGTGATTTCTTTTAAGTACAAACCTGTTTTAGGCCATAAGGCATTGACTGCAATTTCACCTCTAAATTCTTCTGCCATTCCAAGCACACACATAGACATGCCATATTTGGCAATGGTATAAGCTGAAAGAAACCACAAAGAATAATATAATTGAGAAACTAGTCTGTGAGTAGAAACAACCAACTTCCTGTTAATATTTTCTCCCTGGTAAATTTTTGACAATTCTTTTCAAAATACAAAATACATAAGATAATTCTTTATGTAGACAAGAATGACTCTGAACTCCTGATTTTCCTGCCTCAGCCTCCCAAGTACTGGGAGTATGGTTCACATCTGACCAAATATGCTGGTGTTTTTGTTTGTTTTTAAAGACTATATTTTTTGTTAATTATACATACATCTGTGTGTGCCATTGAGTGCTGGAGGAGACCAAAGTTGTCAGATGCCCCTGGGATGATGTTACAGGCGGCTGTAGGCTGCCTGATGTGAGTGCCACACCTACATAGCAAGTTCTAGGACAGCCAGAGCTCCATGATGAGACCCTATCTCAAAAACAAAGCAAGCAAACAATCAAGACTGAAGGTGATTATTTACAAAAGAGTTTCACTCACAACTTAACCACACAGGTGCGGTGTAGCTTAGTGGTGGAATAGGTTCTCCAACACCACAAAAAAGGTAATCAGGGGCTGTGGAGATGGTCCAGCAGCTAAGTGCACACTGTTCTTGCTGAGGACCTGAGTTCAGTTTCCAGCACCGATGTCAGTATGTCAGACAGCTCACAACTACCTGTAACTCCAGCTTAAGGGAATCTGATGCCTTTCTGGCCATTAATGGCACCTGCACTCATATGCACATAGTCTCTGTCTCTCTCTCTGTCTGTCTCTCTGTCTCTCTCTCTCTCACACACACACACTTCATCAACTAGAGTACAACTTTAGTCTTGATCTGAGGGTTCCTACTCCAGGGCCTTTCTAAATGCAAGTGAGTAAGAACTAGATATTTGATACTGCTTTAAGTGAGGTGCTATACACAGCTCTTGTAAACCACACATTCACCTTCCTTTGTTATGAAAAGTAGAGTATTTCATAGTCTTTTTCAACTTTAACAAATTACACGTAAACAACACACCTGCTGAGACACAAAAAATGGTGGAAATCTGTATAACTTGAGTAGTTACACGGTATACATATTTGCCGAAATTCATTAAATCAAACCATTAAGACCTGTGAATTCCATCAAGTAAAAATTATATTTCAAGGGGTTGAGGATTTAGCTCAGTGGTAGAGCGCTTGCCTAGCAAGCACAAGGCCCTGGGTTCGATCCTCAGCTCAAAAAAAAAAAAAATTATACTTCAAACTTTTGAATTACAGATAAATGTTACTATCTTGAGGTTGGGGATTTAGCTCAGTGGTAGAGCGTAGCAAGTGCAAGGCCGTGGGTTTGATCCTCAGCTCCACATACAAAAAAAAAAAAAAAAAAGAATTTACTATCTTGAGCTGGTCGGCAGTGGCACGTGCCTTTAATCCCAGCACTGGGGAGGCGGATCTCTATGAGTTCGAGGTCAGTCTGGTCTACAGAGTGAGATCCACAGGCACCAAAACTATACAAAGAAACCCTGTCTCAAAAAACAAACAAACAAAAAGAATTTACTATCTTGATCACTGATGTAGCAGAAAATTCAATATTAAGTATTACATCCAGATTGTGATTACAGAATAAATACACTGATTAATTTAAAACAAATTAGCCAAACAAACTATGCCCTCAGCTAACACTTACCACAGTGCTGTTTGAACCACAGAGGATTTAGGTTCAAGGGTGGGCTGAGATTGAGAATATGAGCTACTTTGCTCTTTCTTAAAAAAGGAATACATGCTTTGGATCTGAAAACGAAAGAGACACAAGTCAAGTCAATAGTTTACGTTTTAAATACTTCTACATAGCAGCTGAAACTGCTCAGTCACCTATCTGGTACATCTTGTTTGCAGGTGCTTTGTTTTCTAGACTAAAAATAATAAAAAGGAACTGCTTGATGGATAAAAATCAAATCCTTTCTCTATTAGCTTTATGCTCAACTGAGGATATCTTCAACCACAACTGTCCCAGATCCTCCCATCCAAACACACACTCACAATTTCCAGAAGCAGTCAGACAGTCACAGGTTCAAATCCTGCTTCTTCCCCTTTGTATACCACTGGTAAATCAGCATTCTAGTTCTCAGAATGTTACAATAAAATGGGTAATAACCCCTACTATCTAGGACTGATCCAGGGATTCAGATGAGATACCTCAGATATGCGTATGCTCAACATGAAATAAAAAGTTGTTATGAGTGGCATCACATATGCTAGTTTATTTTACCAATACAAAATGCAATGTGCCGGGTTGGGGATTTAGCTCAGTGGTAGAGTGCTTGCCTAGCAAGCGCAAGGCCCTGGGTTCGATCCTCAGCTAAAAAAAAAAAAAAAAAAAAAAAAAAATGCAATGTGCCTTTAAAAACAATATGTAATTTAGAGATTTGGTTTTGATTACTGTTTTTTCTTTTTGCTTTTTGAGACAAAGTCTCACTACATGGGTTAAGCTGGCCTAGAATTCACTATGTAGTCCAGTCTAGCCTTGAACATGGAACAATCCCAGTGTGCATGTGCCTCCTGGGTGTTGAGATTATAGGTATGTGCCCCTTTAAGGGCTAATTTTATTTTTAACTGCTTATTGAAATACATTGTCTATTTTATAAAAGATTTATATCCAATATTTTCTTAATTTTAAGTATTAAAATCATAAATTGTATAGCTAAACAACATATTGTAGATCAATTATAGCTTTAATTCATATTCACGAACATCTAAGGGCATCAAGCATGGCAGTGTATGACTATAATCCCAGCATTCAAGAAGCTGAGGCAGGAGGATTGCAAGTTCCAGGTCAACCTGAGCTGCATAGGGAGACCCTGTCTGAAAAGTACAACAAGAGAAATTCTTTTTTTCTTTTTTGGTTTTCCGAGACAGGGTTTCTCTGTGTAGCTTTGTGCCTTTCCTGGATCTCTCTCTGTAGACCAGGCTGGCCTCAAACTCACAGAGATCTGCCTGGCTCTGCCTCTCGAGTGCTGGGATTAAAGGCGTGTGCCACCACTGAAGAGAAATTCTTGAGGTTGGGCTGTAGTTCAGTTGTAGAGCATCTGTCTACGATGTATAAAGAATAAGGTTCAAGCCCCAGCACAGAAATAAAAAAGAGGGGCTTGTGAACTAAACCATTCTTCAGGGTTTCTCTGTGAAACAGTCCTGCCTGTCCTAGATCTCGCACTGTAGACCAGGCTGGCCCCTAACTCACAGAGATCCACCTGCCTCTACCTCCTGAGTGCTGGGATTAAAGGCCTGTGCTGCCACCACCTGGCTAGTCAGTTTTTTTTTTAATTGTTATGATTTCCAAATACAAAATTGTTACCAATTCCAACATTTTTTTCCTTTTTGGTTTTTTAAGACAGGGTTTCTCTGTGTAGCCCTGGCTGTTTCGAAATTCATTCTGATTAACAGGCTGCTTTGAACTCAAGAGATTCACCTGTCTCTGCCTCCCAAATGCTGGGATTAAAGGTGTGCACCACCACTGCCCAGCCACTCCAGTTTACACACCAAACACAATCAATACTACTACAGAGTTTTTGTGCAAACTATTTTTCATTCCCAAAGGTGTTTCACTTTTTTTGAAGATGTATTTATTTATTATTATGTATACAGTGTTCGTCCTGCATGTATGCCGGCATGCCCAAAAATGGCACCAGAACTCATTACAGGTGGTTATGATCCACTATGTGGTTACGGGAATTGAACTCAGGAACTCTGGAAGAGCAGCCAGTGCTTTTAACCCCTGAGCCATCTCTTTAGCCCAGTGTTTCACTTTTATAAAGGTGAAATGAGGACAGGCAAACAATATTATAACTGATTTTCATTAAAACTGATATTGCACACCAATCAATAGGAAAAAACTGAGTCCGTTCTAGCAATATGACCACACTTTGCAATCAGAGGAAGGAGTTCATCTTATTTACATAAAAAACATCAGCTCCGCCTGTAAACTATTAGATAAAACTTTGCTAGCTGCAATTTGCTAGCCAGCAAGGCCAATACCATTGCAAACCCACATCACACTTTTCATAACAACAAGCTCTGTCTTATACACCATACTGAAAACTCTCAGCACCACACTTAGATACTGTGCTGGCCAGTTTAATGTCAACTTGACACAAGCTAAAGTCACCGAGAGCAGAGTACCTGACTTAAAAAAATGCCTCCCTAAGATCAGGCTGAAGGAAGCATGTAGGGCATTTTCTTAGCCAGAGATTGATATGGGCAGGCCTAGCCCATTGTGGGTGGTGTCACCCCTGGGATAGTGGTCTTGGTTCTATAAGAAAAGAGCTGAGCAAGCCCTAGTGAGAAACCCAGCAAGCAGCCCCTCATGGCCTCTGCCTTACCCCTGCCTCCAATGCCTGCCCTGCTTAGTTCCTGGACTCGCTTCCCTCAGTGATGGACTACAATGGGAAGTGTAAACCAGTTCAACTCTTTGTCTCCAACCTGGTTTTGGTCATGGTGTTTCATCACAGTAATAGTAACCCTAACTAGGACAGATACGAATATCATTAGCTTAATTAGATACCAAGTAGATTTTAAATTGTACTGCTGTTTGGCCCCCATCTGTTTATATGTAGGTAAGTTCTCTGAGAACACAATAGGACATCTTTCCCCATTCCTGTCTGTGACTCACGTAAGGTAGGTGCCCCTGGTGTTGACACTCATCATCAAGTCCACTCTCTTTGTAGGAGTATCCAATGTGTTGGTCAAGCTAATAGCGCTCGCATTGTTCACCAAAATATCAATTCCTGTTTCCAAAGAAATCAGTTCCATCTTAATGCAAGTCAGAGTCATTGTCGTCGTCCATCCCCCCGCCCCCCCCCCCCCCACAAAACATTTCGTCCATGGTTGATCCCTCAGCTGATTCACAAATAGGCCCAGTGGAGATACAGCCAATTACCAGAGCTCTATGGAGAACCATAAGAAAGCTTAGTCCTTACAAGCTGTAGCTACAATCCTTAAGTATTGGTCTTCTTTTCTCACTGGCTCCAGGAGCCTTGGGTCAAATCCTCTCTGGTACTCTCTGACCTATGACCTTTCCAGGAATACTAGTCTCTCTTTCCACACAGTTCCTTTCTTTCTTTCCTTTTCTTTTTTTCTTTTTTGGTTTTTCCAGACAGGGTTTCTCTGTGTATCCCTGGCTGTCCTGGAACTCACTCTGTAGGCCAGGCTGGCCTTGAACTCAGAGATCCGCCTGCCTCTGCCTCTGCCTCCTGAGTGCTGGGATTAAAGGTGTGTGCCCCCATTTCCCAGCCAAAGCTCCTTTCTTAAGGGAAGGGCTCCTTTCTGGTATTGGAAACTGGGGAAAAAGAAAGATCTTGAGTTTCAAATCCCACACAAGACTTTTTTAGTGACTCATACAGAAATACACACACACACACCCCTAAAATAATTCCAATTTCTGTGTACTCTATCCAGTTTCTACCTACATGAAATATATCTTGTTTTCAGTTATATGCTCAACAAAAATAACATTAAATGAAAATTTCAGTAAAAAGGTAAAAATACTTCATTGAAAATATCACTATGCAGAGGGTGTGAATTAGATCTAAGGTAAGAACAACCATCTGTGACTTGTGAAGAAGTTACAAGAAGCTCAGGCTACCAACCAGTTGACTTCAGTGAGTTATGTACCCCGACTTCAGGAAGTGAGCACAGTCACGTGACTCTCATCCCGTTACTCTTACTGCTCCATCTTACTGCTGTCGTTCATCTCTAACTGGGCCTAGTTTATATAACATTTGTCACAGGTATGCAGGCACAGGAAAAACAGCATAAATAGGGCCACATACTAGCCAGGTCAGGCATCGACTGGAGGTGGTTACAGCTCTATTTTATCAATGCTCAGTAATTATTTCAGAATCAAGGGACTACCTCCGAATTTCTCGACAGCTTTTTCCACTGCACTGTTGATTTGCTGCTCATCTCTCACATCAACAACACATGGCAAGGCCTTTCCTCCAGCTGCTTCAACTGCAGAAAAGCAAACAAAAAAGCATCAAAGTATTTCTAATCACACCTTCGTTCTGATGCAACAATAGTCAAAGGAAAAAGTTCCCCATTTCCAGAGAAATTGAGATACATTACAGGGTCTTATAACCACAACAGACAGATTGACTAACCCAACCAAATGGGGATCTGCAGGCTCTAGGCGTGCACACAGTGCACATACATACATGCAGGCAAAACACTAATACACACAAAATAAATACCTCTAACAACAAAATGTTCACCCCATCCTACCTTTACCATCTCCTCTTCACTTCCGCTTTACCTCCACCTCCCACCCAAGAACTGTTGTAAAGAAATGATTTTTTTCTTAGCCGGGCGGTGGTGGCGCACGCCTTTAATCCCAGCACTTGGGAGGCAGAGGCAGGTGGATCTCTGTGAGTTCAGAGGTCAGCCTGGTCTACCAAGTGAGTTCCAGGAAAGGCGCAAAGCTACACAGAGAAAACCTGTCTCGGAAAAAAAAAAAATGATTTTTTTCCCAGTGCTTGAAATAGAACCCTGGACCTTGTACCTCCAACTTACAGTCCCAGCTCTGAGATAATGATTATCCTAGAATCTCTCATATTGCTCAAAAGAGCTAGAGGTGAAAAATGGAGAGCACTCCCTCTCTTGGTAACAAAATAAATACTTCTTTAAACACACAATTTTTTTTTTTTTAAATTTTTGAAACAGGGTTCACTATGTAGCCTTGGCTGGTCTGATTCTCACTCTGTAGACCAGGCTGGCCAGGAACTCACAGGTATCCACCTGCCTCTGCCTCCCAGGTGCTGAGATTAAAATGTGCACCACCATTTACTTGGTTTATTGTTATGCACTCGCACATGCTGTACCACGCACAAGCCAGCTGCCCCACAGCGTGGGTTTGGGGTCCGGCTCAGTTGTTGGGCATGGCAGCAAGCGCCTTTCTTTACCTGCTGAGCCATCTCACCAGCCCAAAACACAATGACTTTTCAAGTGACTTTCAAATAGCTTAAAGTGTGCTCTACAGCAGATGGTGCGCCTACCACGGTAGGACGGTCTGTGAAATGGCAGGTGTCACACTCACTTTCTTCAGCAGCAGTGTAGATCGTGCCTGGGAGCTTCGGGTGTGTTTGGGTGGTTTTCGCAGCAATTACAATATTTGCTCCGTCCTTCGCTGCTTTCAATGCAATGGCTTTGCCAATGCCCCGGCTTGCACCTGTGATGAAAACCGTGCATCCCGCTAGCTTCCTAAACGGGGCAAAGGTGACCTTATTAGAAACGTCACTCTTTTATTTATACCAGCTCATATGCATTTTCGTGATTTCCTCTATACCCCCTGATAACTCGCTATATTTCCACTGCATACGACTGATCAGTTATTTATGACAGCTGCAGTTGGCCAGTCTTCTCAGAGATCCTGCGAACAAAATCTGCTCAAGTACAAGTAAATCCATAGGAAAAGTATTCACAAGGCTGTGTGTGGTGTATAGGATGTATGTGTGCAGATGTATGTGCCTAAGTGGATCCACAGAGACCAGAGGAGGACCTCAGGAACCTTCTCTAATCCTCTCTATCCAGTTCTCTTGAGACAGTCTCTAGTGAGCCCGGAGCTAGGCCTATAGCAAGCTAGCTGTATGTAACCCCAGAATTCTCCTGCCTCTGCCCATGGCAGTGACAGAGTGTCAAGTTACAGGTTAGTGTACCCATACCCAGCTCTTTTACAGGGGAGTTGAAGCTTTAAACCCAAGGTCCTCAGGCTTACCCAGAAGGCATCTTTACCCACAGACTCATCCGCTAGCCTGAGATTTTTTGTTTTGTTGTTGTTTGGAGACAGTCTCAGGCAGCACAGGCTGGCCTTGTTCCCTAGTCCTCCTGCTTCTACCTTCTAAGTGCTGGGATACAGGCATATACCACTATGCCTGTCAACAAGGCTTATTTGTGAGTGGCAGACTTACACATACATTTTTATCCTTTACATTCTATAGTACTTTTCAAATTTTCTACAATAAATACATAACACTTGATCTTTAAAACATTCTCTAAAAATAGTAGCTAGAGCGGAAAAACACAAATACGGATTAACTAATGAGTGGATAAATATAAGTGGTTTACCCCCACAATGGAATAGTGTTCAGTAATGAATTGGAATGACTTACTAAGATAGACTACAAATAAACAAACTGTCTAATCACACAGATCACATTCTTAAGATTCCATTAGATGACATGGACAGAACAGTTGAACCTGTAGAGACTCAAGACCAGCGGCTGCCTGGAGTGGGAGTGGGAGGTTTGGGAGCCAACAGCTGAGGCCTAGGAACTTCTTTCATGGATGACAAAGGTTCTAAATTGATTGTGGGAACTTTTTTTTCTATGCAGATACAGAACCACTGACTGCTGGGTGTAAGAATTACATCTCAGTAAAGCTGTTAAACAAGCCTAAAAGGGGCAAGAACAGGCTGACTAGAAATAATCCTGATTCACATACTCTGACATCCCCAGCTCCCAATTCACTGTCTATTCCTCCCATCTTCACACTGAATTTCCTACTTATTCTGCTGTTAGGTGACAACAAGAAAAGTGATAACAAGATAGGTGAGTTTGTAACCAATGAACAGAGGCTCCTGAGGTCCTGGGGGTTACACTGGAGTAGGGCATCATAGGTGCAGGCAGGGGTGGTTTGGAATAAGGAATGGTCATGTATCAATTGCTTTTCTGTTGCTCTGATAAAATACCATGACCAGAGCAACTTACAGACCAGGAAGTGTTATTTGGTTTTATGGTGCCAGAGGGGAAAGATGCTACTGTCACAGCAGCAGGCCTAAAGGCTGAACAGCAGGCTGGGAATTCACACCATAACTACAAGCAGGAAGCAGAGAGCAAACTGGAAATGGTAGCTTGGCTTTGAAGCCTCAAAGCTCACCCCAGTGACATACTTCCTCCAACAAGGCCACATATCCTAAATCTACTGAACAGCACCACGTGTAAGCAAGTGCTGCAACTCTGAGGGAAAGGTATCCTGACTGTTCAGGAATCAGGCTATACCTGGAGTTGGGGAGCAGTGGGGCATGGTCTCCACGCAGGATATAGTAATCCTCTTGGAGAGCCGCTACAGATGAGCTTTGCCCAGCCCCTCCTTAAGGGGGCTTCCTAGCAGAGCTCCACTTCTTCTCCAACCCAGACCCCCAATGTTGCTTCTTTTGCTTCACTCTGCTAAAGGGGAAACCCCTGCAGAAATGCAGCAATCTCCTCCAGCTCTGGAGAAAAGTTGTTACTTTCCTGCTCTACCTTGCTCAGCCCCTAAGGGACGTCTTAGCAAGGTTCTTCTCTGCACTAGCGAATGAAGATCTTCACACACAAGATTCTGTTTTTGTTTTGTTTTTGTTTTTCAAGGCAGGGTTTCACCATGTAGTTTTGGTGCCTGTCCTGGATCTCACTCTGTAGACCAGACTGGCCTTGAACTCACAGAGATCTGTCTGCCTCTGCCTCCTGAGTGCTGGGATTAAAGGAATGGGCCACCACCGCCTAGCCCCAGGACTCTTTTGAGAAAGAAATTTATTTGGGAAGGAGGAGTCCAGGAGAGCAGCTGCCTCCACCAAGGTGGGAAAGAACAGCACACAACTGAACAGGCAGAGGGATTTATATAGGATTTCTTAGGGGCAGAGTTTCTCCAGGGGAAGATTTCCTGTCCAGGGATTGGTTATTTTTTTCTGCTCAGGGTTGGTTAGTTTTGTTGGTCAGGGGCAGATGGCCCTGATTTCAGAGCCAAATTGTGTTTCTTTCACTGGCCTTCCTTAGCTTTTTGGCTCTAATTCTAAGGCCAGGGCATATTTCATCACTGGCTCTGACTATAGAGACAAAGTATGTTTCTTTGGCACTGGTTGCAGAGTCAGGGCATGTTTCTTTGGTTCTGGGTTCAGGGATAAAGTGTTTCTTTCTCTGGATCAGGTCCCAGATCTAGGCTGTGTTTCTTTCCCTGGTTCTGGGCTCCAGGGTCAGGGTGGGTTTCTTTAGCCAGCCCCTTTTCCCTACACCACCACCTGGGGATCAAGCAATCAAAACTTCTGGGGAACACTGTCATTCAAACCATCATAAATCACTGTGAGGGGAAGAAACGAAGTAGAGAAGTGGGGAACAGACAGAAAAGTAAAATGCAGTAAATATACAAATAACATGTAAAACGAGCATAGAAAGCCTAAATAGAAACAGACAATGGTGTACCTGCTAACCAAGAAACAGAGTAGTACCAAAGCCACCAGCCCACTTCTCTGTATTGGTCTGAAAACAAAAACAAACCCTCCACAGTCTTGTTTTTGAAGACTGGCTGGGGGAAGGTCACTAGGGCAGGCCCTTGAAGGGTATACCTGGCCCCACTTCCTGCCCCTTTCTCTGCATCTTGGTCCACTGCAATGTTGAGCCTCCACATGTCCCTGCTGCCCCACCTGTTAGTTATTATGGTGCTCTTACCCTGCGAGGAACACGTCCCAAACACGACAAATCCACAGAAGAGCTGTTTATTAATAGAGGATAGGAAGAGACATGGCAGGCCTGTGTGAAGTACACATGTGAGGAGAGGAGAGAGGCGGAGAGGAGAGGAGAGGAGAGGAGAGGAGAGGAGAGGAGAGGAGAGGAGAGAAGAGAGAACTGTGCAAAATGGCGCCGGCTTTTTAAAGAGTGAGCCGTGCATGCGTACAGGACTGCATGTGGCTACTCCAGGCATGCGTAGATTACATGGCCGCGTGCACTTTACATAACCATGTAAAGCCATGGAGTCCTAGTCACGCGAGATGGTCTGACCTGGAAATGGCTATTTTGAACCGGAAATAACTAGGCGGTCTGCTGGGAAAGCCCAACAGTGTGGACATGTTGTGATTTCCTATCACCACCCCCAACACAACACAAACACACACACACACACACAATGGACTAAGACCCTCTGAAGTTATGAGTCAAAATGAGCCTCCCATCCTTGTTTCTGAGAGGTATTTTAGTCATAGCAATGCAAAATAACTAAAGCATTCCCCAACTCTACCTGCTGCCTGCTTCCACAGCACAAAGCAAGAACTACTTCAAATGTTAACATTCATTCTTTTAAAATAATTATAATACCTATGCATCTATATCTAACCCAGGGTCAGACAATGATGGCCCACAAGCCAAGTCCAAATCATTACCTATGTGTGTAGAGGGAGGATGAGAGCTAAGAATGACCTTTCCAGATGAATATTTGCAACCAATTTAATGACAGGAAATACCAATCCTAAACCCCAGTTTGTAGTACTTTGTTATAACATTCTATAATGATAGACCACTCTAACAACCCTCAAAACTTCTTATGAGACACTGTACTACCAAAAAAATGGGCCCAATTATTTTGAATATCCACAACAAAAATATTATGAAGATTTATTTTTAGGTCTTAATATATAAGTGCATCCATCTCCAGGGTTGCCTTTTGGTTCATAAAACCTAATATTTACTAGCTGACCTTTTACAGAAAATCCTGTCTAACTATGGTCTGAACAATGCACTACTTTGAACTCTGTATAATAAATTGATAAAGTATGTAATTCTGTTTAGAGAGATATCTATGATTTAAGTAAATATACTCATTTTTCATCAGTACAAGAATCCCACACATGAACACACTATAAGTTATCCACTCTACCATTTAGCAATAGTGTAATAAATGTTGCTGAGCTCATCTTCAGTCACTTGTGCCAGAGTTTCTCTAGAGCACACACACACCAGTGAAACTGTCCCCTTATGCAATGGTTTCTTGTCTCAGTGTGACAAAATGCCTTTTAAAAGCAATGAGGGGAGTGAGGTAACCCAGACTCAGAAAGACAAACATGGTATGTACTCACTCATAGGAGGATACAAGATGTAAAACAAAGATGACTAGACTGCTACACAACTCCAGGGAGGCTACCTAGAAAACAGGACCCTAGGAAAGACCCAAGGATCACCCAATGACAGAGAAATGGATGAGATCTACATGAACAACCTGGATGAGACAGTGGAAGTAATGAAGGGCAAGTTTTGAGGGAAAGAGAGCTTAGGGGAGCAGGAGATCCCAGCTGGATCAAGAACAGAAAAGGAGAACAAGGAATAACAGACCATGATAAATGGAGACCATGTGAGAACAGGAAGAAGCAAAGTGCTAGAGAGGTCCCCAGAAATCCACAATGATACATCCTTCTGTAGACTGCTGGCAATGGTCGAGAGAAAGCCTGATCTGACCTAGTCTGGTGATCAGATGGCCAAACACCCTAATGGTCATGCTGGAACTCTCATCCAATAACTGATGGAAGTGGATGCAGAGATCCTCAGCCAGGCCCCAGGTGGAGCTCCAGGTGTCCAATCAGTGAGAGTGTGAATTGTTGAGACCAAGATTGGAAAAGCACAGGGACAAACAGCCAAACGAATGGAAGGACATGAATTATGAACCAAAGGCTGTGGAGCCTTCAGCTGGATCATGCCCTCTGGATAAGTGAGACAACTGAATAGCTTGAACTGTTTGGGAGGCATCCAGGCTGTGGGACCAGGACCTGTCCTTAGTGCATGAGCTGGCTGTTTGGAACCTTGGGCTTACACAGGGACACTTTGCTCAGCCTGGAAGGAGGGGACTGGAGCTGCCTGTACTGAATCCACCAGGTTTAAATGAATCCCCAGGAGTGCCTTGATCCTGGAGGACATGGGAATGGAAGGGAGGGGATGGGGGAAGGTGGGGGCGGGGGGCGGGAGGACAGGAACCCATGGCTGATCTGTAAAATTAAAACACAAATACAATAATAACAAAAGGAGAAAAATAAAAAAGTAAAAGCAATGAGGGAGCTGGAGTTGGCTGGCAGGTGGGACTGGAACTTGGGTCCCTGCACCCTTACCAGACAGCTCGTGAATGCCTATAACTCCAGGCTCAAAGGATCCTGCTCCCCCTTCTGGCCTCTTAGGCGTCCACAGACACCAGAAACAGATATACACACATAAAATAAACATCTTTTAAAAGCAATGAAGAGTTTCTTAGGGCTCCCAGTCTGAGGGGATGCATGGCAGGGCAGGCACGGTGGTGAGAAAGGGAGGCGCTGGTCACAGCGTGACTGCAGTCAGGAAGCGACAGAGACAGTGCTGCTGCCCATTTCCTTGACTCTTCCTTTCCCCTTCTCGCCTAGTACAGGCCCCATGCCATGTTACATGCTTCTCCTCACACTCAGGGCGGGTCTTCTGTTTTCAGCTCAACCCCTCTTTAAATCCCCTTCAGACACACCCAGAAACATGGCTCCTGGTGACTCTAAATCCAATCAAATAATTGAAATCAGGGGAGGGCACCTAGCTCAGTGGTAGAGTGATTGCCTCAGGTACACAGGATCCTGAGATCAACCTCTGCCACTGTAAAGGGGGAGGAGTGTGCTGATGTCTCTTCCCTTACAAATCAACCACAATATTTTATATGACACTGTTATGGATCAAAGAAAATCTCAAAGATAACCAGAAATTCTGGGACACTCCTTCCTACTTCCCCACCCTGGATTCTGGCTTACCTCCTAGCTTTTGTTGACAAGAGACTGTGATAAGCACAGGGAATGGCACACATCTTTAACCCCAGCACTTGGAGGTAGAGACAGGTGGATCTCTGAGTTCAAGGCCAGTCTGGTCTACAGAGTGAGTTCCAGGTCAGCCCGGACTGTTTCACAGAGAATCCCAGTCTTGAAAAACAAAAAAACAAAAACTAAAAATTTTTTTAAATAAATAAATAAATAAAAAAGCCGGGCAGTGGCAGCACAGGCCTCTAATCCCAGCACTTGGAAGGCAGAGGCAGATGGATCTCTGAGTTCGAGGCCAGCCTGGTCTACAGAGCGAGTTCCAAGACAGCCAGAGCTGTTACACAGAGAAATCCTGTCTTGAAAAGCCAAAAAAGGTTGAGGGTATAAGTCAATAGCACAGTGCATGCTTTAGTATATATGAGGTGCTGAGTATGATACTTAGTACCACAAGGAAAAAAAAATAAACTGTCAAGTCAGACATGTGACAACAGAAATCCCAAGCTGAGCATAGTGACTCACACCTGGAATCCCAGCTCTTGGAATGTTAAGGCAAAGAATTACCAAAAGTTCAAGGCCAGCCTAGAATATACAGTAAGTTCCAAACTAACCTGGGTTAGAGACTCTACTCAAAAGAAAGACAGAGAAGGGGGGTAGGGAGAGGGAGGGAAAGGGAGAGAAAGGAATCACTGAGATTTGGGGGTAATAATAACTAGATACTGACAGAGACTTGACTCCTCTAAATGAGGACAAGAGAGGACAAGGACCTGAGAGCCAGGTGAGAGAGTAAAAAGAATTTTTCCAGGCTCTCACTCATGTTAAAGGGAAGAACAAAGATGCCATCTGTTCTTCTGTCAGTAAGACAGAACAAGAGGTAGATATGTAGGGCCCCAAGGAGGTGGCTCAGTCAGTAAAGAGCTTGCCACAAGCTTAAAGATCTGAATTCCATACCTCACACGCACATAAGAAGCTAGCTGTGGTAGTGCACACTACAGAAGAGATCTTCGTGAGTTCAAGGCAAGCCTGGCCTATATATTGAGTCCCAGGCCAGCCAGGACTACACAGTGAGCCCTGGTTTGTCTTTTTGTTTTTAAAAAGTATACACAAACTACTAAAGAGATGTTTAGAGGCTAGAGAGATGACTCAGAGGTTAATTAGAGAGCTCGGCACTCTTGCAGAGGACCAGAGTTCAATACTGAGCATCCACATCAGCCAGCTCATAATCTAACTCCAGCTCCAGAGAACCTGACACCTCTGATAGGCTCGATGGGCACTGTACACTCATGATACACACACATGAAAATAAAACAAAAAATACAAATAAAGAGATGTTTAATGTTAAGTACTCCCATGAAAATGTCTGTCAACTATTGATTTACAGGCTTGTCCCTCTGCCTGGAATACAGCTGGACTGAATCCCAGGAGGATAAAGGGCAGGGTCCAGGGCATTGGCAGCAAGAGCAGCAGAGGCAGCCAGATCTGTCCTACTAAGTCCTCTGGCTGCAGAGCATTAGAATTGGGATGCCAATGGCAAGAGCACTCTCAATGTCACTGGCAGGTGACTAGAATCAGCAAACGCAGAGACAACCCAAACTCTGATTGACAAAGAGTCTCTCAAAATTACAGTAAATGTGATGAAATTTTATACAATTTTTAAAAAGAATAACAACCTCTTTAAAAAAAATATATACCAGCAAAGCACGCCTGTAATCCCAGCACTCGGGAGGCAGAGGCAGGTGAATCTCTGTGAGTTCGAGGCCAGCCTGGTCTACAGAGAGGGTTCCAGGACAGACAGGGCTACAGAGAAACCCTGTCCCCCAAAAAAAAAAAACAAAACAAAAGATATATATATATGTAAATATATACTAGCAAGGCTCATGTTCTAAAATTTCTAAACTAAATACCCAAGAATATCCAGGAAGATTCTAAAACATAGTCCAAACGACAATAGGCTTCTCCAGACTTTAACATCGTTTGTAAAACTTGTCTGTCTATACAAGTAATGGAGGCTGGAGTCTAGAAGCAGACCCTATGCACACAAAATCCTCATGTATAATGGTGGTAAAAGTACACTTAGAGAAAAGAATGAAATGACCAGGCCAATTTGGCTGTGACAGTGGGAAAGCCATCAACACCAAAACGAAATGGGCTTCCTAGCTTACTTCCTAGGCCAAAATAAATCTTAGGTGGATGAGAAAATATGAATATAGTACACATGTATATATATTTGCCATAAAATATAAAATACTTATTAAAAATATAAAAGTAAGGGCTGGGGAGTTTAGCTTAGAAGAACTTGTCTACAGCATGTGAATGCCTGAGTTCAATCCCCAGCATCACAAAATGAGCAAATAAGACAGTGTAAGAGCATAATAGATTAGAATACCACCTTAAACAAAAGACCTCAATAGAATGTGGTCTTACAGGCATGTCACAAAAACAAAATAGCCTTAAAAGAACAGAGTGATAATTCTGACTTCATAAAAGCATATTTATTCATGTTCAATGAGTATTATAGTCAACAAAAAGAGCTCACTGGTTAAACCAGCTAAATAAAAAGATACAGAGATGGCTTTAAAGCACACTTGCTCAGTCTCTGCCCAGCTGACATTTTGGACTGGACAATCCCGTTATCAGGGGCTGTGTGTCGCAGTTAGCATGTGTCTAGTGGCTCTGCTCCCTTAGCTGCCGTATAGCATCTTCTTTCACAATCTTCTCAGATACTGCTAAATGTCTTCTGCAGGTCATAGTGCCTCATCTTCACTAGTAAAAACATAAAAGCAAATTTTAACTGTAATGAAGAGCCTCTCCCCATTGGATTTGTATTATCAAGTGCTTTATTACCTACTCTGCCTACTCATGTATTAGGACTATTACAATTACTCTACTTTTATAAACTATTTTAATATCTGGAAAGGCTAGTTCACCTCCTTTGAGTTTTTTTTTTTTTCTTTTCTGGCTATTCTGAAGTATTTATTTTAGAAACTTTAGACCTGAGACTGACTAGGTTGGATACTGTACTCTCATTCATGCTTTTGACTGCACAATCCTTTCAGTAATGAATATCTGTCTGTCTGTTTGCTTTTTGTTTGTTTTGTTTCAGATTTTGAGACAGGGTTTCCCTGTATAACAGCCCTGGCTGTCCTGGAACCCTGTAGACCAGGCTGGCCTTGAACTCACAGAGATCCCTCTGCCTCTGCCTCCTGATATCTGTCTTGCAACATCAAACTTTAAAATATATATTCTCACCGGGCGGTGGTGGCTCACACCTTTAATCCCAGCACTCGAGAGGCAGAGGCAGGTGGATCTCTGTGAGTTCGAGGCCAGCCTGGTCTACAAAGCGAGTTCCAGGGAAGTCGCAAAGCTACACAGAGAAACCTTGTCTCAAAAGAAAATAATAATAATAATAATAATAATAATAATAATAATATATTCTCCTCGATCCAACAATTTCATTTTCAAGAATTTATCCTAGATGGCACATTCATCTATGTGTAAGCAGACAAATAGAAGAAGGATAAAAGCCAGGCAGTGTCGGTGCACACCTTTAATCCCAGCACTTGGGAGGCAGAGGCAAGGCAGGTGGATCTCTGAGTTCAAGGCCAGCCTGGTCTCCAAAGCGAGTTACAAGAAAGGTGCAAAGCTACACAGAGAAACCCTGTCTCAAACAAACAAACAAAAGGATAAGGAAGCCACTAGGCATGGTGGCACAGGCCTTTAATACCAGCACTTGGCAAAGGCAGACAGAACTCTGTGAGTTCAAGGCCAGCTTGGTCTATATAACCAGTTCAAAGCCAGCCCCAACTACACTCAAACAAAACAAAAGAATAATAATGGAAGCAAAGATGGAATAAAAACAACACCAATAAAAAAAGGTAACAGAACAACTAGAAATGATTTAGTATCCCACAGTAAGGAACAGGTTAAATAACTGATGGTCTTCAATAACAATATGCAACCATTAAAGAGGACAAGGGAGCACTGCACGTACTAGAAACCTCTGTACACGCCAAGAAACATCTGTATACGCCAAGACATGTCAGGTAAAAACCACAAACCCAAATTGGTGTTTGCTACTACTTTCTAAAAAGTAGGAGGTATCCCTGTAGGGTGTACAAAATATGTTTGTAAATGCAAAGAATACAGATATATCAGAAAGAATTGGAATATTTAGGGATTAAGTGATTTTCATTTATACCCTTTTGAACTGTTAAGTCTTTTAGCTGTCTATATATGTCAAGCTAATTACAGAATGGGCTTGTCACTCGCTTAAGACACCCAAACTTTATAGAACACAGTAGACTCACCTGAGTTTGGTAAAGACTATGTAGGGCAAAAGATACTGGAGGAACATTGTTTAATAGGTATTTGTTTTGATTTTGCAAGACTGAGAAGTCCTGGCGATTGGCTGCACAACTGTGTTAATATATGTGTGGAGGTTTGTGGGGGAGGGAGGCATAGACAGGGTCTCACTCACTCTGTAGCCTTTGCTGACCTAGCACTCACTATGTAGACCAGGATAGCCTTGATCCTTCAGCTGGGATTAAAAGCATATGCCACTCTGCCTGGCTAGGCTGGGGTAAATACACTTCACTTTAAGTTAAAAAAACCAAAAAACAAAAAACAACTGTCCCCAAAGGTATTTGTATTGTAACATTTTAATTCACAGTTAACTTGAAAATCATTTTCAAAACGCACCATTCTTTTATTATCCTACAACCAAGCATACAGAACAAACAGAAAGTTTAAAGTTATTAACTGTCCCAGGAGACCTTTCACCTAGAAGCTGAAAGCAAATACTGTCACCAGACCAAGCTAAGGGCAAGGTTGGGGCCACCCTGGGGTGTCGGCAACACCTACCCTGGCGACCCTCCCGGTGGGGTGCCTAACAGCGCTGCGCCCTACAGTTCACAACTTGGGGTTCCTGGAGGACACAACTTGGGGTTCCTGTGCACGCGCTGTGCCCGCGACTCAATCGCCTCCGCGCACCGGAGTTCCAGCGCGCGCCGCAGCTTCGGCGGTCCTCCCCGCGCCCGCCCGCCGGGTAGCCCCGGCGACCTCGCGCCTAGCCCCCGCCCCACCCCCGCCCCCTTACCCGGTGTTGGGCAGCATGACCTTCGCAGCTCAGAGGACTTGGTCGCAGTGGGACAGCGGCGAGCCGTGAGTGACAGGCGAACCTTCCCTCCTCATTTAGCCGCGCCCCCGGCCCCGCCCCGAGGCCCGCTCGGGAACCGGCTCTCCTACAAGATGGAGATCGCTGTGTGCGCCTGCGCACGCCGGGCGCTAGGCGTGATTTCCACTCCACAAACGACACCCAGGAAACCAACTCTCTGCGCGTGCGCCTTGGGAGCCACCTCCGCCCCGCCCGTTTCCCGGGTCCGGCGGTGACAATCAGACTCTCCGCTGGCGTGTCCAGAGCATCAGTCCTACGTAGGCTCTCCTCGGCAGTCCGACGTTCGGCGCGGCGCCGGCTCCGGTCCCGCAGGATGGCCGATTGCGAGGCGCACCGGGACTGACCTAGGGGTGCTGGGCTTCGTCCATCCCCCGCGCCAAGGCGCTCGCCCCGAGGTCCCTCAGGAACGGTTGTGGACGTCTGAAAAATTATTTTTGCATAAACTGGTCAGCGTCGCATTTTAGCAGCCATCGAATCTGGACTTAGTCGGCCTGACCTCCAGTGTCTGTAGATAGGTGGCGAGAGGGCACCTTCTGGAAGAGATCTTTGCAAGGACCATCCACAAGAATCCACCGTCTATCTGGGCCACAGAAGCCCAATTTGGAGAAGGAAATTCTTAGTCCTGGAATGAGTGCTGGAATGAGGTCGATTCTGGAATCTAGTTTCGCCTTGGAGTTATACCTAACTCAGCTACTCCGGAAATGAAATTGTTTTGAATTTTGTAACGGTAGAAAAGATGCTAAAGAGATTATTTGAAGCCTAGCTCAGGAAACCATTTAAGATAGTTATGTACTCTCCTATTTGACACAGGCCAAAGAGATTATCTGAAGCAGTTCAGGAGACCAACTTTTTTAAAAAGTTGTTAATTTTTTTCAGTCATAAATCTTTGCAGGGCGGTGGTGGCGCACGCTTTTAATCCCAGTAATCGGGAGGCAGAGGTAGGCCGGTGTCTGTGAGTTCGAGGCCAGCCTGGTCTTACAGAGCGAGTTCTAGGACAGCCAGGCCTACACAGAGAAACATTATCTCTAAAAACCAGAAAAACTGGAGAGATGGCTCAGAGGTTAAGAGCACTGGCTGTCTTTGCAAAGGTCATTAGTTCAATTCCCAGCACCCACATGGTGGCTCACCGCCATCTATAATGAGATCTGGTGCCCTTTTCTGGCATGCAGACATACATGCAGACAGGACACTGTATACATAATAAGTAAATCTTAAAAAAATAAAATAGCCGGGCGGTGGTGGCGCACGCCTTTAATCCCAGCACTCGGGAGGCAGAGCCAGGTGGATCTCTGTGAGTTCGAGGCTAGCCTGGTCTACAGAGTGAGTTCCAGGACAGGCTCCAAAGCTACACAGAGAAACCCTGTTCATAAAACCAAAAATAAAATAAAATAAAATAATAAATAAAGTAAAAAACGAACTGGTACCTTCTGAACCCACACCTAGACTTACATTTTGTGGGGATGCATTTCTAGAAAGAAGTTTATTCCTAAATTAGTGGTAATTTTTCTAGGTAATTAAAATGAAATCTTTTTTTTTTTTTTTAATTATGTTTATGGGTGTTTTGCCTGCCTGGATGTCTATGCTCTTCCTGTGTGCACTGCCTGAAGAGGCCAGAAGTGGGCGTCAGGTTCCCTGGAAATGGAGTTACAGGTGTATGTTAGCTGCCATACGGGTTTTGAGAATCGAACCCTCCATCCTTTGGAAGAGTAGCCAGTGCTCTTAACCACGGAGCCATCTCCCTAGCCCTAAATTAAATCTTTAAATTAAATTAATTAAATAACAAGACTGGAGAGATGGCTCCATGGTTAAAAGTGAATGCTGTTCTTGCTGAGGACCTGGGTTCAATTCCCAGCACCTGTGATCGGTGGCATACAACCACCTACAACTACAACTTCTGGGGATCTGATGGCCCTCTGTCCTCCACAGGCACCCCCACACATGGGCATACACAGACACTCGCTTATACATAAATAAAAATAGCCAGGCATGGTGACATACACCTTTGATTCTAGCACTCTGGAGGCTGAAGCAGGTGGTGACTGTGTAGTGAGATCCTGTCTTAAAGAGATTAAGTAAATAAATAAACAAACAATCAATCTACTGCATTAAATATTTTGACTAGTGTTAAAATGTGATTTAGAGTTATCCATGGCCTTCCACAGTAGTGATTACTGTAGCATACAAGCCAGACATGGTGACCCATGCTTCTACCTAGCCTTCAGGAGGCTGAGGCCAGCCTAAACTGTATAGTGAGACCCTATCTCAAAACAAAACCAAAGCAATGTTAGAGGCAGAGAGTGAGCAGGGAAGAACAGGTCTTGTTAATATTAGATATGCGTTTACAAGATGAGCAGTTTGGGTTTAGACTTTAGAAAGATTTCTTCTGGCTGCAGTGTGAAGAATGGCTTCAAAGAAGATTGAGGCCCAGAAGCCTATTGTAATGTCATGAATAAGAAAAATGTTAGATGATGTGACCTAGAGCAGTAATGTGGGTGGGAAGATACAGTTAAGAAATAGAACCAACCAGATTTAACTAATGAATATACACAGAGAGAAGAGAAGATGGTGTCACAGATGACTGCCACATTTCTGGGAATATAGTGGCACAAGACAGTGGTTCCTCAAAAATTAAAAATAAAATTGCTCTATGATTTATTCTAACTCCTGGCAAACTGAAGAGAAGTTTGCACACCTATAAAGGTAGCAGCATTATTTAGCATAACCAAAAATTTGCAAGTATGGAATGGTAAACTAAATGTAGTATATATGTACCAGGTAGTATCACTCAGGATTTTTTTGTGTGTGGCGGGGGAGGGGTTATTCTGGTTTTTGTTGTTGTTGTTGTTGTTGTTTTGAAACGGGGTATCTCCATGTAGTCCTAGATGTCCGGGAACTCACTAAGTAGACCAGGCTGGCTTCAAACTCAGTGATCCTCCTGCCTCTGCCTCCTGAGTGCTGGTATTAAAGGTGTGCTCTGCCACCATCTGGTGGTGTATGATGGTGTATTTTTATTTTATGTATATCAGTGTTTTGCTTGTATGTACGTCAGTGCATCCCATGTATGCATTTCCCTATGGGGCCCAAAGAGCATTGGACCCCTGGAATTGGAGTTAGAAATAGTTGTGAGCCACCACGTGGGTGCTGGGAACTGAACCTTGGTCCTCTATAAGAGCAGCCTTGTCCTCTTAACCACTGAGCCAGCTCTGCAGCCTCCCCAAAATTAAATCATTTTTTAAAAAGCCAGCCAGCCATGGTGACACCTCTCTAATCCCAGCTTCTTGGAAAGAAGAAGGAAGAGAGTTCCAAGCCCATCGCTCACCTGGGCTGCATAGGGAGTTCAAGGTTAACACCGGTTAACTGAGCAGGACTCTGAGAATTAATTACATAGTGAGACCCTGTCCCCAAACAAGACAAAGCCATAGAATGTACATGTTGTTTTTTGTCGAGACATAGGTGCGTGGGTTCACACAGATCCATGGAAAGAAGACTCAGAGGCATCTGAAGAATGAATCTAGCCTTTCATGGCTGCAGGATGGTCCAGCCTTGAAGGACTGAAGCCCTATCCCTTCATCCAGGGCATGTTTATTTCCTCTCTATTACAGTTTGGCCAGTTGATTTCCCTACCTTCAAACAACCCGAAAGGAGCTCCCGGAGATCAAATGCCAAGTGCAAACTCCTTGGTTTCTCAGGTACTATGGTTTTCTGGATTTCCTGAAGTAAGTTTTGCACAGGCCTTTGATCCTTGGGAGACTCTGATCCTTGACTCTCGGATAAGATTCACAGAGAAACAAAAGGTAAGAGAAACAAAGGTATGGTTAAACAATGGAAGGATCAGGGCTGCTCTCTGCAGCCAGGCCAGGAGCTCTGCAGGAATGCAGTCACATGTACAACATGACCCGTGAACATTAATGTAAACCATGGAGTTGACAGATACTGTGTCAGTGTCGGTTCATGAATTGTATCAACTCTAACACACCAATTTGGGGTGTTAAACAGGGGTTCACAGGTAAGTGACTAAATCTTCATTGTCAGCTTGACTGAATTTAGAATCATCACCACGGAAACATCTCTGAAAGGGCCTATGAGGGTATTTACAAAGACATTTTTGTTTTGTTTTGTTTTTCGACACAGGGTTTCTCTGTGTAGCTTTGTGCCTTTCCTGGAACTCACTGGAACTCATCCGCCTGGCTCTGCCTCCCCAGTGCTGGGATTAACGGCGTGCGCCACCACCGCCCAGCTCAGAGACATTTTTAACCGGGGATGGAGGACTCTCACTGACTAGGTGACCCAGTTCCATGGGTTGGACTCTAGGGCTGAAGAAAACAAGTCTGAGTACTGCCATTCAGCTCTGTTCTTCCTTGCTTTGGATGCAATGCCCAGCTGCCTTCCCCAACAGGATGGACTGCATCCTCGAACCCTGAGCCAGAAGCGACTCTTCCTACGTTGTCCTCATCAGGTTTTGTCACAATTAAGATCCTAATGCAAGAGGAAGTCCATACTTTCTGCTCATTTCTCTGATAAACATTAAACTGTTCTAAAATGTATGTTCTGTTCAGAAACAAACAATTAAGACCATACTAGCATAAAGCGGGCAGGTTAGACAGTGCAATGGAATTGGGATCCCGGAAATAAACCTGTCTGTTGCCGATTGTTTTCATCAAGTATGCAGACATCAGTCAGTTTGGGCCAAAACATCCTATTTTACAAGGATGTCCAGATAACTAGAAATTCACATGCACAGAACTGGATCCACCCTTGCACCTCACAGAAAAATCAGCGAAGATAGATAAAGCCTTAAACGTAAGAAGCAGGACCGTAAAGTTCTTAGACGGAAACACAGAGGTACAGCAACAAAGCCCAGACAAGAAATACAAGGCATTGGGACTCATCAGAATTTAAAAATCTTAGGCAGAGGGTACACAGCTGTCAGCCCACTCCGTGCCCCATGCCCTGTACCCAGCAAACCTATTTTCTCCCTACTAATTGTTTTTACTTCCCCCCTTTTCCAATTTTCTTGTGTGTGTCTGTGTGTGTGTGTGTGTGTGTGTGTGTGTGTGCGTGCCTGCCTGTATTGGGGTATAAGTGTGTGGCGCACATAAGCATATGTCTGCATCCATGTGGCGGCTAAGGTTGACGTCGGGAACTTGACTCCATGAGGCAGGGTCTCTCATCAAACCCAGAGCTCGTCAAGAGAATATGGCTAGTCTTACTTGCCAGTTTGCCTGGGACACTGGGGCTGGAATTAAAGGCAGGTACCACGTCTGCCCAGCATTTACCCGGGTTCTTGGGGGGACCTGAGGCATTTACTTCAACCTCTGAGCCACTTTTTCAGCCACCCAAAACATTTGTGCCTCAAAAGATGCTATCGAGGGATGGAAAGAGCGCTAGGCATGATGGTACATGACTAATCCCGGCACTAGGGAAGTGGAAACAGGTGGATCAGGAGCTCAAGGCCGAGTTAAGTGCCAGCTTGGTTACTTGATACCTTGTCAAAAAGGAAAGAAAAAGAAATTGAAAGGATGATGGATAGATTGGACAACCAGTTTCATAAATCATCTATCTGATAAAGAACATTATCTAGCATTTATGAAAAAACTTGCAACATAGCAAGGACGATAAATGGCCCAAGTTCAGAGTGGACAAAGAGGGCCACTGAAGTGGTCCTGGGGTAACAGCACTTGCCGTGGAGACTGATGACCTCAGTTCAAAGGCATGTGGGTGGAAGGAGAGACCCGACCTCTGCAGGTTATATTCACTGTCGCACTCAGGTGCACACATGGGACTTAAATAAGTGATCAGAGAGGGGCTGGAGGCATGGACCCATGGTTAAGAGCACTGGTCGCTGTTCCAGAGGACTCAATTCACTTCCCAGCATCCACATGGCAACTCCCAACTGTTTCTAATGCCTGTTCCAGAGGACCCAATGTCCTCTCTGCCTCTGAGGGCACTGCATACATGTAGTGTACAGACATACCTACAGGCAAAATGCCCACACCTACAAAAATAAGAAATAGCCAGGCAATGGTGGCACACTCCTTTAATCCCAGCAGCACTCAGGAGGCAGAGGCAGGTGGATCTCTGTGAGTTTGAGACTAGCCTGACCTACAGAGCAAGTTCCAGGACAGGCTCAAAAAAAAAAAAAAAAAAAAAAAAAAAGCTAAACTTTATGGTAATATTTTATTTGTGCTAAAATGTGATTTTATTTGTATGTTAATAAATAAAGTTGCCTGGGGGTCAGAGCTAAAAGCAAGCCATTTAGCAGAAGTCTGGCAGTGGTAGCACCGGCCCTTAATCTGATCACTTGGCAGGCAAAGTCTCTTCAAGGACACAGCCAGCATGAAGACACACACCTTTAATCCCAGTACCAACCACAGAGACCTGGAGGTCTGTATAGACAGGCAGTGATGAGGAAGTCACGTGGTTGGGTTTAGAACCAATGAGAAGGCAGAACAGAAAGGCAATAAAAAGATGGGTCACATAGGAGAAGTCTCTCTCGGGAAGGACAGCAGCGACTGGTAAGCTAAAGGCTATTCACTAGTGTTCTGACCTCTTGCTTGGGCTTTTAACTCTTTATTTGGCTCTGTGTTTCTTATTTAATAAGACTGTTTAGAATTACATCTACAGGGGCTGGAGAGATGGCTCAGAGGTGGCTTAAGAGCACTGACTGCTCTTCCAGAGGTCTTGAGTTCAATTCCCAGCAACCACATGGTGGCTCACAACCATCTGTAATGAGATCTGGCGCCCTCTTCTGTATACATAATAAATAAATAAATCTTAAGAAAAAGAATTACATCTACAAAGCTTTTAAGTTAAAAGAACTAGAAGCAGTACACTTGGAAGCTGAGGCAGGAGGATCATTTGAGCCCAGAAGTATGAGATCAAACTAGGCAACACAGGGCACTCTATATTCAAAACAAAAACAAAACCCTTGTAGGATTTGAATAGAAAATTCTCTCCAAAAGACATGCAAATAGGCAGCAAGCGGATGGGGAAAAGTGCAGCCACATTAACTATAAGGGACATGCAGCTAAATGCCATGAAATGACATCACTTTGCATCTACTAGGATGGTTACAAATGAAAAGGCTAGAAAATAGGCAGTGTTCAGGGCATGGAGAATTTGGAACCCTCAGACATTGCAGCAGGGAATATAAAATGGTGCAGGAGGCATTGAAAAGCCCTGTCACTATCTCAGACATCGGCCCTACTGGACGTTCATTCGCTCACTGGAGAGAGTAGGGCAAACGCTCAAAACAGCCGCCAGATGGCAGTGTTGCTTTAAAATTCAAATTTATTAGCCAAGAAACCATTGATCTGGTAACATTGTGATAGACGATTACTATTAGAGTTAAGGCAAAAATATGAGAGTCTCTATAGGACTACCTTTAAAAAGTAAGAATATGCCGGGCGGTGGTGGTGCACGCCTTTAATCCCAGCACTCGGGAGGCAGAGATCTCTGTGGATCTCTGTGAGTTCGGGGCCAGCCTAGTCCACAGAGTTCCAGGACAGCCAGGGCAACACCGAAAAACCCTGTCTCAGAATATATATTTTGGGACAACGATAAAGGTTACAATTTAAATCTCGAGCCTCAAGCTCTCAATCTTCCTGTTTCTGCCACTCAAGAACTAAAATTACAGTTCCTGCACTCAGAAAATTAATACTTTACCATTAAATGGTCCTCCATTTGGTGGCTAACAACCACCTGTAACTCCAGATCCAGGGTACTGAAAGCCCTCTCTGGCCTCTGTGCATCCTCATGTGTGTGCACACATGCATACATACACACACAAATAAGTGAAAAATATTTTAAAAAGAAATTATGTTATGACCAAGAGCAGATATTTTCAGTGGCTTTAGGAAAGTCAAGGGTCTCTTGGAAATGTTCATTTTCTTCTCACAGATAGGTCACTTTGCCCCAGAGTCGCCTTCTGAGAAATCCTTGTGGTTTTGTGAGTGTGGCAATTGCTTCTGATGTGGGAATCAAACCTTCCACACAATTCCTGGGTCTTTTCTTGCTTTGTTATGCCAGTGGTTACACAATAACTTTAGGATAACTTCATAATTGTATTCTCATTTGTATTCTTTCTGGTGGTTTATAATTCCAAAGACTACAGAGAAGTGGACAGCCTCTTCTAACACTAGTCTTTGGAGAAAATTATCATTACATTTCCCATCTCCTTTAAGATGGAAAATTTTGCATTAGTTTTAAAAGATTTTAAAGCAGAGGGGAGTCTACTACACTGTCTTGAAACCTATTTTTGGTTTTGTTTTTATATTTAAGATGGGGTCTTCCTGTGTAGCCCAGGCTGGCCTCAAAGTCACATTTCTCCCACTTGAGGCTTCCAAGTTCTAGATTACAGACAGGTATGTACCAGCATGCCCGTTCCTGATTTTGTTTAGCTGAGTGTATCACAGATCTCTTTCCATGTTTACACCCCCAAACCTACCTTAACTGAGTGTGTATTAATAATATATATGTATATTACTTTGCATGTGTGTGTGTGTGTGTGTGTGTGTGTGTGTGTGTGTGTGTGCGCGTGCGTGATGTGTACTTGACTGTGAATGTGTGTGTTGTGGGTGTGTTGTACCCAGAGTCCCCCAAAGACCACCAAGAGACTGAATCTGAAACAAAAGCCGAATCTTTGTATTGTTGCTAGTTAACTCGGGACTCTTTGTCCATCTGATATAGCAGCAGAGCAGGAGAGACCCCAAGTAGCAACGGGGCACGGTTTTTAAATCAAGGAGACTTGGAGGGCACGGACTTCAGAGGGACAGACTCAGGACTGGTTTATGCGAGTAGCAATCGTGTTAGTAACTTTTAATTGGCTAGGCTTAGTTGGGCGTTACCATTTTTGGGCAGGCCTGGGCAAGTCCCAGGCTTTGTCCTTGAGCTGCCTAGTACTTTCACACTGACCCATGCACGTAGCTCTGAGTTGGTGAGGGGTCCCTGACAGTAAACAATTGGCTGAACCTTGAGCAGTCAGAGTACATGCAGAAAGGGAGCTACTGCAAAGACTGACTTTTGTTCACGGCCCTCCCAGAGACTGCTTGCTCAGGTCTCAGGAAACTGAAATTGAGGCCTGATCTCTGAGAGGGGACTGAGCAGCCTGTTGTGGTGTCTGCCTGGTCCTTTGGTTGTGCATGTGAAAGTCAGAGGACAAGTTTGTGCAGTTAGTACTCCAGCTCCACCTTTAAGGGAGTTCCAATGATCAAACTCAGGTCACCAGGCTCCCGCGACAAACACCTTCACCGTCTTACCAGCTCCTTACCTGAACTTTGTAGTAGTTGTTCTTGTTTGTTTCTCAAGACAAGTTTTCTCTGTGTAACTGCCCTGGCTGTCCTGGACACAAACAAACAAAAAAACAATCCAGACGGCAAGTTGCTGTGATGACTTGTAGCACCAAGAGCTGACTGAGGCTAGAAGAGGGCACCGGATCCCCTGGAGTTGTGAACTCCTAGATGTTGATGCTGGTATCCCAAATCTGGTCCTCGGAAAGAGCAGTTAGCTCTTACCCCATAAGATTGAGTCTAGCCATCTCTCCGGCCCGCCCCATTGGTTGTTTCCGTGGGACTCATTCTAACCGGGGTCAGATGCTACCTGTGTGGTTTTGATTTGCAGCTCCCTGATGATTAGTGGTATTGACTGTATTTTACACACTTCGGGGCCGTTTGAGTATTCTCTTTTGAGAATCATCTATCCAGGTAATTCACTTCTTTTCTGATTAGATTTTCTTTCTCTGGAAAGGAATCCTGGCCCGTTTGCGAATCTTTCCTGCCATTCTGGCTGCTGTTCATTCCTCTGGTCATTGTTTCCTTTGGAAGCTTCTTAGCTTGATGTCATCGCTTTGGCCAATTATTGCTTTTGTTTCCTGTGCTTTGATGATCATACCCAAAAGATCTTGGTCAGTAGTATTTGTTCTTAAGTGTTCCTCTATTTCCTTCCTGTGGCTGCAAAGTTTGGGCTCTTAAATTTAAGTCTTTATCCCCTTTGAGTGGATGATGAAAGATGGGGGTCTAGATTTCTTTCCTCTCTCTCTCTCTCTCTCTCTCTCTCTCTCTCTCTCTCTCTCTCTCTGTTTTTGGTGTATGTGTATGGGGTGCATATATGTGACTTTCACATGTTCATGCGCATGTGTTCATGCCTGTGCATTCTGAGATCAGGGAGTACACCAGGCGTCATTTCTTGCTGCCCTGAGACAGGCTTCTCCAGCACTGGATTGACCAGAAGTCAAAGTAGACCTCTCTGTTTTGTTCCTGGTCTTAGAAGAAATAATTTCAGCTTTCCACATTCAGTATGGCAAAGGACTTGGGTTCATCATGTATTGTCCTCATAGTGTGAAGCCATATTCCCACTGTCTGTAATTTATAAAGGATATAATTTCTTCACCATGGAGGTTGTCAAATTCTAACAAATGCTTTTCTGTAGTTGTTGAGATGGTGGGTAGCTTTCTCCTTCATTCTGTTGCTGGGAGGGATTGATCACGTTTCCTGTTTTCTATATATTAAACCATGCTGCATCTCTGGATTAAGTCCCACTTGATCATGATATATGATCTTTTATCCACTGCTGGATTAAATTTGCTGGCATTTTGTGACAACTTTCTTTTCTTTTTGCATCTCTGTCCATCAAGGACGTTAGCGTAGTTTTATTTGTGGTTTCTGTAGTCTGGTTTTGGGTATTGGGCTAATGCTGACTTTACAGAGTGAGCTTGGAAGTATTTACTCTCTTTCAAGTATCTGGAACAGTCTGAGAAGACTCTGCACTAATTCTTCTTTAAATGTTTGATAAAATTTAGCAGTGATACAATCTGACTTTGAGTGTATCTTGGTTAGAGACATCTTAGGAGTGATTTGATCTCGTTATGCCATATTGTTCTGTCCCTTTGTCCATAGCTGAGCCATTGGCTCCAGTAGGTTATTGTTCCATGTTTTCCAATTTCTTCACATATAGTTATCCCTAATGAGTCCTTATATTTCTGTGGTTCCAAGTGTAATGTCTCCTTTTTATTTTTTTAAACCTATATATAGTATTTTTGGGAGTCTTATGGATTAGTCGAGCAAAAGATCTGTCCATTTCATTTTTGCTTGTTTTCTTTTATGTGTGTGTCTTTGAAGCATGTGTGGGTACATGTTCCGGTGGGTGCATGGTGCCCTGCATGCATGCCTGTGCATGTAGAGATCAACTTTGGGTGTTCCTTAGGAGCTAGCCACTGTGTGTGTGTGTGTGTGTGTGTGTGTGTGTGTGTGTGTGAGAGAGAGAGAGAGAGAGAGAGAGAGAGAGAGAGAGAGAGAAGAAGAAGAAGGAGGAGGAGGAGGAGGAGGAGGAGGAGGAGGAGGAGGAGGGAGGTGGGAAGTGGGAGGTGGAGGGAGAGACACAGTCTCTCATTGGCCTGGAGCTCACTGACTAGACTAGCTTGGCTGACCAGGGAGCCCCAAGGGAACTAGTTGTCTGCCTCCCAACACGCCACAGCTCAGGGCTTTTTGTATCTAGATTGTAGGAGCTAACCCCTCAGGTCCTCATGTTTTCAGGACAAGCGGTTACCTCCTGAGCTGTCTCCTCAGTACTGTTTTCCCAGGCCTTTCACAGCATGCGCTTATCCTCTCCTTTCCTCTCCGTCCTTTCTTTCTTTCTGCCAAGTTTCCGGTCTGTTCTTGTCTTTCTAGTTCCTTATGATACATTGTTCGGCTGTGTGTCTGCAGACTGCCTTCCTCCGACTACTGCCTTTTTCCCTCCCACTGAGTCCCGGAGGTTTCGATATGCTGTGTTTTCGTTTTCATTTCTTTCAAGACATTTTAAACTTCCTTTTTTATTTTTCAATAACTTGTTCATTCAACAGAATGTTGCTTAATTGACAAGCATCTGTCCAGTTTCTAAAGCTCCTCTTGCTGACTCTTAGCTCTCAGAGAATGATTTCAGTGTTATTGAATTTGCTGAGACTCAGATTATAGCCTCGCATACAGCCTGTCCTAGTGGATGGTTCACTTGGTGATGAGAAGGAAGTGCCTATCTGCAGCCTGCTCGAAGGCGTGCCGTGTAGATATCTGCCAGACCCATTGGGTCCATCTATAATTTAATGGTTCTTTGTGGATGTTTTGGTCTGGATAATTTTATATTAGTAGGAGAGGGATCGATAGTAAGGTGTCTGAATATATTGTGTTATACTTTGTCTCTCCTTTTATACCTAATGGTATTTGTATTCTATCACTAAGTGCTATTGTACTCATTGTATGTTTATGAATTTAGAGTAGCTATTTCTTCCTGTTGGATTTGTATTTCTATTCATTCATCAATGAAGAGCCAGCTTCACTGACTTTTTAAGATATGATCCCTGACTGGCATTAAACTCAATATGAAGCAGGGGATGACACTGAACATCTTCTTGTATTTGTTTGGTTTTGAGGCAGGGTTTCTCTGTATAGCCCTGGGTATCCTGGAACTCAGACACATCCAGTTTATTCAACTCCTTTTT
This sequence comes from Onychomys torridus, assembly GCF_903995425.1. Taxonomy (NCBI): domain Eukaryota; kingdom Metazoa; phylum Chordata; class Mammalia; order Rodentia; family Cricetidae; genus Onychomys; species Onychomys torridus. Next base: position 80,039,264 of record NC_050444.1, on the reverse strand, counting down.
TATTTTTATTTTTCCAGATATGGTCTCACTATGTAGCTCTGGCTGGCTTAGAACTTGCTATGTAGACCAGGCTGGCTTCAAACTCACAGAGATCCACCTGCTTCTGCTAGGATTGAAGGCATGTACCACCACACCCAGGCTTTTTAAATATAATTTTAATTTAAAGTCTATTTTATCTCATATAATTATAGTGACTCCTGTTCCTTTTTGATTTCATGGTGATCTTTTCTCACCCCTTCCTTTTTATCTCTGTGCCTTTTCTAGTGAAGACAGTTTCTTATAGGCCATATATAATTATGTCTGTGTTTTTTGTTTTTGTTTTTCTATCCACCAGTGAGTCTATACCTTTCAATCGAGTAAATGTGTTCAAGGTTATTGATGGTCAGTAAAGACACACTTCACTGATTTTTCTCCTGGTGGTTCTGCGCATACTTGTTCCTTTCTTGTGTCTCTGGTTTGGTGGTTTTCAGAACACTGAGGTTTGATTTTCTCTCTCAGGTGTGTGTGTGTACTCTGCTGTTAGCTCTCACAGTTGCTCATACTTGCCAGAGTGGACAGCACCCTTTCACTTCAGGGGAGGACACATTTCACTGTTTCTACAGGCCGGTCGGGGAGGCGGGGGTAAGGACGTCCCTCTGCTTCTGCCTGTTTGAGAATGCAGGATGTCTTGCTTCACTTCTGAAGTGATAGCATTCCTGAGGGTGTGAGTGTAGCTACCCCTCAGTGTGTGCCTCCCTTTTAACCCCATTTGAGTGAGGAGTCTCAAGAGAACATACCTGAAGCTCAGAAGGTTGTTTGTTTGTTTTTCTTCCTGATTGGTACTGCTCTCTCCACCACCCCCAGACAGATGGAGTGTCACTGTATAGGCCTGGCTGTCCTGAAACTCACTAAGTAGGCCAGGCTGATCTGGAACACACAGAGACCCACCTGGTTCTGCTTCCTGAGTGCTAGGATTAAAGGCACATACCACCATTCCCTGCCTACTAAAGTAGTTATTAACTTTGATTGCAGATTGAAATCACGTGGGAGAACATGAGACCATTCTGAGTCTGGCTCTTACATAGAGGGGTTCTCATGAAATCAGTAGGGGGTTATACTGGCTGCTTTTCTATTATTCTAATAAATACCTACAGTAATCAGTTTCTAGAGAGTTTTGGGCTTCCAGTCCATGATTGGTTAGTACAAATGCATTTAGTCCTGTGTGAAGAAGCACATCACATCAGAAACACGTGGCAGAGCGTCATGCTTCATGAGTGAGTTGAAGCTTATTCATGGCCAGGAAGCAAACAGCGGAAGAGATGGGTCCCACAATCCCCTTGGATGAAAAGTTCCCAGCAGCTCAAAGCCATTCCACTAGGCCCCTCTTCTACATTGTCTATCACTTCCCAACAGTGTTAAACTGGAGGCAAAGCCTTTATGGGCCTTGAGGGGGCTTTTCCAAACTCAGAATATAGCCGGGATGCACACTGGAAGCTGTATGATGTAAAGTCCTTCGGCTAGTTTTCACATGCAGCCAAAGCTGAGAATCACTGATCTTGACCAATACAATCTTTATTCTCTTTGACAATGTCTTGTTCAGAAGTGAGTGTAGGATCGGGTTTGGACAAATCTAGGAAGTTCTCCTGGAGAAGCCAAAGAGGGTGTCAAATCCAGTGTCTTCATGGATTATACATAGAAAACGACAGGCCAAACAGCCCTTTTTGTACTTAGCAATTCCTCAGCTGATTTCAGCTTGAAGCAGTTGATATACTAATCCAGCGTATTTTGGGGTCATACACCCTGACTTCCTCCATGCGTGTGCAGATTATAGCATGCTTTGCTTCTCGTGTTCTGTTGCTTTGCTCAGCATACCACTGAGACAGTTGATTCCATCAGGATCCTGTCTTGCCCTCCCTCCAATAACGGAGTGACCAGACAGTTAATGCACAAACAAGGAGGACTTTTATTTGCAATGCGCAACCAACAGTTAAACAGGATAAACTTGAATAGGAACCCAAATAGGAACCTGGAAGGTCCAAACTTTGCAGCAGTGAGGTACCAAACCATTGGTTGCTGGCAAATTGCAGCTCTGGGCTCTCAGCTGGCCTGTGACGCCAACTGAGAGTCGTCCTCTGAAGAACAGGCTGCAGAAGAGGCAGGTCTCAGGCAAGTCTGTCTCAAAGGTTCTCCAAGGCAGGAGCATCTTCCTTCTCCAATAGTGAGACTGACTTTGACTCCTTCGGTCTTTCTCTGAAGTCTGGGGCTGACCTCACCCCCTCCTCAAGCTGGGCTGGTAAAACTTCTCCATGTATGGGGCTCAGCCAGGCCCTGATTAGTTTGGTGTATGTACGATAATGGATAGTAGGCGACTCTTTTTCTGTCAGTTAAAGAATTAAATGATGGGAAAGAGTTGAGAGCAAAGACAAAATGTGTTTGTAAGTGTCATAGACTCTAGACAGAGAGGAGTCCCAGAAATGGATGCCTCTGGGGACAAGGGGGTTTGGGTTTTTATTTGAGTTTACAGTGTTCTGCCTGGTGAGTCTCCCTCTCTCCCTTTCTGCATGGGTCTAAAGGTGGTGGCGAACCCTTTCTACAGCTGGGATTGGTTCCCTGTCTCTGTTCACAAACATAGAGATAGGAGCCCCTGCCCTGGAGTATGTATTAGTTACAAAATACCGTCACCAAAAGCAAATCTTAGAAGAAAGAGTTTATTCTGACTTCTAGTTCCAGAGGCCATAATGGCAGGGAAGTCATGGCCGGAGCAGGAAGCTGCTGCCGCATGCTCTTACACAGGAAGCCGGGAGGGGTTGTAAACTCCTAAAGCCTGCCCTCAAAGATGTACTTCCTAACAAGGCTCCTGGTCCTAAAAGTTCCCACTCGTTGTGAATCCTGCTGGGTGAGAATAAGACCACTGCCACAATTTGAAGCCAAATTTGAAGCTGACTTTAAGTAAATACTGGCCAGGATAGGATGGTGGGCTCTGGCCAGGTCCGTTCCTGGGTTCCTAGAAAATGGTGACATTTTGCAGAGGCTTATAAAGGCAAACCCATAAGGTTATGTATTTCCCACCAGGTCCAATCAGAGGCCCACATACATCTTGAAGTATTTCTTGCCTGCATACCTCCCACCTACCTGTGATCAAGCACACGGGGTGGGGGTGGGGGTCAACAAACCTGTTCAGGGGAGTCACAACACAGTGCTTGTTATCTCCCATAAACAATAGCCTCCAGCATCTCAGGAAGTACCTGACCTTGGGCAAGGGGCTGACAGGTTAGAGGCGTTTTTTTGTTTCATGGGTCTCTTAGGGACAGTAATTAAAACTTAAAATAGGGCTGGAGAGATGGCTCAGAGGTTAGAAGCACTGGTTGTTCTTCCAGAGCTCCTGAGTTCAAATCCCAGCAACCACATGGTGGCTCACAACCATCTGGCGCCCTCTTCCAGCCTGCAGGGATACATGCAGGCAGAACACTGTATATGTAATAAACAAATCTTGTAAATAGATAAGAGTGTAATTTAAATAAAACTTAAAATATAACTTTGGCTCTCACACCAAAAGAGGAGCAAGTGTTCAAATACACGAACCCATGGGGGATATTTCTCATCCAAACCGGCACAGTGCACTACCGTAGAAACACCTGCAATAGGGTTCCCTGCACTGATGCATGAGTTCACAAACAGTTGTTGGTGACTGGGGTTACAGTTTTCCCCTACCCCCTTTGTCCTTTGTGGTGTAGCATGGACAAAGAGACTCATCCCAGGTAAGGGGAAGTGACCTACTTTTTGGGGAAATGGAAACTTACTGCTGGGACCAAAAAGCCACATAGTAATAATAATTTTAAAACTCTCATGTTAGCTCAAAATGTAGTTATTATAGTCCCCCTTCTTCAGTTATTGGAATAAGGACCAATCCAGGCTGGAGAGGTGGCTTAGTGGGGAAGAGTGAGTACTGCTCTTGAAGACAATCTGAATTGTTTCCCAGCATCCATGCTGGGAAGGTGGGGGGCTCATAACCCCCTTAACTCCTGCTCCAGGGAGTTTGACACCATCTCTGTCTTCTGAGGTCACCTGGACTCATGTGCACATGCCCACACACTTACACATAATTAAAAATAACATAAATCTTGAGAGAGTGAGAGAGAGAGAGAGAGAACCAATTAATTATGAGAGAGCATCAAACCTAGGGGAGCGGGGAAAAGCCAAGCCCATCAAAAGGTTTCCCAACCAAGTTTGGCGGCTCCCATTTCCCTTTCTGCCCAGTGAGGCTGTAAGGAAGCAGGCCCCCTAAGTCGTCAGAAGAGCATAACTGGACAGTCTGAGCCCAGGAGTTTCAATCTGTTTCTGGCCTCCAGGGATCTTTGCAAAGTCTCTGACTCATCAGTAGTTAACTGAGGGCCATCAAAGGCAGTCACTGCAGGCTCTCTGTCCCTGAGGCTTGGGCTCCAGGCTACCACCAGGAAGCTCCAATCTTGCTGAGACTTTCCTCCTGTCTGTAACCCTGGCACTATATAAGAAAAGAGTTTTTCCCTCTGTATGACAACTTCATCAGAGATTCCTAGTGACCTACCTAGTCTCCTTTCGACACTTCTTACCTACAAGCTTTACTACTAGTAGTAGAAATATGGGCTTGGGGATTTAGTTCAGTGGTAGAGCAGCGCTCGCCTAGCAAGCGCAAGGCCCTGGGTTTGATCCTCAGCTCAAAAAAAGAAAAGAAAAGAAAGGAAAAAGAAATATGTCCCGCAAAAACACCACAGCCACCAGTCTCTCTTGCGTGGTCATGAGACCAAATTACGGCCAAGATATATTTGGAAAGATTCTGGGAAGTCTTTGTTTTTTGTTTCTTTTTTAAGTGTGGAGAGAGAGGGAGAGAAAGTGGGGAAGGTTTTGCAAGTGTGCAGGGACATGTGTAGGGAGGCCGGAGTCTGACACTGGGGCTCTTCCTCTGTCACTCTGGACTTTATTCATGAAGGCAGGATCTCACACTTGAACCCAGAGATTGCTGAAGTGGCTAGTCCAGCTGGCCACCTTGCTCTGGAGATCCTGTCTGTCTTCCTATTGCTGGGATTCTGGGTGGGCTGCCACACCTACCTTGCATTTCCCTGGGTGCTGGAGATCTGAACTCAGATCGTCAAGCTTGTGCAGCAAGCACTTTACCCACTGAACCACTTCTCCAGACTCTAGAAAAGCTTTTTGAAAGACTTTTCAGACACTTAGGATACTAATAGTGAGAGTCATAGGCTCAGACAATGAAACCAAAAGGAGACTGGGTTATTAATGAACCAGCCTTGAATCCATAACTTTGGACTTCTTTTGATTGAGTACAAAATTTAAGAACAAAAATAAAATTTTTTTCAGTTACTTTGAATTTTCTTTTAAATATGGGTGGACCCAATTCTTAATGGATATCCTATTTCAAGACAAAAGGATCAAAATATATATATATATATATATATATATATATATATATATATATATGGTCCATTACAGGATTCTTAAGCACAATTACATTCTTTCTGAAAACATCTCTTTTGTTCAAATTTCCTTCATTAAAATTGCCTTTCCTATCTCCAACTCCTGCTGTTCCCCAAGCACAGGGCTGCTCTCACACCAGGATCCAGCCTCCTTTCCCAAGTCAAACATTTTCTTGTCTGAACTGCTAATTTTGTTTGGAAAATAACTAGCAAGAAGGTCCAGGGTGAGTATGTGTAGTCCAACTTCCACTGGAGATATTTCCACCTAATTCTTCCTGGTGCCTTGTCAGTAAATATTATGTCAAAAGGATCTGCATTTTCCAAAGATAGATATGAATTTTGAGAAACAGAATTACTGCATTTACATGTTGAGAAAGAGAGATATTTGACATTCTCTGGATCAATGAAGCTTCCTCCCTCCTCCATGACAATAATAGGTAGAATAGTTAGCAGGTCCTTTCCCTTTGGGCTTTTAGGTGGTGCCTGACGTTTGCATTAGTTTAAGATCAAGCCTGATAGCTTCTCCCCCATATCTCTTAATGGCCTGTGTTTGCTACACAAAGGTCAGGCTTTGGAAACACTCTGCATTTCTACTCTCTGCCAAATGACATTCCTCCTAGGTGTCAGCCTCCTTTTGTCCTCCACAAAATTAAATTTTTGATTAAGGTCTCATCCTCCCTGTGTTTTGGAAGACAGGCAATATGAAGACCTAAGCCCCTGGTACAAGTCACCCTCCACTGCCAAGGGTGGGAGTGAGGCAGGGAGGTTCAGTTTTCCAGTTACATAAATAATACATTCTGGGAGAAACTTTCCAGACAGGGTTCTGTTTTCTTGTGTGTGTGTGTGTGTGTGTGTGTGTGTGTGTGTGTGTGTGTGTGTGTGGTGTGTTTTTCTTCTTCTTTTTCAGACTGACCTTTTGCTTATTTGCCTACTCAGGGTTGAACATTTGCCTGGTGTCCTGTGGAGTCATCAGCAGTTAAACATTTTTCAGAGCCAGACTGGGAAGGGAGAACAGCCCTATCCAGTTGTCTGACATTCCAGGAACTTCCCCACTACCTTTTTGCGTAAGGCCATTATTTCAACAAAAGCAAGTCTGGAAGAAAGAAGATAGGTATATGCTAACCAACCCACTTGGCTCTCTGCTAAAGACTCCCGTCAAAGGATTTTATGGATGCATTTGAATTAGTGACTAGAATGAAGGCTTTGTTCTAATTGCAAACTAAAATTTATATTTCCTGCTGGGTGTGGTGACCCAAGCCTCTAATCCCAGCCTTTAGGAGGTAGAGGCAGGCTGATCTCTGGAAGTTTAAGGCCTGCCTGGTCTACAACATGAAGCAAGTTCCAAACCAGGCAGGGCTACATAGTGACCCCTCCCCACAAAAAAAGATTTATATTTTGTGCTTATTATGTGGTCTCAGATACCCGAAAAGAAACTATCTGCGCAACCCCCATCCCCTGCCTGCTCCCCATAGAGCAGTACTAACAGTCATGCTTTTATGGGCATCTATAATATTTATCTACTCCATACTTCAGCAGACAGAAGGGTGCCGAGTCAGCACAGAAACTGTCCGGATCCATATACAGGCTGCAGGAAAGCAATTTTCTGCTACCATAAAGCAGGTTTTTCCACCTTTACGTCTTTGAAAAGATTAGGACCAGGCCCCAGTTTCTTAGTCAGTTAGAGATATCTAGATAAGTTAGGAAAAACTCCCCCTAAGGGCTGGTGAAAGGCTGGATGAATGCTACAGTACTTCTGGGGGAGACGGTGTCCTAGTAAAGCGGGGAGAACGAACCATGACCAGACAAGAAATGTCAGCAGTAATGATTCTGGGGCACAGACAGAATCCATGCCACAGACTGTGAAGAAGACTTTGTATTGTGTCCCCAATGGGGAAAGCATTGGGCTTTGACAAGGACTCCCTCCAAATGGTAATTCAATGCCAGTTTTAGCAAGTGAGACATTCCTAAAGGTGCAGTAGCAACTTGGATCTTGAAAGAGTATAAACTAGAGCTCAAGTATGTCATCTACAAATTAAGAACACCCCTGGGGTCCATTCCCAGGAGCAGGGTAGGCAGAAGAAGACAATGCACCCTATGTTGCTATTTCCAGGAGTCAGTTTCCTGATCATTATTGAAATGTGGACATGAAGGGAGGCAGAAGGGTGAGTGAGGGACCTGCAAAGCTGATCCGCCACTGTGGACCAAAGGACACCAAGTAGTATACATTTATACTGATTGTAACATAAAGACCATACAACAGAGAGTGGGTGATGGCATCCCAGTTGATAAAGTACTACACACAAGGACCTGAGTTGGATCCTCAAACTCTTTTTTTTTTTTAAGTAAGAATGAAATCTGGGCATGATGGTGCTTATTTGTAATGCCAGGCCTAGGGAGGCAGAGACAGAGGGACTCCTGGGGCTCACTAGCCAGCTAGTCTCCCTTACTCAGTGAGTTCCCAGCCAGCAGGAAAACCTGTCTTTGCAAAAATAAAGTGGATAGTACCTAGGGTTGCTCTCTGACCTACACACACATGTCCACTCATGCATACATACCTGAACACACAGGTGTACACACACACACACACACACACACACACACACACACACACATACAACACACTTCATTACAGGATAGATCTTTGGAAATTCTCAAGTTAAAAACTTTAGAAGCAATGAGCACACTTAGTACCCAGATCTTGTTTTTGACAAATGACTGATCCTCACATAGAGGCAAAAAATAAATAGGATGACTCTGGAACATCTTGTAATACCATAAAGTTAAAAGTCAAGAAGTGTTCAATAAAAAGCTGGGTACAGTAGTTTGTGCCTGTGGTTCCAGGGTTCAGGCGACTGAGACAGAGGATTCCTTGTGTCAGGGAGTTTGAGATCAACCTGGGAAATACTGAGAGACTGAAGAAAAACCTACAAACATGCCCCCAACACTGACAGGAGTATGTTAAGGAACACAGAAGTCAACTTAAATAGCTTCCATTGGCCAATGGCTAGAGAAATTTGGAAATTAAGATAAAATGACACTAGGTTATAATCAGATTGTAAAATGAATGTCTGTGATTCTGTAATGAAAAAAATAAATGATTATATATACAGATTCATGGGGCAGTAACAATGCATAATCCTAAATAATTTAGGTAAATGCTGTCCCTTCAAGGAAGTGGAAAGTAACACCCCATTCCTTGAGCATGAGCTGTGTATGATGACATCTTTCTAGAGAAAAAAATCTGGAAAAAGGATGACAAAGAAAAAAAAATAATAATGATTAAAAAAATCCACTTTACAGTAAAGAAAACTCTAAATTCTTATCTCAGTCAGGTGTTCAAAGTCAGTCTCAGCTTGATGACTAACGAAGTAATATGCACCTTAGATATGGTGTGGTGAAAATGGTGTTTTACCTCTGTATCTTCCTCTCTAATCCTATAAACAAATTGCAGTTGAAGGACATCCTACACAATCTCTGAATAGTATTATTCAAAGTTGTCCAAGTTTGAGAACAGGATCCTCAAGAGACCTAATGACGTCATGTAAGCTTGCTATCTTAGATGGGATTATAGGACACATATATCTTATTAGGTTAAAAATTAAGGAGCTTGCGGGGCGGTGGTTGTGCACACCTTTAATCACAGCATTCGTGAGGCAGAGCCAGGTAGGTGGATCTCTGAGCCAGCCTGGTCTACAGAGAGAGATCCAGGAAAGGCACTAAAACGACACGGAGAAACCCTGTCTCAAAAACCAAAAAAAACCCAAACCAAAACAAAAAAATTAAGGAACTTTATTAATAAAGACTAAAGTAATGATATCAGAATTATTTAATTTCATTAAATATTACTGTTCCAATGTAAGCTACAATAGCAGAAATGGTGTAGGACATGCATAAATGCTATCTTTGAAATTTATCTGTAAAATCAAAATTGCTCAAAAATGCTCATTTTAAAATTTTGCCAGCTGTGATGGGGCACGCTTCTAATTGTAACATTCGAGAAGTGGAGGTAGAGGGACCAGGAATTCAGTGACAATGACATTTGGCAAGAAAATTGCTTTAATTAGTTTGGATAGCTTATTCGACAGCATACAATACAGGAACATCAAGGTAGAAGATGTGTACATGGTGAGGTCCAGGGGTGGAGGGAGGATTTCTATGCCCTCTCTGGGAACACCATCTTTCCAACACCTCCATGTATCCAGAAACCCAGAAGTGCCTCAGATCTCTGTGTGAGAAACTGTCGTAGAGGATAGAGAGGTGGTGGTGTCTTAGGGTTTTTATTGCTCTGCAGAGACACCATGATCATGGCAACTCATATACAGAAAACATGTAATTGGGGTGGCTGGCTTACAGTTTCAGAGGTTCGGTCCATTATCAACATGATGGGGGGGAGCATGGAGGTGTGAGGGCAGATGTAATGCTAGAGTAGCTGAGAATCCTGCATCTTGCAGGCAACACGAAGTCCACAGAAAGTCACACTGAAAGAATCTTGAGCAAGAGACCACAGGGATCCCCCTCCTTCCAGCTAGGCCTCACCTCCTAATAGTGCCACGCCCTCTGATAGTGCCACTCCCTTTGGGGCCATTTTCTTTCAAACTACCACAGATGGTGCAATGGTTAAGAGCACTGGCTGCTCTTTTCAGAGAATTTATCTTCAATTCCCAGCACCCACACAACCCTTTGTATGTAACTCAGGTTCCAGTAGATCCAATACCTTCTTCTGGATTCTGTGGGTACCAGGCATGCCAGCAGTGCATGGACATCCATGCAGGTGAAACACCCATACACATAAAATTAAATAATAATAAAAAAAGACGTTAAAAGAATTTTGTTGTAGCTGGTTTTTGACTGCTGGAGAACATACAGAGATCCGCCTGGCTCTGCCTCCCGAGTGCTGGGATTAAAGCCATGTGCCACCACTGCCCGGCTCTGTTTGTTTTTTTGAGACAGCTCTGGCTGTCCTGGAAGTCCCTTTGTAGACCAGGCTGACCACAAACTGTGAGATCTGCCTGCCTCTGCCTCCCAAGTACTGGGATTAAAGATGTGTGTCACCACCGCCCACCTCACACCCCAGCTGGGTTTTGTTTGCTTGTTTTGTTTTGAGACAGGGTTTCTCTGTCCTAGAACTCACTATGTAGATAGACCATGCTGGGCCTTGAACTCACAGAGATCCTCCTGCCTCTGTCTCCTGAGTACTTGAGGCATTACACCCAGCTAGGGTTACCAGTTTTAAGGACAAAAGGTCAATATTTAAGGGTAATGATTCTTTAAACATTGGTGTTTAGCACTTGGACTATCTCTGGTTTAAACCTTACAGATTTTCCTCTGAATAGAAATAGGAAGGAGAGTTATATTAGAATCTCTGGACAACACTGGGAGCCTTGTGGCACAGGATGACAAAAAGAGCAGGGGACAGGAATGTCCTCCCTCTTTGGAAGAGTGCTTCAGAATGACCAACGCAAGTCTGGCAAGGGTTGGACGCTCTAACTAGAGTGACAGGAGATAAGAACATCTTCAATACAAACAGAAGGATCCTCTGCACCAGGTATCGTCCACGTGCAGCTGATTGTACTAGCACAGTCACAGGATGAGCAAAACAGACATTACTCCTGGTAGTTTCAGGGGAGGAATTTCACAAACCAGAAGAAAAATACACGGAAAATAAAATTATAAGGATTTTAGAACTAACTATCCGAGTATACAGTAACCTGCAGTGAGCACACAGGAGACACTGATGCCATCTCCTCCAACAGTGGGGAGGGCTTGAAGATGGGCTGAAGCCACACACTAATCCTGCATGTGTCAGTTATTACAGCCTCATTTGACAGCCACAGTGAGGTAGCCTGAAAAGGAAGACCATACTCAAATGGTTTTTTTCTTAAGCCTTTGAAGTTGAACTGTAGCAGTACTGAGGAAATATCAAATACTAACAGAACAATCAGATAACACTGATCTCTTAAAATTGTTGTTTTACTTTGAAATAATTGCAGTATGCAGACATTTAAAAGGTAATGCCACAAGGCCCTGTGTTCCCTCACCCAACTTCATCTATTGTCCATCTTAGCCCAAAGCAGGAGACTGATACAGATGCATCCATATATTTGTGACTTTTATATGGGTGGGTATCTGAAGTTCTACACACTCTAATCACGGGAAGATTTGTATAAGTTCACTCACCCTGCAAATCAAGACTCAGAACTGTTTCCATCACTACAAATATTCTCCTTGCATACTACTTTACAGTTACAGACATCTCTTCCAAACACTGACTTGTTCTCTGCTATATAATTATGCCACTTTGAAAATGCGATAGAAATGGAGTCACAGTATATAAGCTCTTGAAACTGGCCTTTTCCATTTAGTTTGATTTTAGAGGTTTCTTCTATTTTAAGGAACAGATGTCAATGTTTATGCTTTGGAATTATCATGAGATAAAATGTTCATATAATGACCTTCGGAGATTCATCTAATGACTAGTATTATTTCTGAACTATATTGGCATCTTTTTTAATGGCATCTTTTATGTCTTAAGAAGTCTTACATGTAAACACAAATGTGGGTTAAATGTTAACTATCCACTGCATAGTGGGATAGCTTAAGGCAAGTGTTCAAAGGTTACTTTTTGTGTAAACATAATAATGAAGGGTGTGCCTCTTATCAGATAAACAAGTTTCAGGGGGGATTTTCTTAAGCAAACTGGAAAAAAAATACAGGGAAAAAATATAAACTAAATTATTTAGAAACATCTTTTCAAAGTATACAGGAATCTGCAGAAATTGTCCTCTTTGGCACCAAGAAGACAGAATCTTATAAAGTGCTTATTCCAAATTCATGTGAAAACCCAGAACCTTCTGTTGAAATTACAGAAGACCAAGTCTCCTTTATATTATATGACCTATGGGAATACCTGAAATCCTGAACATAGGCTTTAAGAAGCAAACTTCAATCGAAAGAGTTCGAGGCCAGCCTGGTCAACAGAGGGAGTTCTAGGACAGCCATGGCTATACAGAGAAACCCTGTCTCAAAAACAAAAACAACAACAAAAAGCAGTGAACTCCATTCTATTATTTATTTATTTACACACACACCCTTCTGTGTGTAGCTCTGGCTGGCCTGAAATTCAGTCTGTAGACCAGGCTGGCCTGGGGGTCACTGCCACTGGCTCTTCTTTTTTTTTAAACCTTGTAAATTGGTATATTTTTAGAATTATCTTGCAGTGTTTATTAAATTTGATGTGCTTATACCAGTTTTCTGCAATTCTATTTACAATATTCTATTTCTCAGATGTAATAATATGTTTATAGCTACATGTTTCATGTGACACTGTTAGTGATAGTGAATAGCTACAAATAATTTAAGCCTCCACTATTTTGGAAAAAGTTAAATAAATTATGGCATATTAAATTATGGAGTACATTGGAGTATTAAAAAGAAGTCAATTAGCCGGGCAGTGGTGGCGCACGCCTGTAAGCCCAGCACTCGGGAGGCAGAGGCAGGTGGATCTCTGTTTCAGGCCAGCCTGGTCTACAAAGCGAGTTCCAAGAAAGGCTCTAAAGCTACAGAGAGACCCTGTCTCAGAAAAGAAAAAAGTATTATAAACCAGGCAGTGGTGGTACACACCTTTTCTTTTTCTCTTTTTTTAGAGCTAAGGATGGAACCCAGGGCCTTGTGCTTGCTAGGCAAGTGTTCTACCACTGAGCTAAATCCCCAACCCCGGTATACACCTTTCATGCCAGCATTTGGGAGGCAAAGGCAGGTGGATTTCTGTGAGTTTGAGGCCAGCTTGGTCTACAAAATGAGTTCCTGGACAGCCAGGACCATTACACAGAGAAACTCTGTCTAAATAAATAAATATCTAGATAAATATACACAAAATGGTTATAGTGGTTAGCAAGGGGGTGGTTCAGGGAGAAAAGCAAAAGCTTTTCAGGCCTGTATGGCAGTTCATCTCTGTAATCTCAGGAGGTTGAAGCCAGAGGATCTTAAGTTTGGTGCTAGCCTGAGTTCCATAGCAAGTTTCAGCTGGGCTGTTCTAGATTTAAAACTTGATCTCAAACAAACAAAGCTATTTGCTACTGTTTGAGTTTTGAAAAAACAAAAAGCATTATATTTATATGTGTAGCTTAGAAAGTAAGGGAGGCAACTTACAACACAAAATGCCCCAGATGCAGCAACAGAAACACTCCACCTGCAGCTTTGCCTGTTATTTTATCATTCATGTTTTTTGTTTGCTCGTTTGTTTTTGTTTTGTGACCCAGGCTGGCCTGGAACTTACAATGTAGCTCAAGATGGCCTCAAACTCTGGTAGGAGCTGCGGGTACAGGCTAGTTTAAAATCCCACATAGCAATGAAGGGTGGCAATGTTTCCAAACATAACTTAATATTTAAATTTAACATACAAAACGTTTTTGACATTTTGAATAGGGGAACAGAAATAACTTTAAAAATGACCTTCCTGAATTACAAACTGAAAGTGTCTACTATTTTAAAGTTAGGAAATCAGAAAGGATAAGGTGAAGCTGTTACTTCCTTTGAAATGGGTGTGGGCGGCCCACTTTCGTTTCAGAGTTTGAAGACTGGCTTACATTTCAATGATCTGTGAACTGGAAAAGCACTCAGTTCCAGAAGTAGGTAGGCTATAATAGCTATTCTATACTTCTATGTATAACCTGTTTTTGCTCATACTAGAGAAAAGGGCTTTGGTGCAAACGAAACGTCTCCTGACTGAAATTCCGGAGATCACCCGTGTATTTTCATCTGGAAAAACAATAATCCTTTCCTCCTCCCCCTCCTCCCAAGGATGAATGGCTATAAACTTATAATACTGGCCCTATAACGATCATCCCACGGCTAGGCAATGAAAGTTTCGTGTTAGAACGCTTAGTATTAGACTAGAAAAGCACTCAGATTAAAACTGTACAAACGAAGTACTTCAGTCCAGGGCAGTCTCATCTACCTAATTCCTTTCCCAACCACACCTATCCGGCCACTGCGTGTCTCTGAGGCTGACTTCCCGGGCCTGGGCGTCCGGCCGGCGGGCGATCTCTCCCAGGCTATGGGGCGCTGCTCTCAGCTCCCGGAAGACCACTGCCCGAGCCTGCACTGTGGCCGTCGCGCCGGTCCCCCGCCGTGCCGCCCGCAGGGTCGTCCGCCCGCAGAAACTCCTCCCGGCTTCAAATGTCCCTTGGGGTCCCGAGGCTTTGCTCGCCATCAGCGGGAAGCGTTCAGGCCCCTGCGGAAAGCCGGAAGGCCTGCGGGTTCGCGGGAGGGCGAGCGGCGAAGCGGGAAGCACAAGGCGCGCGTCCCCGCGAGCGCGTGCGCGTGCGCGGCGCAGAGGGGGGTCGCGGGCGGCGGGGGCGCGCAGGCGCGCTGGGGCGCGGGCGGGCGAGGGCGGGGCGAAGAGGCGAAGGCGGGAAGAGGGCGCCCTGGAGTCCAGCCGAGTCCGGGGAGGGCGTCGACGCCGAGGGGGCGGGGCCAGGCGAGGCGGGGACGCGCTCGCGGGCTGGGAAGGCGGGGGCGCGGCGCTGGCGAGAGCGTGCCCGGTCCCCGCCCCTGTTTCCCACTCTTCCTTCCACCTCCGACCGGCCGGAGCTGCGGAGCGGCTCGGCTCGCCGGTCCCCGGAGCCGCCGCCTGCTTTCTCCGCCCGCGACGAGCCCGTCAATCCCCGCACAAGGCGCTCCTCCATCTGGGCCATGGATGGGTAAGTGCCGGGTGGCCGCTCGGGGGCTGCGCTGGCCTCGTTTCCTTTCGGCGTCGCGTCCCGCCGAGGCCGGGGAACAGGGCGCGGCGCCGGCTAGCGGAGGAGCGACCCGGGGCCGAGCCCGACGGCAGCGACCCGGGGGACGCGGGGGTCCGTCCGCCGCAGTCTCCGCTTCCTGCGCGCGGCGCCCCCCGTCACGTCCGCCCCTCGCAGCCTCGGGGCGCTCTCGGGAAGCGGAGACGAGCCGGGGCCGGGGTGCCGGGCCAGCCTCTCCACACTTCCTCTCAGAAAATGGTGCGCGGCGCTGTTGGGGGCGGAGGCTGAGGCGGCCGCGGCGCTCGGGGAGTTGCTGTTTACCGGCGGGGTGGGGCGCGCGGCGGAGCTTTCCCCGGCGGCCGGCCCGGGCGAGCGGCGACAGCCGTCTGGGCGGCGACCGGGTCTCGAACCGCGGTCCCTTACGGGTCTCGGGACCGGCGGGGTCTCCTGACTTGCGCTGTGAGATACGTTAATCATTTCTACATAAGGAGCGTCTGCACTTTGTCACCGGGGACGCTTCCTCCTTGTCCCACCCCCACCCCCAAGAAACTTAGTGAATTCGCCGCGGGCGATGTCAGATATTGTGTAAGTGCAGTTTTCCGGGCTCTTAAAACTGCTCAGTTTAAATGGGGTCCGCGGCTAAAATTAAAGGAAAAAAAAAAAGATTTACAACCACCCTTTCCGAGTTGATAATTTCTCTCGGAACTTGAGACATGGGGCAGGACCTGATGTATTTTAATAAAAGTGGTAATTCAAGGATTTTAGTAAATTGGGGGTCATAACAAATAGTATTGTTCGGCAAGATTAAAAAAAAATCTCCAAGTCTATTAGAGATTCCAACTCCTTTTATTTATTTAATCCTTAGGCGTTTGAGTTGTTCTTAATCGCTGCCTCCGCCGACTTTGGACAAGATTTCTGTAAACTGCTGGATGGTGGAGCATATAGCTTGTTTGAAAAGTAAAAGCCATTTAACAGGTTGCCGCGTATTTAATTATTGCTTGCTACGCACTTACGTGAAGACCCTGGGATCTTACAACAGTTTTTTTTTTTTTTTTCCCCTTGCTAGGTTTCGTTTATCTTAGTTTCACAATATTGTGATATGGATTATCTCGTTGGAATGCAGATCGCACGCTGCTGCAGATATCAAAGTGCAATTTTAGATTTGATTTATGGTTGTGATGTTCTTTAAAGGATTTTTATTTAATGGAAGCTACCTTGTGAAAGCTTCTTAAGCATTGACTTCTCTTTACCTGACTGATTGATTTTACCTGTGAAACCATTTCGGTGATGTGTGCCATAATGCACTATATCTGTCAGGAAGGGCTGTGAAGTTACCGTCTTTAGAACGTTCGACTTGGGGTTTGGGGAAACAGGTTCGCTTTTTGTGCCCTGAGATTTACAATTAAATGGCTTCACTTGCTTCTTCAGTGTGAAGTGCAAATTCCTTCCCTACTGCGCGCTCAGGGATGGGGGGAGGGGAAGTAGGGGTAGTCAACCTTATTCAGCTTCATGCTTATCTGATCCAAAACGTTAATTGCATCGGCTTTTAGTCTTCATTTGCTACTTACTACATCTTACTTGTTAAAAATCACCTTTTTATTTGGCACACAAAGTAATAGGTTTTCATTATGCCATTTCATACATACATATCCTGGCACTCGGCTCATATTTGCTCCTCTGCTCACCTTCCCAAACGTAGTCTTGCTGATAGTTTTTTAAGAACTTTGACATGCTTGTGGTGTTGAGGTTACAAAGGCAATGATGTAGAACAGAGGAGGTCAAATAAGGTTGCTTTTTCCATCAGGACCAACAAAGACACTATTACACACTTTAAAGAGTGTAGCTTACCACTTACTCACAAGGTGACAAGTTTCAGAACTCTAAAAGGGAAATATTGTTTAAAACATTGTAATTTATACCACTTGATGTAGACACGTGTTTGCATACCTTTAGGAAGCTATGATGGCATTATGATTAGTAACATAATACAAAGCTTATTTGTAGCTTTTAGCAAATAAGGAAATAAAACTGCTAACTGAAGATATAGAAGAGTTGACTTTTTGTACAGAATAGCTGTATAGGGCTTTTTACACTCTTAAGGAGTGTAGCTTTGAATATAGTGGATTATGCTGTAGGCAGGTTTATTAAATTTTATTTTTCCACAGCTTGAAAAAAGCCCATTTCCTCTATTCAGAGTAGTTAAAAAAGCAAGCAAAAAAACCACTAGCCAACATATTTTTAGTTTCTCTTCGAGCTGTGTGTGTGTGTGTGTGTGTGTGTGTGTGTTCGTGTTCATGTGATTTGTGCCATAATGCACTATAACAGTCAGGAAGGGCTGTGAAGTTATCAAGTAGGAATACTTTTGTACTCACAACATAGTATTGATGTTTAACTTCTTTTTAATAATAAAATTTACAATAAAAATCTTACAGTAAAATTTGATGTGTGAAATGTGATGTTTGTATTTATTCTAGCTATGGGAGACAGTCATAACAATATTTTGGTGAGTTTTTGGGGTGGTAAGATGCAGGTTTCTGAGATGCTTTTTTCATGTCTGTAAAATCCAGGCACAGGTTTTGTTTCATTTAAAGCTTCATGGTTTGATCACTCATTTCAGGGACTTAATGAAGTTTGGTGATTTTAGTTTTCTTTGGATTTGCCAAAGTGAGATAAACACATGCTTATTGTATTGAAGCACAACTATACTTTTCTACACACTAGAGAGTAATTTTTTTTCTTGCATTGAGGTGTCGAGGCTTTGCTTTTGAACTCTGCTGTTGCTACACTGTCCATTGTTTTTTCTTTATTAACATTTCACAGTTCATCATTTTTTCATTATTTATTATAATGCTTTTTCTTTTTCTTAATCTTATCTGTCTTTTAAAACTTGTTCTCTAACTTTGTTTTCCATTTTCTCTTTTTACTTTTTCCATACAGTGTTGTTACAGATCTTATAGCAGTCGGTTTAAAGGTAGGAATCTTTTTACTATCCTTTCATAATCATTTTTATTTTAATTTTGACGTCTCTCCCAGTGGTGAAATAATTTCACCTGTTCATGAAATTGTATTTTGTTCTGTGTGATGATAATCTTTTACTTTTAACTCCAAAATGAAGAAGTATAGCTAATTTTGGATTTTATGTACTTTTCAGGAGGAACTATAGTATTATACATGTAAATTTAAAAAAAATCTAAAGTTTTACTTAACATCAGGATGGTGTTTTTGTTTGTTTTTTGTAATTAAAATAATCCTAGGCTCTGATTTATTTTTCTGATGAGTCCTTTTTAAAAAAACAACTTTTGTGAGTGTACTTATGAGAAATAAAATAACAATACTTGTTTTTTTTTTGTTTTTTGTTTTTTGTCTTTTTTTTTTTAGTGCCAGTGCTCTACATTTACATGGATTCTCACTAATCATTATAACATTCCTTCAAGATAGGAATTACAAGATAAAAAATTACTTTTTTTTTTTTTTTCTCGAGAAAGAGTATTTCTGTGTAGCTTTGCGCCTTTCCTGGAACTCACTTTGTAGCCCAGGCTGGCCTTGAACTCACAGAGATCTGCCTGGCTCTGTCTCAGAGAGTTGGGATTAGAGGCTTTCGCCACCACCACCTGGCTGGTAATTACTATTTTTTATTTTAGAGATGAAAAAGCAAGTTGAGAAAGTTTGTTCTAGATGTGATTTTCTAGTGTTCAAATGCTTGTCTTCCCTTTCTGTTTTAAAAGCCTGACCTTTGTTTCATTATATATCATTGCTAGCAATGAGACCTCTATCTAAAAAGGTGACCATCTAGAGAACTCAATATTTTGTAGTAGTGATTTTTCCAAGCTACAAATCTTTAGTTATACCAGGACCTTCTCATTACTGTCTTAAAGAAAATACAAATCAAGTAAACAGTGTTCCTAAATATATGGCTTTTAAAATATAATTGTCTTGGAGCTGCAGAGATGGCTCAGCTCTTAAGTACTTACTTACTGTTCTTGCAGATGACTGCGTTCTGTTCCCAGCACCTATGTGGTGATTCACGACTACCTAACTTCAGTTGCAAGGGGGTCAGATGCACTTTTCTGATCTCTGAGTGCACATACATACCAGGCACATCACACATACATGAAAATTTTAAATAAAATACTAAAGGATAACTGTCATAAAGTTTCCTTTGCTCTTTTGGTGTTTGATACTGATGTGGGAAACCTAGTTCAGTAGGTCACACAGTGCAGATTACTGTAGAAAGTAGAACAAATTATTTAACCTTTGTGTATATTTTAAATAAGCTAAGTTCATTTATATAGTTGCTTGATCACTTTCTAGTCTGTTTTTGTCAAAGTAAGCATAAATCCCACCACTATCTCCCTATTTCTGTACACTTTGCTAGTTAGTTCCGTATTTCTTTTTCTTCACACTTAGTGGATCTGGTGGTGGTGCTTATAGTCTATGACTTTTTTTGTTTGTTTTGTTTTTCGAGACAGGGTTTCTCTGTAGCTTTGGAGCCTGACCTGGAACTCACTCTGTAGCCCAGGCTGGCCTGGAACTCAGAGATCCGCCTGCCTCTGCCTTCCAAGAGCTAGAATTAAAGGCGTGCGCCACCACTGCCGGCTATGACTTAAGAAATAAGCATAGCAAGAAGCAGCATTTAACACTAAGAATGGCATGTCTGAGGCTAGCATAATTGGGAACTGTTGTTGTCCTTTGGGGTTAGGTAGAGTTGATCTGCTTTGGCAAGCTTTGAATATGTTTATGAATAGGAAATGAGGCAGCCTTTTCTGGAACTACCCTCTCCATAGGTTGTCTCATTTGAGAATGATACTCAGAGATTAGAAATTAAGTCCTCAACTATGTGTCTGAAGGTGTCTGTGGGAGAAGAGATATTTAAATGAATTGTTTTGATCTTTAAAGATTTGTGATTCTAGTTTTTTATCTGGCATATAAATACAGCAGACATTTAAAAAAGTTACCACTTAAAAGTTAAATTATGCTTGAAGGACCCATGCTTGTTTTATTATGGTGAAAACATATCCATAGTAAATGAAAGAATATTTAAGTGTTATGCCTAGGAACCACATGTGAATACAGGGTATGATTTTCTGTCTATGTGTTTTGAAATAAGCACTTTAAAAGCAACAACTCTGAAGAGATGATAAGCTGATTAATTGGTTCAGTAGGCAGCCTGAATATATACGCCCGTATGTTTATATATTATAAATATTTATATATTTATGCTATAAAATTATTCAATATATGTACTTTATCTTTTTCTTCCCCTTTGTGTGTGTGTGTGTGTGTGTGTGTGTGTGTGTGTGAAGGTTTCTCTGTGTAGCCTTGGCTGTCCTGAAACTCCCTCTGTAGACCAGGCTGGCCTTGAACTCATAGCAATCTGCCTGCCTCTGCCTTGGAAGTGCTTGTTATATGTACTTTTTGACAGAATTATTCTTTCTTTGATCTCACCAAAGAAGTTTAGTTATTACCAAATAATGAGCCATTAAGGCTTGCATTTCATCTAGAGTATGTGAAAAATAAACCAACATTTGCTTCCTCTGTTTGGTGTCTGAATAATAAAACAATTAATGGCTTTAGTTTGTAGCAAGGATGGAATTAAAGTTGTGTTCCCTAAATTTACTTTTGTGGATTAAAAAAGTTATTTATTTTAAAACTTATGTGTATGAGTGTTTTTCCTGGACATGTCATGTATGTATATGTTACATGTGTGTCGGGTGTTCATGGAAGTCAGAAGAGGGCGATCTGGAACCGAAGTTAAGGATGATTATGAGCTACTGTGTGGGTACTGGAATCTGAACCTGATGTTTTCTTTACTAATGTGTTTCCAGTGTCTGTTGTATTATAATCTCAAAAGATGTTTGATGCATGAATGAATGCTGAATTGTAACACACTTAAGTGGCATACGTACTGGAGCCCAAGCTTTCTGATACTGCTAGTATTTCTTCTAATAGGCGTAGACTTAGTGAGAAAGAATTCCTTTTCTTTTAGATTGGAATTTTATTGAAAACGTTTATATCTTCAGGTGTTTAGGATTCTTATCATGGTATGTACTTGAATGTTCTTTGTGGGGTATTAATTTTTGAACCTTGACCAAATTAAAAGATTAGCTCTTGGAACTCATCATGAAACATATTTGTTTTTGCGTTATTGAGAAAGAATCTTGCTAGGTTAATCAAGCTGGACTTGAACCTTCTTCAATCTCCCAATGGTTGGGGTCACAGGAATGCACTACTGTGTCTGGCTCTGTGTGTGTGTGTGTGTGTGTGTGTGTGTGTGTGTGTGTGTGTGTATCATTGAGAAACAATGAACAGTGAGTTCTTTTAAATGAAGACACAATCAGATGATGAAGAGTGATAGGGCACACACTTCAAGGATTTTATTTTACCACATAAATCAGTGTCAGCATTGTAGGTGATTACTTTTTCTGCATGCCAAAGTGCATTTTCAAATTTCAGCTTATGCTTTCATTAGTTCTAGCTGGCTAGTACTCAAAATCTTAAAACCACATGTCCTGTATTTTTTTTTTTCCATATTCACTGTCATAGTCTTTTAGGTACTCCTCCTATCTTTAGTGGGTTGTTGAGTATAGAGAAACACTTAAAAAGAACTGTAAATGGCTTCTGATAACTGTCATGCCTCCGATGTAGAAAAAGAACAATACAGCATATTGAAATTAATTTTGTCATCCATTTTCTTCATTCTGACATTGGGGTTAACAAGCAGCAGCCCATGAGCACATCCTGCATGACACCTGTTTTTTTGTAAGTAGTTTTATTGGAACACAGCCATGCCTATTTGTTTCCATATTGTCTGTGGTTACTTTCACATTATAGATAATTGCAGAGCTGAGTAGTGGTCATAGTCTGCAAAGCATTACATGTTCACCCCCTGGCCTTTACAGAAAGTGTTTGCTTACTGTTGTGCATCACTGTTGGAAACAGAAGCCTTTGACTGCAAGTTCTTACCCTTTAAAAATGAGATGTTTGGTTGGGGATTTAGCTCAGTGGTAGAGTGCTTGCCTAGCAAGTGCAAGGCCCTGGGTTTGATCCTCAGCTCAAAAAAAAAAAAAAAAAAGAAAAGAAAAATGAGATGTTATTTATGTAGAGTGCAGTTCAATAACCTTTGACACATTTTAACACTTAATCATAATGAGAGAATGCTACTCTAAAGATCCCTGTTATGTCTTTCCAGACACAGTTTAGGCAACTGTTCTGAATTCTATTAATGTAGATTAGTTTTACCTGTTTTTGCACCTCATGTGAATGGATTCATAGATCATAAGCTCTCTGGTGTATGGCAGGTTTTTATTTAGCAAAATAAATTTTTAGACTTATCTATGTTGAATAGTAGTAGTTCTATGTAGTTAGTAGTCCATCTTCATTTATCTGTATTTTATTGTGTCTTAAAGTCTGTTCTCATGTGATGGACACCTGAGTTCTTTCTGGTTTGGGACTATTACAAATAAAGCTTCTGAGAAGGTGTGTGTGTGTGTGTGTGTGTGTGTGTGTAGGATACTGTTATATATCTCTCTTCTGAGCCCAGGGATAGACGTGCAGGGTGATAGGACATGTATGTATATCAGAAACTTAATATTTGGATTTTGAATGTTCGCCAAATGTCTGTATGTTAAAGGCTCACTGCAGGGTAGCATTTTGGGGAATAGAACCCATTAGGAGGTTTAGTCTCCAGAGGTTTTAGGTTTCCGTGAGATTGTGGGATGTTGGCACTCTCCTCTTTCCCTTTGCTTTCTAGCCTCAAGGTGAACCATTTGTCTATCATGTTCACATTGCCATTTCTACCTGGCATTCTCATTAGAGGCTCAAGCTGTAGTCCATCTTCTTGATCTTAGACTAGAACCTCAGAACTATGAGCTGAACAAACGTCTCATGCAAGTTAGTTGTCTCAGGTATTTCATTATACTGATGAAGCCCCTACTCATGAACTGTAAAGCCGTTTTCTAAAATGTATGTACTTCACACAGCCTGCTTTATATTGGAGGTCACATCTATGGCCATACTACCTTGAATGTGCCTGATCTCCTGATCTGATCTTTAGAGCTCAGGTTGTCTTTCGTTCTTTGCAACCCTTGGTGCTGCTGGTTTTTACTTTTAGGTACTTTAAAAGGTATAGTTGAATGACTAGTGTCAGTAGTATTTCAATACACTTGCAGTTTTGTTTTTTGTTCTTTTTTTTTTTCCAAGACAGGGTTTCTCTGTATAACAGCCCTGGCTGTCCTGGAACTTGCTTTGTAGACCAGGCTGGCCTTGAACTAACTGATTCGCCTGCCTCTGCCTCCCAAGTGCTGGGATTAAAGGCATGTGTTACTGATTTGATGATTGGTAGTGATATTCATTAGTACCCTTTTTATGTGCTGTCACTTTTTGGGAGGGATGCCTGTTAAACTTAAATTTTTTTTTTTAAAGATTTCATATGAGTATTGACTCATATGAGTGTGCATGTGTGCATGTGTGTGTGTACCACATGCATACCTGGTGTCTTTGGAGGCCAGAAGAGGGCATCTGATCCTCTAGAACTAAAGTTGCAGAAAGTTGTGAACCTCTGTGTTGGTACTGGAAGTTGAACCCCAGAGTAATAAGTGTTCAAACCCTGAGCCATCTTTCCAGGCCATCTGTTAAATCTTTAATGTTTCATTTTGTGTCTCCCTTCCATTCTTCCACAGAGTTTCTCTGTAGATGTCCTGGAATTAGTTCTGCTTCCTGAGTGTTGGAATTAAAGATGTGTGTCACCACCCCCATCACCACTGGCTCCTCAATGTTTCTTATAGACAAAATGTAGCTTTTAAAAATCACATTTTGTAGCATCCTCGCCATTCCTGAAATCCGGGGGAATTTCCAAACAGCTACCTAGCTCAGTCAGTAGAGCATGAGACTTAATCTCAGGGTCGTGGGTTCGTGCCCCAAGTTGGGCGCCAAATGTAGATGTAACCGGCTTGTTAAATAAGAAACACAGAACCGACTGCAGAGTTAAAAACCACGAGGTTAGAGCAAGAGCGGAAAACCTTACCCTTCAACATTTACTTATGTACTTAACTTATGTAATTGTGTGTGCATTTGCCACAGCATGTGAGTGGAGGTCAGAAGCATCCTGCTGGAGTTGATGTTACCTTCCAATCTGTTAAAGTTACAGTGCTCCCCCCCTACACTTCTCCTTCTTCCCTCCAGCCCCTCCCATGCATTCCCTTTTGTTTTCTCTCAGATTCATGGGCTACAATGTTTATATATATATATTTTTCTTCCCCTTTTGAACATTGTGGTTTTGTCTTTCTTACTCATTGAAATTGTAACACATTATTAGGTGTCCTGGGTTTTTATTGTTTATTTTCACTCAGCATTTCAGTTTGGGAAGTTTCTATTGAAATATCCTTGTCTTTCTTTACTCTCCGCTGTACTGGTGCTAGGCATACATTCTATGACTGAGCTTATACCCATAGCCTTTATTGAAATACCTTGAAGTTTATTGAATTCTTTCTTCAGTAATATCCAGTCTACTAATAAACCCACCACAGATTTCATTTTTGGTGTGTGTGTGTGTGTGTGTGTGTGTGTGTGTGTGTACTGTGGTATATATGTGGCGGTCAGAGGACCATTTGTGAGAGTCCATTCTTTCCTTCCAACCATTTGATTTGGGACCTAGGGATGAACTCAAGTCATGGTAGCAAGTGTTTTTACCCCTAGAGTCATCTTACCAACTCCAGATTTCATTTTTAATACAGTGTCTGTCTGTCTGCTTCTTTCTGGCAGGATCTTAGTATATAATCCTAGAACTCTATGTAGACCAGGCTAGCCTCAACCTCACATAAATCTACTTCCTTCTGCCTCCTAAGTGCTGGGATTAAAGGCATGTACCATTGCACCTGGTCAGTATTTATTTCTCTTTTAGAGTTTACATCTCTGCTTAAATTGTCTTTATTATGTTTTCTATTTGTTTTCAGTAGAGACCTTCATAACATATTGGTCATAGCTACTTGAAATCTTGTCATCTAGTTTTAAAAATTTTTGTCCTAGCTGGACATGGTGGTGTGTGTCCTCAGTACCAGCACTGAGTGGGTGGGGTGGCAAGAGGCAGGTGGAGCTCTTAAAATTGATGCCAGCTACATCTACACAGAGAAACCCTGTCTCAAAATAAATTAGTTTTTTTCTTCTGCATGATTCTGTTTAGAGGCTTAGTACCTGTCTGTATTTATTTACTGCTTAAGGTAACTTTTACATTGTGGAAAGCCAGACATAATATATCAGAACAGAAATTTAGAGGCAAAAGGTCCATAGTGTGACAAGTTCTGTGCTGATCTACAAGTTGAGTTGGGTTTGGTATTTGGTGTAGTGCCTAAAAGCTTCAGTTTCCCCCTTGTTTGGGTCTGTATTTAGAGCCTGACCCTGCAGCTCTTTCTGCTGTAATCCATTGCTGTTATCATTACCAACCATCCCTGTGATGTGGTAAGATTTTGAGAAGGGACTCATTCAGAATGTCCTTACATGTCAGCTTTTTATGGACCCCTATCTTTGTTCTGCACTGCCGTAAATTCCCCCATACCCCTTTAGGAAGGCTTGCAGGGGATAGAGTTTGAGGAACTGCCCTTTCTTTTTTGGACAGAGTAAAGTGGTTTACACATTAGTGTAGGAATGCATTAGTCACAGTCTTTAAGGAACAGAACTGATAGAATGAATATATACACATACATGTTAGTTTATTTGATCGACTTAGAGATAAGAGTCTGGGTAGTCCAACAGTGGCTGACTCATGACCAAAGGTGCAGAGCCTGGCATTTGTTCAGTCCAGAAGGCTGGACGTCTTTGCTGTCCCAATCTGGTGCTAGAGTTGGGGTGGGTTCCTATAGAGCTGCTGGTTCTAAGTCTGTGTTGGATTTGATACTGGCCATAGCAGCAAGATAGATCAACTTGCCAGTAAGTGTGAAGGCAGGCACTCAGAAAGAAAACTGCTCTGGCCCAGTTCATGGTGGGTCTTCCTGCTTCAAATTTGATGAAGAAAAATCCCTTACAGGAGTGCCCAACAGTTTGATCTTTTTTTTTTTTTTTTTTTTTTGGGTAAGTATTCTAGGGCTGGGTGTGGTGCCACATGCCTTTATTCCTTGCACTTGGGAGGCAGAGACAGGAGAGTGAGTTCAAGGCCAATATGGTCTACATAGAGTTTCAGGTCAACTAACTACAAGCTGAAACCCTGACTTAAGAGACAGCTCTTTGTCTGAGGATATAAAAGGAAGATTTTCTCATTTATTTGTTGAAAAAATTTACTAGACTGAATTATTGGGCACCATTGTTTGGAATCAACTTACCACATGTGAGTTGGGCTATTTCTGCTCTATTTGTTTATTCTTATGTTAATGTCACATGCTTCTAATAATAGCAAGTATGTAATATCCTGAA
Organism: Onychomys torridus; assembly: GCF_903995425.1. Taxonomy (NCBI): domain Eukaryota; kingdom Metazoa; phylum Chordata; class Mammalia; order Rodentia; family Cricetidae; genus Onychomys; species Onychomys torridus. The sequence goes on along the minus strand of NC_050444.1, from coordinate 80,012,680 downwards.
ATCATGTGGTGTAGAGCCTCTAAATGGTTGTCAAAATTGCTTCAGCTATTCTAGGATATTTAAAAATTTACATTGAACTTATTTTCTGCAAATGGTATTACACTAGCTGAATAACCATATGGAAATAAGTGTATCTGAACTGCTTACAGGAGAATTTGAGACTCATTTTAGATCTAGCCATAAAAATAATGTATGATTCATATGTATATACACATATACCATATATACATTACATACACCATACATAGGCATGCGCTAATATAAATAACATTTTTTAAAATGTAAATTTAAGGAAAAATTGCAAAAATAATAGAAATAACTTGTATACTTTTTACCTATTTAGTTAACCTAAAACAATCTTCTTCTTTTTTTTTTTTTTTTTTTTTTTTTTGTTGAGACAAAATTTCTCTGTGTACTTCTGCACCTTTCCTGGAACTCACTCTAGCCCAGGCTGGCTTCGAACTCAGAGATCCATCTGCCTCTGCTGGGATTAAAGGCACGTGCCACCACTGCCCGGCTTAAAAACAATGTACTACTGTGTGTGAGGTGTGTGTGGAGGTCAGAGGACAACCTTGGTGAGTTGGTTCTCTCCCTCTCCCTTTCTGTGGCTTCTAGGAATGGAACGGAAGTGTGTTAGGCCGCCATCACTGGGTGGCACTCGTCTTCACTGGCTGAGCCATCTCACCAGCCCCCTTCTAGTAAACTTTTCCCCATTTGTTTTCCATTCCCCCACTCCCTGTCTGACTCTTCACTCTCTTAAGATGCTTGCTAGTCTTTTGAACTGGGAAGCAGCCATGCCATCTCTCTTTCAGTCAGTAGTGTTTGGAGTGATTCTTTATAGTTTATTCTCCCCAGCTCTCACCCAACTAGGAGCTGGGCCAGGACTTCCCAATACTAGGCTTATACTGTACCATCAATATAAGTCCTGAGCCCTCTTTCTCTCTCTTTCTGAGACAGGGTTTCTCTGTGCAGCTTGGCTGTCCTGGAACTTGCTCTATAGACCAGGCTGGCCTTGAATTCACAGCAGTCCACCTGCCTCTGCCTCCTGATTGCTGGGATTAAAGGCATGCACCACCACCACCACCACCACCACCACCACCCATTTTTGTTTTTCTTTTCTTTTTTTTTTTTTCATTTTATTTTGAGACAAGCTCTCTATATAAGTTGCTCAAAGTGGCTTTGAAGTTTCACGTTTGTGATTAATTATATTATTTCTAAGTACTTTACAGTTTCTTTTTGTTTTCCTTTTTTACCCATGGAGTATTTAGCACTTTTAAAATTTGAATTTCTAAGTACAATCTATTCTTTTGTTACTACTTGTAATTCATTTCTTCTTTGTCTTCCTTTTCTCTCTTTTCCTTCCCTTGTCTTTCTTCCTTCCACTTTTTAGCCCTAGTACCCTGGAGTAAAATAAGATTAATATTTCATGACAGGAGGAAAATAGGTGAATTTCAAATCTTAGTGTCTGTGTTTTGCTGGAACAGAATGGCTCATTTCTGTGTTGTATATGGTTACCTTTTGTTTATGCAGCAGCATTGTTGAATAGTTGGTCCAAGACTCTTTTTATCTGGCTCTTGATAGATAAGCTTACCAACTTGATACAGTATCTGTGGTATGCTGCCTTCTTTGTACATTGGAAATAAATACTCTACCACTTAGTTATAACTGAAGGCCAAAATGTCTGCTTTTGTAAATGTAATGCCTGGCTGGGTATCTGAAGATGCTGAAGATACTGAAGAGTATCTGTTAGCACAGGTTATTGACTGTCTCATTTGTTTTCTCTTGATCTATCTGTCTATCTGAACACATACACATACACACACACAGGTTTGTTTGTTTTTTGAGACAGGGTTTCACTGTGTCATGTCCCTGGATGTTGTGGAACTCTCTTTGTAGACCATGCTGGCCATGAAATCACAGAAATCCGAGTGCTTCTCTCCCGAGTGCTGGGATTAAAGATGTGCACCAGCCACCATGCTCGGTCCTCTTGTCATATTTTGTATCTTCAGTTTGTTAGTCTTTAAGGATTTATTAAAAATTTTAAATAAACTATTGATTTTCGTCTTGCTATATTTCATTGGCTTTGTTTTCTTTGGGTTGCAATTTTACTTTTTGATGGTAAATGCTTTAACAAGATATCTCATTTTTATGTGTTGGTGAGTGTGAACATACATGTGCCTATGTGAGTTTGTGTCTTCATTAGTCCCTCTCTATCTTGTGTATATGTGGTATGTATGTGCCCGTGTGCATAAGTTTCTGAATGGTGGTCGGAAGTTAATATCTGTTGGGTTTCTTCTCCAATTGCTTTCCACCATTCATTCATTCATTATTTATTTATTGGTTTTTCTTTTTTTTTTTTTAAGATTTATTTATTTTTTATGTATACAGAAGAGGGCACCAGATCTCATTACAGATGGTTGTGAGCCACCATGTGATTGCTGGGAATTGAACTCAGGACCTCTGGAAGGGCAGTTGGTGCTCTTAACCTCTGAGCCATCTCTCCAGCTCCTATTTATTGGTTTTTCAAGGCACGGTTTCTCTGTGTAGTCCTGGAACTCACTCTAGACCAGGCTAGCCTTGAACTTGGAGATACACCTGCCTCTGCCTCCCAGGTGTCCACCTTATTTTTAAATTTTATTTATTTATTTATTTATTTATTTATTTATTTATTTATTTATTTATTTATTTTGTGTGTATGTATGTATGTGTGTGTGTGCTGTGCCTGTGTACCCATGCACTTACATGTGTGGAGGTCAGAGGATAACTTAGTGAAGTTGTTTCATGCTTCCTTTCTTTATGTGTATTCTGGGGATAGGATGCAAGTTGCCAGGCTTGTGAGGCCAACACCTTTACCATCTGAGCCATCTCTTTAGCCCCATATTGGCAGGGTCTTGTGCTGAACCTGGAATTTACTGACTGTGCTGTTGTGTGGACTGCTGGTCAGGAAGCCCCAGGGATCCATCTGTTTCTACCTCTTCAGCAGAGGGAGGATGTAGAGTATTGTATTAGGCCCTTTCTATTGGTGCTGAAGATCTAAACTCATGACTGCATCACACACACCTTACTAGCTGAACCATTTTTTAAAAGAAATTATTATTTTTTTTTGTTATTTTTGTTTGCATATATCTATGTGCATTATTTAGATACTCAAGGAGGCTAGATTCTCTAGAACTTGAATTACACAGGGTTGTAAGCTGCCATGTGAGTGCTGGGACTTGAACCCAGGACCTCTGGAAGAGCAGCCTGTGCTCCTAACTATGGAGCCATCTCTCCAGTTCTCATTTCTCTCTTTTTTTTTTCATTTTATTTTCTACTCACTTCACATACTATCCACAGATTCCCCTTCCTCCTCCTCCCCTCCGGCCCTCTTTCCCAAGCCACCCACACCCCCACATCCCCCATATTGAGGTCTCCAATGGGGAGTCAGCAGAGCCCAACACACTGAGCCTAGGCAGGTCCAAGCCCCTTCCCACTGCACCAAGGCTGTGCAAGGTGTCACACCACAGGGACCGGGTTCCAGAAGCCTGCCCATGCACCAGGGACAGATCCTGATCCCCCTCCCTGGGTGCCCCCCAAACAGTTCGAGCCAAACAACTGTCTTCCGTATCCAGAGGGCCTAGACCCAGTTATACCCTCTTGGGCATATACCCAAGGAATGCTCAATGTTACCACAAGGACACATGCTCAACAATGTTCATATCAGCATTATTCGTAATAGCCAGAACCTGGAAACAGCCTAGATGCCCCTCAACTGAAGAATGGATAAAGAAAATGTGGCACATATACACAATGGAGTACTACTTAGCAGTAAAAAACAATGATATCATGAAATTTGCAGGCAAATGGATGGAACTAGAAAATATCATCTTGAGTGAGGTAACGCAGACTCAGAAGGACAAACATAGTATGTACTACTCATAAGTGGATCATTTCTGTCTTTCTTGAATTATCTGTTGGCTTTGGTTTTCTCTTTTGACTTGAATGGTTTCCCCCTCTCAAAAAAAAAAAAAAAAAGTGGATGTGTTGTATTTGTATGGCAAGTCTTCTAAGGGTTTGTATACTTGAGGGTTTTTTTAAGCAAGAAAATTTATTTTAAAAGCTTCCTTCAAATATTCCTTTTACTGAGACTTTTGGTTCTTCAACCTCAGTCTGTAGCCATTTGTCCATGTCACCCTCACATATAATGCTTGGAGTTATCCTGCTTCTTTGGGGTTGTTTCTTTTGGTGTCTTAATTTCTGGAACTCATATATTCCTCTAGCTTTTGTAAATATCCAGTTAAATTTGGGCATGAGAGCAAGCTATTCATATTAATTTCATGCTATAGACCAAAGACCAGCTGGTTAGCTAGCACCATGAGTATGAAAGGCCATCACCTAGATAAGTCCTTCTGTCATGAAATTTCAGAATTTCGTGGATGAGGACATGGTTCTGAAGCATCTAGGAAGAAAGAAGTCAGTTTTAAGTAAGTGAAGGTCTGATTAGACTGAAGGTCACACTGGAAACTTAGCAACCACACTACATGCTCCATGAACTCTTTATCATTTTCTTGAGAAATAATTTTAACCCAGTACTGTAAGTCAAATGATCCTGTTTATATAGGTGGAGTTCTCCCATAGGCATGGGCCTTGCTCTGCCAATGGCCATTTAGTCATTTAGGGATGAGCCTAAGCAAAGTGAAGAAGTTAACTAAGAACAAGGAAAAAAGGTTTTTAAAAATGTTGAGCTATCCCAGAAGAGCAGAGAAAAGACTTTGGTAGTCAGCTGTCTAAGAATGCTTAGAAAGCCAGCATTCTAGATTTGTACAAGGAGAGATCCTGGTGGGATGAATACTGTCATAGTTGAAACAAAAGTGGGTATGCTATAGGACAAGCGCATAAAAGAAACCAAAGTTAAGGTCATTAAAGATGTGATGGAAATTTAAATAAGCAGGGTGAGAAAATTATGGTTGTTAACGGACCAAATTAGACTATATGACACGATTTGTGCAGTTAACAGGACTGTAATAACGCACTTGACTTTAAATCTAGGGGCATTTTTTTGTCTTCATGTAGCTGTAAGGTTGTGACAGTGGACCTTAGAATAGAAAATGAACTGTATCAGGACTGCGATTCCTTAATAATAATGACATAGTTATAAAAGTGCTATTTCTTGATTTTTCAGCTTTGAGTCAGCCTTTTATTCACCACAGGAATGGATAGATCCCAGTATGCTGTGATCACAGGGAGACTGTGACAATTATAATAACAAAAGGGATAAACTAGTGGAAAAGGGCAGGGCAGTTGCTACCTCTAACAGCTTTGTTTTTCACAATGAGACTCAAGAGTCATGTTGAATTGACAAATAAGCAATAAAGATATATTGTTAAAGTTGAAAGGTGTGGTAGGGCACACCTGTTATCCTATAATTTGGGAGGCAAGGGCAAGAGGATTGTCAGTTTGAGAATTGCCAGCCTGTATAGAAAGTTCCACAGCAAGACCCTATCTCAAAAAAGGTTTTCCATGAAATACTAGAAGAGATGGATATCTAGATCTAACAGGTTCAAAGGAGTCCATAGATTTGGCCTTTTTTTCTTTTTTTTTGAAAATCCTCTCCAAGGCTTTAAGTGAATCCATCAAAAGTATGAGATAAAGAGAATTCCAAAAAATAGAAAGAAAAAGGTGTTAGGTTAGCTGTGCATGTAAGCTTAGTGGCAGAGCACTTGCCTGGCATGCACAAAGGACCGAATTTGATCCCATCACCCCCCTTCCCCCCACATACACAAAAAAAAATCCCAAAAATATAATAAAGGGAAGTGCTATTAAACTTCCAATAGATATCTCTGGAGAAACCATATAGGGCAGACTCAAGTGGATGTTATAATATTCAAAGTCGTGGGGTGTGATGGGAGGAGCAGCCAAGACTACTGTACCTACTAGAATTATTCTTTAGAATTGGTGAAGACATACTTTCCAAGACAACAAAAGCCAAAGAAATTTACTTCCACTAGAGTAGCTGTAATAAATGAAAATGTAAAAAAGTATGAAATGAAGCTTGAAAGAATCAATTAGAGAAAACCACCAAGTAACACAGGATATAAAACAACCAAAAGTATTTTAACAGAATAGCAAGGTGTGTTTTTTTTTGGAGACAGTTTCTCTGTGTATCCCCGACTGTCCTGGAACTCACTCTGTATATCAGGTTGGCCTCAAACTCAGAGAGATTTGCTGGCATGTGCTACTATGCCCAGCAAGAACATGCTTTATTAATAATAACCTTGAATGTAAATGGATTTAAGTTATTCAGTTAAAAAACTGGAAAAAATGGCTGAATAAAGAAAACATGTGGGATCAGTTCATATGCTGCCTATGAGAACCCCAGTTCATTCGTGAAGACACAAAAACTGAAAATGAAAGGCTCAAAAAGGATTCTCCACAAGCAGAAACCAAAAGTGAGTAGAGAAAACACACATTAAATAGAAAGACTGAAAAGAAGTTACTCTATAATGATGAAGGGATAGTTTAGCAGGCTAGAATAATAGTTACAAATATGTTTGATTCTAGAGCCACTCCTTTGTATAAAGCAGACATTACTAAATGTAAAAGGAGAGTAAGGCTCTAATGCAGAATTGTTTGAGACTTTATCCCATGTTCATTTTTAGAAAGAAATCACCAGGGAAGCTTCAGAGCTGAGAGTACGTTGTAGAATAAGTGGATCTGACAAACATTTACATAATTGCCACCCAGCAGCTACAGAATGTATATTCTGCTGCATGTGGAATATTCTAACTAGACATAGGCTACAAAACAGATCTAAAAGACTTAAGAAGGAGTTGGGGATTTAGCTCAGTGGTAGAGGGCTTGCCTAGCAAGTGCAAGGCCCTGGGTTCGGTCCTCAGCTCCCGGCCAAAACAAACAAACAAGACTTAAGAACTTGACATTAGGGGTGTTTTCTTTGACAACAGCAAAATAAGTAAAATCAAGAGAACTCTAGAAACAGTAGAAATGAGCTTGGTGTTGGTGGTACATGCCTTTTTAATCCTAGCACTCAGGAAGTAGAGGTGGGCAGATCTCTTGAGTTCAAGATTTGCCTAGTCTACAAGTCTAAGACAGCCAGGGTTACAAAGAGAAATCCTTTTCTCAAAAACCTAAATAAATAAAAATAAAAAATAATCAAGTACATCAAGTGAATTCTTTTGAATGAATAATCAGTGGGTCAAAGGAAAAAGTAAAATTAAAAAACCAAAACTCTTGAAACAAATGAAAATGAAAACACACTAAAACCAGTGGGATAGGATTGTAGCAGTGCTAAGATGGAAACTTTAATAGACTATTATAGCATATGGAATTACATGGCTATAAGTAATCCTAGTCTTCAAGAGGTAGCAATAGGAGGATCATGAGTTTGAGGCCAATCTAGGCCATATAACAAATAAGGTCTGTGCCAGAAAGAAAAAGAAAATCAGACTAAAACAGATTTCAAAAATTAGTAGACGGAAAGAAATAATAGTAATCAGAGCAGATAAAGTCTTGGAATGGGAGGTCCAAAGTGTTCAAAATAAAAGTATAATGAAGGGCTGGTTTATTGTAATTGTAACATAATTGCAAAACCTTTAGCCAGACTAAGGAAAGAAAAAGACAGAAGACACAGATAAAAATATAAGAGGTGAATAAACAGATAATCAATAATACTACCAGAATGGAAAGGATCAGTAGAGACTATTCTGTAGAATTTTATACTAGCAAACTGAGACCAGGACAAATTTGTTTACAGATACGTATTACCTTTCAGAATCAAATCAGGAAGACACAGAAACCCAGAAAATCAAATATCAAACAACAAGCTTGAATCAAGGCTGAAATTCTAACAAAAGCACAGGACTTCTTTACTGAGGAGGAAGTGGAAGAGAGAACTTGTACATGCATACACACATGCTTGTGGAGACCATAGGTCAAATGAGATTATTCCTCAGTTGTTTCTTGACTGTATTTCTTGAAAAAGGGTCTGGAGCTTGCCCATTTGCTAGATTGGCAGGATAGCAAGTGTCAGAGATCCTCCTGTCTCCACTACCCAAGCATTAGGATTATAGGTGTGCACTAGACTTTATGTGTTGGGAATCCAGATTTAGGTGTGTCCTCATGCTTGTGTGGCAAACACTTTATGGACAGGGTTACCTTCTAAGTAAGTTTACCAAATAGTTAACACCATTTCTGAAAGTGTTCCAAAGGATTATAGTGGAAAACAGCCAGGCAGTGGTGGCAAACGCCTTTAATCCCTGCACTCAGGAGGCAGAGGCAGGCAGATATCTGAGTTCAAGTGCAGCCAGGGATACACAGAGAAAACCTGTCTCGAAAACACAGAACAAACAAACAGTGGGAACCATCATCCCATGAGGCTAGCATTACCCTGATACCAAAGACAACTATCAAAAAAGGAAACTGTAAACCAGTATGTGTGATAAAGGGATGCAAAAATTGTCAACAAAACATTAACAAATCTAGCTCAGCCATACATTAATATTATACCTGCGATTAAAATGGGGTTTATTCCAGGGATGTAAGGATGTCTCAGTGTACACAAATTGATAAATGTGGTACACGACATAAGCTGAGTGAATAATAACAACAGCAACCAAAAAAAAAAACTTAGTAAAATTTAACATTAATTCATGATAAAAGTCTTTTAAACATTAGGTAGAAAAGTAGTGCAATTTACCACAGTGAGGATGGTATATGAAAGTCACACATAGCATTGGATGGAAGAAAGTGGAAATTGCTGCTTATAAGATTAAGAACAGGATGGGGCTGGAGAGATGGCTCAAGGGTTAAGAGCACTGACTGGTCTCCCAGAGGTCCTGAGTTCAATTCCCAGCAACCACATGGTGGCTTACAACCATCTGTAATGAGATCTGGTGCCCTCTTCTGGCTTGCAGGGATACATGCAGGCAGAACACTGTATACATAATAAATAAACAAATCTTTAAAAAAAAAAAAAAAGATTAGGAATAGGGCCCTGGTGTTAGCACATGCCTTTAATCCCAGCACTTGGGAGGCAGAGCCAGGCAGATCTCTCTGAGTTCAAGGCCAGTCTGATCTACAGATTAAGCTCTAGAACAGGCACCAAAACAACACAAAGAAACCCTGTCTCGAAAAACCAAAAAGAAAAAAAAAAAAGACATCCATTTGGGTTAGGGATTTAGCTCAGTGGTAGAGCTCTTGCCTTGCAAGCACAAGGCCCTGGGTTCGATCCTCAGCTCAAAAAAAAAAAAGATAAGGAACAAAGCCTTTAATCCCAGCACTTGGGAGCATAGGCAGGTATCTCTGTTGTGGAATATTTGTTTAACTATGAAAGAGTTGTTTAATTATGTAAAGATATGTTGCTGTTTCACCTTGCCTGTCTAAGTAAGGCACTGATTGGCCTAATAAAAAGCTGAACAGCCAGTAGTGAGGGAGGAGGTATAGGTGGGACTTTCAGGTAGAGAGTAAGACAGTCCTGGAATTTAGGCCTGTGGGATGTGGGGGTGAGGGGAGAAAGAAAAAGAGAAGAGACGCCAGGGGCCAGCCAGCCATGGAGGAAGCAGGAAAGTAGGACATACAGAATGAAAGGCAAAAGCCCTGAGGCAAAGTGTAAATGAATAGGAAATAGGTTAAATTAAGTTAATGGGGCAGGCAAGCCTAAGCCAAGGCCGAGCATTATTATTAATTAATAATAAGTCTCTGTGCCTTTATTTGGGAGCTGGTTGGCGGGCCAAAGAAAAATCCAACTACAAATCTCTGAGTTGGAGAGAGCTAGTTCTAGAACAGCCAAGACTACACAAAGAAACCCTGTCTTGAAAAACAAACCAAAAAAAAAAAAAAAAAAAAAAAAAAAGGCAGCAAGACAAGGATGTCAGTTATCCAACACTGTTCAATATAGTATTGGGAATCATACCCAGGGCAGTAAGATGAGGGAAACAGATACAGGGCATCCACATAGAAAGAAGGAAGTCAAATCAACAACATCAGACAACATGATTTTATATGGAAGAAAACTTCCAGACTATGAATATTGTTTGAACTGATGTTTAGTAACTGATGTTCAATATCTAAAAATCAGACTTTTCTATACCAGCAACAAAATTACTAAAGAAATCAAGAGGCTTCTCAAAGGCACTTAAAACTTACAAATAAATTTAACTGAGGTTGAGCTGGGTATGGTGGCACATAACTTTAATCCCAGCACTTGAGAGACAGAGGCAGGTGGATGGATCTCTCTTTGGAGTTTGAAGCCAGTACAGCCAGAGCTACACAGGAAAACCTTGTCTTGAAAAACCAAACCAAACAAAAGCAAAAATTTAAATAAAGTTATTACCGACTTATAATGATACTATAAGTGTTATTATTTACAATGGTAATACAAAATGTTTTTTAACTTTAAAAAAAATGTACATTGGGGTTTTGCCTGCATGTATGTCTTGTGAGGGTATCAGATCCCCTAGAACTGGAGTTACAGACAGTTGTGAGCTGCCGTGTGGGTGCTAGGAATTTAACCTGGGTCCTGTAAAAGAGCAACCAGTGCTCTTAGCTGCTGAGCCATCTCTCTCACCATATAAAATACCTTTGAGACCAAAAACAAAAAGAAAAATGCAGGGTTGGGGATTTAGCTCAGTGGTAGAGCACTTGCCTAGCAAGCACAAGGCCCTGGGTTTGGTCCTCAGCTCCAGAAAAAAAAAATGCAAAGACATACAGTATTTATTAATGGTAAGAATTAATTTTACTAAATGGCAGTGCTACTCAGTATTTTAAGATTCAGTGTAATTCCTATTAAAATGTTAGTGATTTTTTTGTTTTGTTTTTTGTTTCTCTGTAGTTTTGGTGTCTCTCCTGAATTTGCTCTGTAGACCTAGACCTGGCTGGCCTTGAACTCACAGAGATCCACCTGGCTCTGCCTCACGAATGCTGGGATTAAAGGCACGTGCCACCACCACCTAGCTAATTATATATATATCATATAATTATATATAGTATATATTATATATGCTTTGTTATAGAAATTTGAATGTTCAAGGAAATATGTCAGGTAATAGATAGGTCAGTTATCATGATCCTGATCCTTATTGTATACATAAGTTGATGTATACTTCAGACTGTGTTCCACTAATATATATAATTATTTCACATGCACACACAATTACTATGTGTCAGTTAAAAAGTAAATATTTAATCTCCCCCCTTTTTTTTTGAGACAGCATTTCATTTTATTTTATTTTATTTTATTTTATTTTATTTATTATGTATACAACATTCTGCCTCCATGTAACTTTGTACCTCAGAAGAGGGCACCAGATCTCATTACAGATGGTTGTAAGCCACCATGTGGGTGCTGGAAATTGAACTCAGGAGCTCTGGAAGAACAGTCAGTGCTCTTAACCTCTGAGCCATCTCTCCAGCCCCAAGACAGCATTTCTTTTGTGTAGCTCTGGCTGTCTCTTTGTAGACCAGGCTGGCCTAAACTCAGAGATCTGCCTGTCTCTACCTTCTGAGTGCTGGGACCTTGCGTGCGCCACTAGCACCCAGCTCTTGTTTTTATTTTTAACAGCTGTAAAAAAATTTAAGTAGTTAACAAACAGTTTTCATTAAGTCTTCTCTTGATGGAATTTCCAATATTGTACTCTAATATTTTTTTATATTTATATTTGTTTTGATTTTGAGACAGGATCTCACTGTGTTCCACTTTCTGGCCTGGAACTTGCTTTGTGTAGACCAGGCTGGCCTTGAATTCATAGATATTTACCTGCCTCTGCCTCCCGAGTGCTGGGATTTAAAGGCGTGCGTCACCACCACCTGGCTAGAATAAACATTTTTATGAATAATCTTGTGTATATGTCACTTCATAGATGAGAAGGTAGTTTGTGAAATAGAATTAAGGCACTGGTTTGCTATATGAAAAGTTAGTGTGAGAGGGCAGGAAGGCTGAGGTGATTGCGTACTTACCTTTCAATATTTGTGTTTACTATTTTTATGTCATTAAAACCAATATATGTGGCTTATGAGACTGTATTTTGTAAATTTATATCCAGGTTTTAAAGTATGATGCTTTTTTCCCAGTTAAATCTTTTTATTTATTTGTGTATCTGTGGGTGGGTGTCCACATGCCACAGTGTTGTGGAGGTCAGAGGACAACTTAAGGGGGTCAGTCTTCTTCTTCTTCTTCTTCTTCTGTCTGAGGATCAAACTCAGGTTCTCAGGCTTGACAACAAGCACCTTTTTCCAAATATTTGACTATCTTGCTGGCTCATGCTTCATTATTTAGTAACTGCCTAGTATTTGTTACATGAATTTACTAAAGCCCATTTAGTTTTTGTAAATTTAAATGAACTTACTGAGTTACAGGCCAGCCAGGGCTACATAGTGAGGTCCTGTCTCAGAAAATTAAAAACAAAACAAAACAAAACCATATTTCTTTAAAACACTGCTTTTTGCAGTAGCAGTGGTTCACAAATTGAAAGCTCACTATTTTCTTATCTCTGTACTGACTTTTTAAGCAAGGACATTTTGTCGAGTGTGTGTGGTTTTTAACATAGATTACATGCTAAAAGTAAGTTCTGTGAAGGGAGCTTTAAAGGAGAGCACCAGTGGACCCACACCAGGCCAAGGGGAAAAGGCTCAGGACAGCAAGAGACAAGACCCAGGACCCTGATGAGGCTGACAGAGGGGAGAAGGGGGAATGGAAAGGAGATGCCTTCAGGCACGCACCGCCACCGCCTGGCCCAATGGAACAGTCAACTAAGAGTGGGGCAAACGGTTTCTCTTCTAGAAAGCCTCACAAAGGCTTGTTAATCCATCTGCTAGAAACATGGCTTTGATTGAAGGTAGTACTTGGGTATTAATTTCAATATTTTGAGATTCTGTTCATATGAAGAAAAATTAGAATCCTAGAGAATTAAGAATGTTTTGGTAGATAGTAAAACAAATAATACCTTATAGTAGAATTTCATGTGCACGTTAGGTATGATCTGAAATTTAGATTTTGGTTTAGTTTCAAAATCTTACATGTTACTTCAGTGGCTTTTTATCAGTTGTACAGATTGTCTTTTAATCACATTAATATTCTCACTTGAAATTCACATAAGACCAGTTTCCATCAAATTTGATAATGTAACATTTTATTTATATGGCTTAATCACAGTATTCCTTTGCTTTGTTGTCCTGTATATTTAATTGTTTTCAGTAGGAGGGAGCATCAATAATTGATGCTTGAGGCAAGTGAAGCTGATTTATGTGTTGACTTAGTCAGAGAGCTGACAAGTCCACAGGAAATTGCTGGACTTCTGTAAACTGACCACGTGTTTCTAAGGAGACTGTTGATACAGTGCTAACCACCCTCCCACACCTGCCACATGGTGTCTTCATTTTTTGGCCTGTTAAGACCTCCTTGGCAATACTGTTAATTGTTTACCCATGATTCAGTCTTTTTTCCTTCTACGAAATAATTTTGTTGTTTTTTGAGGAGAAAACCAACTCCCTTAACACACACATACATCACCCAAATTAGTAATAATAAACCTAACATAAGAGTGTTCTTGGTGATTGACCTCTTAATGTTTGAGATTACCCTGTTCTGTGGGAAAGTAACTCATTATTGCTCCTGTGTAACCATTGCATGCATTGATCACTCAAGATTTCTTCTGTAATTATGACACTTGGTTGTTTCCACCTGCTCTAGTATGAATAATGCTCTGGGAATAGTCTTACATCTAAGTGTGCATAAGTAAGCACACACCTCTTGGGTGTGTGCAGAGGATTGTTAGGGTCTTAACTTACATGTCCACGAATAACAAGTTAGATTAAACTTGTTTTCCTATGTTGATTGCATATAACGCTAGAAAAATACTTTTTGTTCCTTTCCAGTGTGGGTGGTTTTACTTATTCCTGTGCTGGAAGTTAGGCTGCTAGAGTAAAGATTGCCTTCTGTGTTCTTGTTATAGAGTGAAAGCAAAGACAAAACATTAGTCTGTGCTTGGCTTAACTAGATGACATGTCTGTACTCCAGAGGCCGAGTGTCAGTGAGGCAGGAAGAGGTTCCGCTCCAGACACCCCAAGTCATGGGGCTGGGAATGGAGAATTGGTAGTCCTTTGACGTAGGAGGAAGTACAGCTGCTCTCCAGTGGTCACAGTCTGCTGCCACTTGGTGAGAGGCAGCTCACTTGTCACTTCTTGTGTCTTAGTCTTTTGTTTATGGTGGTTTGTTTTGTTTTTTAAAGGTTACGGTTATAAATCCTTTGCAGATTATTCACATACAGAATGAGTGTGCCATTATCATGCTTTCTTTCACTTTTCCTTTTACTCTAAGTACAGATCTTAATTTTAAAGTCTGTATCTGTATTTTGTTGTTGTTGCTGCTGTTTTGTTTGAGACAGTTTCTTTGTGTTCCTTGGGCTGGTCTAGAACTTGTGGATCTCCTGTCTCAGCCTCATAAGTGCTTAGGTTATAGGCATATACCTAGCTATTTTTTGTTTCCTGTGTAAGAAAGAGTGTCCTACTCTAAAATCACAAAGTCATTCCTTTATCTTCTGGAGTTTTCATCATTTTTCTTTCCTTTTTTTTTCCCCCAAGACATTGTTTCTCTGTGTAGTTTTGGAGCCTTTCCTGGAACTCACTTGGTAGCTCAGGCTGGCCTCGAACTCAGAGATCCGCCTGGCTTTGACTCCCAGTGCTGGGATTAAAGGCGTGCACCACCACCGCCTGGCCCATCATTTTTCTCTGTTATTTTAGTCGGCAGTCCACATAAAATAGTTTTTGTCATTTAAACATAATCATTTTTAGAATATTCTGTGAAAAGGTTGCTCAGATTATAATGAGAATTTTAGTGCAGTCTCAACCCACTGGGCTCAGCCACCTGTCTCAATTGTGTGAGCGAAAGAAATGAATAATTGTGAGAAGCAGAGAAAGGAGAGTTACTCAACATGCATTAGGAAGAGGAACAAAAAGAGGGGTCCCCATGACCATCTTAGATAGAGGAAGCATGATGTTGGGTGGGACAGGAGGTTTGGAAAGCTAAGCACTGCTGATCAAGGTGTGGTCTGTTTATTGTGTCTTTTCTGGTTCTGCAAGGTTCTTAAAACAGTAAGGGACAAGCTGCTTTTCAGGTAATTAGTCATGCTCCAGAGTGCTGCCTTGCTGTCATGGACAGCACACTCAATTTGGCTCATGGCCTGTTCTGTGAGGTTCTGTTTCTGGAGTCCATGGTGACTGCAGGTTTAGGACACTGACTGGAGACCTTTTGACACTTTGTGGGGATCTAGAATAGGACATTATAAGATACCCTAGGTATTATTCTTATCTTTGTGCCTTCCTCCTTGAAGTGAAATGAGAGGTTAGTCACTACCTACTCCTAGGTAGTGATTATCATGCTTGTGTGCCGAATTAAGGAGTATAGTTGCAAAGTGAAGGGGGAGTTACCAGGGTTTTATCTTGCTTTTAGTTACCTTGTGGGCCCAAGGGAGGAGTCAGTGGTTTTAGCAAAGGCAGGTTTTTAAGAAACTTTTTACAAACCAGCTCTATTTTGACATGAAACCTACTGATACTAAAGACACATATGTAGAAGATATTTATCAGCAAAGTACATTGTACCAAATTCTTCAGAAATTAGGAAAGCCTGTGATTTAAGTAACACACTATCCTGGTCTTTTGGGGAGAATTGGGATTTGAAATTTTTCTTTCATCCTGTTTGGTTATTTAACTCGTTTGGGTTTTTGGAGGTGTCTTTGATAAACTTTACTAAAAGAGCTGAGGGTAGTAATTTCTGGATGCTTAAAACAATGATTGTTTAAATAATTGTATTTGTGGTAATACAGACACTCGAATTAGTCCTTCAGCAGAAGCCAAAATGTTTGTTGTAGGGGCTGGAGAGCTAGTTTAGTGTCTAAGAGCTGCTTTTGCAGAAAACCAAAGTTTGGTTTCTAGAACCCACACTGTGCAGCTCACAACCACCTGTAACTCTATTTCCAGGGGATCAAACTCCTCCTGCAGGCCTCCTTGGGCTGTCGTGTACTGTATGCCCATGACATACATTCACAGGCACACACACATAAATTAAAAATGAAAATAAGTATTTGTGGTAGTATTATTCTAAAATTTATAGTTATTTGAAGATTATGTTCTATCACCCAATGAGCCAAAATAACTTATTCTTAAAAGTTCACCAAGATGAACAAATTTGATCCATTTGAAATAGATTGGTTTTGACTTTTTATTCCATATTTATTATCATTTTATAACCTTAGTGATCTATACTAGGATTGTAATGAAAAGGATTATCTGATACATTTTAGCAGTGAGAGTTCAGATGTGTAAGCAGGACAGAGCTCTTGCTTGGACAGGTCCTGTGGCTTATTCTGTAATTTCTGCACTCAGAAGGCTGAAGCAAGAGGATAGAGAGATCACCTTTCAGCCTTGGCTGAAAGTATAGCACGACTCTCAGAAAAACCAAGGTCTGGAGCTGTAGCTGGGTGGTAGGATGTTTGCCTTGCAAGGCCAATCAATACCCAGCACCAGGAGACAGACTTCTCTCTTGCCATAAATGAATAAAATTTTGAAAACATTTGCTTAAAATATAGTGCACATCTCCAATCATGGTGATGTGCACCTTTAATCCCAGTACTCGGAGGCAGAGGCAGAATCTCTTGAGTGTGAGGATAGCCTAGTCTACAGAGCAAGTTCGAGGCCAGCCAGGGCTGTACCGAGAAACCCTGTCTTGAAAAACCAAAAAAAGAAGTTGGGGAGGGAGAAATACAGTATACACCAAAGATAGTTTTTAGGATTAATGGTATGGAAATCAATAATCATGAAATTTCGACCAGTATGGATATAAAGTGTGTCCTTGTAGCTCTATTTTTAGAAATGAGTATTGAAAGTAGGATTCTTAGAATGTATACATTAATTGTTTGCATGTAAATATATTTCATAAAAAACTTTTTCAGAATGTAGTTTCCTAAATACAGTTTGGTACTTCAGACATAGCATTTTGGATAATTGGAATTGGTCAGAAGCATTTGCAAAATTAGGTACCCACTGTTTCTCTTTTTATCTTTTCTTTCTTTTTTCCTTTTTTTATGACTAGACTGAGCAGCTGCTGTAGTTTTTCTTTATACATAGTTTGCTTCCAACCATCTTTTAAAATATCTTTATATTTAAATAATACTAACTTTTAGTAAATTTATTAGTAAACATAAGCCATTATTTTAAAACTTGCTTTATTAATTGAGCATAAATTTTGCTTTTCAGCGGGGTTCTGATGAGCTTCTTTCACCTGGTGTCATTAACGGACCTTCTACCATGAACAGTTCTACTCCTTCTGCAGGTGTGTATGGTAAGTTCTGCCCTCCCCCATGTTTTGTTTCTCTGTGAGCTTCCCTCCCCTTTTCTCATTGTTCTTATATGCCACCATAGACAGTAAAAATCTGTGTGAATTTTACTCAGCGAGAAGTGAAAGCATCAGTTTAGGAAAAAAGATGGTATATGTTGAAGAAATTTATGAATGAGTCCACCATATTTTAATCTACCAAAAAATTAATTGGAAAGATTTTGTAGGAAGAGGATTTGTTAATATGAACATGTGAACAGAGTGATCTGGGAATTGAGACTAAAGCCAGCTTTGTAAAGTTGAGCTCACATTGGGTTCATTGGAGAAGAGGCTGGGGAGATATGTATGTAGTTTATGGGGAAGTCTGGCAGTGCAAGCCTGAGGGCCTGATGTGATGATGGCCAGTACCCGCCGTGTCTGTAACCCCAGTGTTGGAGTTTGAGGGGTGGAGAATAGAGAGAAAGAATCCTTGGGGCTTGCTAGCCAGCCAGTCTAGTCAAAACAGGGAGCTCTAGGTTTAGTGTGAGACCCTGTCTCAAAAAGGAAGGGGAAGAATGGTAGAGGAAGCAAACCTCCAACTCCCCTTCTGGCCACTGTAAGTACATGCATGCCATCAGTCAGCGAAAGATGAATGTTGGCACTCACTGCCTCTTCCTTTTTATTCATTCCAGGAGCCTAGCTCGTGGAAAGAGACTGCCCACATTCAGGTTGGGCCTTTCCACTTCAGTAAAGCCTCTTTATTTGGAAACCCTTCCGAGATAACACCTAAGGGTTTGTCTCCCAGATGATTTGAAGTGTCCTAAAGTTGACCATCAGGATTAACCAGCACACTCAAGAAAAACTTGGAAGTGCTGAAAATCTGCAAACAGCCTGACTTACCCTTGAAGGTTTTGAGTGTGGGATATATTTGCCTTTGTTTTTAGAGCTCTTGTGTTGCATGTGAGGACAGACAGGCTTGAGCACCGTTACTGAAATTTTCATTATTCTTCTCAGGAGTGATCTAACTCCCCACAGAGAGTTGTCTCCTGGAATTCCAGTTGACCTTATAGGACCAGCACACCTACCTTTCTTGCTTGGTTTTAGCTTCTTTTATATACTTTGTCCTTTCTTTCTCCTTAAGAAAATGCTGTTTTGGATAATTAGAATAATTTTCTGATTCACTCAATTTGCCTTCTCCAGTTTGTCATGCAAGCATGAGGGGCCTGACTTAGATTGCCAGTACCCGTGTAAAGGCTAGTCACTGCCCATCTCTGTAACCCTGCTGTGAGCAGTGGATGGAGAACCCTTGGGGCTCATTGGGTTTTTTTGAGTTTTGTAGTTTTCATTTCTCTCTACCTGCCTGCTTGCCTGCCCATCCATCCATCCATCCATCCATCCATCCATCCATCCATCCATCCATCCATCGCCAAGGAGTGAGGGTATGTTGTTAGGGATCTAATCTAGTCCTTGAAAATGCTAGGCAGGCCCTACTCATCCAGCCTTGTTTGATTCATGCTCCTCCTAGATTGTCCTGGAAGGTGAGAGGGGGTGGGTGTGGTATGAGTGTGGGTGTGTTGTTAAATTAACAGTAGTACCTTGATTTTCCTTATGATTTCCATTTGGTAATGTAGAATAAACTTTTTTTCTTCATGCTGGGAAGTGGACCCCCAGACCTTTCATATATTAGAATGAAGTTGCATTTCTGGAACCAAAGAAACCTCTTAAAACAATGATAATTTAATCTGGGCGGTGGTGGTGCACGCCTTTAATCCCAGCATTTGGGAGGAAGAGTCAGGCAGATCTCTGAATTTCGAGACCAGATTGGGCTACCAAGTGAGTTCCAGGAAAGGCACAAAGCTACACAGAGAAACCCTGTCTCAAAAAAAACCAAACCAAACCAAACCAAAACAAAAACAAACAATGATAATTTATTTCTTGGTAATAGCCCAAACCCAAGTGTGTTCGAGCTTGTGATTTTTTTTTTTCTGCCTCTGCATCCAGAATGCTTCTGGTGTTACAGGCATTTGCCACCATTACTCACTTGAACAATGAATATGACTCATAATTCCCTGTAACTCCAGCTTCAACTTTCATAGGCATCCATATATTAGTGACATTCCCACGCACATGCACACATGCACGCAGTTAGCAAATTACTACAAAAAAGTCATAGGAGTAGACTTTGATGCTTTCTTAAGATGCTTATATAATTTTTTAAAGACAACATAAAGTCTTACTGTGCACCGAAGTGAGAGCCAATTAACTGACTTGCTGAGTGATCTTTTTTTCTTTTTCTTCAGTAGAATCAGAAAAAATTTGTAGCTAATCTGAATAACAATTTTAAAATACTTTAAGAAGTCTGGGGAGGCTGGGTGGTGGTGCATACCTTTAATCTCAGCACTTTAAGAAGGCTGGGGAGGCAGAGGCAGGCGGATCTCTGCATTCAAGGTCAGCCTGGTCTACGGAGTGAGTTCCAGGACAGGCTCCAAAACTACACAGAGAAACCCTGTCTTGAGGGAGGGAAAAATATAGGGAAAACTCATTTCTATTGGTAGAATATTCTTCGTTTGAAAGCAGGAACTAGGCTTGCACCAAACCTCTTGCAAGTACATAGCTGTTTCATAACATTTTTGCCAGGTGTGGACTCCAGTGATAGGCTGATGACGCATGGCTGTGAGTTAACCTGAAAGACAGAAGAAAGCTGGAGTAGAGAGTTTATTACACACACTGGGGTAGCTACAGCAGATAAGCTTCTGAAAGGTTTGTGCCACTGAGAGGAGGGAAGCCTTGTACAGCAGTTGAGGGGCAGGTTATTTCATGGACCGTTTTCATGGGGTCCAGAGCTAAGGCAAGAGCTATATCTGAAGGAACAGACTAGCTTTCTGCCCTTGTTAAATATTAAGCTTTACAGCACCAATTGTCTCTGGAGGCTGATCTTTGGGGCTCAGATACCATGGATCATTGGGAGTTTGTCTTGGAATGTTTGTGTGAGCACAGATCGCTAGAGAAGGCTCCAAGCAGTTGAGTTTTGATTGTTAAATGTGGAGACTGAAGGGTTTGTTTTTGGCATTTTTGTCTCTATGATTTTCAGTAAGAACAGTTTTCTTACCTTGAGTATGTGGCACCAATATTTTCATTTTAGTATTACCACAAAACGGTTTTTATCTTAGCCAGGACTCAGGAAGCAGAGGCAGAAGGATTTTGAATTTAACGACAGCAAGTTCCTAGGCCAGCCTTCACAACAAAATTCTATCCTACCTCAAAATGATGATAGTAACAATTCTTACCTTTAATGTTGAACCTTTAAAACTGAATTTAAATATATTAGGTAGAATTAGTCCTCTAATGTTAAGTTGGGTTCCACTGAAAGAATTCAGAAGTATGCTAGTATTTTGTAATAGTTGATTTTCTAAAGTTAGCAAATGATGACAAAACTGAATGGTTAATAGTCTGCTAATGGAGTTGCTAACTGTCTCTTTATGGCATAGACAGCAAAAGAAGCTGCATGTGAAATTAAGGAAAATTGTGAATTGGTTCATTGCAAGATATTCAACAGAATAGTGATAAAGTTGTATTTCATGTGTACTTTGCCCATTAAAGGGAGTGTGTGTGAGGGAGAGAGTGATTGAAAGCTGTTAGAAAAAGCTAACTATTTCTACTTACTCATATTCTACTGTATCTGCTGCTTTTAAATCAAAGGCTCTGTCTGTTGTTCCTGAATTTGTAAAGATGTCCATCTGTCGTTGAGTAACTTTCAGATTTAACTGCTCTGTCTAAATGAGTAGATGAGACTGTAGCAGAAACCTGTGGCTAAGGAATTCAATCTATAAATACCATTCTGGCTTTTTTTGGTACAACTAACAATATAGACAGATATATTTAAAATGAAGATTTTTATGTTGCCTGAGGATAGTGGAACATTGGTGCCAAGTTATGACTTCCTCAGGCAACTTGGGACCTACAGTTACTCTCTTTAAATGTTGTTAATTCTTTTAAAATCCTCTGTAGGCTGCTGAGGTGCTCAGGGGGTAAAGGTCCTTGCTGCCAAGCCTGGTGACCTGAGTTTCCTCCCCAGATTTTACATGTGGAAGGAGAGACCTGACTCCTGTTGTCCTTTGACTTCACAGGTCTCTGTGACACAAACATGTCTGCACATGCACACATGTGTACACGCAAGATCAGTAAATAAAATGTAGTTAAAAAGAACAGAGACATTTCTTTGTTGTAGCTACATATCCTGTAAGAGATTTAAATTATGAAGTTTAGTTCTAAAACAAAGAATATCTCTTCTATGAACTTTTCCTGTTAAACAGACTTGAAAGAGATTTTTATTCAACGTACATTAAATTTATGTTACTATGATATACTGGTTTCACTGGTGTGTGTGTGTGTGTGTGTGTGTGTGTGTGTGTGTGTGTGTGTGTGTACACACAGGCAATGTTTTCTATTTGGCAACTTGAACATGGTTCTGTGCTGTTAAGGTTTTTTGTTTTGTGCCTTCTAATAATTATGAAAAAGAATTCCATGCTTCATGAATTCCACTATCCCTTTAAATACAGTTGTACAAACTAATGGCAGATACTATGATACTATTTCTTTTCTTGGTTTTATTTCAGCCTATTGTTACTCAGATTAAACAGCTACTTTCAAAATCTTCCTTTTGGTTAGAGGTGGTTTTGACTAATAAGTAGTATTATATGGGACTTGCAGGGCATCTCTGTATACTGTTTTTCTTTTCTCCTGCTTGGAGGAGTTCTGTCTTCAATCTGAGATTGTAAGGATAAGGATTACATTTCAGCAAGAGACAAAACGTAGCCCCTTCCCATTGTGTCAAGGCTGAGCAAGGTATCCCACCACAGGGAATGGGCTCCAAAAAGCCAGTTCATGTACCTGGGATAAGTCCTGGCCCTGCTACTAGGGACCCCACAAACAGATCAAGCCACACAACTGTCACCTACATTCAGTGGATTTAGTTCAGTCCCACGCAGGTTCCCAAGCTGTCAGTCCAGAGTCAGTGAGCTCCAACTAGCACCAGTCAGCTGTCTCTGTGGGTTTCCCCATCATGATCTTGACCCCCTCTTCTTCTGCTCTACCACTGAGCTAAATCCCCAACCCAGCTTCTGATGTTTTACATAGATGAAGTAATTTGCACCTGGCATTTGGTTTCTGGGAGCTCCTTTTGGGTTGCTTTGAAGGTACAGATATTAACCATCTCAACTGTAAAAGAGTACATAAACATGCCCTAGGTGAAGGGGAGAGGGCTTCAGTCCTTCCAGGCTGGACCCCCTGCAGCCGTGATAGGCTAAATTCATTCTTCAGATGCCTCTGTGTCTTCATTCCACGGACCCTCGTGAACCCACACACTCATGTAGTGACCACAGCTACATGGATCTCTTAGAACTGGGGCTGTAGGTGTGGATCCTACCTGGTGTGGATGCTGGGCATTGAACTCAGGTCCTTTGGGAAGAGCATCAACCAGGTTTTAACCCCTGAGCTGTCTTTCCAGCCCAATGTTCGGCTGCTGATTATGTCGTCTATTTATTTATGGAGCTATGATAATAATTATACTAAAAGTCATTATATGACTCCGGTGTAAAATGAAAGCTATAGAGAAATACTTTGATTGATACAGTTATGTTTTTTTTTTTTTTTTTTTTTTGGTTTTTTGAGACAGGGTTTCTCTGTGTAGCTTTGGAGCCTGTCCTAGATCTCTCTCTGTAGACCAGGCTGGCCTTGAACACACAAAGATTCGCCTGTTCACAGTTCTGGAGGCTAGGAAGTATTAAATGAAGGTGGCCACAGATTCAGTTGACTGGTGAGGGTTTTTTCCTGGTTCATATTTTTTCCTATGTCCTCAGATGGAGAAATGGCAAGGCAGCCATCTTTGTTTTCTGTTTTTGTTTTTTTGAGACAGGGTTTCTCTGTGTAGTTTTGGTGCCTGTCCTGGATATCACTCTGTAGACTAGGCTGGCCTGGAACTCACAGAGATCCACCTGGCTCTGCCTCCAGAGTGCTGGGATTAAAAGTGTGCGCCACCACCGCCTGACCAGTGAATTCTAACATCACACAAGATGAACACAGTATGTACATGGTTGAATGTGTATGTGATTAAGACTCTTAGTGGTCCCTATGTCAATGTCAGTCTATCTCTCAGCCAGTGGATCAGGATATAGCCCTTACCTACTTCTCCAGCATCATGTGTGCTACCATGTTCCCAGCCATGATGATAACGAACTAAATCTCTGGAACTGCAAGCAAGCCCTCAGTGAAGTGCTTTATTTTATAAGAGTTGCCTTGGTTGTGGTGTCTCTCCACAGAATAGAACAGTGACTAAGAAGTGATAGAGTGCTATTTTACATTTTAAGAAAGTAGTCATAAGTTATGAGAAGATTATTTTAGAAAATCTGGTTCCTAATCAAGAAGTCAAATCCCCTGTCACCTACCCATATTTCAGAAGATCTAAAAATATTCCCAAGTCTGTAGTTTGGGGTTTGAATTACAGCACTCTCATCTCTGTTTTGAGTTAATGTAACTTATGAAAAATAATACGCCCATGATTGGCTTAGCTTAATCCATACATACAAGAACAGGTCCAAAACAGGAAATTATAAAATATGTCACTACGGCAAATAAATGGAGACAAAACCTTATAACAAATTAATAATATAATTAGGCCCAGAGGTAGTGATGCACACCTTTAATCCCAGCACTCAGGAGGCAGAGGCAGGTATAGCTCTGTGAGTTTGAGGCCAGCCTGGTCAACAGAGCAAGTTCCAGGACAGCCAGGACTACATAGAGAAACCTTGTCTCGAAAAACAAAAAACAACAAATGAATAAAATTAAAAGCATAATTATAGCTGTAATAAAACATAAAAAGAAACCAACAAAGTATGATAATGAATTATTACCAAAATCTAGTAATCAAAAGATCAAATAATAGATGAGCTTGGGTGTAGCTTATTTTCTATGACTCTTCTTTGAGAAACCACACCCATTCTCTGGGGTATGTCTTACTCTCTTCTGAGCAGTTTACTGCTCAACCATATATTGAAATATCTTTATTAAATCCCAACCCTGCTTAATTAAAAAAGATTTAAAAAGCCATTTTCATTACAGTTTAAAATAAGACAACATATATAATTTACCACTACCATCTAACTTATTTAGAGGGAGATTCCAGTGAATAATTAACAAATTAGTGAAATAACCTTTGTATTTATATACTTGAAATTATCTTCATTACAAAGTCTGGAAGACTAGTGACAAAGCATGTATGAGGTTCTGGGTGCAAAACCCAGAATTACAAAAGCAGCAGCATACTAACAGTACATAGCTAGTAACAAATACAAATGAAAAATAGTAATAAAATCGAAATAAGCTTAAACATGGTAGTACTTACCTATGGTCGTGTAACTCAGGAGGCTGAGGGAGGAAGGTTATGAGCTGAAAGGCAACCTTGGGGTACAAAATGTGTTCTAGGCCAAACAGATCAACAAAGTGAGACCCTGTCTCAGTTCCTGCCTCCAGAAAACTAAAGTTTATATGCATATGACAATGTTAGAAAGAAGTTACTTGAAAGTTTGTCATTTGTGTAAGAAACTCTAGCAGTTGGAAAAGTGGCCTAGTTATAAAGTCCTTGTCTCACATAAAAAACCGAGAGCATGCTTGTAATACCAATTTTGTTGTGGCGAGACTAGGGAACTGCTGGAGTTGGTGGCCAGCTGTTCCACCCTACCTGAGGAACTGATTTAAATCAGTGAGACCCTCTCTTCTCAGAGACGTGGACATGTTCCTGAGGATGACACCCAATGTTGGTTTCATAAATACGTGTAGATCTGTGCACAAACATGAAAGAAAAATACTAACTGCAAAGGGAACATGTGACAGTGACGGTATTCTGTCTCAAGTTTGGTGGTTATAATACAGATGCATAGATCTGTCAGATCATCAAAATCTGTATTGCTTGACATTTCTTTAGTTTTGTGGTAGAAATACAAGATTGGTTTCATTCTTTGAGACAGTATTTCCCTGAGTAGCCCAGGCTGTCCTCAGCATTTACAGTACTGGGTTATAGGGGTGTGCCACTGAATCCACCTGGGATACAATAGTAGTAGTAGTAGTAGTAATAATAATAATAATAATAATAATAATAATAATAATAATAATAATAATAAAATAATAACAACAACAATACCATGAGCATTGTGGCTGGAGAGATGTCTTGGCAGTTAGTTAATGTTTGTTGCTCTTTCAGAGGACCTGAATTCAGTTCCTAGTACCTACATCAGGAAGCTCCCAATTGGCCAGTAACTAACAGTTGTAGAGATTCCAATGCTGCCCCCTTTTGGCCTTTACAGGTACCTGCATACACATGTGGCATACATATAAATAATAAAATTCAAAACAAAATAAGACCTTGGCAGGGTGGCTCTCACCCTCTAATTCCTCAACTTGTGAGGTGAGGCTAGAAAGATGGGTGAAAATCAGGCCTGCCTGGGCTTGATAGAGAAACTGTTTCTGACCGGTGGTGGTGGTGGTGGTGGTGGTGCACGCCTTTAACCTCAGCACTTGGGAGGCAGAAACAGGCGGATCTTTGTGAGTTCGAGGCCAGCCTGGTCTACAGAGTGAGATCCAGGAAAGGCACAAAAGCTACATAGAGAAACCCGGTCTCGAAAAACAAAAACAAAACAAAACAAAAAGAAACTCTGTTTCCAAACAAGGGTTGGGGAATATAACATAGTAGAGTATTTGCCTAGCATTTGCAAGGCCCTGGGTTTACTCACTACCACTGCCAAATAAACAGATAAGTAAACAAAGTACAGAGACTTCCATATATATGATATTTGATAATTTTTAGTGTTTACTTGGTGAAATACAACATTTATAAAAAGTACATATTACTATTTCCATATTGTTTGTTAGTACCATATTCTGTTTGTTTATTGCATATGTGTGTGGGAGTATGTGCCATGGTACATTCAGAGGACAACTTTCAAGACTGTTCTCTCCTTCCACCTTGTGGTTTCTGCAAATCATACTTGGGTCCTCTAGTTCGTTAATAGGTACCCACTGAGTCATCCTGCAGGAGTCCTGCTTTGACTTTTCTTGTTCACATGTTTGTTTATGAACATTTCTGCAACTGCAGTGGTTTGGTTTTTTGTTTGTTTGGTTGGTTTTTCGAGACAGGGTTTCTCTGTGTAGTTTTGGTGCCTGTCCTGGATCTCGCTCTGTATACCTGGCCTCGAACTCAAAGAGATCTATCTGCCTGGCCCTGCCTCCTGAGCACTGAGATTAAAGGCGTTCACCACCACTGCCTGGCATAACTTCAGATTTTTTTTTTTTATCAAGTCTTTTAAATATAGTCTTTTTTTTTCTTTTCCCTGAAGTAAGACTTTCAAATTTCATAGATAACATTTTCAATTAGTGTGTAGCAGTGTCCTGAACTACTGAAAACATCAAGGAAAAAAAAGTTGACACCAAATAGTAGAAACAATGTAATTTCTAGGTTGAAAAGTTTTGTTTTGTTTTTAAAGAAAAATCAGATATGCAGTTGATTACTTTGTACTAGATACTGTGTCAGACATTTAAAAGATGCTGAAAGTTAAGATGATTTAGTTTTATAATTTCCCTCTTATCATATTTATAGAAAAATTTGAGGTATACTAAGGAACAAGTCGTCTGGCCAGAACAGAACATTTGATTGAACAGCTGACCAAGGGCCCTTTCCCTTCTTGATGTTGGCCATGTAGTTTTATCATGTGGAACAGTTACTTATGTAAAGTGCTTGTCTATAACTGCTCGTGTGGGGTCAAGGTTGCCATGGTAGACCTATTGCGGTGCAGTGCAGTACGAGTTCCAGTAATTGCTCGCTTCTAGCATTCAGCTTTTCAGACACAGGGTATCTCTGTCAAATAAACAGCTTCCTTTTTAAAACTGTTTTTATTTACCTACTTTATATGTATGATTGTTTTGCTTCCATGTGTGTCTGTGCACCATGTGTGTACCTGATGTCCAAGCTGGTTAGAAGAGGGCATTGGCTTCCCTGGAACTGGAGTTATGGATGGATACTTGCCAGCCACTATGTGGGTGCTGAGAATCAAACCCAGGTCTTTTACTAGAGCAAGAAATGCTCTTCACCCCTAAGCCACCTCTCTAGCCCCAGAAGCAACCTTAATGTTCCTTGATTATGTTAGAGTGTTCAGGACTAGTTTACAGTAGCTCCACACCTTGAGCAGTTTCTTCAAGTACTTAATGCCATGGTGGTCATTAGTGTTGAGCTCTCTATGTCACAGAATATGCCCTTGCTCAGCTTCTGTCTGAATGGCAGGTGTTTGGGGTTTTATTCTAGTAACAATATTGCAGAACTACAATTTGTTATTTATATATGTGTAAACCTGCTCATCTGCCCATTCTCCTGCCCTCTCCCCGGGGGAATTTACAGTATCTGTTGAATTTGCTTGCCCTTTTCTAGGAGTGCCAAAATACTTTAGAGATTTTTGTGGTTAAAAACTGCCTTTAGAGTTAGACCTTAATTTTGATATTTATGGAACTAAATTAAGTCAGTTTAGGCTTTTAAAAAAAGCTTTAAAATAAGGAACTAAAGGATATTTTAGTTATTTGGAAGTCTGTCAGGGTTCTTAGAGCTAGGTATTAACATGATAGACTTCTTTTAAATTCTGAGGACATGGTGGGGATCCATAGGAAAGGAGGTCAAAAAGGGACAAGGTCGGAAGTGCTGTTGGTGATTTAGAGTGGGAATGAAAGAAGTCAGAAGTGAATTTCGAGAGACAAGGCTGTGTTTCTTGATGTAGTAGTTTAATTCACCCGTAAATATGTGAGTGTCTATTTGTTGGTTCTGTCCAGGACGCTTCCTGGATTCAGGGAAAATTTGGGAGCAAGTGTTGTGTGTATGGGTGTTCAACACATTCATGTATTTTTAGGTCAAGTTGTGTATGCCACAGACATGGCATAAAATATTGTTGTATTTATATATGGTCCTCATAATTTATTTAGGATTATAGGTAGTGTATTTTCATTAGTGTTTAGGGAAAAGATATTAGGGGTTTGGCAAGACTGTATTTTTCTGTCAATACTGGCAAATACCACATTTAATATTTAAAGCAGTATAATAAAACTTTTACTTTTAAATAATTATATTCAGCCTATCTTCATTCTCTTCTTAGAAGAAAAATATTTCTGAATTTCATCTGCATAAACTTGAGTAATCCATATAGGCAGGTCAGTCCTAGTTAGTAAGATTTAAATACAGTCTGGCTATGTGCTAGGATATGAGTTTACTTTGCAGTGGCCATTCTGAAATTTCAGGGCAGAACAGCACTCTTGAGGACATGCTGTACTGTAGATGCGTAGTACATCTGTAGTTTGAAGTATGGAAAGGGTATTGGAAAATGTGGATTTCCACCAGGGTCTGCTTATTATTACTGAGTAGGATTATCATAAGAACACAAAATTTAGCTAGTAAAGATAGAGTGATAAAACCTATAATGCCTGAGAAATACACTAACCTTTGACATGTAGCTCATCCACATCTCCTTGGTTGTGTTAGATACAAAATGTATATTATACTCTTTCCTAAAATTTATTGTTTTAATTATTTTTTAGTAGTATAATATTGGTGAAATTATTATGGCCACTCCACGTAGTTAAAAGAGAGGTTTATTCTGTGGGGTAACTTACAAATGAAGGGATAGGTTGCAGGGTCTGCCAAAAGGTATGGCGCAGTCTGGTGGTGTTCTCTGGAGAACACTGCTTGGTCTACCTCCAGTGTCCAGGGTCCCAGAACCAAGAGAGGCCTCTCCTCTCGATCCTGGGTCTTGAGCCTCCTCCCTTAGCCCCGCCTTGTGGGCGTGACCATTACCAAAGCCTCAGTGGGGGTTGGAACTTCCAGGCCAAGGCTGGGATGGCTACCCACTACAGTGTAATGAATTGGAAAAGGGTCTGTAAAAATATATTAGTGGGGTTGGAGATATTGCTGAATTATTAAGAGCACTTGGTGCTGTTGCAGAACACTCGGGTTCAGTTTTCAGCACCCACAGGGCAGCCTAAAACTCTGTAATGTCAGCACCAGGGAATCCAGTACCCATTTCTGGTTCCTTGGGAACCAGGCATGAAGACTG
Source organism: Onychomys torridus (assembly GCF_903995425.1). Taxonomy (NCBI): domain Eukaryota; kingdom Metazoa; phylum Chordata; class Mammalia; order Rodentia; family Cricetidae; genus Onychomys; species Onychomys torridus. The sequence goes on along the minus strand of NC_050444.1, from coordinate 79,983,244 downwards.
TACATACATGTGTGCAGGAAAAATGCTCATCCCCATAAAAATAAACTTAACATATATGATATATGAGACATTCTGAATATTGTTCTGAACATTGAGTTTAGAGGTATATCATACCTCATTTAATGATTGGCATGCATCTTGCCCATTTTGTCATTAGTAAACATCCTAGCGTGTGCTTATACTTACTTACTACACACTTAGTTTACATATACACATATGGTACATGTGGTTTAGCCCGTGCCCCAGCCTGCAAGTCTATACAAATTGTCACTGTATTGAATACAAATACTGTAGGTATTTGTAGTTAGTGCTGTGTATCTAAACATAGAAAAGGTAGACTTGAGTTGAGTGCTTACTTCATGAAGGTGGTATATATGACTCTTTATGAAGTAATATACTTCATTTATCCTACCTAATACTTTTCCTTTAAAAAAATCAGACAACAATTAAAAAAATTTAGTGGCCATGGTGAAAAGCCAAAAGTAGTTCATCAAGAGGTGGTTGGTTTTATTTTCTGCTCATATCATTCTTATCAACCCCATAGCTCCATGAATTTCAAATCTGATATACTAGAAGGTCAAGTGACAGTTCAGTTAAATGCAGTATGTCAACCCAAATTAGTTTCAGTAATTAAAAAATATCTTATGTTTTTTAGCTAATGGGAATGACAACAAGAAATTTAAAGGAGATAGACCTCCCTGTTCGCCTTCCCGTGTTCTCCATCTTCGCAAAATTCCATGTGATGTCACCGAAGCAGAGGTCATATCATTAGGTCTACCATTTGGCAAAGTAACTAATCTTTTGATGTTGAAAGGAAAAAGCCAGGTATGTAATATTCAAAGATCAACACTGAGTGATAATCTTCTGGGTGGTAGTATTTCAGATAATTTTTATTTTCCTGAACTTAAAATTAACAAGTTAATTTGACAGGGTCTTTCTTTTATGCTCTGGCTGGTGTCAAATTCATAAGCTCAAGTGACCTTTCTGAAGTTCAGCCCTCCAAGTATCTGGGACCTCAGGAGTGTATGCCACCATGCAGCTCAGCTTTTCTTACTATCCATGACCACAAATTAGTTTTTAACACAAGGAACAGGAGTATTTCTTTTCTGTTGACTTGGGGTCATTTTATTAAGCCCTATTTTATATTTTACTTAATGTTTTCTACTATAGGATGGTTCTTAAACATATTCTGTAATTACTGATAGAGAAGTTATAAATTATGCTTTGTTTGTCCAAGTAAGGACCAGTTAAGTTTTCCATACTACATAGTCATCACTGTAAGCTAAAGATCTAATTGGCTTTTACATGGGATTCAAGAGTTGGGACCAGCTAGGCATACTGGCACACACCTTTAATCCCAGTACTAGAGGAGCAGAGGCAGGTGAATCTCTGAATTTGAGGCCAGCATGATCTACATAGTGAGTTCCAGACAGCCAGGGCTGTGTAGAGAGACCCTGTCACAAAACCAAAACCAACAACAGTAACAACAAAAAGAGTTGGGAGATACCTCATTCAGTAAAGTAGAATTGAATATTTAGACATTTTTTAAAGGCTAGAGATTTAGCTCAGCAGTAAAGAGCACTTGCTACTCATGCAGAGGAGCTAGGATCAGTTTCTAGCACCAGGGGATCTGACACTCTCCTAATTCTGTGGGCACTAGGCACACACTTGGTGCATATATATACAGGCAGGCAAACACCCACAAAAGTTTAATTTTTTTTAATGGATTGGTTTTCAGTAGGCCAGTTTTCTTGTAAGAGCTAATTCTCCTTTAAAAACCTGATTGCTGTGAATCTTTCACTCTGGTCTGTTGTAGCCTGTTGCTTTAGGCTAGACTAAACCAATGTCATGTCCCTCATATTGGTGAAATTATGAAGGCCTCTCCACGTAGTTAAAAGGGAGGTTTATTTTGTGGGGTAAGTTACAAGTGAAGGGATCGGTAATAGGGTCTGGGAAAGGTGTGGCGCAGTCCGGCGGTGTTCTCTGGAGAACTCTGCTCGTTCTACCTCCAGTGTCCAGGGTCCAGGAACCAAGAGAGCCCAAGCATCTGGATCTTCAGCTTCCTCTCCCAGCCCTGCCTAGTAGGCGTGACCATTACTGAAGCCTCAATGGGGGTTGGAGCTAACTGGTCAAAGCTGGAATGGCTACCCCACTACATCCTCATTCCATAAAATCATTGAATACTGTGTATATTCTAGTGTTAGGGATTGACTTTAGGGTTTTGCTTGTGCTTGTAAAAGTACTTTACCTTTGAGCTACAACTTGACAATATTATTTCTTTATGATAAAAACATTTAAAATCCTGTTTTCTAGCCTTTTAATTATATAGTATATTATCATTTATTTTATTTTATTTTTTCGTTTTTCCCCCCACTTCCAGTTTTTCAAAACCAGGCTTTCTCTCTGCCTTGTCTATCCTGGAACTTACTATGTTGACCAAGTAAACTAACAAATCTGCCTGTCTCTGCTCCACAAGTGCTGGGACTAAAGGTGTGAGCTACCACCCGATTTATTATAACTTATTTAATGATGTTACTGAGAGAAAGCACAATCACACTGTTACTCCTATCTAAGGATAGTTTAGGCCCATTGATCAACTTTCCCCAAGTCTCTTGCCTCACTAGTTTTTCTCAGCCTTTGGTATCTACTGCACTGCCTAACTTGTGTGAGATCAGTATTTTAAGAGTCTACAAATGAGTAAGATACTGCAATGCTTATCTTTTGTTTTTAGCATAGTTTACTGAATAAAACAATCTCCAGTTCCATCCATTTTGTCAAAAATTGCAGTTTTTTGGGGCCCCCCATGTTTGAATCATTTCATTGTATACAGGTAACACATTTTCTTTATATATTCATTGGTTGATAGGTACCTGAGTTGTTCCTGTGTTTTGGCTGCTGTGAGTAGTAAGGAAATAAATATGGGAATATAGATGTTTCTGTGACCCCCTGGTTTTGTTGCTTTTGAATAAATACCCAGTAATGGATTGCTAGATTATAGGTTAGCTCTATTTAACTTTTTTTATAAAAAGAAATCTCTTTACTGCATGTATAATAGCTACATCAATTTATGTTCCCACTAGCAGTACAAAAAAGGCTTTTCCCCCCCATATTCTCAACACTTTTTTTTTTGAGACAGGATCTCACTGTGTAATTAGTCCAGGTTGGCCTTGAACTCACATCCTCCTGCTTCTGCCTCATGATTCCTGATAGTAATGGTGCATACCATCGTGCCTTGCCCTGCCTTTAGTATTTTGATAATAGCCATTCTGTTATCAAACAACTAATTGTAAGTTTGATTTTTATTTTCCTGATTAGTGGAATTGAGTTGTTTTTTTTTTTTTTTAAATAGCTGCTGACCATTCGGTTTCTTTGGGGGAAAAAATCTGTGTAGGTCTTTTATCTGTCCCTCCCCGCCACGGACAGGGTCAGACTAACCTCTCACCTTTTCATCTTGAGAACCTCTTGCTCCATCTCCTACCTTCTGGACTTACAGCATGTACAGTGCTGGTGCTCTCTAACTCCTGAGCTGTGGAGCCCTCACCTTATAGCTGTGTTCAGACAGGCCCAGCTCTATTACCTGGTTTCTAAAATAGAATTGGTTTTTCCTTTTGTAGTTGAATAATTGGAATTCCTTATCTATTCTGGATAATATCCCCTAATCAGATACATAGTTTGCACATACTGTCTTCCATATAGTGTATTTCTTCCTTATCTTTGTGTCTCCTTGTCTGCTCTCCACCTATTCATCAAAAACCAAACCAAAACAACAACACAAAAATTGGATTTTTCAGTGTTCCTGAAACAGTTTTTCTTAAGGTGAATAAGGAAGCTTCATTTTCTGATACCTAACAAAATGTAGTACCTGTCATGCTCATAGAATTGAATGCCTCCTTGTTCCAACTCAGACCCTTGTAGAATAAATTCTCTTAACACATTTTTGGTTGTCCTGAAAATCTTGTATGCCCAGCATTGCAATGAAGAAGATACCAAATCTAGGCCTTAGACATTTTGTAGCACATCGTAATGTGTTACCTGTTTCTTCTGCTTTCCTTGAGTAGTTTCATTTATAAATAATTCAGACATGACACTGGATAATGCCTGATTGAGTTCATTTTGTTTAATAAACAACATCCCTATTTAATTTAGATGAAGTCACTAAGAATTAGAGACATTAAGTAGCATTCTGTAGTATTCAATCTGTGCTTATATATTTCTTGGAATTGGTACGTGACTCTCACTAAAATCATAGTCTCTGCTACTTAAAATTGTGTGGGTTGTATGGTCATATCTAAAATTGTCTGTGAAAGGCAGTCTACGTGCAAGCCCACAGCTTCTCTTTGTGTTTACTGTTGATTCTGTAAGTTAACTATAGCTGTTGTGTTTTATTTTGGTCATGGAGCTCTTTTAGTAATACATTTCACCAAGAGATTGTGATGCCACTGGAAACACTTGCAAAGGTGGAATGTTAGGGAGAGAGTTGGTGGTAGTTTCATCAGCTTTCTCCCTGGGTAGTACTTTGGATTATAACTTTCAGATGATGAAAGTAGAACTCTTTACCAGTTATTTTGAAAAAAACATCAGTAATGTCTTGTCTGGATTCCATATGGAAAGTTTATTTTTGTTTTTGTTTTTAAGATTTATTTACAATTTTTAAAAAAGATTATTTATTATGTATACAATGTTCTGCCTCCATGTATGCCTGCAGGCCAGAAGAGGGCACCAGATCTCATTACAGATGGTTGTGAGCCACCATGTGGTTGCTGGGAATTGAACTCAGGACTCTGGAAGAACAGCCAGTGCTCTTAGCCGCTGAGCCATCTCTCCAGCCCCTTATTTACAAAGTTTTATGTGTATGTGTGTTTTGCCTGCACTCACATATGTGCACCTTGTACATACCTAGTACTCATGGAGGTCCGAAGAGGGTGATGTTGTTTATTAAGAGGATGTTGTTTATTAACTCTACTTGGGAGTAGAGTTAGAATTCTGAGCTGCCAAGTGGTACTGAGAATCAGACCAGGGAGCGATCAGCCAGTGTTCTTCAGTTTGTTTATTCTGAGACCAAGGGCTCTCTTTTGTGTAGTCTAGGCTGGCTTGAAATTCATGGAGATCCACCTGCCTTTGCCTCCCAAGTGCTGGGATTAATGTCTGCCACCCTGCCCAGCTGCACCCAGTGTTCTTAACCAGGCTGGCCTTGAACTCACAGAAATCATCTGCCTGTTTTACTTCCTAAATTCTGGGATTAAAGGCGTTTACCACCATGTCTGGCTTACTCATCATTTTAATAATTTATATTACTAATACTTATTATAGATACTTATGTTAATTTTTGATCAGGTTTTTTTTTGCATAAATTTGAGATACTCTTATAGGTAGTTCTGAGTGCTCAGTATGGTTGATATGTTTATATTCTTTTTCATCAGCCATTGAAAAAGGAGACAAACCTTGATTCACTAAAAGTTTGTGTGGTGACACATCCCTTTGATCCTAGCACTCAGGAGGCCAAGGCAGGGGATTTCTGAGTTCAAAGATAGCCTGGTCTACATAGTGAGTCCAAAGACAGACAGGTCTATATAGAGAGACCCTGCTTTCCCCAACAACAACAAAATGAAGAAAATTGTATGGCTGTTTTAATCCTATTACAGAAATCACAGCAGTCTACATAGCTAGAATCAATGCATAGGATAAGATCTAAATGTCAAGAAGCTTCTTCCATCACTGCTTTCCCATGCTATCTCTCCCGCCTTGTATTAGTACAGTGATTATAGGTACCAAGTGTCACTTGGAACGATTCATCAGTATTGAATTCACGTAGGAAGTTCCTATATTTCTCTATTTCAATAATTGATCCTTTGTATCTTATTTTAAAAATAGTCTTTATTTAGAGGGTTTGAAAGTATTTTATTTTCTAGCATCTCTAGGTCTTATGTGAAATATGATTATATTTGTGTTTATGTGCTATAAATGTGTGCATGTGTGTTTTTAAGAATCCCTCAACACTTATATCTAAGCCCTAGGAGCATTAGCTAAAATAATATGAGTTTCTGCTAAGGTGTGGATGACGATAGGATGCTGGATAAGATAGCAAGTATATGTTCAAAGAGATTTCTTCCCAGGAGCAAAGATGGATAAGTGGATATGGAACATAGCAAGCTCTTGGTGTACCTTAAATTAATGCTGTCTGCTGACAATGTATACTTGATTCCTCATTGTGGTCTACAATTTTGTCTCCCACCCCCACCCCACAGGGTTTTTCTGTATAGCTCTGCGCCTTTCCTGGATCTTGCTCTGTAGACCAGGCTGGCCTTGAACTCAGAAAGATCCACCTGCCTCTGCCTCCCGAGTGCTGGGATTAAAGGCATGCACCACCACCACCGGGCTTCAATTTTAAGTCTTATGAAGTTCTTATCATAAATCTTAAATTGGGAAACCTTTAAGTAATTAAAAGTATTTCACATGTGTAATGAATAAATTCACAAGTAGAGAGATTTTTTGTTTTTGAAATGTGGTATTACCCAGTTATGTTCTTTGCTGGTAATAGTTCAAAGTGCTATGTGTAGGTGTGTGTGTGTGTGTGTGTGTGTGTGTGTGTGTGTGTGTGTACATTTATGTACACATATACATAATATGCAAATATATAAACAACGTTTATGTGCATGCAGTGTGTGTATAGACATAATGTAGATACATATAAAACAGAAAATACTTTATATAGATTTATATGTAGCTTTTGTTTTAAAGTATACAGGATGAGTGTTGGTTAGAAGCATAATTGAAAAGTGAGAAAAACTAAATGTGGGGCTGGAGAGATGGCTCAGTGGTTAAGAGCACTGGCTGCTCTTCCAGAAGATCTGGGTTGGGATCCCATCACCCACATTAACAAATAAAGCTGCATCAGCCAATGGCAGGGGATAATGGGAACATGTATTCACAGCATACAGAGAGACATCCCACAGCAGACAGCTGTATATTTTAACAGAGGAAAGTGAGGCTCAGAGGTGTCTGACCAAGTTACTATAGGTAGGTGGAAATTTAAATCAGGATTTTACTCAGGCCATATGACATTTCCTATTCCTTGCTGTCAGATCAGATTGGTTGGCTCCATGTTGGCAGTGTTTGAGATGATAGGAACTCTGACTGAAAAAGGAATGTTCCATTTCATTTGTAGAAGAAGAGCAAATTATTATGCCCAGATCCTATTTAAGAATTTAGGCAGAGTAGTACTTTTCCACCAACTGTCCCCCTTTCCCGCCCTCTAACAGTTTTTCAAATTTTCTTGTTTGTTTTAAAACAGAAAACAGGATACTCACTATGCTCTGTACCAGGCTGTCCCAGAACTCAGAGATTCTCCCACCTCTGCTCCCAGTACTGGGATTAAGGTGTTCACCACCACACTCACACTTGGAGTTTTGTTTTTAACTCCTTTATTTGGCCCCATTGAATGAAATTCTATTATATTATCTCTTTTGTGTACTCTAGCAATTTAGCCCCAAGATTTTAACAACAACAACAAAATCCATTAAATCATAACTCCTGAAAGTATTTATTTGTAATGGTGATGCAAGCATTTATTTTTACCTTTGTAACTATTTTTAGGCATTTGAATAAACAGAAGTGAGAAAAAAACCAAAATAATTACCAACTGGCAATTTATTTCCCAAATTGCGTGTCAGTGCCCCACCCCCACCCCCACAGGCACATGGGGTTTCTCTGTATAACAGCTCTAGCTCACTTTGTAGGCCAGCTGGCTTTGAACTAACTCATGGAGATCTCTGGCTTGAGTGCTGGGATTAAAGGTGTGTGGGTTTCAAAAACTTTAATTGGACCCAGTTTTCCAAATTTATTCCATCCTCTTGGGGACAATGTCATGTATGGTAAGAAAGCAGGAGTTTAGAGCAGTATACAATCATTCTTAACCATCTTTTGTGTTTATTGCAGGCCTTTTTAGAAATGGCTTCTGAAGAAGCTGCTGTTACTATGGTAAATTATTACACTCCTGTTACTCCTCATCTACGAAGTCAGCCTGTTTATATCCAGTATTCCAATCACCGAGAACTTAAGACTGACAATCTGCCTAATCAGGCTGTAAGTATTATAGGCATCTGTAAGAAGTTATACAAACGTGGTATCATAACATAAAATTAGTTTTCTATATTTTAGAGAACTACCATATATTCATTTAAGTGCACTTTCTTATAATTGAGTATATAATTTGTTCTTAAAGGCTTAATAGTAATAACAGTTTTGTTTGGAAAAGTTGGAAGTTAACGACATTAGAAATTACACTTATTGGGTCATATTCTTGTAATCCAAGCCAATAGGAAGCTGGACTATACAGGAAGACTCTCAAAAAAAGCAAGAAGTAACATTTTTCCCCTCAAAACTATTTTCACTGCCGTGGAATGTCCTTCTGCACACTGAATATGTGTTGTTCCCATTGGTTAATAAATAAGCTGCTTTGGTGCTTTGTCTAAGAGTAGGACCTGTGAGATTTCCCTCTTCCAGTTTAGCATGTCTATTGGTGGTGTTGTCCTTGTTCAGGTCTTGGCTTAGGCAGCCACATGTTGATATAGGTATTCTGGATGTGGCTTCCCAGTCATTTCTAGGAGATAACATCTCACAGCAGACTTCCTGTCCTCTGGCTCTTAACTGTCTCTTCCCTTTCCCCCCATGATGTTCCCTGAGCCTTGGACTCAGGGGTTGTGTTGTAAATGTATCCATGGGGGCTAGCTGGGCACCTGACGATCATTTGTTCTCTGCATTTTGACCAGTTATGGTTTTCTGTAATGATCTCCTGTCTGCTGCAAAATGAAGGCTGTGTGATGAAAGGTCATCTGTGGGTATATGTGGGAGTTTTTGTCTAGTCAGCTGCTCCCAAATAAACACACTGAGGCTTATAGTAATTATAAATGCTCAGCCAATAGCTCAGACTTGTTACTAGCTAACTCTTACATTTAAATTAACCCATATTTCTTATCTATACTTTGCCGCATGGTTTGGAACCTTTTCTCAGTACAGCACGCTCTTCTTGCTTTTCCCTACGACTCTGGCGACTCTTAATTTTGCCCTTCTTTACCCCAGCATCTTCAGTTTGGCTCTTTTACATAACCTCCTGTTCAGTTATTGGCCAGTTAGCTTCTTTATTGAACCAATCTAAGTGACAAATTTTCACAGCGTACAAAAGGATTGTTTACAGTATGTGGGTATAAGCATTAGTATGAATGCAAGATTGTTTTAATATAAAGAGAATTTTGCATGTATTCTTGATCTAGGACAAGAATTCTCCAGCTTTTTATTTGAGTTGAGAGATTATTATGGGAACAGCATTTGTAAATGTATTAAATTAGTCTTTTCTACATTAATACAGGAACATTTCCTGCACATAATCCTTATTGAGCTATAGCTCAGACTATTGGAATAGAGTTCTTCAATGAAAAGTGTATTTATAGATCACAAATAAGAAGCCTGCTCATGGTTAAACATTAAGTCTAGAAAAATATGGAGGAAAAAAAAGCAAGCATCTGTTTGACCAGGATAACTTATAATTGATGCTAATGTTTTCCTATATATTCTTTGTTATGGTATCTGTGTATGTAACTGTATACAGATGGAATCTGGTATGTGAAATACTTTCATTTTTACTCTGTAACAATATGTTATGGACATAGTTCTACAGCAAGGGACATAGAGCCATTTTTGGATTTTCAGTGACTGCTTGGTATTCCCATAATAGAAGAGCTATAATTTGTCTAGGTTCTTGATAAGCATTGAAATGTTTTTCCTGCTTTATGGTTTTACTAATAGTACTGCAACAGTATACTTTTTGGCACACTTGGAACCTTATCTTATTAGATCCTGTTTCTAACAGTGAAATCCTTGGGTTCAAGCATATTCATGTTTTAATAATCTGTTCCTGATTGCTTGCTTTACTTAATATTAAATAATTGTATCTTATTGTTAAACTCTTAATAATTCATAACAATTTGCAGTAGTTTTTCTTAGTCATTTCCTTTAACTTAAAAAAAAAATATGTGTGTGCATGCATGTGCGATATGTTCGTGTTTGTACATTGTAGTGTGGCACAAATGTGTGGCCTTTCTGTTTAGAGACCAGAGGACAACTTTGGGTGTTATTCCTTGCCTTCCACCTTGTTTGAGACTATGTTGTTTGACACTGAACTCCGGGCTGGCTGGCCCTTGAGTCCATAAGCATTCTGTCCTCACCTCCATCTCCTCTAGGAGCATAGGGATACATAAGGCCATACTGTGAGGTTGTCCACACATTCCCTGCATTCAGAACCAGGTCCTCATGCTTGCATTGCAGCAGATGCTTTAACTGATGAACCATCTCTCCTATCCTCCTCTCACTTTCTAAATTGTAAAAAATAACAAATTATTTTTCCCCCGAGACAGGGTTTCTCTGTGTAGCTTTGGTGCCTGGATCTCGCTCTGTAGACCAGGCTGGCCTCGAACTCACAGAGTTCTGCCTGCCTCTGTCTCCCCAGTGCTGAGACTAAAGGTGTGTGCCACCACCGCCTGGCCACATAACAGATTTTTAAAAAAATTTATTTTATTTCTTATGTATACAGAAGAGGGCACCAGATCTCATTACAGATGGTTGTGAGCCACCATGTGGTTGCTGGGAATTGAACTCAGGACCTCTGGAAGAGCAATCGGTGCTCTTAACCTCTGAGCCATCTCTCTAGCCCCACATAACAGATTTTTAATGGTTGTTCAGGACAACCATTGACTCAGTCATCTTTGGAACTTTTTCACTGTTTTGAACTGAAATTCCCTATCTTAAATAAGACCTTTCCAGTTCTCCTTTTCTTGGCCTCTGTCAACTACCATTCTACTTTCAGACTATGACTTTATGTTTAGATTTTTTTTTTATTCATTTAGTAACCTCCCTTAAGATTATCTTGTCTTTCCATACCATGCTTCAGTACAGTGTACCAAGATTGAAACGAAACAAGATTTCTTAGAATATTGTTAAAATGTATTTACTTATTTTGTTGATGAGTGTATCTATGAATGTACACCACATGGAGATCAGAAGCCATGATGTGGTACCACAAGTTCACCCTCCATGTCCTCTGCCAGAGCAACAAGTGCTCTCCGTAGCTCAGCCAACTCTCCACCTCTCTTCCAGTACTTTTGATTGCTTCGGGCTTGATCGGCAAGTCTTTGTTCTCCTGTTGGTTTCTTTGTTTGTTTTTTGAAAAATAAAGATGGGGCTTTATTCTTTCTTATGGCACGATAAGTTTCTTTTTGATTACTTATTTAATAACCCATTTATTAATCTACTGATGAGAAACTTATCTTAATTTTTCATGCATGCCCTTCCTGCATGCTTACAATATGCATTTATATACACTTGTTAATAAATATATGTAGCATTTGTTGTTCATGAATGCTGCTCACTTGGCATGCACTCCAAATCTAGTTTGGACCTAACATTTCTAGTCCATTCCTGCCTTAGTGAGCACTATAGCTTAATCTATTGAGGAACAATATACTGTACTGTCTCTTCAGAAATTAACTGGTCATATTCTTTATAATTATTTTGTTAAGTCTTGGTTTTTTTTTTTTTTTTTTTTTTTTTTATAAATTGGAATTGGTTTGAGTTTTGTAAGTTTGGAAATAACTAACATATTCTTCTCTGATCCTTTATTGCCAGAAGTTCTGCTTTGTTTGTTTTTCTTTCAGTAGAATTTAAACATTTTCTTCATGTAAGTCATACAGTTTTAGCAATAGTCTGATTCCTAAGGATGTTAGTATAAATTGCCAGAAGAAAAGATAATTTAATAAAAACTTAAAGATTGGATTATGCCAAAGGGAAACAGTGAGAAATCCCAGTTGCTGGGCAACCACAGGCACCCAAATGGCCTAGTTTATTCTTAGATAGCCTTGATTTCTTCCCAACCCTTTTTTACTTTCACTTCTGTACAATGTTCATCCCAAACTACACCATCGTTAAGTCAAAATGGAAAGTACCTGTTTACATATACTTAAAAATGGTGAGATTTTTGTTTGTTTTTATTCTGAAAGCCTAGGAAGTAGAGAAATTCACATTTCTTCCCTTTTTGGTTCTCAAGATATACCCCAAAGCATGCATGTGCCTCTCCCAGCTGTGGATACTTGTTCAAGTCCATATGAAGTCAATGTTTCTCCACATGTAGGTTGTGATTCCCTGATGGGTCGAATTAACCTTTTCAAAGATGTTGTCTAAGACCATCGGAAAACATATTTACATTACAATTCATAACAGTAGCAAAATTACAGTTATGAAGTAGAAACGAAAATAACTTTTTGTGTTGGGGGTCACAACAAGGGTCGTAGCATTAGGAAGGTTGAGAGCCATTGATTGATATGAAATAGTTTTACCTCCTTGATTTACAAGAGAATCATAATTATTAAATGTAATTGTGTGGTGATGTAAAAAAAATGTAATTGTGTTGTGAAGTACAAAATTTGAAAACTTTTTTTCTTTTTTTTTTTTTTTTGAGCTGAGGATTGAACCCAGGGCCTTAGGCAAGCGCTCTACCTCTGAGCTAAATCCCCAACCCTGAAAACTTCTTTCTTTGGAGTTTTCTTGATCTTATTAAGTAGTTTATGAATCTTCAGAAATGACTTTGTAAGGATTTTTTAAAAAAGATTTATTTATTATGTATACAGTCTTCTGCCTGCATATATCCCTGCAGGCCAGAAGAAGGCACCAGATCTCATTACAGATGGTTGTGAGCCACCATGTGGTTGTTGGGAATTGAACTCAGGACCTTTGGAAGAGCAGCCAGTGCCCTTAACCTCAGAGCCATCTCTCCAGCCCCACTTTGTAAGGATTTTACCTTTAAAATGTTCTCTAAATAATTATTAAAATTAAGAGTACAGACTAGAATACTCTATGCTCGTTTCTTGTTCTTGACTTTGGAAATGTATTCTTTATACCACACAGACAGATACTTTGTGTTTTATTTGTGAAGATGAGGACACACTGTGATGCCCACATGAGGTTGAACTCTCTTTGTAGCCCAGGCTGTCCTATTTCTGTTCTCTTACCAGCTGCTGAGTGCTGGGATTACAAGTATGTGCCACTGTGCTCCTGTGGGCACGTTTAAGCTTTATGAGAAATATATCTCCCCAACTTAATAAAGTCCTTGTGCTTGTTTGATTATACTGCTTCTGTGTCTCTTATTAATGGTATAGTCATTCTAGAATTGTTGCCCCAAATTTCTAAAAATTGTCTCCTATAGTAATTTTATTACATCATAATTTGAAACATCAGAAGCATTTTTATCTTCTCTCACTTTTTGTTTTTGCTTAGTTAAACATTGCTACTTAGAACTCGGTGTGTGGTAGTAGTACATATTTATAATCCCAGCACTGGAAAGGCTGAGGCAGGAAGATTTTAGCTCAAAATTGCCCTTGGGTATACCATGAAACCCTGTCTCAATTCAAAAGAAAAGCTCAAAATCTTACAATGATAAAATATGTCTATCATATTTTTCACTGCCCCCCCATTTTTAAAATTCAAAAGTTCTTTTCTTTCCTTCCTTTCTCCCCTTCCTGTCTTTATTCTTTTCTTTGCTTCTGCTCCCCTCCTTTGAACTTTTGATCTTCCAGTCTCAATCCTCTCAGTGCTGGGATTACAGGTGTGCACAGGCACACCCCACTTTAAAAGCATATCTTCATTTTTAGTTCTTTAGAGAGCACCAGTGCAGACTCTATTGAATGTTCCAGTGACTAGGACATTATGCACCATTGAATCTCATGTTTTTCTGCCAAAGCGAAAAAGTGAAGAATGAACGATAGCAAAACTAGCATCAGCAAGCGCTCACTAGAATTAAAATTAATAGACAACGTAAGTAAAGAATTGAGATGAGATTTGTGTTTAGTTGCACATGCTTTAGGTATTTAATCATTTTTAACATGAGGGGAATGCTCACTGTGATGTCTTTGCCCAGATACTCCACAGCTGTAATACCCAATGTAGAAGTAATGACCTATATTTCGCTAATTGTAAAATTCAGCTCCCCAGCTGGGCAGTGGTAGCACACGCCTTTAATCCCAGCACTCAGGAGGCAGAGCCAGGTGGATCTCTGTGAGTTGAAGGCCAGCCTGGTCTACAGAGCGAGATCCAGGACAGGCTCCAAACCTACACAGAGAAATTCTGTCTTTAACAAAAACAACAAAATTCAGCTCCCTAGTTACTGTGGCTAATAGCTGTTGTATTGAGCAGGGTTAAAATCTAGGCTTTATTACAGGAATCTGTTAGCTGTAGGATAGCACTGATTAATTAATATCTTCCATATTCCTCTTTAACTTGTGATATGTGTAGAATACAGTTCATACAATATTTGCTTGTTAATTCTAATCTTTAACTTTTTTTTATTGGTACCCTCAACCCCACACACACCAATTAAAGGTTCAAATGGAAATCTGAGTTATTTTTCAAACCTATAAAAGCGGCACCACCTTCATTTTCTAGTAGAATCTTACTAAGAATTTCACAGAGGTAGATTGTCATGTTTAAAGCAAGACTGGGGTTCTAGGACCCCACACTATTGTCTATAAGAATAAGTTTTGAGAAGTAATGATATAAACAAAATATTCAGTTAATTCACATATTGTTCTTAAAGGTGATGTTGCTCTGGGAACTAAACATTGGGTCATTTTTGTATTATCTGATACGTAAAAAAGTTGTTATAAAATCACTATTAAAATATTTGCACACTAGCATTTTTGAAAGGATTATGTTCACCTCAGCATATGCAGACATTGGAACTGATAGATTAGTATGGCTTCTGCACTTATACAGATTTGTGAAGTATTCTGTATATTAAAAAAAAAGACTTTCTCCTTATTTATAAGGAACAAATTAAGTGCTTAAAATAGACAAAGAACATATTCATAGCCAGGGACAGTGGTACATGCCTTTAATTACAGCACTTGGGAAGCAAAGACAGGCAGATCTCTGAATTCAAGAACAGCTTGCTCCATGTAGTTAGTTCCAGGGCAGCCAGCTACATAGCCTCAAAACAAAGAAAATAATAAAAGAAAAAGAACAAATACAGGTGTGAAAAAAAGGGGGGGATTTGTTGAGTTAAGCATACAGTAGTAAAAGGCTCCCAAGTTTGATAAAGGTGCTTAATTTTAACAAAATTCATTATAGCAAAACACTAAAAACTCAAGCATTTCAAATTAGAAAAATTATTAAAAAAAAAAAAAAGTAAAAACTACCACCAATTATTTAAAATAACAATTCTATGACTGACATTTTGGAATTGAATATAATGTATGAAAATGAAAGCTATATTGAATTTGTAGAATTTTTCATTTCGATGCACACATATTTTCCATATTATCGCCATTCTTAAGTAAATATTGCTAGCATGGAGGAACTTGCTGTAATTTTAGCAGTAGGCTGAGTTTGAGGCCAGCTATTTCTGCATAATAAAGCCTGTCTCCATTGGGGGTGGGGTGCACAAGGCTCAACCACGCACAAAGAACCACAGGCAGCTGAGGAGTGCTGAGGGCTAAAGAGATAATCTTCCTTGGGGAAGAGGACACCAATTTCGTTTCCAGTAGCAAAAGGTCAGCTCTAAACATATATACACACAATTAGTGTTACACAGGTTGTACCTACTCTCCTTTCGCTTCATGTTTAAAAATAATTATTTTAAGTTTTGAGGGAATTAAGGATTATATGCAGGTAGAGCATATAAAGTTTCAATTCTCAAGCCTTTTGAGAGTATATGACCAACCCGCTCCTTCATTATTGACTGGTTGTGTATGCTTCCTACAAATGGGGCATTTCTTTAACCAACTAGAATAAGGTAGTCAACACTGGTTTGGGTTGGTGGCACAGGCCTGTAATCACATTTACTTAGGAGGATCATGAGTTTAGGATCTATTGGGCCCACACAGTATATTTTAAAGCCTGCTCAGATGTGACTTTATGCAGTGTGGTACCTTGTGCAACCTTGATGGGCTAGAGGGGGAGTGGGGGGGGGTGCCGCTGCTGGGCTCTGCTGACTCCTCATGGGAGACCTAGATTTGGAGGATGTGGGGATGGGGAGTGGCTTGGGTGGGAGGAGGGAGGAGGTGGAATGTAGGGTGAGTAGAAAATTAATTTTAAAAAAAAAAGAAAAAATACCAAAATACCCCAAAAATTCTTGGATAGGATGTTTGCCTGGTGTACATGAGACCTTGAGTTCAGTACCTACTTCTGGACCTGCCCCCCATAAGAAGTTAATATTGATGCATTGCTCCTCTGCCACCTGTAGATCCCATTTGTGTTTTGCTAATTGTTCTAATAGTACTGCCTGTAGCAAAATGGTATAATCAAGTTAATGTATGTGTTCTGTTTGGTTATGTCTTTTTAGTCATTTTAGACAAACTCTGCTTTTCATTTAATCTCATGTCTTTAACATCTTTGAAAATGAAAGGCAGAGAGGTAGGCGGATCTCTGAGTTCAAGGCCAGCCTGGGCTACGAGTGAGTTCCAGGAAAGGCGCAGAGAAACCCTGTCTCCAAAAAACAAAAGAAAACAAAACAACAACAACAAAAAAAAAAAGGAAAGAAAGAAAAGAAATGAAAGGCAGTTTATTTCTCAAAATGTCCCTCAGCTTTTGTTGGTCTTCTGTTTCCTTGTGATTCAATTCAGGATATGTATCTTTGACAAATACATCTAGAAGTGACACAGTTGTGTTTGCCCGGCTTCTGGACTATGGAGTTAGGACACTTCTCCACCATTATTCATTGAGAAGGGTGAAGTTGGTTAGTTGTTTCTTGGACCCCCCCCCATTCTAAAATCCAAGGATGCTAAAACCAGTTCTATAAAAATGGTGTAATAGCTGTATATACCACAAGCACACATTGTTGTGTATACTTTACATCCCCTCTAGATGACTTACAATACCTAATGCAGTGTGAATGCTATGTAAATAGTAATACTGCCAGATGTGGTGATATATAGAAAGGAGGGCGACAAATTCCAGGCCAGCCTTAGCTACATAATAGCAAGACCTGGTCTCAATAAAAACCCCAAAGGGTGTGTGTGTAGATGGAAATTTTTTCATTTGTGTTTAGATGTTGTACCTGCAGATATGAAGGGCCCAACTTAAAGGGTGAAAGAAGTAATAGTATCTCATGCACAGGCATTTGGAGATACCATAAATGCTGTTCTTTACTAGCTATTAGTTGTTAGTTAGCATTATAGACTTAGGGGTTCCTGTTTGTTTTATGGATGACTTTTGATGTTCAAATTTCTTGGATTGGGCCAGTGGGAGCCCTTTCAAGTTGTATTCTGTATCCTTTTGACACATCACCTTTATCATTTCAGTGATTTTTGCATTCTGGAAAATATAACAAAAATACTACAAAACCAAAATTATTTCACACTTACCTTCTGCTTTTCCTGCTACAGCTCTGAACCTGTTTAGAATAATGATCTACTTTCCCCACTAACACACCAGTCACATTTGCACTTATCTTAAGTCATCCAAAGACTTTAGAACTGAATTGTTAAGCAGTAATGCTGGAACTAAAGCATGCACCATTGCTCCTGGCTTTTTTCATGTGTGTTTGGAGGATCAAACCCAGGTCCTCATGCTTACACAACAAGCATTTTCTTGGCTGAGCCATCTCCTGAGCCCCATCTTTTAAAAAAGAAAAACTAAGCACACTGAAAACTTGGCTCTCTACAACTTCGGATATGTGCGTCCAGATAAAGTATATGGGAATGAATTGTTTTATGTCATCTCAGCTTCAGGATTGATTCACTGCTTCTGTGATCAAAAGTGGTAATTTTTCATTTTTCTTAATTTTGGCTTGTTTTCTAGAGAGCCCAAGCTGCACTGCAGGCTGTCAGTGCTGTCCAGTCAGGAAACCTGTCCCTTCCTGGAGCTCCTTCCAATGAAGGCACAGTGCTACATGGGCAGAGCCCTGTGCTCCGGATAATTATTGAAAATCTATTTTACCCTGTCACTCTGGAAGTTCTTCATCAGGTAAGGAACAAGCTCTTCTGAAAGCAGAATCAAAGGTGGTTTCTCGAAGTTTAGTTATTATCTGTTTTTTAAGTTGGGTGTGATAGCACACAGCTTTAATCCCAGCACTTGGGAGGCAGAGGCAGGCAGATCCTTTGAGTTCAAGGCCAGCCTGGTCTACAGAGTGAGTTCCAGAACAGCCAGCACTACCTAGAGTAACCTTCTGTCCCCACCCCCAATCTGTAGATTTACCATCCTGTTTCATAGAAGAAATTGTGTCAGGTATTTTTTGACGGCCTCCCTTTTCAAAATTTTCTTCCTTTGTTTATTTTGAGACAGGGTCGACTTATATACCCTTGTCCTGTAACTCACTGTAGACCAGACTGGTATCAAACTCACAGAGGTGTGCCTGCCTCTGCCTCTCGAGTGCTAAGGTGTTATGTCATTACATCTGGCCTAACTTGAATTTTAGATTTTAAAAGATTATCAGAGTGGCAGGGCTTTGGATGTAGCTGAGTGGTAGAGACATGTGGCATGAATAACTTTCATGCATGAGATTTTACATTCAGTTCCTAATACCAGTAATTATGAGAATAATACCAAACACTAGAGAGAAAATAGCAGGTAAGAAATTCAAATTTTAACCAGATATAGTAGCATACATTTATAACCTTAGCACTTAAGAGGCTGAAACAGGAGGATTGTCCAGTTGATAGCAAAACCCCTTGTCAAAAATCATCAAATTTGAATTATTTTCCTGTCTTTAGTCATTGCTGTGAAGGGACACCATGACCAAGACAACTCTTACTAAAAGAAAACATTTAATTTGGGGCTTGCTTATAGTTTCAGAGGCTTATTATTAGTACATTATCATCAGCGCGCGCGCACACACACACCTATAAATAAAAATATTTGGCTGGGCAGTGATGGTATGTATACACCTTTAATCCCAGCACTTAGAAGGCAGAGGATCTCTGAGTTCAAGGCCAGACTGATCTAGAGAGTAAGGTTTTTTTTTTTGTTTTTTTTTTTTGAGCTGAGGACTGAACCCAGGGCCTTGCACTTGCTAGGCAAGTGCTCTACCACTGAGCTAAATTCCCAACCCGAGAGTAAGTTTGAAGACAGGGAAACCTTGTCTCAACTAACCCCCTCAAAAAAAAAAAAAAAAAAAATACAGATAGGTAGGTAGATATATGTGTGTGTATGTATGTATGTATGTATATGTGTATAGATGTATATATAAATTCTGAAGGGAAGATCTATAAGCTTTAGTATATACACAGATATATGATATGCATTATGTTAGATAATCACTTATGTCCAGTGTAATCTTTGTAGGTAATTCATTAGTGCATATAAACTGTCTTATCAAAGATATTCCACTAAATCAGGACTAGCGATATTTAAAATTTACAAATTGGAAGGTCACCAACTTACATAATTTTCTAGTGAGTAGAACTGGGGACACATCCTTCAATAAAGCCGTATCTCCTAATCCTTCCCAAATAGTTCCACCAATTTGGGGCCAAATACGCAAACATGAGCCTATAGGAGCTATTCTTATTCAAACACCACGCTCCACTCCATGGCCACTCCTAAACTCTGTAAGAAGATTCCACAATCTCTTTACTCATGTGTCTTTCACCACATGATGACACTGCTGTGTTCAGCCGCTTGCTTTATGGTAGAGCTAGGCACCATTATCTTATCTCTCACCATAAGCCTTGGCTCCTCTCCTGAGGCTCCTTTTCTCTTCAAACTGTACATTTTGAACTTCTTTTGCTTCACTTGCTCTTATCCATTGTAGATCTGCATAAGTGTGATCACTAATAACCACATGGCAATCAATGCTAGGCTGTCTTGGAATTTTCTCCATTGAAGAAATTAGTCTGTCACTTTTGGTGGGGGGCAGGTTGAGACAGGGTTTCTTTGCATAGCCTTGGCTGTCTTAGAACTAGCTCTGTTGACCAGGCTGGCCTCAAACCCACAAAGATCCACTTGCCTCTGTCAACTGAGTGCTGGGATTAAAGGGGTGGGGGTGTGCTGCCACCACCACCCACCACCACCACTGGCTTAGTCTATTACTTTTAAATTGAGCTGCAGGCAAATTCTTAGGACAAGAACAGAAGTAGTCATAGTCTTAGCCAAAAATATTGCAGAAATGGTCTCTAGCCCAGTTGCTGATATTATTGCTCCCCTCAGAAACACCGTGAGCCCGGCTTCCATAGTCCCCAGCACTACTGCCTTCCAGGCTTCTCCTAGAATGGCCCATTGAGCTCCTCTTTTCTGATTCAGAGTCCCAAAGTCTTTCACATTTCTCAAAAAAAGTATGGCCAGGTTTGTCACTGCAGTAGTCCACTCCTTGATTCCAATTTCTGGGAACCAGGTAGCCAAATATTTGAGCCTATGGGGGACATGCTCATTCAAACCTTCACACATGCCTTTGGATATATATGACTAGATGAAGAATTGTAGGGTGGGTGTGTGTATGTTCAAAAACTGAAACACATCTTACCTGAATTCAGACATATAAATAAGTGGGTTCTTAGAGACTTACTTCCACCATCAGCATTTCAGTTTATGATAGGACTTAGATCCTTTCCCAGTGTGTCCCCGGAATGTAAATACCAAGTATACCAGTTAGTAGGACTGTGTTTCTTTCAGTAGTTATCTAAGTACCATTTTCAAAATAAAGTGCCCCCCGTGAAGCATTTCCTAGGGAACAGTCATGTTTGTAGCCACCCTTGTCCCTCCCTAAAAGTAGTTAAGTAGTTGCTTAAGTCATTGGTTTCATTGTTCTGCTAAATTTGTTTTCTGTTTATTGCACAAAGTAGCATTTAACCATCAAAGTACTGGAGACTTGATTTGTAATTGGTTTTATTCTGTTTCTTTCACAAAGAGAATGACCTCTGTTACCTATTAGTAGAGTGTTTTCATCTGCTTCTGTAATGTTGTTGCTTATTTATATTCTTAAAAAAGATACTTTTGAACCAGTGACTCAGATTTGCCACATCCATCAGGTGCACTTAGTGGGTGTCATGAGGTCATGTCTTAATGGTCTAGTTAGCATTTTCCCCAAACAGTAACAGACTTTCTTATATAGAAGATCATGGAATCCTGGGTGAGCAGGACTTTTCAATTATCAGTACCATCAGTTGGGTTGAGACTTTCAGTCTTTAGTTACAGAAGTCATTGTTTAGTTCTTCTTCCCAGGGCAATGGGGGAAAAAATCCTTACCAAAGCCTTTAGGCTTCACATACAAATGTTGTCCCCATTTACTTGTCCTCAGTACCTAAAATGCTTTAACACCTTGTCTTTTCTGGAACCCTGTCTATGTCCTCTGTTCTCCAGTTTAGCCTTATCTTTACTTCCCTTTCTGTTTCTTGGGCTTGGGATACTCCTTAACCTTCAAAGTCAGTTGGCTGATGTCTGTCATTCCGTCATCTCAGATGTTTCCTCCTTAAAGAGTCTTCTTTACTTTAAATCCTCTCCCTTGACACTGTATCTCCTTTTCCCTGACTTAGTCAGTGTTCTGTTGCTGTGAAGAGACACCAACACCATGCAACTCTTACAAAAGACATTTAATTGGAGGCTTGCTTACAGTATCAGAAGTTTAGCCTATTATCATCATGGGGTGGGGACTGGGCTGTATGCAGGCAGGTGCTGACCAGTAGCTAAGAGCTGCGTCCTGATCAAAGCCCACCCCCAGTGACACTTCCTTCAACAGGGTCCCACCTCTTAATCCTTTCAATCCTTTCAGATATTACCACTCCCTGGTGACTAAGCCTGTGGGGTCCATTCTTGCTCAAACCTCCAGGCCCTGCAGAGATTGTGTGCTTAAAGTTAGAGGAGCTAGAGCTGGGTTGAACTTTGCCCTACCAATGCACTCCATTTAATCTCATTCCTCTCTTCTTCCTATTTTTTATATTACTTTTATATAACCAAACATTATGATTTCCTTTGCCTATTTATTGTCTCAAGAAAGGCAGACATTATTGTTGCTCTTTAATTTGCCAGTACTTAAAAAAGTGTCTTATAATTTGAACAAGCCTGTATTTGAACATCTTGTTTCTGCCTATAAAAGCCTCCAGAAGTAACTGGTGACTTACAGGGGTGAAATAAACCATTGACTTATTTGACTTCTTATTTTAATTCATACACTTGTGAACATCATTGTATCAAACTATCAGTTAATAACTCTTATAGCCTTCTGTTTTAGATTGTGCCGTTTTTGTACATACTACAAAATTGGTTAAATATTTGAGTGCCTGTTGTGTGCCAGGATCATGCATAGGACATTAACATCTTAGGCTTATTTTAAGACTTTTGTTGTTGTTGTTGTTGTTTTGGTTTTGTTGTTGTTTGTTTTTCGAGACAGGGTTTTTTCTGTATAGCTTTGCGCCTTTCCTGGTAGCCCAGGCTGGCCTTGAACTCAGAGATCTGCCTGGCTCTGCCTCCTGAGTGCTAGGATTAAAGCCGTGGGCCACCACCGCCCGGCTTAAGACATTTTTGTATCAGAAGTTTTAATAGAGAAAATTATATTTTTACATATTAAAGGGATTCATTGGTAGGTAAGAGATCATGAATTTGAAGCCTGCTTGAACCACATAACAAGAGATATCTTAAAACAAACAAACCCTTTTTTCCAGATATTTTCTAAATTTGGCACGGTCTTGAAGATTATCACCTTTACAAAGAATAACCAGTTTCAAGCCTTGCTTCAGTATGCTGACTCATTGAATGCACATTATGCCAAAATGGTAATTATACTTTTCCTTTTCTATTATTAGTCACTCACTTTGGAGACACCTGAAGGAGCCATCACATCTCACTTGCTCCTTGTATTTTATTAAATGTGCCTTTTGGTCATTGTAAACTGTATTGTTTCCTTCTAAGCTAAAACTTACTGCTTTCCCATTTTAAAAAGCAGCTTTAGTCTATCACTTCTCAGGTCTCTGAGACTCATTGCTGTTGGTCACATTTAAAATCAATACCTAAGCATAGCACTCCTGATGCAATCTGATTGATCAGCAGATGTTTGACCTTGTGGTTTCATTTACTTGTCTTCAATCAGCCAGAGATTGATTTCACTACTTTTATAACTATATTTAGCTCTCATTGTTATTGAGCTAAAGACATTACACCTTAAGCAATATGCTGCTGCTGTTTTCTTTTTTTAAGTACATGAATCTTTGATGTTGTTTTAATGAGACAAAGTAACACACTTGGTCACAAGAGATAACAGCTCTCTTGGAAAGCTGTCATTAACCTTAATTCTGCTTTGTTACTTGTTTAGAGATAGAGACTCAAGTTTAACATACTTTTGTTTCGCATACAGTTTGTGGAATAGTCTTTTCATTTCCTGTATCCTCTAGCTGCATGTTTATCATACAGTTGACATATTCTTTGGGTTTTGTGTTTGTTTTTATAAATCTGACTATTTGTGAAAGTAGGCAGTAACCACAAATAGCCCACTGGTAAATTTATTCTAGTGAAGGGGAGGATTGCTGATCTTTGGTCACAAGTGACTGACTCCCTTTGTTTTTTATTCAAAAAAGCAATTAAAAAAACATGGCAGATAATATTTTATGTAATATGACTAACATACTATTTACAGTGGTGTTTCATCAATACATTATTTTCACCAATATAAATTATACTAAGATGAAATCAACACCTTTATATACTTAATGTGGGCAAAATAACCATAATAATAGTGTTTCTATAATAATACAATACAATAGTTTTCCAAGCTTTTATGTTTCTTTCATATGATCTGACCACTTGAGAATAATAAAAGTAAACCTAGATCTTTGGTCTTTTGTCCTTTGCTCTCTGCTTAGTGTTGGATGGGTGCTGTCTCAGAAGAGACTAGTCAGTGAGTCAGTATGGTCTTGACAAAACACCAGTCCCTTTCTCATCTGCTTTAGGCTTTGGATGGCCAGAATATCTATAATGCATGCTGCACTCTGCGGATTGACTTCTCCAAGCTCACCAGCCTTAATGTGAAATACAATAATGACAAAAGCAGAGACTTCACTCGCTTAGACCTTCCTACTGGTGACGGTCAGCCATCTCTTGAACCTCCTATGGCTGCTGCTTTTGGTGAGTAGTTCCTTTTTTAGTCACAGAGCAAGTTTTCCAAAGTTAGAGTTTCACCTATTTATGTCAATCTTTTTCTTCTTGGGACTTCTAAAGGAAAGCATATGATCTAAAGAAACAAATATGCCTGTATATTAAACCTTAATACGGTAGTGCTGTTAGTTCATAAAACATAGAAGTATAAAATTCTGTTCCAAGTTTTTTTTAAAGATTAATAATATTACCAAAAAGCTACTTATTTGCTTTAAATTAATTATCTTAATGTTAACTTTGATTTTAAATATGAAGATTTGTAAGCAGAATTTTGGCATTAAGTGCTCTTGAGAAAAATAATTTTTCTTTTAAAGTAATGACAACTTGCTATCTGGTGGTGGCACATGCCTTCAATCCTAGCACTTGGGAGGCAGAGGCAGATGGATCTCTGTGAGTTCTAGGTCACCCTGGTCTACAGGGTGAGTTCCAGAACAGTCAAGGCTACACAGAGAAACCCTGTCTCAAACAACAACAACAACAACAACAACAGCAGAACCACCACCAACAAAGAAGTAATAGCTTTCATATCAGTGTCCTAAATTAGCAGGTTTTTTCCCTTTATTCAAACAGCATTGATCTTATTCTGTTTTACTGAAGCAGTAAACTTCATCTTTGTCTCAAGCTATGTGAATATTAATATTTTACAATAAATAGACCCCTTGAAAATACTTGCTTTCCAAATTTGGTTTGCAAAAGTAGGTTTGAAGAGCTTCCCTCTTATTTAAAATAAGTAAATTTTTATTTTAAGTAAAGATTTTTTTCGAGACGGTTTCTCTGTGTAGCTTGGTGCCTTTCTTGGAACCACTATGTAGCCCAGACTGGCCTTGAACTCACAGAGATCCACCTGCCTCTGCTTCCCAAGCGCTGGGATTAAATGCGTGTGCTGCCACCGCTGTTGCTGCTGTTGCCGCTGCCGCCGCCGCCGCCGCCGCCGCCACCACCACCACCACCACCACCACCACCACCCAGCTAAAATAAAGTAAATCTTAATGGCTCGGTATGGTGGCACATACCTTTAATCAGGAAACAGAAGGAGGATGTCTGTGAATTGGAGGCTGGTGTTCATAGTGTGTTCCAAGACAGCCAGGACTACATAGAGACCCTGTCTCCAAAAAAGCCCCAAACACAAGCAATAACAACAAAAATCTTAAAAAAGATAAACCTTTATGTAAAGGCCAAAAAATGGATTTATTATCTTTGCATGTATCATTAGATTAATTTTTAGCTTTATCTAAAAAGTAATATTTATTATTCAGGAAAGTTAAATTTAAATATCCTTGTGGTTTATTTGTCTCTGCTAAGTAACACCTTAAAATATTGTTGATACCTAGTAGTATTTAATCTCCCTCCCTTCCCCTCCCTTCCCCATCCCTCCCCTCTGTCCCTCCTCTTCCTCCCTCCTTCTTCCCTCATTCATTCATTCATTCATTTTTTTGAGATTATGTCTTTATGTAGCCCTGCCTGTCCTGGAACTCACTATGTAGACCAGGCTGGCCTTGAACTCACAGAGATCCCTCTGCCTCTGCCTGCAAAGTGCTGGGATTAAAGCAATGTGCCATCATGACTAGCTCAGACTTCTTTTATATGTGAGAAAAGTAAAGCATTAAAATAACTAATTGGTTTTCCAAAATTTTTTCTAGAAAATAGTTTATAATTCTACTTTAAAGTAAAACCTTTTTGTCTTTGTCATTAGAAATTAGGACAAATTTAAGCTTGCAAGCACTTGACTATCAAATGCAGAACAACTTTTATTACAATAATTGGAAAATATATATATTATATACTGATATAATAAATATTCTGTTATGAAAGGAGAAGCACCTTTAAAAATTACAATTAAGAGTTTTTTGTTTCTGAATATAAGGTACTGCAAAATAATGTCTACATTCTAAATATAATTTATCAGAGAAAAATATTTATGTCTTTTATGAAAGTTTGTTCTCTAATATTTGACACCAATTCCCTCCTTGCTTCTCTTGGTTTGGAGACTGCACACTCTCCTTTCCTCTGACATTCCTTTAAAGGTTGTGTGCTTGTGCACATGTGTGCTTGTGCACATGGAGGCCGGAGTTTGACTTCACTTGTCGTCTCTGTCATTCTCCACCTCGGGATCCTCTTCTCTCCATCCCTCTTCTCTACTCAGGCCTTCATATTTGCATGGCAGGCACTTCATAGACAGCTATTTGCTTAGCATCTATAGTGATACCTTAACGTACAAGTTTTTAACACATTAATAAAGTTGAGCATATTTTCATTTGACACCCTTTGTAAATTTTCAATTCTTCTCAGTTTTTATGTGTGGTTTCTTAGGGTTTTTTGTTGTTGTTGTTGTTGTTTCTTTTGTTTGTTTGGTGTTTTGTGTTTTGTTTTGTTTTTAGATGGTTTTCTCTGTGTAGTTTTGGTGCTTGTCCTGGATCTTGCTCTGTAGACCAGCTGGCCTTGAACTAACAGAGATCCACCTGGCTCTGCCTAGCAAGTGCTGGGATTATAGGTGTGCACCCCCGCCACCCAGCTGTTTTTTATTTCTTTTGACAGGGTTTCTCTGTGTTGCCCTGACTTTGTTGGAACTTGCTCTGTAGACCAGGCTGGCCTCATACTCAGAGATCTGTCTGCCTCTTCTTCTTGAGTGCCGGGATTAAAGGCCTATGCTACCACTACCCATTGGTAGAACTTGCTTATGAATTCCATATTCTAGTCCTTTTTGTGTAGAAAGTTTTCTTGTTGGACTGTCTTTGGATAACGACAGATTTATTATTATGAAAGCTTGGCCTTTAGCTTAGGCTTGTTTCCAGTTAGCTCTTATAATGTAATTATCCCATTTTTTTTAATCTACATTTTCCGTGTGGCTCTTTACCTTTCCCCAGTATGGCATGTCCCACTTGCTCTGCATCTGCTGGCAAACTCTGTGTCCTTTGATTACTCCGCAATTCCTCTCTGCCCAGAAGTCCCGCCTATCCTCTCTTGCCTAGCTATTGGCTGCTCAGCTTCTTTTTTTTTTTTTAATGTATTTATTTGTATTTTATGTGCATTGGTGTTTTGTCTGTATCTGTATCTGTGGGAGGGTGTTGGATCCTCTGGAACAGGAGTTACAGACAGTTGTGAGCTGCCATGTGGGTGCTGGGAATCAAGTTGTCTGGAAAAGCAGCCTGTGCTCTTAACCACTGAGCCATCCCTCCATCTCCCTCAGCTTTTTATTAAACCGATCAGAAGGAGCCTTAGGCAGAGGCATTTTTATAGTGTAGGAAAAGATTATCCAACAACATTGGCTATTTAGAAAGTTTCTCCCTATTTGAGTTTATTGATAGTCAAATTTATTGTTTTCTTTATATGATGTGGTGGTTGTTCAGTGTGAGGAGTCTTATATAAAAAATAGTTATTAAAAAATAGTTATTAGCCCGAAGTTATAAAGGTATTTACTTATATTGGGTATGGCAGCGCATGTACCCAGTACCCAGGAGGCAGAGACAAGGATTGTAAGTTCAAGGGTAGCCTTAGCTACATGAAGAGACCCTGTTTCAAAAACCAAATTTTTTTTCATACAAAGATTACTACTTATATTCTAAAATTTATACTATTTTAGGTGGCTTTGTTTTTAAAATAATGTAAGCTATAGGAATAGCATAAATAACTCCATATTTCTCAGTTGTTATTGTCACTCCTCATTACTTTATCATCTCCAATTATATTTGCATGTATTTATAGCTGTGTCTCCCACTTGAAACCATTGGAGAGTAAGTTGCAAATATGATGGAGTTCTGAATATTCACTGAGTATTTGCTAAGAGCAAAAATTGTGTGTGTGTGTGGTTCCTTTCTGAGACAGGGTGCCCGGCTGGCCTTGAGCCCATAGCAGTCTCCTCAGCCTCCTCAGCCAGGGCTCCAGGTGCGAGCCGACATGTTTGGCAATCAGTAGCCTAACTTCTGAAATTTTGCCAGCTATAAAAATAATATACAGCTATTTTTTTCTAAAAACTTGAAAATTGTCAGGATTGTTCACTGAGGCATTTCTCCAGCCCAAGAATGAAAACTTTTAGTGGCACTTCGTGTATTTGTGGTGTGTGTGTGTGTGTGTGTGTGTGTGTGTGTGTGTGTGTGTGTTTACGAGCACACACAAATAAGTATAATTACTTGCCTATGGAGGCCATAGAACAAACTTAGGTATATTCTGCAGGCACCATCTACCCTCTTTCCAAGACAGGATCTCTTCACTGGTTTGGAACTCACTAGTTCAGCTAGACTGACTGGCCAGTGAGCCTAGGTGTCTGCTTGTATCTGTCTTTGGAGAGCTAGGGTTCTAAAAGCACCACCAGGCTCACTCAGCTTTGTAATGTGAGTTCTGGGGATCAAATGCAAGGCAAGTACTTTACTGTCTCGGCCATCTTGCCTGCTCTCAATGCCATTTTTTAAAATTAATGTTTTTAATATATAATCACTGTACATAGTTGTGGTGAATAATGTATAAGTACATTACACAATGCTGAATGATCACACCAGGATATTTAGTATTTATTTGAGTTGGGAAAAACTTTGTATAGTATGTGACGACTTAGAAATAGGTTTTGTCTTAATTTGTATTATTTTAGTTGCTGTCATGGGACATTTTTCAGATGCATGCAAAGTACCTGTTCTTAATTATTATAAATAGTTATTAATGGTCTCTAAACATTGTTCTTAAAATTCTATGTAATCTCTTAATAAGATGAAATATACAGGCTGTTTTCTAACAGATTATTTCCAAGTGCAAATACAAATGGAAATAGCTGAGTCTTTGCTTGGACTTCTGCAGTCTGATTTCTTTTTATTCCCTGAAAACTGTTCCTTCTCTTTTTCTTGTATAATTCCTATTGGAAGGCCTCCCACATTTTTAATGTAGTCCATAGGATCCCAGGGATCACTGGTTCCCCTTCCTAAAGCTGTTGTCTTTCTTTCCTCCTTTCACTTGAGCCCTGGTCATCTTATTGTTTCTGTACCTTTGCTGGAGCCTTCTTTTGTCCACAGGCACTCCTGGCTGAGTCCACATTATTCCAAGTATGTTGCTTATACTAATTATTCCGAGTTTGCTTTGGTGTTTTCAGTTGGACATCATACAGTCATTTCACACTTGATTCCTCCATTGGAACTGTTTTATTGACACTGTCACCAGGCTTCCTATAGAAAAGACTGGAATTGTTTGTCTAATTATACATGGTACTGTGCTTTGTAGTAAAGTACTGGCTAGCTCAAACTTTCCCTTAACTTGCAGCAATATCTTCTAATCCATCATAGTGAAGCCTCTGGGGCTCCTTAGTCCACTTGCTGTATTATATGCCTGGAGGACCCTCAGCTTGTGAATCTCTGTAATTCATACTCTTAAAACATCTCAGTGACAAAAATTTATCTCATGTTTGTTTAAACAGAATCATACCTTAAATTCATGATCCTCTTGCTTCAGTAATAGAATTAAAAGCATGTGCCACAATGTCCAGCTTCATTATTTGTTTTCATCAGTCCAGTACTACTTCAATACAGTATAATTTAACAAGCATTTGATGACTTTCCATAAAGGAAAAAAATGCTCTAGATAAACACCAGAATCTTAGCCTAGTCCAGACTAATTCACAGCTAAGTTATGCTCTTCATCCTTGAACCCAGTTGAAAGCCCTCAGCCTCTGGAGAGAGTAGGGACTTTTATACTTTCGGGATTACCTACTGAACAACTATATGATTCCATAATGGTTCAATTCCATTTATAATATATTTTCATATGGGCATTTCATATTGTATTGACAAGCATAGTTAGCAGGCAGTATTATTTATTGTAGCCTCTCTTCTTCACAGGTGCACCAGGTATAATTTCTTCTCCATATGCAGGGGCTGCTGGATTTGCCCCCGCCATTGGATTTCCTCAAGCTACAGGTAAATCTTTTCAGGTTGAATTTCAAATGGTTCTTTAAATGAATTCTTTGTCTTCTAGGAGCTCACCAAATTTGAATGATTTAAAATATTAGGTGTAACAACCATGGAGTAACTTGCTTAATATGCTCAGCATCTTTATAGTTGCAAACAGTTTTCTCTAATTCCACTGTGCACTTCAGTAATTCCACTGTGGGTTTTTTGTTTGTTTTGTTTTGTTTTTTGTTTTTCAAGACATGGTTTCTCCATGTAGTTTTGGTGCCCACCCTGCATCTCGCTCTGTTGACCAGGCTGGCCTCGAACTCACAGAGATCTGCCTGGCTCTGCCTCCCGAGTGCCACCGTTGCTCGGCCCCACTGTGTATTTTGAATCACTTAATTTCTCTCAACACAAGTAATTATAGATTAATTACATCAAACTAGCCTTTATGAGGTTGTTAGATAAAGTGTATGACCTGCTTCTTTGTTTATTGATAAGCTTACTGTATGTTGAATAGACCTGAGTTTTACTCTTTTCGTTTCTTCAACACCTTTGAAGGCAATATACCCAGTAAACATTGGACAGCTTTGGAAAGTGTTTTACCATTCACAAGTTCTGAAGGGTATGAATGTCATTTATTTCAAGGAATGCAATCCCTCCACCCCCATAATTGGGAATAAGTAAAGAATAGGTACTAGCCTTGTCTGTCCTAGAAGTTACTCTATAGCCCAGCTTTGAACTCACAGTGATCCTCCTGTTTCTACCCTCTTAAGTACTGGGATTAAAGGTGTGCCCCACTACTACCTGGCTTTGATTATGATTTCTTACTTGATGATATAGTTGGTAGTTTTATATTTGTAAACAGGTTCCTGATTAAGAATTTGTATGCCAGGAATCTGATGTTATATATTACATTTCTGATTTCCAACTAATTCATGAACATAACTATATTTTAAATTGCAGTGTAGCTTCTTTCTGGCAATAATTATTTATTTGTTTGGTTGGTTGGTTTTTGAGACAGGGTTTCTCTGTGTAGTTTTGGTGCTTGTCCTGGATCTCGCTCTGTAGAACAGGCTGGCCCCTAACTTACAGAAATCCACCTGGCTCTGCCTCCCAAGTGCTGGCTTTAAAGGTGTGTGCCACCGCCACCTGGCATAATTTTTTATTTTAATATTTTAATTCTGTAAATTTTAACTACTATCTCTTTGTTGGGGAGAATAGAACTAACTCAAGAAGACTGATTAATTAAATATTAAGTCCTAGTTAATTGATGGTTTTAATATACTGAAACACATCTTTTTTTGACTGTTTTAGGTAATCTTTTTTAACAAAAGAAAACATAAAACCCCATAGAGTTTGCTTGTTTGAATCTCCCAGAGTTTAATTCTTGTGCATCTGGAAGTGATAGATTGGTTTTCTTTCATTTTAGATGTTTTGCTTAGAAACACTGTAGTTTAAAACAGAATAATATACATTAAGGGGACTGAAAAAAGATCAATGAATGCTCCTAATTTGATAAGACTTACAAGGCTAAGCAGAGCACATACATATACTGTAGTTCTTCTTTTAGCTGATACATGTGACTCACCTATAGATAGTAGCAACAATTGCAAAGTTGGATCAGAAGGACATGGGAAGTGGATCATCTGAAGGAAAACATTTACTATAAAAGGAATTCAAGCTAGGTGTGGTGGTACACACCTTTGTTTGTAGCACTTGGGAGGTGAAGACAGGAGGATCTCAGAGTTCCAGGCTAGCCAGAGATATAAAGTGACTCTATTTTCCCCCACCTCATCCTTCCAAGGGCATCCAGTTGGAGAATGCCATCTGCACAGTCTTAAAATTATTAGATTACCAGGGGGCTGGAAAGATGGGTCAGTGGCTAAGGGCACTGACTGCTCTTCCAGAGGACCCACATAGCAGCTCACAACTGTCTGTAACTCTAGTTCCTGGGGATCTGACACTCTCACACAGACATATGTGCAAAAACATCAATGCACAAAAAAATAAAATAAAAATAAATTATTAGATTATCAAACAAAATTGGATGAGTTTCATGTCTGTTGCAATTTAATTACATGGTGTAAAATAGAGTGGTCAAATGAAAACAAAAAAATGTTAAACTGAAAGAACCAAATTGAGACTGGAGTTGTAGCTTAGCAATAGAGTGTTTGTCTAACATGCAAGGCCCTGGTTTCATTTCCAGTGTAGCAAGATAAATACATTGGCTCCCTTTATAGAGCCAGAGGGTCTCTATGTTCTGAAATACTTTTAAAGCAAAGGTATAAGTAGTAGCACTTCAGAGAAAGTGCTGTTTTAAGTATATACAAGCCTTTTCAGTTGTTCAAAAATATCTATCTTGGGCAGTAATCCTAAAATATAGAAAATTTATTGTTGATTATAATCTGTAAAATAGCACTTTACAAGGTTAAAAAATACTTTCCTATGTAAGCATACATATTTGAGACCTCTTTTGAAGGGCTATATATTAAAATATATAAAACATTTACATATGTCACATATAAATATAATCAGAAAAGTTTATTTTTAGCTAATTTTATTTGTGGTCAGTATGAAAATTACATTCACTTGACATGAAGGTGCTAGATAAAAAAGTGGTTGCAGATTATAGGCCCTCTGTGAAGCTTAACTGATTTTTAAGACCAATGAGTCCAGTTACTCTGCAGATATTAATTTAATTAATAAAATGATATTAATTAAGATAATGCCAACAAATAGGGAACTCATCTTCAGACAGACTATGGGAAGAAAGCTGGCCTTGGGTAGCCTTTATGATAATCTGGATACTTTTTAAAAAATGTTCACTTTCTTGGCTTAAGTTCTACCTATCAAATGTTATTCCCCTGATAACTGGAATGTAAGAGACTATTTTTGTGTTTTAATAGGTCTATCTGTCCCAGCTGTTCCCGGAGCCCTTGGTCCTCTCACACTCACCTCCTCTGCTGTCACTGGAAGGATGGCCATTCCTGGGGCAAGTGGTATACCAGGGAATTCTGTTCTGCTTGTCACCAACCTCAATCCTGATGTGAGTTGAGAAGTGGTCTAAGTAGTCTTACAGGAAGTGGGATGATGGGTTCTTACGTATAGTCTAGGTTTGTGTTAAAATGCTTAAGTTTAAGGATTTTAAATAATATGTGTCAACAGGATATATAGAAACAAAACAGTGCTGTAACAGAGCATTGTAAATAAACTTGCTTTAAAATTGTGCTATATTTAGTTATATCTTGTGTTATCTTTTTCAGTTTATCACACCACATGGGCTTTTTATCCTATTTGGTAAGTTCTTTTGTGTTTATTTTTAGTATCATCTGTAGATATGAAGTGAGCACATGTGATTCATTTAGTGATATTTGTTGTTTATTTTTATATGCTTAGTAATATGTTTGACACTGAAGATAGAGCAAAGATAATGATCAGGGAACTTAAGTTTGTAGATGGTGGTATAAAGCAGGGAGTGCTTATTTAGCTGACTCAGAAATGGTAGTTAAGCTGACTTGTAAAAAATGAGGAAGAATCAGCTAAAGAGACGGTGAGGGTATATATTTTCACAAACAGTTGTAGGAGGAGTTTTCCTGTCCCGCAGTCACTCTCAAATAAACATACTGAGGCTTATATTAATTATAAATGCTCGGCCAATAGCTCAGGCTTATTACTAACTAGCTTTTACATTTTAAATTAACCCATATTCCTTATTTACGCTCTGCCGTGTGGCAGTACCTTTATTAACATGGCACATTTATCTCCTGCTCCCTCTGCATCTGGCTGGTGACTCTGACTACACCCTTCTTCCCAGCTCCTTAGTTTGGTTGTCCTGCCTATACTTCCTGCCTGGCTACTAGCCAGTTAGCTTTTTATATTAATCCAGTCTGAGTGACAATTCTTCACAGTGTACAAAAGGATTATTCTACAGCAAACAGTAGCATTTCGAGAATTCCTAGAATAGGGAAGGTAAAGGAAGCCCAATGGAGAATATAAGACAAACATGTTGAACTGAGACTGATGGACTGGTGAACAGTCATAAAGTGTTGATAAAGTATGCGAAAAAATTTGATTCCCTAAGAAAAATGGGAAACAGTATCATTTTAAGCGAGATTAAGACATAATGACTTCAGGTATGGTTTTGATTGTGGAGTACTGGGAATCAAATGCAGGACCTCTTCCATGGAAGGACAGAGCTACTAAATTATACCCTCAGTGTTTCTCAGGCTAGTGAGGCTCTATCTTTAAAAAAAAAACTTGGAAAACTTCTAACAATCTTTCCCTCTTAGTTAAAGGCGTAATAATTAAGCATGTATTTCAATTTCATAAGACTTACACATCTTTATTTTATTATACTCACATGTAGTATTAATTAGTACACAAGCATAGAAATGGGAATAACAAAATAAGCAGTACTTAAAAATTTAAAGAACTTAATACAAAGCTTTTCTCCATTACAAATATTAATATTTCACAAGATACATGATACATTTATACTTTATTTTAAAGAAATTGGTTTCATTTTAATTGGGTATTCCAAGGATAAAATATAAGGTTCAAATGGAAGTGTTTCATTTTGGTGTACTTGTACTAATATTTTTAGTTGTACTAACATTTAGTTGAATCCAGTCCTTTTTGATATGCTTTATCTAGAAAAGTTCTGTGTTTTCCTGTTAGCAGATTTTTTTTTTCCCTTTCCGGAGCTGAGGACCGAACGAGTTAAATCCCCAACCCCTCTGTTAGCAGATTTTTAAATTTGTTGTATTGAATGTTAACAAATGGGGCAAGTAAGTACTCATTTCTAAATTTTCAGGTGGTAATAGGTTGTTTTTTCAGACCTGGAGATTGAACCTAGGACCTTAGATTTGTTAGACAAGGCATCTACCAATACTGAAATGGAGTCTTGTTTTTTAGCCCAGAATGTCATTCTGCCTCAGCCTGCAGAGTAGCTAGGATTCTAGCATGCTGCCTTGTACTTGGCTGCAAGAGGATATAGGGTAGTTTTTGGTTTCTTTTTTGCTTTGTTTTTTGAAGTTAAGAGATATGATGTAGCAGTTAAGAGTGGGTACTCTCCCTGCTTGCTAATGTGTTGAGCTCATTTATTTCATTTATTAAATTGTATTACTGTGTTGTATATGTGATGTATGTGAATTACACACAAGCCGTAGCATACATATCCATATATGAAGGTTAAAGAACAACAACAGTATAGTCACTTCTATCCTTCCACCTTTAGGAGTTCTAGCAGTTTATCTCACTGGATCTTAAGATCTTAAAAAAAAAGTTTAACATTTACTTTATGTATTAAGGTCATATTTTAGTCAATGTTCTATTGCTGTGAAGAGACACTATGACCACGGCAACTCTTATAAAGGAAAACATTTAATTGGGGCTTGCTTACAGTTTCAGAGGTTTTAGTCCATTGTCGTCATGGTGGAGAGCATGGTGGCATGCAGGCAGACATAGTGCTAGAGAAGTAGCTGAGAGTTCTACATTCATATCTGCAGGCAGCAAGAAGAGAGAGGTACTCTGGGATGGGCTTTTTGAAATCCTAAAACCCACCCCCAGTGACACACTTCCTTCAACAAGGCCACACCTCCTAATCCTTTCAAACAGTACCATTCCTGGTGACATTTTATTTATCAACCAGTCAGAGCAACACACATTCACAGCATACAGAACGACATTCCACAGCAGGCAGTAGATTCAGAACACTTGGTTTTTTTTTTTGTTTTAAATTTTAAAATCCGTGTCTAGGTTAAAAGTTGTCTTTAGGTGTTGGTAATCATCTCTCTTTTGTTTGCCTTGAAGATTTCCATAACTATTTTCTTATTGAATTACAAGTGTAATGATGTTGCTTCAATACAGAGGTCTATTTTTATGTACAGTATAAACTGCAGTATATTATAGTTTATTAGACAGAGGAAATGAAAGAATGCTTTTTACTTTAATTTTTGTAGAATAAAAGTTCATGAAATGTAATTTTTCATGTTGGCTTTTATTGTCTTCCCACACACAGATTATTTTGCCTGTCTTCTGTGATAGAGGACCCACTCTTGGAATCATCATCATCATCATCTCTGGGAACCACTAATAATAATAATGATGATGATGATGATGATGGTGAGTTGAGCCAGAAGGTGTTAGGAAAGCATTCTCATAACTTAACAGTGGAGTGGAAGAAGTGAACAGTTGTGAGGGATGCTTACTTAGACCATAAATTCCAAAGGTGCTGGTGATTGGACGAAAGTTTCTTTTTTTAGTTTTTTGTTTGCTTGTTTGTTTTTGTTTTTTGAGACAGGGTTTTTTTGTGTGTGTAGCTTTGGAGCCTGTTGTGAATCTCGCTCTGTAGACCAGGCTAACCTTGAACTCACAGAGATCCGCCTGGCTCTGTCTCCTGAGTGCTGGGATTAAAGGCGCACACCACCACCGCCTGGCAGACGACAGATTTTTTAAGGGAGATGCCAAAAATGAGTGCCTGACAGGAGCAGTTGTGTGCACAGTGCTCCTTTATCTTTAGCTAAGGCTGTTCATCTCTAGAGATAGGAAGAGGTAAGAGCAGTTCAGTTCACTGGGGGATAATGGATCTTACGTATTTATGAGATAACTGTGACAGATTGAGAGGTGAAACGCTGTGAAACTTAAGACAGCATGCATGGAATTGCCATGGGATGGAAGGTAGTAAAGTAAGAAAGAAAGAAACCTGTAAATACAGGGGTAAAACAGCCAGGCATTTAAATGCAGTGTTTTGTGTTTTGCTTTGTTTTGTTTTAATTAGGGGTGTATGGTGATGTACATCGAGTGAAGATCATGTTTAACAAGAAAGAGAACGCCTTGGTGCAGATGGCAGACGCGAGTCAAGCTCAGCTAGGTACTGGCTGTGGTGATGCCCATTTTACACATGAATTCCTTCAGGATGAGCAAAGGAGAACTCCTAGGGATGTAATTTTGCAGCAGTACTTCCTTGTGATAGTGTTTTCCTTATTATTTGCCCCTGCTTTACCTGAGGCTCTGAAGATCATTATTTAAAACACACAACACATTCACTTTAAACTGATAAACATGACTTGTTTTGTTTCACATAACTGTATGGGTGTTCACTTTTCTTTTAAAAGTTAAAAAATTATATGATCTGAAGAGAAATGAGATTCTTTTCCTTCTGAATTAGATTTTCTAGAGCTGTTGAGTAATTTAAAAGTGGCAAATTTTCTAATAATGGTACAAGAATTTGTCATTCCCTGGCCACTAAAATATAACTACTCAGCTGTCTTAAAAAATGCTTTGCTTAAGACAAAACTATATAGTCAATAACCATTCCTTGAGGGTTTGTTATGTTCTGTGTCTGCAGCTTCCTAGCACTCTGCTCAGGAGTTACTTTGTTTGGTTAGGCTATTTTTTAATTGCTTTTATTATAACAAAATGAAGTTATTTAATACTTTTTTCTGTGAGCTCTTATTGTTGTTTTATTTTGTTTTTTTGGTTATTTTTGAGACACGGTTTTCTGTGTAACATGCCTGGCTGTCCTAGGACTCAGTCTGTAGACCAGGCTGTCCTTGAACTCACAGATCCTCCTGCCTCTGCCTCCTAAGTGTTGGAATTGAAAGCGTGTGCCACCACTGCCCAGCTCTTACTTTTTTTTTTTTTTTTTAATTTGTAAAAGTTTGTGTGTGGGGGGGTATTTTTTCTGCATATCTAATTGTACACCACATGTTCTGGTGCTGGCAGAAGCCAGAGAAGGCATTGGACCTCTTGAATTGGAGTGAAAAGACAATTTGAAGTTGGTGTGTCTGTGCTGAGCACTGAACATGGGTTTTCTGGAAAAAGCAGCAAGTGCTCTTAACCTATGAGCCGTTTCTCGAGCCCCTGAGCTCAGATTGTTTACAGTTTTAAATGACAAAATGAAAAATGTGGTAACAGACATTAAGTATCTCAATATTCAAGGTTTCCTATTTTCTTCCTATACAATAGCAATGAACCATCTAAGTGGTCAGAGACTTTATGGAAAAGTACTTCGTGCTACACTGTCCAAACACCAAGCAGTTCAGCTCCCTAGAGAGGGACAAGAAGACCAAGGTCTGACTAAGGACTTCAGCAATAGTCCTCTGCACCGTTTTAAAAAGCCCGGCTCAAAGAACTTCCAGAATATCTTTCCACCATCAGCCACTCTGCATCTTTCCAACATTCCGTATGTATCTAAAAAGTTGTTTTGGTGATTAATCTAAAAGATGTGGTTTGCCTTGGTTGTCAATTTCTTTTACGTGCCATCATGCTGTGAAGAGCCTGTAGTTCCACTGATACTCTTTTTAAAAACATTTTTAATGATGGATTTAGTCTTACTTTATGTGCATTGGTGTTTTTCTTTCATGTATGTTTATCTGAAGGTGTGTGATCCTCTGGAATTGGAGCTAAAGACGGTTGTAAACTGACATAGGGGTGCTGGGAACTGAACCCAGGTCCTCTACAAGAGCAGCCAGTGCTCTTAACCGCTGAGCCATCTCTCCAGTCCCTGATACCCTTAAAAGTGAAATTATCAGCATTTGAGGATTTTCAAATAAAGAATTTCAGTTAGTTGCTTCTCTGTTTAAAGTAGGCATAAAAATAAGTATATGTAGATATTCCTCTGGTAGATGTTTGTCTACTTCTTTATAGAAGTGCAACTCTCAGGTAATACAGCAACATCAAACGATTTGTCTAAAAATTTGACTGCAGTATTATGTGACATGAGAAAGTAACATAAGACGTAAATGTGGTATAAAATCACTGCTCATTCATTTACACAATACCTTTGTTGCCTTGAAGTTACTCAAGAAATTGAATGCTTTCAACAAAGATTGTATAGTTCACACACATCATGAGATATTTATAGTTTCTGACCCTTCAAAGAAATCATTTATTGTAATTCCTTAATACTAATTTTTTTTTTTTTGTCTACTTTAAACTTACTCATGAAAGGGGTACACTTTGGAACTAGTGCTAAAAGTTGTGGATGCCCCCCCCCCCCCCAAGTAACAGCCTAAACAGAAAGCAGTTGAAGAGAGCTCTAAAAAACTGATGAGAAGGGGAAGGGTAGTTCTCCACAATTAATGCTTCTGGCAGGGTGCAGGTGGCGAAGGACTCAGATTTCTTTAAGGGACTGGCCACCAGGAGTTTGACCATGCTCCAATGAGTATATGGGCAACACAAATTAGAGTTTTGCCTCCCCCCTTTTTCTTCTTTTGTTTTTCTGGCAGGGAGGTCACAGGGGTGTGAGGACAGACCTGGGAGGACTGGGAAATGTGTGCTCTGGGTTCATGATGTAGAATTCCCAAATATCAATAAAAATATTATGGGGGTGGGAGGAAAAGAAGTTGTGGGAATGTATTTGTGTGTTTATATGTGTGTAGCTGGAGACCTCCTCTCCATCCCCCGCCAAGCCCTGTTAGTCCAACAACCCACTTATAAAATAAACACACAGGCCGGGGCTGGAGGCAGGAGCCAAGATGGCCGGGAGCCGGTACTCAGGGAGGAGTGGGAAGGCCTCACTCACAGCGGGT
Organism: Onychomys torridus; assembly: GCF_903995425.1. Taxonomy (NCBI): domain Eukaryota; kingdom Metazoa; phylum Chordata; class Mammalia; order Rodentia; family Cricetidae; genus Onychomys; species Onychomys torridus. The sequence goes on along the minus strand of NC_050444.1, from coordinate 79,943,724 downwards.
TTTCGCTGGTCTGGGGGCTAAGCTAGGGAACTGAGACCGGACTAGCTGCTCCCTTTTTCGAGAATGGAACCGTGTAGGTGTTCCTTGGTTAAATGGAACTTTGCAGGCGGGTTTAGGTATCCTCCAGCTGGGGAGGAGGCTGAGGGTGGAAGCCACCCAGGCCTTTGGAATTTGCCCCACGTGAGTGCCATGTGTGTATAGTTTAAAACCCAAGGGAATGGATGGGTTAAGTTTTGGAATCTAATTGTAAGAACCTGAGCTAACTAGGAAAGAAAAATAATTACTCAAAATAGTTTTGACTACTCAGTGTTTCTGCTGGTGTACAGTCAGGCTCAATGAGAGTCTTTTCATCTGAATTAGGCAGTAAAATCAAACCTCATGCCAACTGGTAAATGGAGGAGTCTCTTTAAACGAATTCCTGCTATGCAGTGGTGGTACACACAGAGATGGTGGATCCCTTTGAGTTTCTGGTCAGTCTGGTATACAGAGTGAGTTGCAGGACAGCCAGGGTTACACAGAAACCCTGTCTTGAAAAACCAAAAAAAAAAAAATCAAAAGTACCAGCTCATCACTGTGGACTATGTAAATGGGCCTGTTATTGTTAGGTGTGTGTCTGTATGTGTGTTTGGTTAGTTGGTAGTTTTTTGTTTGTTTGTTTGTTTTATTTTTGTTTTTTTCTGGTTTTTCGAGACAGGGTTTCTCTGTGTAGTTTTGGTGTCTTTCCTGGATCTCACTCTGTAGCTCAGGCAGACCTCAAACTCACAGAGATCCGCCTGTCTCTGCTTCCTGAGTGCTGAGATTAAAGGTGTGCACTACCTCTGCCCAGCTTTGGTTTTTTTTTTTTTTTTTTTTTGGTTTTTCGATACAGGGTTTCTCTGTGTAGCTTTGCGCCTTTTTCCTGGAACTCACTTGGTAGCCCAGGCTGGCCTCAAACTCGCAAAGATCCGCCTGGCTCTGCCTCCCCAGTGCTGGGATTAAAGGTGTGCGCCACCACCGCCCAGCCTTGTTTTTTAATCCCTGTACCCGGTCCTCATGTATGGTTAGCAAGTTCTCTACCATTGAGCTAGACACCCAGTCCTTTTTTACCTCGAAGTGTCTCAAACTTGAGACCCGTTAGCTTTTAGCGTTATGCCCAGCCTATTTGTTCCTTAAATATAGCAGTTATGCAGGAGCTGGTCACTGATTATAACGCACATAAGACAGACATTCTAGGTGAGAAAAGAAATGAGTATTTCTGAATTGTCTCTATGCTGGTGCTGTACATCTGTCACTCATCTTCATAGCAACCTTTTGTTTTGATCTAAAAATCTATATGATGTTGATTTTTTTGGCTGTTTTAAGTATATAGTACAGTGGACATTCACATTAAGAACATTCATATTTTTGTGTAACTATCCATTATCTGCACCACCTTTTTATCATCCAAATTGAAACTGTCTTATTAAGCAATAACGCTCCACTTTTTTAGTCTGGTAAGCTCTACCTCTTATCAGTTTATCCATAATAATCTTGAAATATGGTCACTAGTTTCAATTTATTGATGGAACTCAGAATAATTAATTCAAAAGGATATACCAGTGAGTAAGGAATATAGTGTAAGCACTGATGTTTCCCTGAAGAATCAGTGATGGTTTATGTTGTGCTTCTCCTTTCGTTATGTAACTGTGTGATAGACCTCTGTGCCAGTTATTTATTACTGTATAACATTACCCCCAAACTTAGCGTAGTATCAAGTATTTATTATCTCATACTTTTAATTGAATGTAGAGGTGGCTCAACTGAGTGATCGTCTCTTGAGTGTGTCTCATAAGGTTGAAGTCAAAATGCCAGGCAAAGGGATACCAGAGAATGTGTAGCTCAGTGGTAGAGCTTGTACTTGGTGTGTGGAAAACCCTGGATTCGGTTCTTGGCACATACTGTCCCAAGGGTTACAGAAGACATCTCTATGCAGTATGAGGGGAGAATGGATAGCCCTGGTGTAAATAGTCTCAGAAACTGGCTAACCCAAAAGCTGTAAAAAGTGTATAATCCTGGGCTATGGCAGGTAAGCCAGAGCTGAGGAAATAGCTTTGATATTACTAGAGCTCACTATTAATGCCACCAGTGTGAGAGTAATAATCATTTTGAAAGAATACAGAGTTATTTTGTTTTGCCTTTATGTACTTTCCACTGTCTGCAGACATACATGTATCCATCTTGACTATTGACTTGTGACTTGGAAACATTGTTGAGGATATAAAGTACTTTAGAAATTTGATGATAATCAGAGCTCATCCTTGATTATCTTGCAAATGGGACTAATGTAGTTGACACTGATATTTTCGCAGCCCTTCTGTTACAATGGATGATTTGAAGAACCTTTTCACAGAAGCTGGATGCTCAGTGAAGGCTTTTAAGTTCTTTCAGTAAGTTCTTGCTTTCTAAAGTAATTAACATTATTGCACAGGATGTGTAGTTTTTAAAAGTAGTTCAGCAAAGTCCTTTGGTAAAAGGAGAAGATTTAAAAGTAAAATTACATTTTTTGATTGAGAGCCTAGCCTTTAACAGCTGAGCCGTGGTGGTGGTGGTGGTGGTGGTGGTGGTGGTGGTGGTGGTGGTGGTGGTGGTGGAGGAAAAGGGGAATCCTGTAGCTGATATGTAAAATTATAAAATTTTAAAAGGAAAATTAATTCTCAGTACATTTCTCTTTCTCGTGTCATTTTAGGAAGGATCGTAAGATGGCACTCATTCAGTTGGGGTCTGTGGAGGAAGCAATGCAGGCCCTTATTGAGCTTCACAATCATGATCTTGGAGAGAACCACCACCTCAGAGTTTCCTTCTCCAAGTCCACTATCTGAGCTCTCTGGGAACTTCCCCTTCAACTGGACCATAATTTCAGTAACGTCTTCAGGCACAGACTGAAGCAGCTGAGACCAGTTCTGCCTCTTCCACAAAAGCCACTCTTGGGGAGTTTGATTGATACTCAAGTACATTCAAAACAAGAGATAGTCCTTTTTTTTCCTCTGATTTATTTTTCCCCCACCAGTGTATGATCAAAGGTTTGCTTTTCCTTTGTACTGCAGTTTCTATGAAAATAACTTTCAGGAAAAAAGATTAGGAAAATATTTTTTAAATAATTTAATTCCCTGAATTAGATTTCAAAAGGACAGACTTTCTTTAAGTTTGGGTCCAGATCAGCCTTACATGACATTTCTAGTGTCCTTTGTACTTTGAGGAATTTAGACATACAGACTTTTACAATTTCTTGATGTAATTTAAACCACTTAAAACCAAGTTTTTAACTTTATGATTCAGAAGTTTCCCTGTAGAAAATAATGTTCACTTATAAATTATATCAGATATTTGCATCTATTGATAGTTATTATACATAACCACATGGAGTTATATTGGAAGCAGGTTTACGAACATGCATGCTTTCTTTCAATTTTTTTTTTTTTTTTTTTTTTTTACTGTATGACACTCCTTTGAATAATGCATATCTTCTCTTTCAAAGACTATTTAGAAAAGTAAAGTATTGCAATTGTCCCCAGGGAAACAGAAGTGGAATTCAGCCTGGATCTGTTACAATATCAGAATAATTAATCATTTTAGAAAAAAAACCATGTTTTAAATTTCAAAATGACATTTGTCAAGTAATATACTATGATCTTGGAAAATTTTAAAAGAAAAATAATCCTACTTTTTTATAATTGTTTTCAGAAAAAAAGTTTACAGTCTTAAGGAAAATATTCAGGTCTATCATATGGTTTGACAGATTTTTTAAAAGTTATTTTTGGTAAGGTCTTCTTTTAGAAAAAAAATCTCAAGGGTTTTTTGTACCACTATAATCTCTAATACTCAGAATTACTGTGTATTTACTTAATTTCTTATGTGCCTTATTATGTGCTTAAGATATAATAGATTAGAGTTTTATCTAAATATCTAGAAAGATAAATTGTGGGCTTGGTGAGCATTTGTTATTTCTTTCCTTGTCTTGGATTTTAAGGTTTTTTTGTTTTTTCCTTTTTTCATTGGAATTTTAAGTGGTTTTCAATAAGTAATAGTTTTTATTCAGATTTTGGTGCTTTGGTGTAGTGATGGGTTAGGGAAGGGGAGTGGTTTGGAAATCACTTGTGTGCACCTGTAGGCCTCTGTTGTGACTGCTGGTTGTCTCCAGCCTTTATGTAAAGTCAGAACTGCAGAACTGGATCTCAGTTCACATCTGTCTGACCTTTACTTCCCCTTAGGATTTGTCTCAGGATTACTTGGTTCTTTCTCAGCATTTAAGTAAGAACTTGATTTTCTTTGTTAATGGAACTTCATTACTGAATACCCACATATTTGGAGTATGAGAAAGTGGGTTATTTTTTATACTCTGACCATCTTACTTTTTGGTTGAATGTAAAAGTACATGTTAATGTTGCTTCAATGATTGTATCATGTAAAATTGTTTCTTTTTAATATAAAACTGCTTTTGTTAATTATTCCTTCAATGCTTAGTCAGTTTTTAAAATACAGAATTTGTCAAAGGGATCAATTTTGTCCACCCCTTTTCACTTCAATATTCTCAGAGTTGATCATCTCATCTCTTAAAGAATATCTCAGTCTTCTATTTTCAGCCATTAATTTGAATGTATATTTTCTCTTTTTAAAAATAAAGAAAAGTTTTATAGAAAATAGAAGCTGAAAGAGATAATTATAGATTGTTTAAAATCAAATAAAAATTCCTTCAATATGAAGCAACAGTTGGTAGAACAGGCAGAGAGATGCTAGGTTGAGACATTTCAGATGGGTCACCTTAGTATTGGCTGAATAGATAGGCATGACAATGGTCTAGTTGGGTGTTTTCCCACTTACATTTGAGGTATATTTTCACCTGAATATTGAGTAAAGGGGGGGAGAAAGTTGCAAGTCTCCCCAAATTTGCTTTTTTCTTTTCACACAGACACTATATTAATCTTCAGTGACATTTTAAATTGGGTTGCTTCCTTTATTTTGAGTTGGGAACTACCATGTAATTTATTAATTCATGACACATAACATCCAGCATAAGTGTAGCAAAAATTATTGATAACAGAAGGGAAGTCATAATAGTGTTGAATGTAATTCTGAAATAGGGATGGCCTTTAAATCTGAGAGAACATTGAAATCCTTTTCAGGGATTTGTGTAGATATGTGTGCGTGTATGTGTGTGTGTATAAATAAGTGTATATACATACATATACTCTTTTAATGTTATATATACATATGCACATTACGTACATTTTAATTTATTGACAAAATTAACAAAATTAAGATTTGGGAATGTAGGATATGCTTACTTTAAAAGAGCATGTTTGAAGTCATCAGATTGTGTCTAAAATTAGCTGTAGCATATGGATGCTGTCCATATTGAGCTCTCTATTGTTTAAATTATAGAGGTCTACAGTATTTGTGTTGGCATAGTTTTAAATATGAGGTGGTGGAAAAATTAGATCTGTGTATTTTTATTTTGGCATGCACTTATTCAGTATCTTTTAAGCAGTGGTTTATTTTTGCTGTTGATCTTTGAGAATACCTTGCTGAGTTAATTTACTTTATTTTGAAGAGTGATGTCATACCACTTTTCAAAGTATCCTAACTTACAAAGCATATGTAAATTCAGGACTTAAGGAAATAGCAGTACACATTTATTAATTAATGGCACTGTATATCAAGATGCTTTACTTTGGAGCTTGGGGTTTGGATAACTCATATACTGGCAAAATGTGTTTTGCGACATCTGAGAATAGATAAATCATGCATTCTCTTAATTGACAATTAGCTAAGAGTTTCAGGATTACCTTATATCCCTGTAAAATGACATGAGATCTTTGGGATTCAATACTAGAAGCAGTTCTTTGTAGCAGTGTGTGAACTGAATGTTCTAGAGTCACAGTTGCTGTCTTTTTAATTCCTTCTTTGTCTTTGCCTGCTGTGGTGAGTAAGGGTCCTGTTGAAGTTTAGAAATTCACCTTTTGAGCCAGGCCTGATACCCACAGAGCTATAATCACAGTACTGGAGGAGGCTGAAGGTTGTGATTTTTTTAAACCCAGCCTGGACTGCAGAACAAGTTCCATGCCAGCCTTGCTTCATAAGACCTTGTGTCCCATCTCCCCCCAATTAAAAACAAAAAACAAAACAACAACAAAAAAAAACCTCTTAGGAATCTACAAAAGAAATCTACAAAGTGTCATGTTATCAGGCATTTATGTTTGAATATATTATCATGCAGTTTCTCTTCTAGTTTAATTAAATATTCTTGGACAGGAAATGGCAAACTCAGAAAAAATGACCTTTTGTGCCTCAGTGAATCCACTTGGAAACCCCAAACTTATCTCTTAGAAAACCCGGTGTGTACTGCTATTTTTAAAACCAAAAAGCATGACTGTGATCAGAGCATTTTTCTCAGCTTTTCCTTTGTCTTGATCTACTGTCAATGAGAATAAAACTGCCAGACTTAAAACATTCACTGTTGTGCTAAAACAAACACAATTTAGATTGTACATACTTTAAAGTATAACTCAGCCGTCTTTTTAAGGGTTGTTTTAGGTAGAAGACTGTTTGCGGTCTTTTTCAGAGCAAATCCTAACAGGTACTTGTGAATTGTTTTGTTTTTTTAATAGAAAATTACAGAAATGTTAATTGAGGGGGGGTGTAAAGGAGAAAAACAAAACAGGACCAAAGTTTATGTGCCTTCTTCAGTAGTCTTAATTGACCTTTCTTCCTATTTGAGCTTACGGTAGCATTGGTATTTTGATTTTTCAGGAAATATGTATTATACAGTTTAAGAGAATGTTGTCCCACAGACTAGTCATACAGGCAAATAGTTATAACTGAATAAACAAAATCTCAGTTACTCTTTGGCCTTCAGTACGTAACGTACTGGTCCAAGAGCAGAGCTGCTCTCAGTCTTATGGTAGTCAACTTAGCTTTTGTGGGCTGAGGCACCTGCTCCAGAGAACCTTGGTGATAATAGCCATGCCTGAAAGCTGCTTATGGCAAACGTCACTTAACACTGTCAACAGAGTTTTTGCTATGTTTGTAGTAGTTTAAGAACAGGTATTTTAAGTAGTTGTTTTTGGTATCATTAAGAATAATATCATACTCTGTTCTCCCCCCCACCCCTTACCACTTGCTGTTTCCCAGATCTTTAAGAAAAATACATCCCATATCCAGGAAGTACTAATTACAAAGATTGCTGACCACACCAAGTTTTACATTGAAATTTCACCTCATTGCTCTGACCAAAGACTGCCTGTTCTGGTTTATTTAAACTCATCTGTGAAGCATTTTCCCTGAGCTCTTTTCTGAAAGATCCCATGCAGAGCGGCCTTGACTTTCCATTTCCTATTGATGAACAGACTGCCTAGAGAAAATGGGAATTTTACTGTGAACAAAATGGAGTGGGACAAGAAAGGTGGATGATCCTTTTCAGTACTGTATTGAAGTGGGAAATAGCACAGCTAGAAGCCTCTAACACTGTCTAGTGTTTTACATGATCTGTTCATAAAATTCCCTTTTTCTGTTTGTAAGAATGTTCATCTAACAGAAGAAAATGCTGTAAATATTTGTAACAACATTTTTTAAAACCAGGCCAAAAAGAAAAAAAAAGGTTTTGGGAACAAGTTAACATATAAAGTGGTTTTATAGAAAACAGCGATTGTCTTGTATATTTTGATAAGCAGCAGTACCAGATTTCATTTGTAATACAGTTTGTGGTATCAGAAGAAAAGGATTCTGTGATTGTCTAAGTGAATTATGTTATAAATGCAAAGAGGAGAAAATATTAAAAACCATATTTTCTAACTGTGTAGTGCATGGTTAATTCAAGCTTCTGTACACTACAATATTGATTCCGTTCCTTCGGTTTGTATATTTGATACCTGTTACTTGGAATCTCAGTCTCTTTTCCTAACAAGTATAGCATTGTAGCATGCCTTTTAATAAATGTCATGGCATCTGTACTCTCTTAAAATTTTTCTGTGTTCTTGTCTGTGCTTTGGGTTCCCCTTGTCTTACCTGTAATCCTAATGATGTCATATTTTCTTTTATTTCCCATGGCCATCCATCTTAAGTTTTTATACTGAATAGCAGATACTTAAACAACTTTAAAAACTGTGATTTAAAGAGAAAAAATCAAAGTCATCGATTCTTTTGGTATAATTCTCATTTTAAGGAGCAAAGCACTTCTCTGATCTTAAAATACACTGCCTGGGTTGGGGATTTTTTAGCTCAGTGGTAGAGCGCTTGCTTAGCAAGTGCAAGGCCCTGGGTTCAGTCCTCAGCTCTGGCCAAAAAAAAAAACCAAAAAAACAAAAAGTAAAATACACTGCCTTCTTGGGATATTCTCCTCCACTGCCTTTGTATATAATTTGAGATATGCAGTGTGGCCCTCAGTGAGCTTGTGTCCTTTGAGTTAAAGGTTAACAGTTACTAGCTGGCCATATATTGCTTTTCTGTAGACAAACACTTTGCTCCTTGGTTCTGTAAAGTATCGTTGGAGTTCAGGAGTCTTGAGTAATGTCTATTTTAATCTTTTACTCAAAGATCTCTAGGAAGTGGGGGTTTATCTTTAACAAAAGAGAAAATTTTATACTACTATTCATCATTGTTGGCTTACTTGTGGGATTTATTATTTTCTTAAATGTTACTACATAAGTATTTCAGCCAAAGGGGACATATTTGTTTTTAAAAAGAAAAAGATAACTCTGTAACCAAATGAAACTTTGATTGGTTTGGTCGACTGAAACTTGAACACAGCGGAGTTATTACCAGGAACTCTGCCACTTTGGCGCATACTTTAATTTTCAGTTAATTACCGGTTTCCTTGCTTTCATTCAGTACTGTCTACTGCATGTAGGTGCTACGGTTTTATTTTCCCAGGCACTGCTAACATGACAGTGAAGGTCATGACAGTGGTGGGGGTGGGGGTAGGGGTAGGGGTAGGGTAGACTTATGTTTTCTGAAAACTACCAAAACCATCTTAAAAAGACACTGAACAGAACGGGCCAGTGGTGGCACGCACCTTTAATCCCAGTACTCGGGAAGCAGAGGCAGGCAGATCTCTGAGTTCAAGGTCAGCTTGGTTTACAGAGTAGGTTATGGGACAGACAAAAGGACACTGAACAGTGTGCTAGGAGCATTTTCCTGAAGGCTAGAAAAAGTTAAACTGATGATGTAGTTTTGGTTTAAAAAATTAAGGAAACCCTGCTCTTTAAAAAGCTCATCCCTCGGGGTTGGGGATTTAGCTCAGTGGTAGAGCGTTTGCCTAGCAAGTGCAAGGCCCCTGGGTTCGGTCCTTAGCTCTGGAAAGAAAAAAAAAAGCTCAGCTCATCCCTTGCTGGGCAGTAATGGAGCACACCTTAAATCCCAGCACTTGGGAGGCAGAGGCAGGCAGATCTCTGTGAGTTCGAGGACAGCCTGGGCTACAGAGTGAGGTCCAGGACAGGCTCCAAAGCTACATAGAGAAACCCTGTCTCAAAAAACCAAAACAACAACAACAAAAAGCTCATCCCTCACAGTTGTAGGACCTAAAAATTCAAGTTGTTTTTCAACTTCTGATGGGAATTTGACACACTGTTTCTCTTTATGTGCAGTTTTTATTCCTTCTGGTACTAATTTTCTTTATGTGTAGATTTTGTAGTCTTCATGTGCCTTCTTGTGGTGTTCTATCCATTTGTGTCTGTGTCATGATCTCTTATAGGGCTAGCAAGAGGGGTATAACAACACATTCCTGTAATCTCGGCACTAGAGAAGCAGAGATAGATGGAGGTATCACTTGGGTTCCATATGAAGATGCAAAACAACAAGATGGGCATAATTAAGGCACACAATCTTACTCACATAAAGGCCTGTCTCTGAACACAATCATAGTCTTAGATTTGGGGAGTTAGATTTTAACATGTGAATCAGGATGGGTGTGCATAGTTCAGCCCACAGCACTGCTTAAATGGAATTACTTGGGGTACTGTAGACTGTTTATGCCAACAGTTGAGTTAGGTGCTAGGAAAGTAGACATTAAAGGCATGTGACTTGGAAGGATACACTGTAAGTGGCCATAAAGACCATCTGACTCTGTAAATCAAATACCTTTAAATTTCTGCCTTTAAAGTTCCAAAGCTGGATGATGGTGTGGTCACTGTTCCGCCAAGGTCCACACCTAAGCTGCCGTACAGCTAGCTAGTCATGTTAAGTAGCAATGCATAGTCTGTGACAGTGACGTGCTTCTATTCCAGAAATAAGCCATTTGGCAGATTCATTGTTGCTCAGATGCCATTATTTGAAGAACATATAATGGAGTAAGAGGACACAGTCAAGCTGGGTCTCGTTCTTAATCTTAATTGTGTTGATAATTGGATGGGGGTACCTTGGTTAGATATGGCTAAACAGAGGACAGCTGTTTTGTGTTTGTTTTGATTTGCCCTTTTTTTGTTTTGTTTGATTTGATTAAACTAAGGTTAGTGGAATTCCCAACTCTACTAATAGAAAGAAATAATTAGCCAGGAAAAAAATGACTACAGTTCTGTGAAGATGCATTACTAGTTCTTTTTGGAAGAAATTGCCCCTGTGAGGTTAAGTCAGCACTTACTTGTACCTTTACCTAAGGTTATGGGATTTGCAGAGTTCATGATCTTGGGAGAATACAAATGTCAAGTTCTAATCTGTTTATAGAGATTGTCTTTAACCAAAAGAAAGCTGATGTGGAGTATCTGAATGTTGGCAGAAGTACACTTTATAGAGGTAAAGGGATGATAGAATATTTACATATGGAACTGTACTGTGCTACAAATGAAGAGTCTCACACATGGGATGGATGCCAGTCAGTCAAAAGAAGCCATACACAAATAACAGAACTTGAGTACGTGTTTGCATCAGGTTCAAAAATGGGACCTTAGAATTTCCTTGGTGAAGAAGGTAATTAAAAGTCTATGAAGAGGAGGCCTCTGGTGTCTGGTTAATTAGTGGTTTGTATCTTTGCCTCTGTAGCAGTTGACCTGGAATGTTTATGACAAATACATCTTTGTACACTTAGGATTCATATGTTTCTGTGTTACCCTTTAGTGGGATTTTAAGACATTCCTGTATCAAGCTAAAAGCTATAATCCAGTCTGTACGTTGCTTAAATCAGTAGGTTACCCTATCCATTAAGACCCTCTTAGGAAGAACTCAAAAGGACGTGGACTAAGTTTACTATGAAACTCCCATATGTGTGTATATTGACTTTCTCTAACAAAAGAACCTTGTTTTCAAGTAAAATTTATCTTCTGAATTGTTTCATACCCAGCTGGATTCAGAAGTGGTATATTTCTATGCATATTAGCTTTGTATTTGCGACTGTAAGCCTGATTTGGTGGGCTGTTGATCTCTAACCAGATGTATTTCTATCTAGAGAAGCCAGGGAGACTACCTAACTCTGGCATCCCAAGAGACTATAGTAAGAAGTTTAATGAAACCTGTCACTTAGATTCTTAAACACATTCACATATAATATGATGAATCCCCTGTATACTCAGTATCTAACCGCACTTACTTAGCTGTGCTGGTAATTGGTGTAGGCCTTATGCATCCGAAGCAAGTATTCTACTGCCGAACTTTACCCCCAGGCTTCTTTTGTCGAAGCAAGTATTCTACTGCCGAACTTTACCCCCAGGCTTCTTTTGTCTGTGTTTATTTCTTTTGGTATGCTGAGGTATGAACCAAGGCCAGCCAGCATGTTTGCTAGGCAAGTTCCTGACTGCTGAAATACAAACCCAGTCTCTGCCCTGATCACTAAGTATATCTGTTGGCCAGTACTGTTTAATTTCCTTACTTTTTTTTTTTTTTTTTGCCTGACCCTAGGATTATTTTTAAACAATTTAATAAGTCCATATTGAAGTGCAGTTATCAATATCAAGCTTTTCTTTACATTATTTTCTTTGCATTTTGTTTGTTAAACTGACTTGTAGAAAGTGTCCACTGACTGTCTAGATTTTACTTTATTGCCCAGTTAAAATTGTTCAGTCACTCAGACTCTGTTTTTCTCCTTCCTTACCTTTCTCCTTCCTTTGGGGGGTGTAAGTGGAAGTTTCTTGGTCCCTCCAGGCCTGCAGTCTGGACAAATCTCTCTCATCGGGGTCCTGTAGCTGCTTATAAAATAATTACACAGTGGCTTATATTAATTACAAATTGTATGGCTTATGGTTTTAGCTTTTGGCTAGTTAGCTCTTTTAACCCATTTTTATTAAATTTATTAACCCATATTGCCATATGGCCATGGTGTTACCAGTCTGTTGGCATGTTGCTCCTTGGGCAGCAGGCTGGCGTCTTCTCTCCTCTCTGCTTGGATTTTTTTCCACCTACCTCTAAATTGCCTTGTCATAGGCCAATACAGCTTTATCAACCAATCAGAGCAACACATGTTCACAGCATACAGAAAGATATTGGGTGGGGGTGCAGAGAATACCTCACAGATGACAGTGTATCCTGCCTTGTGATAGCAGTAACCATTGATAATCATTTCATTAATTTTTAGGGACTACAAAATGGTAAAACTGTGTGGCATTGAGGATTAAACTCATGCATGACCTTTCACATTAGGTGAGTGCTTTACTGCTGAATTACATCCCCAGCTTGCAAAGTTCTGTTTCACTTGCTTGTGTGTATTAATTGGATTGATTCTGCATGAGGGAATTTTCTTGGTACTATTGTATTTAGTATTCAGAGATACAATCCCAGTAGCAAAACAAAACTCCTAGAGGATTTTTTAAAAATTATTTTGGTTCCTGTCATACTCCAAAACTTTTCCCTTAAAGAAGCAAATGTGTTTCTCTAGAAAATTTCCAATGTCTATGATGGTAAAGACTTGTATAATTAAGCTTTGTTTCTGTCACTCAGTTAATGCAATTCATAGTCATTGTTTTATATACCCCACATTTCTTTCCCCTTAGTAGGAGGAGCAGAGCCTCATACAGAAGACCTGTATGTAGTGGATATTTATTGAGTAGATATATGATTACTTGCCATTTGTTTTGCGTGTGTAAGAGCTGGTGGTATTCTCCCCTTCTTTCTCTTGGCAGCCACCAGCCACTGCCTCTGAAGCCAAAGAAAGTATGGCCAATAAGACTAGACTGATATCTGATAAGTTGTGCTTGTCGGTGAAATGCAGACAGCTGAATGGGCACTCAGAGAAGGAAATAGGCTATACCTCAGCCTACCATTGTACCTACTCTTGGGCTGTAGAGATGGCTCAGTGGTTAAGAGCACTGGCTTCTCTTCCAGAGAACCCAGGTTCAATGGCAACTCATACATGTCTGTAACTCAAGTTCCTGGGGACCCAACATCCTCATACAGACATACATGCAGGTACAACACCGATGCATATGAAATAAAAGTAATAAAAATGCCTACTCTTAACTTGGGGAAATTGGTAAATAACAAGAAAGTGTAAGTTTTTTTTTTTTTAAGAGTATACACTCTGTCTATGTTCTGGTATCTTCTTCCAAGGACACTGATTTGAGGCTCATTCATATAGCCTTACTTAGATTGTTAACTTTTTAAAGGCCCTATCTGTGATTACTTTGAGCTGCAACTTGCCCATGATTCAGAGACAGAACCAATTGGTTGAACAGATGGATGATGATGAAGTAAGGATTTTGGGAAATGGGTCCAAACAAAATCATGGATGGCCGTGCTCAGGCTTTGTTCAAGCCTGAAGGCATCAAAACCAGGCATGTGTTAAATTCCTTACCAAACAAAAACAAAATCCACAAAATTTCTGGAAGTGGTCTTAAGGGCAACCAGCAAACCAACACGTTTTCAGACTCGTGCATCCTTCTGATGCTGAAGTTACATCCCAACCATGGTGGAAGTAGAAGCATTATTTGGCCTAGACCCATGAAATGGAGTTTCTTAGGGTATGGTTTCTCTGGGGTTCTACTCACTTCTCTATTAACTTGTGTTGTTAATTTTACATTAATTAATGTTTATATTAAGGCAACCCAGAAAGATCCCAGCTGTTCCTGACTACAGAGTCTTAGACTAGTTGAACCAGCCTCCTCTGAATGATTTCCTTCCTTCCCTATTCTGCTTTCCTTTCCCCCACTGCCTTCCCTCCTGCCCCCCAACAGCAACCAAAAGCCATGGCTACTATGTAACCCAGGAAGGCCTGGGATATACAGATTTCCACCTGCTTTCCTGGTGCTGAGATTCAGGTATGAGCTATTTTTTAAATAGGCATCCTTGGATTTCGATCTGAGGAATCAATTAATTAGAATCTCATATTAATGGAAATGCTCTCAATATTTCGTTACATTCCTCATTCCCCACTGATGGTATGACCTTGTTCTCAACAATTTCTTTTTCCCTTGATGTCTGCTATTAGTAATTTTCCATCTTGCAATCTCCCCACATCCAAATGGCAACTTATACATTCCTATTGCTGCTCTTATATCTAAAGTTTGGTTTGATCCCTGCTAATTTGAGTCTTAAGTGATTCCTATCATGATAGCCCTAAACAAAGTCCTCATAATGCATTTGAGGACAACCTTGCCTACCAACCAGGGGCCTAGACTAAAACATCACTCAGAGAAGCATGCTACAGTTGCCTGTCTCAGCTTCAGTGTGTCAGCTCAGAGATTATGCTTTAGGAAAAACAAACAACAAACACTAAATAAAACAAAAGCCAGGCCATGAAAATCATTCTGAATCTCCATAAGAAGGAATTGCCTTTTGGGCTGCAGTCAGCTCTCAGGCATTGACTTGTCTAATGTTCACTGGACAACAGTTAGACAAGAACTCTGTGAACAATCTGTTCAGTTGAAGATGCTAAAACTGGATTGAACAAACTGTGGTGCAGTTTATGCCCCCAGAGCATAGTTGAAAACTATAAACAGTCATCTGACTGCAGCGTGACGTAGCAGCTGACTGGCCAGGGAAGAGAGGAAGTAAGCCTTATCAAAACCACTAATTTCTAATACACTGTGTCCAAAGGGCAAAAGAAGCTGAACTTGGTACAGGGGAAATGAACTTCATTTAGTAAATGAATAATAAGAAAACAAGTTCTGGAGAATGGGACCAGTAACCAAGATCAGTCACTACAATGTTTTCTGAGATGAACAGTTTTTAACCAAAATGGCTGCCCATGTTGAGAAACATGAAAGTATTACCCATATAGGAAGGAAAGCAAGGCAATTGTGTGTTGGGAGTCTAGAGAAAGAAAGGTCTTAGCATTTAAGAGTACCTACTACTTCTGTAGAGCACCCAAGTTCATTTAAGAGTACATACTACTTCTGTAGAGCACCCAAGTTCAGTAGTCAGCTCACAATTGCCTGTACTTCGGCTCATGGAGATCCAGTGCAGCCTGGCCTCCACAGGCACTGCACTCATGTACAAACCTACACTCACATGCATATACATAACTACTTCTAATAATTAAAATACTTTTTAAAGATTATGTATTGGAGAGACTAGATACCAGATTTATTGGGAAAATGTTTTGTAGTAGCCAATGTACATGTTCAAAGAATACATGGTTAAGGAAGTAAATATCTGATGTTACATTGAATACACCATTAGAAAATTATTTCAGGGAGCCATAGAACTTAAAAGAGTTCAAAAACATTAGAAACAGAAAGCTCACTAGAGGTGTCCAACAGTATTTGAACTATCAAAAAAGAATAGAGATTAGATAAATTGAACAGACAAAACAGAAAATGAAGAGAATCTTGGATATAGAAAGCTTCCACATCGTAGGGGAACATCTTTAAGCAGCTGGGGGTCGGGTGGGCGGAAACATTGCTTATAAGGGAATCATAATAAAATTAACTGACTTAGCAAAAGCAGGAGAGGCCAGAAAGTGGTGGGGTAACATTGAAAGTGTAAAAAAAAAAGCCAGGTATGGGGCTGGAGGGATGGCTCAGTATTTAAAAAGCACTGAGTTCAAATCCCCCTCAACCACATGTCAACTCAACACCATCTTTAACTCCAGTTTCAGAGATCAGATTCTTCTCTCCTCCATGGACACCAGGTACACTCATGGTACAATAGATGCATTTAAGTCACCCACACCCAGAAAAGAAAGATTAAAAACAACAAAATAGCTGAGCAGTTAGTGGTGCATACCTTTTTTAATCCCAGCATGTGGGAGGCAGAGGCAGGTGAATCTTTGAGTTCAATGCCATCCTGGTCTACAGAGCTAGTACTAGGACAGGCAGTGCTACACAGGAAACCCTGTTTCAAAAACTAAAACAAGAAAAATAAAATGTTTTTAAAGAAGAGCCAGGTATAATGGCTCACAACTCTAATCTCAGCATCCAGGAAGCTGGGCAAGACTGTTGTCAGTTTTTAGACTAACCTAAGATACATGGTGAATTCTTGGCCAGCCATGACTACAGAATATTGTCTAAACTATTAAATAAAAAGTAACTATCAACCAACAATCCAGCAAAACTTCAAAACAAAAGGAATACAGAGGCTTTCCAAGCAAAACAAAAACGGATAACTTTGATACTGGCAGACCTGCCCTAGAAGAAAATACTCAAGGAAGTTCTCCCAGCTAAAGGCAAGTGACCTCTTGGCCTCTGCATGTAAGAACATTAGCCAACACTTCAGCACTTCCCTTGGGTGCTGTTGTAAATTGTGAAATCAACAAGCACAAAAAAAATGCAAGAACATGACACTGGCTGTGAGAACACTTGTTAATGCCAGATCTGAAATAATGCCAAACAAGTCACGCTGTCCCACATCATCGAAGAATGTGTATGTTGGGTAGATCAAATTGTTTTGTCACTGTGCATATCATGAGTGACCAAACAAAAACCCTGGGTATTGGTTTATGGATTACAACTTTTTGCAAATAGGGAGACCCACAAACAGGTTTTGAATGAAGAAGAGTTGACTATGTGCCAATAACAACTCCTGCATTGGCCAAAAGGTGGTCTGTGTGGCACTGCCAGTTGCCTCAAACCGTGAGCCAAAATAATCCTTTAAGGTTTTTTTGGGGGGTTGGGTATGTTTTGTTTAGTTGAGTATTTTGTCAGAGCAATGAGAAAGTAATAACTACAGATAGTTTTCCCAGCTCTACTCCTACCTGAAGCAGTGGCTACAAAATCGATAGTGGCAGTCACCAATACCCTCTAACAGTATCTCAAGCAATAAAGACATTTATTCACATGTCTGGTGGTAGCAAGATCATATGTGGTTCAACAGCCCCACAGAACTGACAAATAACTGCCCTTCTGTTTTAGTACTTCATGCTTAGCACTGGGCTAAGCATGATTGCAAATGGCTGCTCCAGTTCCTACACATTTCAAGGAAAGAGGAGGCAGTGGTGCTGTCTGTCACAGATTTTTATAACTCTATAAGCTATCTTTCTGTTACTGTAACAAATACCTGAGATAAATCAACATAAACAGGGGGAAGATTTATTTAGACTCATAGCTTTGGAGGTATTAGCTCATGATCAAGTGATGCCTTTGCTTTGGGGTCTGTGGTACAATAGCATATTGTAGCAGGAAACAGACAGCAGTTCAGAGCTGCTCACCTCAGGTGACTAGGAAGCAAAAAGAGAAGAAGGAGCTGTATTGTCCCTACTCTCCAAGGGTGTGGCTCCTAATGACCTAGGATCTCCCACTGGGCGCCACCACCTTAAAGTTTCTACCACTTTATATTATTATCAAATTGAGGGCCAATCCTTTATCCCATAGGCCTTTGGGGGACAGAGCAAGTCCAAATTTTAGCAAATATATTGATGATAATTACATTATATGGCTATGTAGCTGCAAGAGAAGCCAGGACCATATACAGATCTCTACCTTTCATGTTAGAAATAAAGAGGAAAGACTATCAAGGGTTACCAGGTAGACGAGCCCAAAATGACTTCCACAAAGAGTTGAATTCTGAATGACAAAAAGAGTGGAGTTTTTGTCTCAAAGATGAACACTGAAACCACCTACTTCCACAGTCAGCATGATTCAGATAGAGCCCAAATCACACACTATTGTGTGTGTCAGCTTGTCTTTGTATTATTTCTTTGTAGTCATTAGCATGGCCTTATTTTTGCAAAAGGAGACAATCTATAGAAGCTGTGGAAAGTAATAAAGACTCACAAGGGTGGGGTAGACACAAGAAAACCTGCCTCAGACTCAAAACACAGCTCTAAGAACACTTTTCTGCCAGCCGATTCCCAAATAACCACACAGAAGCTTAATACTAATTATAGATGCTCAGCTGATAGTTTAGACTTGTTTGAACTAGCATTTACCTCATCTATGAACTTGCTGTGTTGCTTCTTCTGTGTCTGGCTCAATACTCTTGTGACTCCCTGACTCCATTCTTTCTTTGTCCCAAAACTTTCTTAGTCTGGTTTTCCTGCCTAACCTTGCCCTACCTAGCTATAGGTATCTTCTTTATTAAGCCAATCACAGTGACATATATTTACACAATGTAAAGGAATATTCCACACGCTTGGAAGAGTGGTTGCCTAACATACATGAAACCCTGGGTTCAAACTCCAGCACCACACAAACTAAGTGTGATGGTGCATGGAGTACACCGGTGATGCCAGCCCTTGGGAGGTTGAGATGAGTAGGAGAATCAGAAGTTCAAGGTCAGTCCAGGCTACCTGAGATACTGCCCAACCAAAACAAAAGGCCTAGAGTCTTTCTCCTCAAGGGGCCATGTATGTCCTTTTACTGAGGGCAGGGATTTAAATTAGGTAGTGATGTGACACCAAGGAGGTTCTGCACACACTTTCCATATCATTCTGTCAGGTCTGTATTTCCAGGGCCTTTATTGTCCATTGAGAGCATTTGTTTGTTTGTTTGTTTTTTGACTCTTTAATTCTCCTTTGATAAACATCCAAATCTCTTGCCTTCCTAGAGGGACATTACCAGGTTCAAAGTAATGTAAAAATTGCCTGGTGGTGGTGGCGCATGCCTGTAATCCCAGCACTCGGGAGGCAGAGGCAAGTGGATCTCTGTGAGTTCGAGGCCAGCCTGGTCTACAGAGCTAGACCAGGACAGGCTCCAAAAGCTATAGAGAAACCCTGTCTCAAAAAACAAACACAAAAACAAAAAAAGTAATGTAAAAATCATGGCTAGACACCAAACAATGGTAATTTTCTAGGAACAGCAGCTCTATGTAGGCCTTTAGAAAGCACATTTTTCAGTTCCTCGCTGTTGTATTTTCAAAGGCAGGCCTGCCACCTTGGCTCACACAGAGGTGCAGATTCTTCCAGTAGCAAACATTCAGCACTGGAGATGGCATGATGTCATCCAACTGTGCTCGAACTTTCATCTCTGGTGTGCTTTTCCCGAGTATCTGCACCGGCCTCAAAGCTCTGTCAGGCAAGCCTTTCTTGCAGCTTTGTTCTGGCAATGGCTGAGTGTGTGGAAGAAGTCCATTTTCTTTTTAAAGAACTTTAAAATGAAGTAAATGATTGGGCTTAAGGTCTAAGTGCATGTGACCTTCATGAATGACCATCCTCCTACCCCAGTTTCCTATATGTTTTCTAGGAATCTCCTATGGACCCTCTTATGCAACCCTTGCGACCAAATTTTACCTGATCAGATTGCAGTCCTGTCTGAGACATCCCAGGGTCCGCTCTATAATCTTGTCTGCCAAAAATGAAGAAGGAGGAGAAAACATTCTCTTTTTTACCCCGAGCTCAGGACTGAACCCGGAGCCTTGCTCTTGCTAGGCAAACACTCTACCACTGAGCTAAGTCCCCAACCCCGTGAAAACATTCTTAGTAACTATTTGAGATGTGACTTGAGAGGCTCCCAATATCCTAAACATTAGTGCACAGGAGTGCAAATCTCTCCTAAGAAGCCCATGCCTGCTTTGGGGTGTGTCTTGTTCTTTCCCTGAGCACCTTCCTTCACGTCAACCCCACGTGTCCGTCTGTGTTCATCTCCCTTTCCGGCTGACTCTTTCAGACTGGCTGGTCCTGAAATTCTTTTCCACGGGAACGATCCCAGCTTCCCCTGAGTAGGGGTACTCCGAAAAGAACTCAAGCTGCTGCAGATGACAGAGTGTAGCCACCTCCACCCCCACCAACCCCCACTGCCACGGGCAAAACAAGGCAAAGAAAGCTGCCCTTCATGGTCTCGATGTTCTGCATTCAGACCTTCAGCAATGCCAAAAATCCTGGAGCAACCTAACCAAGTTCTTGTCTCCTTTTCCCTCTGTCCCCCCAGGTTCAAGTTCTCATTCCCCTCTGTTCCTCAGAGACGTCACTGTACCCATCATTTAGGTGTTGCCAGGGCATGGCTATAATGTGTTTGGTATTGTCAGGGTGCCAAGGAGGACTCATTACATGAGTAGCTTCAGGGGTCTTATACCAGGAGCCTCAATCAGCCTTTTGCACCCTGTCTCCCCTCTTGTTGCCTTTTCTTCTTTCTGCCGTGTGGAGATGACAACCCTCACCAGATGCCACCACCTTAATTTTTGACCTCCTGCTTTCCAGACTCTGAGAAAATGATATGTATGCATTGCCCAGGTCAGATAGCCCATCCCCTATGCACCGTCCATCCCCTATGCACCGTCCATCCCCCTATGCACTGTCCATCCCCTATGCACCGTCCATCCCCTATGCACCGTCCATCCCCCTATGCACCGTCCATCCCCTATGCACCGTCCATCCCCTATG
Organism: Onychomys torridus; assembly: GCF_903995425.1. Taxonomy (NCBI): domain Eukaryota; kingdom Metazoa; phylum Chordata; class Mammalia; order Rodentia; family Cricetidae; genus Onychomys; species Onychomys torridus. The sequence goes on along the minus strand of NC_050444.1, from coordinate 79,923,098 downwards.
CACCGTCCATCCCCCTATGCACCGTCCACCCCCCTATGCACCGTCCACCCCCCTATGCACCGTCCATCCCCCTATGCACCGTCCATCCCCTATGCACCGTCCATCCCCCTATGCACCGTCCATCCCCTATGCACCGTCCATCCCCCTATGCACCGTCCATCCCCCTATGCATTTGAAAGCATAAACCTCCAAGCCCCTCTTGCTGACTTTCTTATTCTCCATTGCTCTCCTTCCCCTTCATAGGCCAGGCTTCTGAAAAGAATTGTCAGGCCAGGTGATGGTGGTGGTGCACACCTTTAATCCCAGCACTTGGGAGGCAGAGGCAGGCGGATCTCTTTGAGGCTGAGGCCAGCCTAGGCTACAGAGTGAGTTCCAGGTCAAGCTCCAAAGCTACACAGAGATACCCTATCCCAAAAAAAAAAAAAAAAAAAAAAAGCAAAGAATTATTATTTTTTTCATCTCTTTACCTTAATTTGAAGACTCTCACTTTGTGTGTGTGTGTGTGTGTGTGTGTGTGTGTGTGTGTGTGTGTGTGTGTTATACGTGAGAGTATGTGCACCCATGTGTGCACGCACAGAAACCAGAGGAGTAAATCACTCAGTCTTCTGCTAGGACTCTCTACCTTAGCTGTTTATTTGGAGCCAGGGTCTTATACTGACCCTGAAGCTCACTGTTTTGGCTAGACTGGTAGCCAATGAGCTCTTGGGGTCCAGTGGTCTCCACACACCAATGCAGGCGAGGCCGCCATCCTCCACGCTGTACCTGTACCGTGTAACACATTTGACCTCCAAAGCCTGAACAGGGAACAGAGCAGTGACTTTTTGGTAGTAGCAGTGCTTATAAGTTTTTGAGACAGAATTCTCACTATGAGAAGTCTCAGCTCAGGTTGGCCTTAGATCCTTAGATTTCCAAATGCTGAGATTACAGTCATATACCACCACCACCACCGGCAAGGTTCTTAAACACCTGACTTTTAAAATATCTTTTCTGAAAAATGTCACATGTCACATGCTTGGGGTCCACTGGACTGCCAGGGAGGCTGGGGAGGTGTTTGCTGAGCGACTGTCTCCAGATGATAAATTGGAACTCTCCTGGAAGAGACACAGGTAGGACAGTACAGTAAGGGTGAGCAGGAAGTTTGGGGAGCAGCAGTGAATAGCTGCTAGGTAGGAAGTTAGGTGGTGGTTGAACCTTGACAACTGGCCTGTCGTAAAGACTGTTAATACAATGCCAGGCTAAGATATTACCGTGAGGTTCAAAGGAAACTCCACTTCCCCAAACTCTAAAATCCCAACTATAGAAAGATTTCTGGCAGTTAAATAAAAACCAGCATTCCTCAGGAACTTGTGAAGCCTGTTCCCCTCTACCAAAAGGAGTCATTCCCTTACCTTTGCCAGAGGGGACATAAGGCTACCTGTGGCCTCCACCAGCGTATCCAAGCCATGCTGACCTCCAGGCTCCCTCAATATCACAAGGACCTGTTATACATTTCAAAGTCCACACTAGCATCCTAGCCCTTCTCACCTCCTCCCCTGCCCTAAACTCCCTCCAGCTCATGGGCTTTCCTCCCACAGCTGCGCATTCTCTATCACCCTTCTGTTCTCCACGTCTTCTCTGTACTTTGCTTCTCCCACCATGTTGTCTCTACTGTCTGTCCTCTGGTCTTCTCCCATCTCTTGCAAATAGTCCCAGCCGCGTCCAGTCTGCTGGCTGCATCATCTACTTCTTTCTCTCTCTGCTCTAGACTCTTCCCAGGGCCCCTGACTATTCTCTCTCTCCCTATCTGCAATAAAAACCTTCCCCTTAACCATACCATGGAGTGGTCATCTCATCTTCTGGAATGAACTGGGGAGTTGTTCGAAGTAATGGAGCTTTTATTTGAGTTTTTTCCTAGTGACACAAACCCCTGGAAGACTTCAGCAAGACTCACTGAGCTGTCCTAAGCCTGTACTATAGTCTGCATCTTTCTGATTCTATGTCTTTCTGTCTCAGTCTGTCTGTCTGTCTGTGTGTATATTTGTGTGTGGGTAGGTGGGTGTGCATGTACTTTAATGAGTGTGTGTGTGTGCGCGCGCGTGCGTGCGCACGCACGCGGTAATACAGTGGTCGAAAACATCTGGGCTTGGGTTTTTCAAGCTCTGCATGAGACTTTGGAAAAGGTATTCATTTCCCTGCCCCGTCAGTTTTCTCGTCTGGAAGGTAGGATTGTAGTAGGTTCCATGAAGTTGCTCCACAGGCATGTGTTAAAACACAGGCGGGACTTAGAATAGTACTGGCATAAAGAAAATGCTAGGTCACTTTTGATAGTCATTATGTCCTCACTTGGCAGCCTTCTTAGCCTCCACCCCCGGTTTCTGTGCATCCTCCAAGATCAAATGTGCAACTGATAGCAATGTTAGAAGCCCTGTCTTGCTAAAAACGTTACAGAACAGAATGCCAGCTGCCGTGGTATGTGTTTGGAATCAAACTGGCCCCGGGTATCAATGGTGCTCCACGGAGGAACATTGCTCTGCTGCCCAGGTGTGATTCCTGTGTTGTCCCACCTTCTACCAGTGCATGTCTTAGGGGAGAAGACTTCACCCAGAGCACAGACTGATTAGTGCAGGGCAGAGGTATCTATAATGGGGGGGGGGGCAGGGAGGGTGCCTGGTTTTCCAAACTGTAGCATAAATAGATGTAAGGCTCATTCTAACATGACCAGTTAATCTGGAATGAGTGTTTGCAGACAAAACACAGGACACCTACTCGTACTTGAACTTCAGATAAATAATACTTCATTCAAACAAGATAAATAGCTTAGACCACAGCTTCTGGAAGACTCACAAGGCTGCCGGTGTGGTCAGGCCTGCTGGCACAGCTAAAAGGCCTCATCTGAACTAGAGGCTCCTGCACTCCCTAGGAACTCTGGTTGGTCCTGCTTAGCTACAGGAAGAGAGAGAAGTCCTTCCAGGCATGCTGTCTGTCTGAATGTGCCAATGGCCAGCTAATCTGAACCAGACTGAGGTGTGTACCTGCTCTGGTTCTCCTCTCAAACTACCATCCAAGGCTTGGGGAGCCGTTTTCCCAAGCAGCATCCATGCCCAGCCCTCAGTCAGAGGAACTTGGTGTGCTTCTGAACACACTCTGGCAGGTCTTCCCTGTATTTGCAAAGTCTGTGACAAGAGCAAACAAAACCTCCTGCAAATTGGAAAATGCTCTTCCCCAAATATAAACTAGAAAGATACGTGGAAATTTTGACTTGTACAAGACTGGAAGTTGGCAGACTATTAAAGATGATGAAATTCAATTATCACTGCACATGTCTGGGTGTTCTGTTGAGAAGTTAGCGATGTCTGGATGGGCAAAAACATAAATTATACAATGTTATGTGCATAGCCCATAAAAATCTGTTTTTCTTGTATTCCTTTCAACAAAATTTTGTTGGTACACTAAACATATTTACATAATTTGTGCTCTGTTGGCAGTAACTACCTAGAAAGTAGAAGTTGGCCATTCTTTTCTGTATGTTACCAGATAGTAAAAACTGACGTCTTTGAGAGCCATTTGTGATCTATGGAAGTTATTCAACTCTGCCCTTATGACTTAAAGCACATAGTAACATATAAATGAATGAGTTGTGGCCAGTTTCACACATAAAAAATTAGATGGCTAGATTTGGCCTCCAGGATTAAAAATAAAATGTGATTAGGGCCCGTGAGACGCTTCAGTGGGTAAAGACACTAGTACCCAGCTTGATGGCTTGAGTTTAATCCCCAGGACCCCATGGTGGAAGAAGAGAAACCACCCCCAACTGCACCTTGACCATATCAAACTCACATATCCATACAATAAAAGTAGTAAAAATTTGAAATGAAGTGTGATTATATTCACAGTATATAAAATTTGAATATATTATTTTAAAATGTAAATTAAAGTAAAAAAAAAAAAAAAAAAAAAAAACGAGGGTCAGGAATGTAGTTTAAGAATTTGCATACCGGGTTGGGGATTTAGCTCAGTGGTAGAGCACTTGCCTAGCAAGCGCAAGGCCCTGGGTTCGATTCTCAGCTAAAAAAAAAAAAAAAAAAAGAATTTGCATACCATTCAGTGAGGTCATGAGTCTAGTCTCCAGCTCTGTAAATTAATTGATTAAATTAAAAATTATTTGCATAGATTTTTCCATAAGTTGTCTTCTAAAATGTTCAAATTAAATATTAAAATTAAGCATAAAATATAAATTATGATGGTTGAATCTCAGCATTTTAAAGCCAAATTGTGTAACTAAAGCTGAGTTAATTTTGTAACTATTTGATTAATTTTATTAAAATCATTAATGAAAATAGAACTATTCACAGTTATCATAATATTCATTTGTTTGTTCATGTAGGGCGACATCGTGGGTTTCCTAAGAGTGAAATCTAGACCCGTCTTGTCACAATTGAAGCGTAATAAGAATTGTTGAATTTCCAGTGTTGCCAAATGTTCCTCACTAGGCTCCTGAGCAATATTTGCAAATACTATGCAAATTGGTGCATACTACTGGAGCCACAGATTGGTGCATGAAAAACAAGAAAATGGGTAGCACTTTCTTCTCGCCGAAGCCAGCTCCCTCCGAGCTGAGTCAGGGGAGGACTGAGCAAGGTAACTGAGGGCTCTTTTTCCTGCACTTCTGCCTCTCCAGCCTCCCTGCCGTTTGAAGCCCCGCCCCCCGTTGAAGCCCCGCCCCCCGACGCTGGCATTGGTCCAGGGAGAAATTTTCCACCTTGTGGAAGCTGCCCGGGCCCTGTGGAGCAACATTTCCGGCCTCAAAGCTTCTGGCTGAGAGTGGGGTTTGCAGTTGTATTCACACTAAGAGCAAGACCCGCAGTGGCAAGACCCGTGTCTTGATGGGGGCTGGCCTTCAGCTCCCACTCAGTGCACTGTGAGGCCACACAAGTTCTTTTCGCTTGAGCACTCTCTCTGCATGGATATGTGTGTACATGTATCCAGAGGTGTATGAGCCCACATGAGTGTGTGGGTGCATTTACATGTGGAGTCCAGAGGGTGATGTTGGGTCTCCCCGTGTTGCTCTCCACCTTGTTTCTTGAGACAGGGTCTCTCACTGGTCTCCGAGCTCACAGACTCCTTTAGCTCGCCAACTCGTCCCAGGGTTCCTCCTGTCTCCCTGTGGTACGTGCTGGGGTTAGAGGCATGTGCCGCCACACCCAGCATTCGTGTGGATTCTGGGCATCAGAGCAGGTCCTCCTCGTCCTTGAGTAGCAAATGCTTTTACTGACCAGGTCATCTCTCCTGACCCCACAAATTATTTTTTTATGTTTATTTCATGGCTTCCCCTTGGTTTTAAATTACATTTAAGTTTATTTGTTTTTCTTATGTTTGTGTATATGTGGGAAGGTGGGGGACGGTCAGTGGGTGGGTGCGAGAGCCATGGTCCTTACGTAGACCTCAGGGAACAATCTGTGGGAGGAAATTCGCTCCTAGCATCAGGCAGGTCCCAAGCCACAGTCAGCTACTGGGTCACCCCTCTGGCCTTGGGTCTGCTTTATGTTTTTCTATTACTGTTCCATGACTTACTTGCCTTTTAAAAAGTAAAATGAAGGGGCTGGAGAGATGGCTCAGTGGTTAAGAGCACTGGCTGCTCTTGCAGAGGACCCATATGGCAGCTCACAACCGCCCATAACCCCAGTCCCAGAGCGTCTGAGGCCCTTTTCTGACCTCCCTGGATAACAGGCACACATGTGGGGCATATACATACAAGCATGCAGGGAAAAACACTTATATGCATAAAATAAAAATAAAATAAAAAACTATTGAGAATAAAATGGTGACTCAAAAGTTCTATCTTATACATTAATAAATTTTTAAAATGTCTTTAATAGGCAGCTTCCTCTAAAAAAGACACAATTCAGGGTAGAATTCCTACATGGGGGTTTGGAGACATTCCCTGGGACAAGTTCTGTGCAAGGGTTGAGCCACATGGCTGTGCATAAACAGCTTCCTCCTTTTAGGTCACCCCACTCCCCACACCCTACCCCCACCACCCCACTCCCCACCCCCTTCCACCCCCTACTCCCTACCCCCTGCCCTCACTCCCCTTCCATCCCCCACCCCTGCATTCTCTCCCAGCCTAGAATCAAATGCCTAAAACACTCCCAGGAAGTGCTCTACCGCCAAGGCATACCCTCCATGCTCCACCCCTGCCTCCTCCTTAGCCCTGAGTTTCTTCAGATTCCAGAGCCAACATCATCTCCTAACACAGTTTTTGTTTCTGTTTCTGAGAACTGAGTCTCCCTATGTAATCAAAGCTGGCCTCAAATGGGGGCTTCTCCTGCCTCAGCTTTTTAAGTACTGGGGTGACAGGCCTGTACCAGGGCTCCCAGGAGGAAATGTCTTTGCCCATATTGTCCACAGGAGGCCTTTTTCTCTGCTATCTTGTGACCTCTTGGGGGTCGGTCCCATTTTCACTTGTTGAAACCTAACCACCTGTAGGGGCCATCTTGAAGGTGTCTCCGATGATGACATCTTTCTGAGCTTGCCGACGGTCGGAGAGATTTTTTTTTCCTTTTTCTGACGACTCATAGATCTTAGTTTTAGATGGACAGGGATGCTTCTGAAAGACTGGGGGATGTCTCAGTGGATAAAGCACTTTCCACAGATTGTAGCAGGCTTTTACTTCTGGGCCACCAACCAGCTCTCAAATCACGACACAGAGAGAGACTTCTCATTCGTTATGAATGCTCAGCCTACCTTAGGCTCACTTCCGGCTAGCTCTTTTAACATAAATTAACCTGTTTCTCTCTATCAACCTTTGCCTTGGACCTTATTACCTTTCTTCTGTGTATGTCTTACCCTGCTTCTCTATGTCTGTCTGTCTGGCTACTGTCTGGCTTCTTGCCCTGGGCATGTCCCTCGTTCTCTCTTCCTCCTCTTCTCTCATTCCTCTTCTGAGCCTAGATTTCTCCTCCTGTTTGTTCTCTCTGCCCACCAGCCCCACCTATCCTTTCTCCTGCCTAGCTATTGGCTGTTCAGTTCTTTATTAGACCAATCAGGTGCCTTAGGCAGGCAAAGTGAAACAGATGCAACACATCTTTACATAATTCATCACACATCCTTACATCATTAAACAAATGCAGCATAAAGAAATGTAACACACCTTTACACAGTTAAAGTCATATTTTGCAGCATAAACAAATGTAACACATCTTTGCCCAGTTAAAATAATATTTCACAACAACATATATGTGAAGACCAGAGTTCAGACCCCCAGAACTCATGTAAAACCTGGGTGAGCATGGCAACCCATCTGTTTTCCTCATTTGGGAGGCAGATACAGAGGACTCCCAGAGCAAGCGGAGTTCTCCACTCATTGAGAAACCCTGTCTCAGTATGTAAGATGAAGGGTAATTTAAGAGGACATCCGACATCAGCACATGTGCATGCACACCCATGTGCATATGCACCCCACCATGAGTGAATATGAATGCATAAAGTCACATATGCATCCTGTGCCCCTCCTCCCATATATGTGGTCTTTCCTATCTCTTTGCAGGAGCTGTGAGTGTTGTGTGTGGTTTCACTGAAGCTATGCATTTCCTTGCCCAGTTATCTCACCTGCTACCCCATTTGCCAGCTTGTGGTGACATTAAGACATCATTCCTGGGCTTGAGAGATGGCTCAGTGGTCAAGATTACGGACTGTTCTTCCAAAGGACCTGGGTTAAATTCCCAGCACCCACATGGCAGCTCATAACTCTCTATAACTCCAGTTCCAGGGGATCCTACACCCTCACACAAACATGCAGGCAGGCAAAACACCAATGCACATAAAATTAAAATAAAAACATAAAAAAATTTAAAAAACCATTTGTAAGTAAGGACAGAGTTGGTCTCTAGAAAGTCATTCAGGATATACCCTGGTGTGATTATGTTAAAAGAAGAAATATGATTATTGATTGAATCTAATAATATAAAATATATTTAAGGGCATTTAAGGTCCTGTATTTGAGTTATAAAAAAAAATGAATGGGTAGCAGGGTGTGGTGGCTCATGTCTGTGATGTCAGTACAGGTAGCAAAGGCAGGAGGATTTCTGCAGTTTTGAAGCCCTCCTGATCTACATAGAGAGTTCTAGAGGTACTTAATGAGACACTGTCTCAAAAAAAAAAAAAATCAAAAGAAAAAAAGCATTTTTCTGGGGTTTAAGTGTCAGTGTTTGTGGGGAAAGATCCACTTAATTCTACTCTGGTCAGAGAACCCCTATTTTCAATTTTTTAGCATAAAATAATTTTCTATATACATGGTTATGGGGAGACCACCAGAAATGACCATTCAGACATAGTTAATAGCCAAATGAAAGTCTTCATTCTAGCTAGTTGAGACTATACTCATGTATTCAGGACCCAAGTGTAACACTGAGGATTCAAGGTAAGGGGTTTTTAAGGCAAAAACTACATCCTGGTATTTCACCCAGCAGCAGCAGGGAGAGATTTTGCACAAACAAGCAGTTTAACAGAAGCAGATAAGATAGCTGAAGCATCCTGACCCCAGGTTCCTGGAATTGAGTTGGTAATTTTCCATGGCATTTTCCTTCAAGGAGGGCAAATTTTAGTTAAACCTGAAATGGCCTTAGCAAGAATACAAGATGGCTGAATCTCTGCACTGTCTTGCCCCTTCCCACATGTAATTAAAATAAAAACAACAACACGGAAATAGGAGTTACTCAGAATGATGAGAGACTAAAGTCATGTTAGAATGCTAATGGAGAGACATTTGAAAACTTCCAGCCCATTTAGGTTACCATATCTGAAAATTCATGTTAACTTAAGCAGGAAGGGCAGGATCTGAGCTGCTGTGAGCCCAGAAGCTCAGTGCTGCAGACAGACTTACTGCCCAGTGTCCCTTTACCCTTCTGAGAAGACCCGAGCTGGCACCTGCAGAAACCACCCCTTCTCAGTGCAGTCCTGTGGGTTACAGCAGGCTAGCCCTATAGTCAGGTTCAGCCCTGGTGCAGGTGAGCTAATTGTTAGTCTTAGAATCCATTACAGTGGTATGACTGATTTAGCTGTGGGCATTTGCTACAGGGACATTTAGGCTCTGGGCTTCATTTCTTTCTGCCTGCTGCATTTTAAGCTGAGAAGATGCATGGACTGTGGCTGCTGCCATCCTATGATCTTGAGGGGACGCAGGAATGGAACCAGAGATACTGAGAAGAAAAGCTGGATTCTGGGGGCTGGAGAGATGTCTCAATGGTTAAGACCACTGCTACTCTTTCAGAGGACCTGGGTTCAATTCTCCCCTCCCATATGGCATCTCACAACTGTCTGTAACTCCTGTTCCAGGGGATCTGATGTCCTGATACAAACATCTGTGCAGGCAAAATATCAATGTACATAAAATAAAAACAAATTATTTTTTAAAAAGAAAGAAAAAGAAAAGCTGGATTCTAATGACGTTATCTGAGTCACTGACACATCACAACTACAAGCAAAAGTCCAGCTTGCCTTCCTCTCTTTCTCTCTCTCTTTTCCTTTCTTCTTTCTTTTTCGAGGCAGGGTTGATCCTGAACCCCTGATTTTCCTTCTCTGTCTTCTGAGCTCTGAAGTTATAGGCATCCACCACCATGACTGGTTATGTGGTACTGGGGTTCAAAACCAGGGCTTTCTAAATGCTAGGCAAGACCTCTACTAACTGAGCTTTATCCCTCATCCATTTTTAAGAATGTTATTTGAACATAAGCGGGCCACAGCAAAGCTATGACAAAGAAGAACCCAGAGTAGATGAATTTGGGGAGAGCAAGCAGCTGGAACATTGATAATTCAGGGAGCCAGCCTGTTTGGACAGGTGTAGGCAGCTTGATTTAAACAATGTGTTTAAACCTGTGTTTTATGTGAAGATCTAAGGTTTGTAGCTTGTCCTCCTGACATTGTGGCTGATATTAGCAAATTGTATTTACGAACTCGTTGCCATGATGCAAAAGCATAATTTGATTTCAAAATTACCCATGAGTGCTTAGAGTTCATTCCACAAACCTGCCAGTGAAAATGAAAGCTTGAGAAATCTTTTGAACTGACTAATGTACGCTTCCTTTTCCATCATCCACTTTGGCACAGCATCAACATTTCTCACTCTTATCCATTTTAAAACAACCGTGTGAACAAGTCAGAACAGTGCAGGGCCCCTCAGAGTCTTGGAGACAGCCCTTCGGGACACAGACATCTGGGGGCTAGATCATCCGAGAAACACGAATCTTTTGAACGAACAGGAAATGAGATGTGTAAAGGGATGATTCATCTCCACCTTTTCCACCCTGCTTGGCTCCATGGATGTTTAGCTGAGCTGCATATCAAAGTCAACTGGCAAGCAGTCCTTCCTTTCCCCAAATGTAGACTATTAACTAGACCTGAGGCGTCGTACCAGGCACAGTGATACTTGGCTAACATGGTTGTTGGGTTTGAATAGGCTTGCTCCCTAGATGGCGATGAAAACTTGGGAAGGTGGGGCCTAGCTGGTAAAGGGAGGTCCCTGAGGCCATACCTTTAATGGTTATACCTGTGTCTCTTTTCCTGTCTGCTCCATGTCTTCCATGAGGTGAAGGCTGTGCCCAAGGTTATGGGGTCAGGCAACCGTGGACTATAGACTTGGGATTGTAAAGGAAAGCCAAGTCCTTCCTCGTTCTAAGTTGTTCTGTCAAGGATTTGGTCACCATCAGCAAGAGCAACCGGCACAATGACACCTTTCTATGCCCTTGAGCAGATTATCGTCTAAAGAGAAAGACATGGAAGTGAGCGTTCAGTATGTTCGGGGGGTACCAAATGTGACTTATGGGGGCTGTAGAGGAAAGATGCACATGGAGATTTGAGCAGATTACAGAGAAGCCAGTACGATACAGGAAGTCATAGAAGGTGTTTTTAGTGAAAAATATTATTTATTATATGTATCAGTTGGTATATCCTCATTTCTAGAACTCCCCTGCCAATCCATATTGTAATAGTGAGGAGTCATCATCAAACGCTTAGTACCAGGAGGTCATTTGTCTTTTAGCCATGTTATGAAGCTGACCATTCAAGACCCTTCATGTCTTTTCCCTGGCCAAACCCAGGCTAAGTATGCAGGGAGGGTCAGTGGATTATAACACACTATTGATGAACTCCTAGTCACCGATAATGCATCGGCGTTCCACGAAGGAAAGAAATAAAACACTCCTCCTTGGAGTCATCTAACCAAGAGCAAGTTCACATTTGAATTCTCTGCCTCATGCTCCCTGTGTCTTCTGTCCTCTGGCTGGCTGTTGTGTGACATGAATCTGTGCCTGCCTGCAGGCTGTTGTATGAATCTAGCTGTCCCTCTGCCTGTGTGTATCTGTCCTTGTGTGTTGTTTGAGCTGTGTGTCTGTGCGTGGTGTCCGGCCCTAACAAAGGGTTTATACTTATTGAACCACACAGAAAGCACACATAGGAAAGAACGGCATACTGTACAGAACTTTAACAGTTTTGCAAGGGTTTAAGTCATTGGCTCCAATTGATCCCACCTGGCCCAGACAACAATCATTGTTAATGAACCAGTTATCCATCAAGGGTTGCTTTCAACATTTATGGCAGATTTTAGGAAATTGCTTTCAACTGCTGAATTTATTGCTTTCACATGTTTTATCTGGGTCAGGAGCATGGAAGAGTACATAACCTCAGGGACCGCTCTGCATTGGCGTAGGTTGTAAATCCAAGGCTAGTAAGGCTGGTTGCTGCATTGCTCTCTTAAAGGAAGGTTAAACAGTCTGAGTACACAGTAGGCTAGCAGTCAAGTCTTGAGTGACACGCTGGCTGTGAGATTCAGCAAAAGTTCCAGTCTCTTAGAATGCGAGAGATATTGTCAGAATATTGCATCTCCACAGGTCAAGACAGACCAGTCACTTCCATACGACTGGGCTTGCACTAAGGAACTCGTAGGCTGCTGACACCCAATCTTTTCAGTCATGGACTGAAAGGAAGCTGCCAAGGGAAGGGAACAAGCAGATCAAATAGGAAGAAGGATAGAGGACAGGCTCCAAAGCTACAGAGAAACCCTGTCTCGCGAAACCAAAAAAAAAAAAAAAAAAAAGGAAGAGGGATAGAAGATAACCTCCAAGGGTCCCAATCCCCTCCACTGCAATCACTCCCCAAGTCTTGTATTTCTCTGCTAATGTTCCATGAGAAACTCTTCATAAGATGAATGAAGACTTTCTTTTGCTTTGGCTAGTACAGCTGGGATCCTTTTACTTGCAATTAAAAGAATATCAATAAGTTTGTATGTTAAGAAGTTTACTGCAGATCCTTCTGGATGATAGACATATATGATTACCTCTCTTCCTTTGGAAATTAAAAAAAAATTGCAATGTCTAACAAGTATTTGTGAGTGGGAAGTGAGGGATCCTGAAAGCTAGCATGGACTTTGATATGCTGATAGGCACCATAGGTATATGTCAATTGAAGAGTGCCTTGTCTCTTCTGCCAGAAGTAAAGGAAATGAGTCCTTTTGGCAGCTGGGAACCAGCTTCACAAGTTTCTGAGCAGTGCTGGCTTCTGTGTAAGCACCAGAAATCTTTCTGTAGTCCAGGTGGAGCCGGGCCTAGACTCAATTTTGGACCAGTCTGTGATCTTACCCTTTTAAGGGCCGGGGGAACACTCTTTGTGCCTGATGTATGCAGGGAGGCAGGTTGTGCTCTAGTGAGTGGAGATGCCCACGGAGGCCAGAAGAGGCATCAGATTCCTGGGAGCTGTGAAGCACATGATGTAGGTGCTTGGCGTCAAACTCGGTCCTCTGCAAAAGCAGTTCACGCTCAACTGCTGAGCCATCTTTGTGGCATGTCTGTGACACACTTACTACAGTAAAGAAACACTTAAAAAATAAGACTGAACTGAATAAGCAGCAGATGCAAATTAAGAAATGCTTTTTAGCAGCTGGAGAGATGGCTCAGCAGTTAAGAGCACCAGCTGTTTTTCCAGAAAATTCAGTCTTGAGTCCCAGGTTCAATTTCCAGCACACACACACACACACACACACACACACACACACACACACACACACATCTATAAAATAAAATTATACATATATGAAAGAAGTATTATTTAACAACATAGAGATTTGCATATGAATGTTCATAGAAGTCATAAGCACTAGAATAAAAGTTAAAAAAAATCTGAATTTTCACCAGCAAAGGTATAGATGTTTGAATGTAGCATGTTCCTACAGGGAAGTATATGAGACAGAGAGCCTAGCCTCTTCCAAATGAAGATCTGGCCTTTGCCCTTGGCTTCAGGGATGTAATTCTGTTCTGTTCTGGAATGTTATGACTGATAGGGGAGTCTTTGTTTGTCTTGGGGCCTTGGTTCTTAACAGATAGTCTCAACAAGGTGATTTAAAGAGGGAGTTGGTCAACCCCTTACTGGGCCCCACGAAGTGGAGTCAGATCAGAAATCAACAGTGTGACTTTGGATGGAGCCTGGCTTGTTGATCCGAAGCTGGGATCAGTCACAGGCAATCAACCAATCAATCAGTCATGTCTAATGACAAGATAAAACTCTACAGACCAAAAGTACAGGCAAGCTTCCCTGATGGCAATATTCCACTCACAGTGTCCCATGTTAAGTCCAGGAGCTGAAGGCAGCCCGATTCCATAAGGAAAGGTAGAAGAAGCCTCGAGTTTGGAGTTCTGCTGGACTCTGTCCGCTCTCCACATTGCTTTCTTAACGAGCTTCATCTGTGTCTTTTACCTGTCATAAAAGGTTACCATGGTGGGAATGCCTCAGTGAAGGCCGGGAGGCTTTCTGGTGAATCGGGTCAGAAATGCAGGCAGTCTTGAGCGGAAACCAGGCCCTCTAGCCTTGTAATTGGCTCACACCATTCATAGTGTGCTGTGCAAGAATGGACATAAGGGTCCTTATATACAATAATACACAGGGGAATCTTGGAGACATTATGCCAAGTGAACGAAGACAGACACAGAAGGTCACGTACGTATGTAATTCCAATTATAAGTGGATGAGAGGAAATAGGGAAGACATAAGGGAAGTGATAAAAATATTAATAATGATAAAAATGTTCTGGAATTTGATCATTCTTGTCCTTAGCTATGAATAATATACTCAAAATCACTCAATTGTACACCCTAAAATGATGATTTTCTATATTGAGTTCCACCTCAATAAAGCTGTCACCCTAAAATAATATTTGTCCTTGCTGCCGACAGGGCCATTGTGATCTGGGTGGCCTGTGCTGCCACCAGGGCCACAGTGATGTCCGGGCCTGAGCTGCTGCCGAGGGCCATGTCTTGATTCTGCTGCAGCTGGGGTCTGTGGTAATGTCCACGGCCCGTGTTACCACAGGGGGTCATAGGAACCATGCGTGTTGAAATCCCAGGGCTGGCCCACAGCCCCACCCCTCACAAGACACCCCTGTACAGCTGGCCCTGCCCCTCGCTGGACACTGCAGCAGGAGAGCTGACCCTACCCCCCACGGGAGAGAGAGAGATGGTCCCACCTGTTGCGTGAATGCTAACATATATCTTTTAATAAAAACCCGGAGCCAGATATTGGGGTAAATGCTGAAAGAGCAGAGAGACAAAGGGACAAGCCACAGCTACTTCTCACCTTGCCAACTCCAAGAATCCTCTGACTGAACATCTCTGAGTTCTTAGCCGAAAGGATCCAGCCAATAAGGCTTCCAGCTGAAAAAGGTTTCAGCCAAAAAGAGCTTCTGCTGGAAAGTGGTCAGCCAAAAAGCCGTTCGTTCCTGTCTCCTCATACCTTCTGTACCTTTTTCTGCCCAGCCATCACTTCCTTCCTAGTGCTGGGACTAAAGGTGTGTGCCACCACTGTCTGGCTCTGTTTCTCTCCTGGACTGAGTCAATCTCATGTAATCCAGGGTGGCTTTGAATTCACAGAGATCCAGATGGATCTCTGCCTCCCGAGTGCTAGGATTAAAAGTGTGTACCACCACTAGCTGGCATCTATGTTTAATCTAGTGGCTTTTTTTGTCCTCTGATCATCAGGCAAATTTTATTAGGGTACAACAAAATATCACCACATCCACCCTTCAACACCGGCATGTAAGAGCTGGCCCAGATGGCGCGGGCCTAGGAAAGCTGGCTCTGCCCTTTGCCTGAGGAGGGTGGTCCCAGTGCCCCGGACTGGCTAGCTCAGCATCCTTACCATAATTTTTAAGAGTTCTCTTCAATGGCTTTCTGTCTAGGCTGTTACTTTTGGGGTGGGGGGAAGGGGGTAGGGGTTGTCACAGAAACCTTTATGTCCCTCTTTCTCAACTGTGAGTCTGCAGTTATGATACCATGGCAAAAGTAGCTTCCTTGTGCTTTACAGTCAGTGGGAGCATGGATCCTAGACTTCCATGTGGTTTCTGGTGACAGCATGGACCATAAACATCTACATGGTCTCTGGTGTCAGCATGTGCCATGGACCTCAGCATGGTCACATTGGCACTAGAGATCACAGATGGATACCATTATAGCCTTCGGTGGCAGAGCAGGCTAAGAACATCAACATGACCTCCAGGGCAACACACACACACACACACACACACACACACACACACACACACACACCATACACATACTCCCCACACACAATAAGGAAGCATCCAGGGGGCCTGAGAAGTTCTGCTTTTTTATTTACTTGTTTGTTTAGAAAGTGCTTGAAACAGGTCAAAGGACAACTTTTGGGCGTCATTTCTCTCTTTCCACCTTGAGGGGTCCAGGGATCCAACTCAGGTCTGTATAACTGAGGACATGATGGCTCCAAGGTATGGTTGAGGGGAAGGTTTTTATTGTGGATATGAAGGAGAGAACAGCCAGAAGCATCTGGAAAAGCAAGGAGAGAAAGTAATAGATTGAGCATGTCCAGAAGAATGGACTGGTCACAAGACAAGAGTGAGAGAGGAAGAGCTGAGGAGACCAAGAGAGGAAGAGAAAGGAGAGGAGGGACAAGAGGGTGCTGGCTGAAATGGCAGATTTATCCAGGAATGTGAAGCTGGAAAAGGGAACCCCCCAAGTTGGAGAAGTTTGGGGGGAGGGTGAGTAGAGCTGAGAAGACCTCCAGGAACTGAGGGAGCCTGGAGGCCAGCATGCACTTTGGTATGCTAACAGGCACCACAGACAGCCCTTTGTCCCTTCTGACAGTGATTAGGAATGGTTACTTTGACAGAGGGACACAGGAGAAGTGGAGTTTCCTTTGGACCTGACAAGGTCATTAGACTTTGTGGAAAGTGCCTTTACCCACTGAGCCATCTCGAGGCCCAAATGATCTGTTTTGGTTTAACTGGCAGCTGTATATAAACTCAAAGAGCAACAGACTTAATATTTACATATTTCACTGTTTATATCTGTATTATGGCTCTCGGCTTCTAACTTACTCCTTAAGACAGGTTATATAAAGTAGAATTTCTGTCTCCCAAGGTGGATAAAGCAAATTTTAATTCCTTCACACACACACACACACACACACACACACACACACACACACACACACACACACCATCCCTCTCTTTTAGCTGGCCATAATAAATTCTCTGACCGACTCTCATTCAACAATGGGTCATAAGACCTTCCCCATTCCAGAGGACGCTTGCTACATACCCACAAGGAAGGAATACTAAAGAATCTGGATAGACAGGCTTTGCTGGATCTCCCCACCCAGTCTAGCATTCATGTCTGCACAATAAAATCTCCATAAAAGCCCAGAAGAGTTCAAAGTAGCTGAACACAGGAGGTTCAGAGGAAGAGGAACAACACTCCCATACTCCAGTAGGGTGCTGCACTCCAGTTGTGTGGACAGGAACTCTTGTGCTTGGGACCATCCCAGACCTCAGCTGTATATCTGCTCATCTGGCTGGTTTTATAATACACCATTATAAATGATACTAATACTTATAAAAAACCATGAGTATAATGTTTGTTTTAGTTACTTTTCAGTTGCTGAGACAGAACATCATGATCAAGGCAATTTATAAAAGAAAGCATTGACTTTGGGGCTCCCAGTTCCAGAGCGTTAGAGTCCATGACCATCATGGTGGGGAGCATGGCAGCAGGCAGGCAGGCATGGTGCTGGAGCAGTAGTTTAGAGCTTATGTCTTAATACACAATCAGAGGGGGCTAACTGGGAATAGTGTGGGCTTTTGAAACCTAAAAGCCACCCCTACTGACACACCTCCTCTACAAGGCCACACCTCCTAATCCTTTCCAAACAGTTCCACTAACTGGGGACCAAGCATTCAAATATATAAGCCTAGGGGGGCCATTCCCATTCAAACCACTGCAGTGGTTTTGTTGGTTTGGTTTGGTTTGGCTTTTCAAGACAGGATTTCTCTGTGTGACACCCTTGGCTGTCCTGGAACTAGCTCTGTAGACCACACTGCAGTGTTTTTTAAATCTTATTTTATTGCGCATGTTTGTGTGGTGTGCATATGTGTATATGTGTCTGTGTGTGGGAGAGCATATGTGTGTGAGGGTGCTCGTGCATGTGTGTGAGCACACCTATAGAGACTGAAGGCTGCCGTGCAGTGGTTCTCAACCTGTGGGCCACACACCTCAGATCATTGGAAAGCACAAATATTTACATTATGATTCATAACAGTAGCCAGACTACAGTTACGAAGTAGCAATGAAACAATCTTATGGTTGGGGTCACCACCACAGGAGGAGCTGCGTTGGGAAGGGTGAGGACCACCAGTCTAGTGTCCTCATCAGTTGCTCTCCATCCTTCTTTGAGGGAGGGGTTCAGTTCAACCTGGGGCTTTTCAACTTGCTTGTTTCTGCCTTCCAAGGAACTCCAAGTGGCCTGCCACATCTACTTGGCATACGTGGGTTCTGGGGATCTGAACTCTGGTCCTCATGCTTACATGACAAACGATTCATCCATTGAGTCAGCTCTCCAGCCCCTACATGGAACAGCAAGGCAAGGGAATGAAACTACCTTTTTTTTTTTTTTTCTTTTCTTGGGGCAGACTCTTGCTATGCAGTCCAGGATGGCCTAGGATGCAGTGATCTTGTTTGTCTCTCGAGTGAAAAAATTAGCTACCTCTTAAATATTTTTGAACCCACTGATTCTATATTCAGTACATAATTAAGCTAGAAGGCTAAAACCAAACTTGGACATGCAAAGATTCACAGTGTTTCTAACCAGGGTTTCTTTTTTCAGGGAATACTCAAAGATGTATCAACAGAAAACCAAGAAAGAGGAGAAGCGGGTGGGAACAGAATTCAACAATGGTGAGCTAAGAAGTCATTAAAACCTGGAGCTACACCTGCTGCAAGGTAACCCAGGCAAGCGTTTTATGTTCCGAAGACCTTACCATTTGTGAGCTTAGTGCCTCTGGCCTTCACTGTCAGCTGACTTTTTTTATCGGCAAAGATCTATAACGATAGGCTGTCGGGTTGGGCTGCCTCAGCTGCTGTGCTGGGCACTGCTGATTGGCTTCTTGCTGCCTGGCTGGTTTCTGCCCAGGACAGTGGGTAGCTGTAAGGCCCCTCAGCTGAGCCTGAGGCCGGAAGTGGCTGTCAACACGCTTCCTTTCAGGCTCTGTAGAACAAACAGACCAACAGATGAAGCTTCCTATAATGGGACGGGTGGTGTGTGTGTGTGTGTGTGTGTGTGTGTGTGTGTGTGTGTGTGGAGAGAGAGAGAGAGAGAGAGAGAGAGAGAGAGAGAGAGAGAGAGAGAGAGAACCTCACCCACCACTTTACCTGGTGTCCCCACACCCCTTCATGTAAGGTCAGAATGGCTATGTTATAACTACGCTTGAAGCTCTCACAACTTATCGGAGAGAGTGAAGTTTACTTCCAATTCCAGATCCTTCAGGGTGTCTGAGTCCCTCTAGAGTCTGCTGACGGTGTAAGACAGAGAAGAAGGCCGCTGTCAGAGCAGGGAGCTGAGGGCTTCTGCCGCTGCACTGAGCAGTACCCTTCTGCCATGTGGCTTTGCCTTTCTGAGAACACTGGTGTTGGGGTGGGTACTACAGGTGGAATGTGGTTTTTCGCTCCTGAAATCATGGTTATTTTTATAGGGTTTATTTATATGTGTCTGCACCAGATGTGTGCAGGTGCTCCTAGAGGCCAGAGAGGGTGCCCGATAGTCTAGAATTGGAGTTATAGGTGGTTGTGGGTCATCTGATCATGTGCTGGGAACTGAACCCACATACTCTGCTGGAGCAGCAAGTGCTCTTAACTCCCGAGTCATCTCTCATGTTGGGGTCTAATGGTCAGTTATAAAGGTAGACAGGCACTCTAGACTCTGGTGTCTAGAGGTGGGGTCTCTGTGAGACAGTTAGGATAGGTAAGATCATGGGGTAGAGTCCCATATTTGATTCCTGGCCTTATAGAAGATGAGAATGGGCAGAATACACAGGTGAACAGGCACATGTACACACACACACACACACACACACACACACACACACACACACACATCACATTCCTGTCTCTTACTGTGTAATGTCCCTGTGGAAACTCAGGACACTGCTAGTGAAAAGGTTACCACCAGATGTTGGCCTTCAACTTTGGACCAGAACTATGAGCCCCAAATAAACCCCTTACTTTTATAAAGCCAAGCGAACAGAAAAGGTTCAAACACAGTGTAGGCTACAAGCTAGCACAGCCACATACTGCAGCTAAGATGGCATTTGCGGCCCAAGTCCCATAAATTCATTCCAGGTAGGATGTGTGTCTGGGGTGTGTATTTGTGGGCCAGGAGAGGCATGAGAAGGCCAACGGAACTTCCTGTGCCTCCGAAGGCAGCAGGATTAGAGTCACTTAACTTCCAAGAAGTCTAGTTTTATTACCTGGAGGTGGCAGCAGGGGTGGGGGTGGGGTGACATTTCTCCAGAGGAGCAAATCCTTTGTTGTCAGCCTGAGTCTTATGCTGGAGGCGTGGTTTAGTGATAGAGTGCTTACCCAGCATGTCTTCGGTCCTCCACACTGCAAAGGAAACAAAATGAAGACAGAACAAATCTGCTAAATTGAAGACTATTGTGAGAGGGGCCACCTGCCTCCTTTCAAGGTGGTCTTGGTGTGTTTGCAGATGTGGTGGGCAAAGGGTACATGTGTGGGTGGGGCTGGCTATTACAGACGGACCTTGACTTTCATTAGATTCAATGACACACATCTTTAGCCAGCAGAAAAGCTTCCAACACATAAACTTCCCAAGGTGGAACCCGGGGACATACTAGGTGTGTCCCAGTTAGATGGTGACAGTGCTCCTGAAACACTTACGGGCACATACACACAAGCTTAGACCAGTGTTTGGGGAAAGTAGAACATTATTTCTGGTCAGGAACATAGCTATCAAACAGTGGATTTTTCCAGAGCCCCGAGGTTTTTGGTACCTATCCTCCTGACCCTCTCCCTTCTGCCCTTTACCTAGATGGGAACCCGTCATAAAAACTCCACTCAGCATTGGCAGCAGACGCTCTGAATGGCAGCCTGAGGGGAAAGCTCTAGACAGAGCACCAGCGCTCCAAATGAAACCCCTCTTTTTCCTTATCTGCCCTCTTCATGGTCTTGGTATCCAAACTCAGTGTTCTCCTGGAACCCGATCAGGAATCCAGGTGGGGGTTTTCGAAGGACCATTCTTGTAAATCTGATGCCACGTTAATTTCTCAGAACCTAGGTTTGTAAAGCCCTATACACCCATGCCTGTCTGATGAACTAGAAATAGAGTTAGTATGTGGATTTTCCACTGATTTTTAAATGACTATTTGAACCATTGTGCTCTTTCCATCTTTGTGTGTGTGTGTGTGTGTGTGAGTGCGCGCGCACACGCACATTTTTGCATATATGTGGGTACACATGGCCATGTGTGTGCGTGTGCAGGTGGAAGGGGACCCCAGGCTGAGATCAGGAGTCACCCTCCGCTCCTCTACCTTGTTATTTGAAGCAAGTTCTCTCATCAAACCTGAGCTCTTGGGTATGGCTAGTCCTGCTAGCCAGCTTGCTGGGGGATCCTGTGTCCCCGCCTCCAGCAGTTATAATTGCTGGTGGGCCACCGTACTCTTCAGGCACTTCTGTGGATTCTGGGCATACACACTCCAGTCCTCAGGCCTCTCCAGCGAGCACATTAACCACCATGCCATCTCTTCAACCCCCAAATCACTGTTAAAAGTGCAGTTCCTCGTGAGCCTTCAGCACACCGCCATGTGTCTATCACCTACCACCACCCACTGAACTCTACACAAAACTCAAGCCCTAGGCCCTTATACACCAATTCCTTAGTCCCCTGGCCCCCTGCCAAGCAGGACTGTATGCTGTCTCTCTATTTACCTAATGCATACGAGTAGTCTCATATACAGCAGTGTCCTTTGTGACCGCCCTCTTTAACTTAGTATCACATCTTTAGGTATGTGGCCTGTTTCAGAATGTCTTCCTTTTTAAAGGCTGATACTATTCCACAGTATGTATAAACCTTATATTCTTACCTATTCAGCTGTCATGGACCTATGTTTGCCTCTACCTATTGGTCACCATGAACAATGCTGCTATAGACATGAGTCCACAAATACTTCCATTGTTCCCTGAATGTTTCAGCTGCACAGCAATATGCATTAAAATGGTCTTTAGTGTCTTGTAACCTCAGATGACTAGCAATTCTAGATTTATCAGGAATCGCCTTCTTGCACTTATAAGGGTGGAATAATAATTTTTGTCTGGTCTCTTTGGAAGGCTCTCTTGAGCACACGTACCTATCCTGGGTCCTTTACGATCCACTTCAGATATTGGTAAGTCATCTCAATATTGTTAGCTAGACTTTAAGTGTTGTGTATCTCTCATGTGTGCTCAGATGTGTGCAGATGTGTGCAGGTGTGCTTGCCTGTGCATGGGCATGAGGAGGCGAGAGGTCAACGTTAGACGTCTTCTTCTATCACTCTCCACTTTTTTTTTTTTTTTTTTTTTTGACTCTGGGTCTGTCAATGAGCCTAGAACTTGCGATGAGCCTTCAGGTTCCCTCTGCGGCCCAGCTTTGGGGTTACAGGTGTGCGCTGCTCAGCCTGGCTTTGACGCGTACTGAGGATCTGAATTCACGGAGGTCGCCAGGTTTGTGCAACCAGTCTTTGGCCAGCTGAGCCACCTCCCCAGCCTTCGAAGTATTTCATCTAACCACATGGATGCCCTCTGATGAGTAAATTAAAATAGGTTTTTAAAAATATGAAATAAAGCAGAAATGTCCCCTGCCATTCTGAGCAAGACCTTCCTTGTCTAAGAAAAATTAAAATGATATTTTAATGCTGCAAGAATTACTCTTTTTAAGTCAGGAAACTGACATTTGTGTGGCTAAAGAAGTCGCTGACCGTAGCAAATAATACAGATAGGAACAAAAATCCTTTTGCTCTGGTAAGAAGTTTATTTTGCATTTCTTACATTGATTCTGAATTAAACTTCTAAGTTAAAATGTAATACATTGAGCCAGGTGGTGGTGGCTCTTGTCTTTAATCCCAACACTCAGGAGGCAGAGGCAGGTAAATCTCTGAGTTTGAGGCCAGCCTGCTCTACAGAGCAAGTTCCAGGACAGCCAGGACTACACAGAGAAACCCCGTCTTGAAAATAAATAAATAAAAATGAATACGTTATGAAGTTTGCACGCTGCATTCATGTATACACATAAAAACTTGAAGTGTGCATGTAGTTTTTATTTTTATAAGGTTCATTATTTTATTTTTCTCATCCCAGTAGCTGCCTTTGTGGAGGACATGTGTAACAAAGCCAGCCTAATGTACTCCTCGGAGCTAGCTGGTTCGTTGATGGCATGTTTTCCTGTTTAAAAGCGCTGTTGCCTATTTAATTGTGAGCATCTGAAAGGAAAGAAAGGCCCCCAAACTGCTATTTCCTTTTGTGCTCTCTAATTCAACCCAGAACACTGCTGTGACCAGATGTGTGGGAGTTTTTCCACATCCACAGTCAAAAGAAAAACACTGGGCAAATTGAATTGAACAGTTAAATTGAACAAAGAACCATGAGTTGGGCAGCCAGAAGAGGTTCGAGGATACTTAAACGGTTTGATAATGTTTATAAACAGGAAACGGAAAGCAAGGAACAGAAAATGGATGTGAAGTGTAGAAAAAGGAAGTGGGGTACAGAAAGAGGAAATGGGGTACAGAGACAGCTGGATCAGTAGGAGCTTGGCATTTGCCTGACGTGAACATGACTTGAATAGTTGACCACACACGACCGACTGATGCTTGACTGTTGTGACTGGCAGAGACTCAATTACTTGAGGCAAACTCCTCAAGTGTTTAGTTTGTTTACATAGTGAACTAGCTGAAGTCAGCGGGACTGGCTGGCTCAATACTTCAAACACCAAGGAACTCTTCAGCGGACAAAGGATGGGTGCCATAGGATTCAGTTCAACCTGACAGACTACCCCACTGCACCCCCACTTTAGATGAGGATTGCAAATCTCAGGTTGTGACCTCTGCTTCTGACTGAGTCAGAGTTTCAGGTTTTCATTCTGAGGTTCAACCATCTGTTAGGCTGGTTCACAGAACATTTTATTTAGGTTTGTTGTGAGGGATAGCATGAAGAATGTAACCAACCAGTTGGATTGCACAAGGCAAGGAAGGCCTGGGGCTAGGGACACGTCTTCCTCCCAGCCCCTCGCCAGGCTTCACAGCCCACCCTTAAATTCATCAAACCGCATTTTCTGAGAGTGTTTGTATAGCTTCCTCTTCTTCACGGCCCCCCAGCCCCCCAGGTTAGTGAGAGGGACTTAGAACTTCTCACCCTATCATCACTCTGTCTTTTGGGGCCTCACTTTTGGGATTTCTAGAGGGTCTTAGTAAGTAATTCATTAGTGTGGAGTCAGTTGTTATAACAGGGGTTGTTATGGATCATAAAGGGTATTTTACCTTCAGGAAACAGGCGCCCTGTTGTGGGAATGCGGGACAAAACCCAGTACTGTGTCTGCCACACAGACTTTTGGTTTGTGTTTTTGGTCATTTCCCTAGGATTTGGGAGGGAGGGCTAGAGCATTTTTAGGGCTGAGGACCCCATCTTGGAGCCGAAGTTCAAATTCATGAAGTCATTGAAGTCAAATTCATCGAGTCATTTAATCAAGGGTCCTTCCAAATTCCCTTTTAGGAAGCGTGGGTGTGCCACCGCACCCTCTTCAAGGAACATTTTTCCTAAGCCAAATAGTTTCACAGCAACCACTTCACTGCTCCAGATTAAAACTGGTTCACTGTTCTGTTTTGATTTCTGAAACAATACTGATGAAATAATCTTGGAGGTTAGGATGCAGTCTCAGGCTCCAGAAGGCACTGTCCCAGGTGCCTGGAAAACTCTAGAGGCCATCCTCATCTAGGTCAGAGGAGGGGCAGTTGACCTGAGAGCCCAGTGGAAAGCCTGGGATGGGCGTAAACTTTGTTTGCATGAAGAACTGTACCTGGATTGGTGCAAATGTGGTCCACTGTTTGCCTGAAACACTGCCATGATTGGGGAAAACAGCCTTGCCACATACATGCCCTTTCTGGTTGTGTGTACAGTCTGTTAGCTCACCCTTAGATCAGCCCAGAGGCATTCAAAGCTATGTTCTCTCCTTCCTTCCTTCCTTCCTTCCTTCCTTCCTTCCTTCCTTCCTTCCTTCCTTCTCCTTCTCTCTCTCTCTCTCTCTCTCTCTCTCTCTCTCTCTCTCTCTCTTTCTGCAGGGAGAAGGGATCTCACTATGTAGCTCTGGCTATGGCCTGGTACTGCCTATGTATTCAGTAGGCAGGCAGGCCTCAAACTCACAGAAGCCATCCTGTCTCCCCAGTGCTGGGATCAAGTATGTGACACTGTACTCAGCTTACAAAGCTTCTTCACCAGCATTTTCTTGACTCCTCTGGTGTGTGTGTGTGTGGTATGGTGTGTAGACACGGTGCATGTGTGTGTGTGGGGGGGGTACAAGTGGTGGAGTGCACATATAGAGGCCAGCGGAAGCCTTCAGACACTTTCTACATAACAGCTTTGAGACAGTGTCAGTGAGCATGGAGCCTACTGTTTGGGTTAGGCTGTTTAGCCAGTAAGCTCCTAGAATCCGCTTCTGTCTCTCCATGCTGGGATTAGAAACATGTGTAGCCATGCCCGTCTCTTTTACTCCCTCTGTAGATTCTAACTCACATTTGCATAGCAAGTGTTCTTATTCACTGAGCCTTCTTCCTAACCCCACCCTGACTCCTCTTTGAAAACTCTGAGACACCGTCTCAAGTACCCCAGGCTGACCTTAAACTTGTATAGTTTGAATTCCTGATCCTCCTGCCTCCATCTCTTAGAGAGCTGGGATCACAAGCTTGCACAACTATACTCAGTTTTATGCCCCAGGCTTCGTGCATGCTAGACAGGCACTCTATATCCTCAGGCCCTGGTTGCTTTTGATCTTTATAACTGGTGGAGTGGGGTGAGCTGGTAATACATAGAGGAGATGGTTGTTTGAAGCGGTGGAAGGCAGCAAGTCCAGGAAGACAGCAGCAGCAGTAATAAACCGGCTAAAAACGCCTGGAGCTTGACTGTTCAGGGAGGAGAGAGATAAAGAGGGCTGTGAGGAGCTTAAGACAAAACCCTGTGTGGCTACGGCACCAGAAGAGTTCCTGGGAGTTGTCAATTCCAATGGCCACTGGGTCCCGGGCTGTAATGGCCACTGCAGGAGCTGCTGGTCTAAAACCCAGAGCCCACTCAGGAGCTCCAGCCCTCACGGGAACTGCCTGCTGTTGCCTCATACCGCTGCTACAAGAAGTGGATTACAGCAGTTGCAAAATGCTGGGGTTGACTGGTGGTTAAAGTCCAGAGCAATAAGCCTCCAGCCTGACTGCCTAGTCATGCCTCCGGCTTCTAAAGCATGAAGCAATAGGCCCCTAGTTATCAGTCTGGAGCTGTGGGCCTCTCAGCCCAATCCAGCCCCCCCCCATCCCCCTCACCCCGCCCCCACAGCTCTATGGACTCTTGCCCTTGGAGGCACCAAGGCCGGAAGAGGAAGAGCCTCTCTGCTTGTACTCACAATATATTTTTCTTTTTTTTGTGACAGGATCTCTGTCCTGGAATTTCCTATGTAGACCAAGGTGCTTGGAACACAAATCCTCTTGCCTCAGCCTCCTGAGTGCTGGGATTAAAGGTGTGAACCACCATGTCTGGTCTCTCAAGATTTCTTTCTATCCTGGTAAAGGATCCCAGTCAGCTCTGGTTGGTAATACTGTCATCAGGGTTCTTCAAGTTAACGTCTACTCTTATAAAGCTGCAAATAAGCCCAGTCAATAGGACATTCATGAAAGCAAACTTCTGAGTTGGATTCCCTCAAAGTGGATTAGATAGCTCCCCAACCCAATGCCCCATAAATAGACACCCAGTAATTTCTCTTGTCATTTCCAAGTTTGGGACAGTATTTTTTTTTTTTCATCACAATTTCTTTTTAAAAGTATACATATATATTTCTTTTGCAGAAGGGCATGGGAGTGGAGATAAAGTTTGCTTTATAATGCCTTGAATGGTGGATTTGTTGAAACAATGGCATGCCAAAGTTCACAGAGAGCTGGATTGACCAAAAAGTTGCCTAAACACCAGAGACATTTTAACACTCTGTCCATGTACTTCCCAAAGCAGGCTCCTCTCTTTGTTGGACAGAAATAATCTTCGAGAAAGCGTGTTACAAGAGACTAGAAAGTTTATTTTTAACGGCTTCTTCCTAAGGCAGCACCAGCCCAACCCTTTCTATGGGTGTGTTTGCCTGTAGTTAGAGGTAGGGAGAGTTCACTGAGAAAGCAAATGAGAAGCGGTGAGTGCCCCTCACCTGGACAGCCCCACAGGCAAAACTGAAAGCTTTCACCCCAGATCTTACTTCCTCCTCTGCAGCCCCCATCAACCCCAGTTCCCACTCCCAGCGTTAACTCTGTGGTTCCCACCGGTGCTCGCCCAAACCATGGATCTAAGTGGCACTGGCAGTTTCTCCTTACTGCTTTCTCTAATAAATAGTTGTACTAGTGTCACATATGGTGGACTCCGTTCCTGGACACTCAATTTCTGCTTCTCTCCAAAGTTCAGAGATCACGTGCCCCACCCCTAAAGGGTTGTATTTCCTGGACTCCCGCAGCAGCTCAGGGCTCAGCCCTGCTGCTGATCTTGCTCTCACAGCAGAGACCTTTACCTCTGCGGTAAAATTTATTTCTCCAACCGTGTGTCCCCCCCACTCGAAAGCACTCCCTCACGTAGTTTCTGGAACACACTGTGTTCCTTCATCTTCGTCTTTCTCACCACGTGTTTCTCCGCCTTTTCCGATTCCTAACCAAGCTGGGTGTCCGTCCAGCAGCTGGAACTTTTGTCACCTGATCCAGTATGTTCACCCCGGGTGGACTGGCCCTGACTTGTCGCCCTCTCCTCTCCCTCCCTGGTGCGGCGGCCACCACATCCCAGCTCTCCGTCCCGGCCAGGAAGAGACCCTTTCGTGTGGCCCTCGCCCCTCACCGGTCTCCCCAGAGACCCTACAAGTCACACTTGCTCCGGGACGTTTCCTCCCCAGCACAGTCCGTTTTCTCTCCGTGGCGTGTCCACGCGCAGCCGGTGCACCAGGTGCACCTAGGTCCGGGGACCCCAGACCCAGCTCCCCCGCTCCCCCGCTCCCCCGCTGGGACCCCGCGCTCCGCTGCCCTGCGCCGGAAGCCTCTGCGCCGCCCCTTCCCCGCGCCGCTGCCCTTATCTCTGCGCACAGGGGCCTCCGGGGAGTGGCGGGCGCCGGGAGGGAGCCGGCGGCATGGGCCGGGGACCCCGGGGCACGCGGCGCTCGCCAGGCCGCCGGGTGCTGCCCCTGCTGCGGCTCGTGCTGCTGCTCGGCCTGGCCCGCGGCGTCAGCGGAGAACCGGGCACGGACGGTGAGTGAGAGGCTCCCGGCGAAGCGGACTTAGGGTCCCGCGGCGCAGAGTCGGGGCGTGGAGGAATCGCGGAGGCGGAGCGGCGAGGAGCAGTCAGGGCTGCCCGCCCCGGGGACACTAGGGCGTGGGTGGAGGCGGCCCAGCTCCAGCTCGCGCCTCCCGGGGTGGGTGGGGATGTAGGGGCTGGGCTGGGGTGCTGGCCCGGGGGAGCGGCGCGCGGGGGAGGGTGAGCCACGGGGCGCCCCAGCTCCTGGTCGCGGTGGCTTTTGCAGGACAAATTCTTGACCTGTGGCTGTTCTCCCCTCCCCTTTTCATATTTTTCACTTCCACGAGGAAATTTATGTTAAGAATGCTAAGAAGGAAGTATAAGAAAGTTTACAGGAATAGAGTTCATTCTTTTTAGTCCATCCATCCACTCATTAATCTATTTATCCATGCATCTGTGCATCCATCCATCCATCCATCCATCCATCCATCCATCCATCCCATTAATGCCTTCCCAGTGTCAGGTGTAAACATGCAGTGTTGGTGCTCTAGCGGTGCATAAATGCAAGCAGACAGACAAGCAAATAGTCTTACACAAATTGAAAAACAACATATAAACAAACCGGAACATGGTGGGATTTACCTGACATGGAGGATTCAGACAGAAAAGTGAGGTGACTACCCACAAACCTAATAGAAAGCAGAATGATGTGAGTGCTCTGAGGAGGTGTACTGGTCCGAAGAGGGAATTACTATGTCCTACGGGGAGCCATTATGTGTGAGATAAGGGAAAGTGAGCTTTAGGGACTTATCCTTGGATTTAGGAAGAGGACTGAAAGGCATTCCATCCCATAGAGGAGGGTTCTGACCACTCTTTACAGAAATGTGTACAATGAGTGAATCCAACTTGGGAGACAGGCAGGAAGATTGTCCTGAGTTCGAGGGCAGCCTGAGCTACAGAGTGAGTTCCAGACCAGACTGGTCTACAAAGTGAGACCCAGTCAATAAACAAATAAACAAAAAACAACACGATGGATGAATTCCAGACTGCCGACAATGTGTGAAAGTAGGATGCACAACCGGGAAGGGACCAGAGATTTAAAAAACAGACTGGATTTCTCAAGAGGGACTCAGTCTTATGCTGACTGGCAGACCCTAGTGCTTGGGTTTAACTGTTCCTTCATGGTGGGAGGTCAGCAGAAGCCACTGTAGCGCAGCATGTCAAACCGTGTGTATAAGGACACCCAGTCTCTCACTGCCATTTCCCTTGAGAAAGCCAAACAGTTCATGCCTATAATCCTAGAATTTGGGACGCTGAGGAGGGAGGATTGCCATGAGTTTGAGATCAGCCTGGACCATAGAGTGAGATGTCTCAAAGAGAAAATACACAAACCCCAAACATGACGTAAAAGTGGAAGGGAAGTGAGCTAAGAGTGGACTTTGTGGGGCAGATCCCTGTCCCCCCAAATTCTCCTTGCCTGGCACTGTTTGTTTGTTTCGTTTTGTTTTGTTTGGCTTTTCGAGACAGGGTTTCTCTGAGTAGCTTTGCGCCTTTCCTGGAACTCACTCTGTATACCAGGCTGGCCTCGAACTCACAAAGATCCACCTGGCTCTGCCTCCTGCGTACTGGGATTAAAGGCGTGCGCCACCACCACATGGCTGGTCTCTTTGTCTTAGTTGGGGTTTTTATTGCTGTGATAAAAACAACCTGGGGAGAAAAAGGTTTACTTCAGCTTATAACTCTCAGGTCACACTCCATCACTGAGAAAAGTCAAGGCAGGAACTCAAGGCGGGAACCTGGAGGCAGGAACTGAAACAGAAGCAATTGAGAAATGCTGCTAACTGGCTTGCTCTCTGTGGTTTGCTTAGCCTGCTTTCTTGTAACACCCAGGACTAGCAGCCCAGAGGCAGCACCATCCATGTGAGCTGGGCCCTTCAACGTCAATCATCAGTCAGAAAATGCAGCACAGGTTTACCTATGGTTCAGTCCAGTTAGGAGCATTAAGGTTCCTTTTCCCAAATGTCTCTAGCTTGTGTCAAGTTGACACAAAACTAGCCAGCAGAGTCTCCTGTGAGAGTGTGAATAAAGACCTGTAGGTACTTGAAAACTGTTTTAGGACCCATGTGAAGACTCTAGCCTAGGAAAGTATTAAGTGTGGTCCATTGAATTGTTGGGCTAAGATGGCTGAACATGACCAACAGTCACTCCAGACCATCTACAGGTTCTTTTCTTTTAGACATCTTTGGTGCTGTGGATTGAACTCAGGCTTTTACATGCTAAGCATGAGACACATCTCTAGCTTGTTTGGAAAGTGTGAGATGATTTGGGGACATGAACGCAGGACTGCCTCATTGAGCTCCTCCTCTTAGGTAGACAGATTCAACAGAGAATCCAGTTCTACAAAAATCTTTCCTGGAGGTAGAAAATGTCAGGGTGAAATGACCTTCCTGTCTCAGCCTCTGAAGTGCCACGTGTCCAGCTCAAGGATGGGTCCTTGGGGCAGAGCTAGTTTAGGTGGTAGATGCAAGGAAGGGAGAAAGATGCAGCAGCCAAATGGATGGGACGCCAGGGCTAGAAAGACGCTGAGGAAGCCAGATGTTGGAGCTCACGGTATGCTGAGAAAAAGCCTTTGGACTTGGTGACTCTGGCTGACAACACAGGGTTGCTTGAAGAACTTAGAAGGAAAAGGAGGTTACCCTTCAGCTGGGCTGGCCAGGTCAGTGCAGGATTTGGGGAAGAGCAATCCATCTGCTCACATGTTGGAGCGACAGCCATTACTCAGAAGGGAAAAGATGGAAATACAAGAATGGACAAGATATTTAATAGAGCTCTTGTAAAGCTGGACTATAAATGGGAGAAGTTAAAATCAGAAAGGGAAAGGAAGGGAAGGGAGGGAGGGGAGGGAGGGAGGGGAGGAAGGGAAGGAAGGGGGGAGGGAGGGAAGGAAGGGGGGAGGGAGGGAAGGGGAGATTGGGAAATTGCCATCTCCTCCTACAGTTGTTTACCTCATGAGTGAGTGCTGTTTATATTTCAGAACTGGCTACTCTCACTTACTGAAAGGCCATTGAGCACTGTCCTCTTCTCTCTGACGCCATGGCCACACATCTATTGCACACTGTTGAGTGAGACTTTATTAGACCAAGAGTCCCTTGTGAAAAGAGGTTGTGGCTCAAGTTATGAATGATGTGGGAGTAAACAGGGACCACCCAAATGGTAACAAGCAAATGAAGACTGTTAATGGGAGCTGGCTATAGCAAGGGGGACAGCCACCGCCACCTGAATTTGGGGTGTGTGTGTGTGTGTGTGTGTGTCTCCAAAGCTGGCAGTCAGGATGGGAGAGCCTTGATGGCACATGTAAGGGAGGGCTTTAGGGATGTCCCGCCTGGGAAGCTGGGGGCTATTCACTAGCAGTTATTTACAGGTATTATGTGTGACTGCTTATGGGCTTATTTGTCTTTCTCTGGTTGGTTTGGTTGTGTGTATGTGTATATATACGTGTTTATGTGTTTCTTTGTCTGTATGTGTTATGTGTGTGTTATTTGTGAATGCATGTGTTGTTTTTGTGTATGTGTGTTGTTTGTGTTTGTGTGTGTGTGTGTGTGTGTGTGTGTGTGTGTGTACGTGTATACTTTTTCCTTGACATGGGATCTTCTAGTGTAGCCACAGTTGGCTTCAAACTCCCGATTCTCCTGCCGTCTCTCTGCGTGCTGGATAACAACATGGGCAGCCATTGCTAGCATCTCAGTTGCCCCAGTAGATTCCCTCTCTACAGCCTGTGCTCGGTTACATTTAATTAGTCGAAGATGCTTGGGGAAGTGAGCCGAGGCCTGAGTTTGAGGACAGTGGGGGAGCACACTGAGGAGTGTTGGTGAGTGGGTGGGGTGCCTGGCCCCAGGGGACTCCAGAGGTTGTCACTGGTGAGGGAGGGTGGAACTGGTCAGTCCTGTTCTCAGCCTTTCTGTGGCTTTGCTTGGAGTCTGGGAGCGGTTGTGGGACCTGTTGGCTCAGGCCTGGCTGGTTCAGGAAGGCCAGGGAGAGACAGAACCGGGATCGTGGTGGAGGAATGATGGGCAGCATTGGGGAAAGCCCACTGTGTGAGTGAAGTGCACCTGCCACGTGTTTCATAGCTCTGGTCCCCACTCTGTCTTCAGGGGAGGTGGCACCATAGTGGACATGAGCAGGCAAGAGAGATGGAGACAGTGGATGGTGTCAGGGTGACGGGAAGTGGCTTCCGTTGACGAGTGAGACGATACTTAATGAAGGACTTTCACAGGGGCTTGCCTTCCACGCCCAGGCACTTGACACTGTGCACATCCATGTTTCCATGTTCTTCTGGTCGAATCTAAGAGGAGCTCTCTGATGTCTGCGGCTTCAGCTAACAGCTGTCTGTTGGATTTACAAAACAGTGCGCAGGGCTGGAGGTGTAGCTCAGTGTGGTTGAGTGCTCGGGACACCCTAGGTTCCAACCCCAACACCACCAAAAACAAAAAAATGCAAAGACTCACAGCCTGCTGGAGAAGCTGTCAGGTGTGAGGCAGTGTGAGGGAAGACTGGAATGGCTGATGTAGGTGACTGCTGGATGTGAACTTTAGGGTGGGCCCCAAATTAATGGCTACTTAACTCTAGCCTCAGCGTTGAGACTGGGACACTGGGTATACTTATTATGGATTTGGTTTTGGTCTGGAGGTGAAGTGTGGGGTCCACTGTGGATTGATTTTGGTCAGCTAAGAAAGTGAATGAGAGATGGCCAAAGGAAGCCAAGGCTCCTGGGAACATCTTACACAAGGAAAGGTTAAGGGTTCAGAGTGGTCAGAGTTAGTTCTGGGGCTTGTGGGATGAGGAGGTACAAGGGTTCAGGTTGCTTGTAATGATTACTTGGCTTAGGAGAAAGCACTTTCTGTCTTGGATACATTTAAAGGAGAGGCCAGGGCTTGGATGTAGATCCGTGGCGGTGCACTTGACTAAAGGAAAGGCTGTGTTTTTTTCTGTCAAGGATGCCAGAGAGGAGAGAATATGGTATTTCTCAGGCTCCTGGATTCTATCTCTGGAATTTGGTGTAGTTTCTCAGGAACAGTGAAGTTCGGTATAGAATTCTAGACCTTTTTCTCTTATTTTTTGGACTCTATTGGGTCCTCCACTTGGTTATTTAACACATTCCCACATGTCTCCACAAGTTTGGGGAAGGCAATCTCAAGGAGGTTGGACAGTGAGTTGGCTGGGTTTGTCCGACTGGGATAGCTGGAGTTAGGTGAGGACAGATGTTAAGTTCAAAGGCTCCAACAAACTTCTCTCCTGCCTTGACTGTGAACAGCATCTTACAGGCGGGTTCATCTCCGGTGTGTAAGGAGTTGCTGTGCTGGTTGGTTTTTGTCAACTTGACACAAGCCTAGACATATCTGGGAAGAGGGAGTCTTAACTGAGAGAATGCCTTCATCAGATTGGCCTGTGGGCAAGTCCATGGGGCATTTTCTTGATTGATGTGGTAGGACCCCACCCACTGTGGGCTGTGCCATTTCTGGGCAGGTGGTCCTGAATGATGTGAGAAAATAGACGGAGCAAGCCAGGAGGTGTAGCTAGAGTTTTCCTGTCTGGCCCAGTCAGGACAAATCTCTCTTTACCCGCCAGTCCCACAGTCGCTCAGACCCAACCAAGAAAGCACACAGAAACTTACATTGTTTACAAACTGTATGGCTGTGGCAGGCTTCTTGTTATCTACTTTTTTTATCTTAAATTAACCCATTTTTGTTAGTCTATACTTTGCCACATGGCTTGTGGCTTACCGGTGTCTTTACATGTTGCTTTTTATGGCGGCGGCTGGCGGTGTCTCTCCCCAGCCTTCTACTTCCCAGAATTCTCTTCTCTCTTGTCCCGCCTATACTTCCTGCCTGGCCACTGGCCAATCAGAATTTTATTTACACAGAGCCATATCCACAGCACTTCCCCTTTTCTTTTTTTTTTTTAAGGAAGGTTTTAACTTTTACATAGTACAATTACATATAACAAAACAATTATCTAGCAAGAATTACAGTTACAATATTAAAGAAGATATCCTATCTATCTTATATTTGTGAGTCTAAGGTTTTATATCTAACTTATCTTGTATCATAACTGAGGAAATTATAACTATCTAGTCTTCAACCACATCAAAGACCTCAGAAGGATATAATATTGCCTGAGAACCGGGAGAAGGATGTAAGCATTATGGAAGGATGTCTTCCAAGAGTAGACAGAGACAGCTGGCAGCCTGGACAGTCATCTAATGTTCCTTTGTAAAGTTGGGGCATTTGTCTTTAGCCCACAGGGCTAGAGTCTCTCGATCACTTCTCTCCGTGTCCTGTAGAATGTCTGGCAGTTTCCTCTGTGAAGCAGGAACCTGAAGGACCATTTTGTCAAGCAAAGTTCAGTGGTCACCTTTCTATGGGTCCTGCATGTCCAGTCGATCAAGCAGTCCAGGCAAGAACAGTTTCTTGCCCAAATGGCTATTTCTGTCAAGGTGAAGATAAACTTCATATGAAGTGTCTTTAATGCCCATCCTCCTCTCTGAAGTAAAACGGTGTTGCCAGGAGCAGACATGTCTCATTGTCCAGAAAGTCTACATTTTAAAAATATTTTAAATGCCATATTCTGAAGGTCTTTGAAGTATTTGAAGATTACCTATCTACCTGAAATATCTCTATGTATACCTAGAAGACTTAACTAACATGGCTATGAGTATGATTATCATAGATGATTAATTATTAATCTATTTTTAATTATCCATTACAATTTTAAATGAGCTATACAAACACAATACCTTAAACACGAGTAGAAATATATACATAGTATAACAAAATTAACTTTAAGTTTGTATCAATAGCCAGCTTGATAATTTTTGGGAACGTGGGCGTAGTTTTTTTTACTACTTCCTGCTGGAGGGGGGCGCTGCATCTTATGGGGACACAAAGAAAATTTTAGGATTATGGAGTAGTCCATTAGGGTGAACCTCTGAGCCAGTTGCCTTGAAACCATTCTGGATGTCGGATCATCTGGGCCATTGTATCATCGGAGACCTTTCAGGTGGTTTTGGCTCATCAAACCTGATGTATCTTAATCTGGAACAAATCCATAGCCTCTGGCTTTCTGTGGAAACAAAAGCAGAGACTCCTTTCCAAAGCAACATATCCTTATATCCAAATTTTGAAGTCAAGGTACCTTTAAAATTTACATATGTGTTTAACTCAACAGTTTTTATGATCAAATCTTTTTCTGTAGTTAAAAATCCAAAAGATAACATAAACCAGATTCTCTGGGTAATATCCATCTTTGTAAGACTGAAACGCTGCTGTGGCTGCTGGCTCTGCCCACCTCAGCTTTCCAACATGGCGGTGATAGTTTACCACCAGCTCTGGGTCTGGAGCCATGTGTACCATCAACTATCAGAAGCAGTTTTATTAAAGCAGCGCATAGCCCAGAAATCTTTTTTTTTTTAACTAGCAAAGGCTAAATCCACCACGCAGCAGAGTAAAGTGTCGCTTATAGATTCCTCATTCCCGCCACACTGCAGGTCAGACAATCACGCCAGGAACCTGCCATAGAAGTTCAAACCGGCAGGCTGCCGCTAACTTGAGAGAGACAATTAGGAAGCTGTTTTTAGCTCCGTCTTAGAATCTTTTTTGTCAGGTTTTAGGTAGAAACTCTTGCCCCACGTTGGGCGCCATTTGTAGCTAGAGTTTTCCTGTCTGGCCCAGTCAGGACAAATCTCTCTTTACCCGCCAGTCCCACAGTCGCTCAGACCCAACCAAGAAAGCACACAGAAACTTACATTGTTTACAAACTGTATGGCTGTGGCAGGCTTCTTGTTATCTACTTTTTTTATCTTAAATTAACCCATTTTTGTTAGTCTATACTTTGCCACATGGCTTGTGGCTTACCGGTGTCTTTACATGTTGCTTTTTATGGCGGCGGCTGGCGGTGTCTCTCCCCAGCCTTCTACTTCCCAGAATTCTCTTCTCTCTTGTCCCGCCTATACTTCCTGCCTGGCCACTGGCCAATCAGAATTTTATTTACACAGAGCCATATCCACAGCAAGGAGGAGCAAGCCAGTAAGCAGCATTGCTCCATGGCTTATATGGCTTACACCTTGTCTCTCTAGGTACCCAGGGACTTTTGTTTCCTCCTCTCTGCAAAACAGTTACTACAAATTGATCTCTTTCCCATCTGAAATAATTGCTAGCACCCTTTGTCTGCTCTCATCACCTATTTTAAGATGTGTACTCTTAGGGGCTGGGGAGGTAGAGAGGCTTTGGGGCTCACCGGCTAGCCTGCGTAGCCTACTTGGTGAGGCACTGAGAGATCCTGTGCCAAAAATCAAAACAAAACATGTAGACAATGCCTGAGGAATAAATAATACTGTGGTTGTCCTATGGCCTTCTTGTATAGGTGCACACATATACACGCACATCTACATACATTCTACATACATATAATATACATGCTCCCCTCCACACACTCCAGAAAGATCTCCACCTTTCTAATCTTTCATTTCATGGTTTTTTTTTGTTGTTGTTGCTTGTTTTTTCTTCCTTCCTTCCTTCCTTCCTTCCTTCCTTCCTTCCTTTCTCCTCCTCCTCCTCCTCCTCTTCCTCTTTCTTCTTCTTTTGAGGTGTAAGGGGATTGGGAGTACTTGAAATCCTCAGTATTTACCAAGAAATCTTTCTTTTGTTTTAAAAATATTCTTTTCTAATGCTTAAACCCATAATTTTCCCCCTCAAACTTCTTTCATTAAAATTCTAGGTCTCTTATATTTTTGATTGTGAGACTAGCCTTTAATGGCTGAAAGATCTGTGGTGGCGCAGGCCTTTCATCCCAGCACTTGGGGGAGGCAGAGCCAGGCAGATCTCTGTGAGTTCAAGGCCAGCCTGGTCTACAGAGTGAGTTCCAGGAAAGCCACAAAGCTACACAGAGAAACCCTGTCTCGGAAAACAAAACAAAACAAAACAAAACAAAACAAAACAAAACAAATTCTAGGTCTCTTCTGTGGTTGCTTGATTTCTTTAAAAAAAATTACTTTTTAAAAATATGAAAGCATAACAAACTCAACTTTTCTGCAGTAAGTTTTTATAATAATGCAGTTTGGACATTACCTTTGTCTGGTGAATGCTTTAGGAGAATGTTGCACAAGTGGGTTTTTTGGAGGAAACCAGATAGGCTTTTTTTAAACTCATAATTAAAAAAAATTCTATATATACATTTAGTACTACATCAGACAGTGTTTTTTTTTTTTTTTTTTTGCTTCAATAATTCAGTATGGTTTATTTATTTGTACTTTATGTACATTGGTGTTTTGCCTGCATAGATGTCTGTATGAGGGTGTTGGATCCCCTGGAACACAGGAGTAACAGACAGTTGTGAGCAGACATGTGGTACTGGGAGTTGAACCACAGGTCCTCTGGAAGAGCAGTCAGTGCTCTTAACCGCTTTGCTGTCTCTCCAACCTGTAGACATAGGTTTTGCTTTGAAATTTTATCCCGTGGTGGTCAGATAATATTTATTATTTAATTTTTTTGCATTTTTATGATCATGGGATATTTATAGATATTCCATGGTTAATTTGGTATTGGTAAGTATTAGTGGTTTGCTTTGTTTCTACGTTATCTTTGATTTTATTTGCATTTATTGTTTGGCGTTTGTTTGATGGACTCTCATTTAGCCCGGGCTGGCCTCTCATGTGCTGTCTTTTGTTAGTAAAATAAAAAACAAAAGGAAGAGACATGATTAAGAGTATTTAGGAATCTCTCAGTTTCTGTTGGTCTCGTGCCTGGAGCAGCCTGAGGGCTAGACTGTATTATCTGGGTAGGTATGAAGCCAAGACTAGGATGAAATTCTATGCTGGAACATTCTCCTTACTAGGCCACTCCTGAAATTACAGAGACACAGGCAGGAAACTCAATATTCTACATAGCCTTGAGTAGAAATTCTTGTTTGATCTCAGGTCATATATCACCATTTGGTAAATTGAGATGTTTTAAGAGTTTTAGCTTCAAATATTTCTTTTGTTTATCTAAGTAACTGGGGTCTGGCCATCCTGTTAGGACTTGATTGATATTTCTCTGATATCTTAAACACACTCACTTTTTCCCTAAAGGGAAAGAGAGAGTATTGGCAGATGTGTTCTTCCCCCTTGCTGTAGCTTTTAGAGCTGTAGCAACTGACATTTTAGATTTATTTTATGTGTATGGGTGCTTCACCTGCGTGTATGTCTGTACGCCATGTGTATATTGCTTGCTGAGTCCAGAAGATTGGACGAGGGCATTGGATCCCTGGAGACTGGAGTTACTAGTGGTTGTGAACCACCAAATGAGTGGTAGGAATTGAACCCGGGTCCTGTGGAAAAGCAGCCAGTGCTCTTAACCTCTGAGCTATCTCTCCAGTCCCCATTTTAGATCTCTTTATCCAGCCAATAAAAATACGTTGAGTGTCTATATTGTGCTGTAAAAATCATATGGTTCATTCATAGTTCCAAGAGGGGGTTAAACATATTTGGAGATTAACATGATTGTTATGGGAGTGTACATGTTTTATGGGAGATTAGAAGATGTGTACACCTTTCCTTAGGAGTGGAGAAGACTTCAGGGAGAATGAGGCGTTTTGACTGGCTCCTGAAAATAAGACAGCCAAGTAGAGAAGAGGGCATAGGCATTCCAGGTGAAGGGAGCATATGATCATAATGACAAGGATGATGGTAGACAGTAGATAGTAGATAGTAGGTAGTAGATTGTAGGTAGTAGATAGTAGGTAGTAGGTCATAGATAGTAGGTCATAGATAGTAGGTAGTAGATTGTAGGTAGTAGATACTAGGTAGTAGATACTAGGTAGTAGGTAGTAGA
Source organism: Onychomys torridus (assembly GCF_903995425.1). Taxonomy (NCBI): domain Eukaryota; kingdom Metazoa; phylum Chordata; class Mammalia; order Rodentia; family Cricetidae; genus Onychomys; species Onychomys torridus. The sequence goes on along the minus strand of NC_050444.1, from coordinate 79,884,415 downwards.
TAGTAGGTAGTAGATAGTAGGTAGTAGATAGTAGGTAGTAGATTGTAGGTAGTAGATAGTAGGTAATAGGTAGTAGATACTAGGTAGTAGATAGTAGGTAGTAGATAGTAGGTAATAGGTAGTAGATACTAGGTAGTAGATAGTAGGTAGTAGATAGTAGGTAATAGGTAGTAGATACTAGGTAGTAGGTAGTAGATAGTAGGTAGTAGATACTAGGTAGTAGATACTAGGTAGTAGGTAGTAGATACTAGGTAGTAGATAGTAGGTAGTAGATAGTAGGTAGTAGATAGTAGTTAGTAGGTCATAGATAGTAGGTAGTAGATAGTAGCTGTCCCTTCTGCCTGGAAGGTACCATGCAGTTGGAGTTTGGGAACATGAAGCTGGAGGGGTTGATGAGAAGACAGACAGTGGAGACTGTTGGTGGGCAGAGGAATGTGCATTGTGTATTGTGGACAGTGAGGCACTGTTGAAGGTCTTAGGGATGAGATTGGAACTTGACCTGTTTTATTTTGGTATCCACGTCTTGGTTGTCTGTGATACATGTCCATTGACTGAACATTTCTCACCTTTAACTTCCCGTTTTGGACATGTGTGATTTCTGACTTAGATTTAGACGTCTGTGCCACTTGCCATGAACATGCCACGTGCCAGCAAAAAGACGGGAAGAGGATCTGCATTTGCAACTACGGGTTTTGGGGCAACGGGAGGACGCGGTGCGTCGGTAAGTTTCAGGGGTGGGTTAAGCTGAAAATGTGAATCAAAACCAAAGGCTCTCGGGTTTCAGGGTCAGTGTCCATGTAGGGCAAGCATTGGTACTTTGTTCACATGTTTTTCTTAATGGGTTTTTGCCAGTCACAACAAAATCTTACTTTTATTGTTTAGATACAGCCCTTTTCTGGTGTTTCCAAGGAAGAACCCCTTGTGTTAGATGCCCTTGACCTGAATTCTCTGGAAACACTATGACCTACACAGATTTGAAGTCTGTTTTGTGTCCGAGTTTAACTTAGCAACAAAAGCAGATATTACATTTCTTAATCTCTCAGGTTGTTTTGATATAAAATTACTTATCTTAATATCATGGAGGAAAATAAAGCCTTCTTTCCTATTGGGGATTTTTGATTAATGGATAAAATGACTAACTTACTGTGTGTCTTATGTCCATCAAAATCTGTCCTCTGAATTTTTTGTAGTTGTGACCCTTTGGGATGACTTCAAGGAATAATTTAAGGGAATTTAAAGGTTGTTTAGACCAGATGCAGCTAAGATCTTCTCCTTCTTCTTCTTCTTTTTCTTCTTCTTCTTTTTCTTCTTCTCCTCCTCCTCCTCCTCCTCCTCCTCCTTCTTCATTTTTCTTTTTTGCCTCATGGTATCCATGCCAGGACAATCAGATAACATTGAGATTCAAGCACAATTCACAGAGAATGTCATAACAATTTAATTATAATAAACACGATAATAACTTCTCAGTTTCCTCCTTGCTATATGCTATAAAGGTTTTGCTTTGTAGCTGTGGACAGGCAGTGTCTATGCCCTTGTTGAAATACCTTTGTGTTGATTTTCGTGTGTGAGTGAGTACGTGTGTTACATGTGTCTTGTGTATGCACATGTATGTGTGTGTGTGTGGAGAGCTGTGTGCAGAGGTCAGAGGAAGATGCTGAATGTTCTTTGTCACTGCCCACCTTGAGATAGTCTCCCATCGAACCCGGAGCCTGGCTGTCAGCCAAGAAGCCTCCGTCACTCTCACTCTCCATGGCCATGTCTGTCTGTCTGTCTGTCTGTCTCTCTCCCTTCACCTCCCCTCTCTCCCTCCTCATCCTTCCTTCCTTCCTTCCTTCCTTCCTTCCTTCCTTCCTTCCTTCCTTCCTTTCTCTTTCTCTTTCTTTTGAAGCAGGGTCTCTCTACACAGCCCTGGCTGTCCTGGAACTCACTCTGTGGCATCCTCTCTGCCTCCTGAGTGCTGGAACTAAAAGTGTGCACCACCAGGTCGGCCCTGCCTGGCCTTTTACATGGGTTCTGGCTGGGGCTTTGAACTTAGGCTCTCATGCTTGTGTGTCACATGATTTTAACCTGCTGAGCCTTCCCTCTAGCCCTTTGTCTTCATGTGAGTTTCCTTTTTTTTTTAAACTCCTTAAAGAAAAGTAACAATTCAATCCTGCATTCAAACAGTCCTATTCCAAAGGTTGGGCGAGTCACATTCCATTTCAGGGATAAAAGCTGTCCCTGGAGCCACCATTGCCCATTCTGCAGGCTGGACTTTCACCTGTTTTGACCAGTCTCACTCCAGAGGGCTCTTCCTGAAAGAATTGTGGCTGCTCTGCTGTCAGGAATTTCTCCTACTTTTCCCTCAACAGTATATGCTCCCTTGCTAGCAGCTGGAGCTGAGGAGCTGGGTGTTGGGCCTGTAAGGCAGTGGTTTCTCAACCTATGGGTCACACCCCCTCTGGGAGGTCCAAGAGCCCTTTCACAAGGGTGGCTTAAGACCATTGGAAAACACAGATATTTACATTATGATTCATAACAGTAGCAAAATGACAGTTATGAAGTAGCAATGAAATAATGTTATGGTTGGGGGTCACCCCAGCATGAGGAACTGGATTAAGGGGTTGTGGTGTTAGGAAGGGTGAGGACCACTGCTCTAGGAATCCCTTCTCTCCTGGATGCTAACTGTGCTCTTCATTGCCCTTTGACGTCCAAGGAGAGGAGACAGCGTCACGTTTCTACATTTGCGCCCACTGGTCACTGCCTGTTCTAGTACTTGGATTGCTACATGCACAATGGAGGTTACTAGTGAGGTGCCAAAGGGACCACAATATGGCATTATGTCAAAGGACTTATAGCTCAGTGGTAGAGTGCTTGCCTAGCAAGTGCAAGGTCCTGGGTTTGATCCTCAGCTCAAAAAAAAAAAAAAAAAGAATTCTAAAACTTTCTACAAACCTAAATAGGCCAATTGAAACCTTCAGGGAAACATTGTATCAATCTAAATGAACCATGACCCCTCTAGGCTCCCGTGTTTGGACTCTTGGTCCCTAGTTGGTGGTGCTGTTTGGCGAGGTGGTGCAACCTGCTGGAGGAAGTATGTCATTGGGGGCGGGCTTTGAGAGTTCAGAGCTTCACCCTGCTTCTGGTTTGCTCTCTCTGCTTCGTGCTGGTGGTTGAAGATGTGAGCTCTCAGCTTCCTGCTCCTGCAGCCCTCCCTGCTGCTTGCTGCCATGTCTCTACACCTCTGGAACTGTAAGGCTAAATACACATCTTCTTCTTCGAGTTGCCTGTCACGGTGTTTCATCACAGGAGTAGGAGAGTAACACAGACTGAGAAAGCACGACAAAGGCCAGGGCACATGTGTCGTTTATCGCCTGAGCCGTGCACTCCACCCAGCTGTGGCTTGAGCGTTCCGTTGCCCGCTCTCTCAGGCAAATCTTAACACAGACCGTTTTACCTTTGAGTTGTGTACTAGAGTCAGTTGAAACCTTCAAAGGGTGCTGACTACAGCAACCTACCTCGGTGCCGTGGAGGCCGAGCCTAGAGTCCTCCTCCTCCTTATTCCCTGCCCACCAGCCACACCTAGCCCTCTACTGCCTAGGTATTGGCTGTTCAGCTTTTCATTAGACCAATCAGATGCCTTTGGCAGGCAAAGTAAAACAGCAACACATCTTTACATAATTAAACAAATGCAGCATAAACAAATGTAACACACCTTTACATAGTTAAAGTAATATTCCACAACACCTGGGTTTGGCTCCCAGCAGCTCTGTCAGATGGCTCATAACACTTGTAACTTCCGTTCCAGGGGATCTGGCCTCCAAGGACACCTTCACGCACTGACATAACATATAGCTAGCCAACATACACTATTAGCCCTAATTCCCTAATACTGAAAAGACCAAGAAAGTGGCTGAGTTGGAAATGGGATTATTCTAGGCTTGTTTCCCCTGGCTTATCAAGTTTCTATTAAATTAATGTATGTGTGTGGTATGTGTTTGTTCATGTGCATATGTGTCCTTGTGTGTATTGTCGGTGTGCATGTGTCAGAGGACAGCCTCTAGCGTTGGGTCCCCACCTTCCACCTTGTTTACAACAGTGGCCTCTTGTTGCCTTGCAACTGTGTGTACCAGGTTTGCTGGCCATTGAGCTTTTGGGTGTTCTCCTGTCTCCATCTCCCCATTTCTCCACAAGAGCATTGGGATTACAGATGCATGCTGCCATGTCTGACTTTATGTGGGTTGTGGGGATTTGCAAACACTTTACCCACATCTCCTCAGTCATTACGCTTTTACATTTTATCTCTGTATGCACACATGTGTCGGTGTGTCACACTTGGAGGTCAGAGGACAACTTTTGGGAATTGGTTCTTTTCCTCAATTGTAGGTCCTGGGGATATAATTGAGGTTGTCAAACTTCTGGGAAGCACCTTTATTCTCTGAGCGGCCTAGCTGATCCACTAATGTTTTATTTTGAAAGTATTATTACTCTCATGGGATTAAACCCAGAACTTCATGGATATTAGGCACAGGGACTTGCCCACAGAGTTACATTTCCAACCCTTTATTATTTTTTTCTTAAATGTGAAAAAAATTAAAAACTAACCTGCTGCCAATCTTCAAGGAAGATGGATTCCCAGATTAGAAAGTTGTGTTTCTCTATGGTTTCGTATACAGCAGGTACATACCCATGAGAGTCTGGTTCCCGTTAGTCTGGAAAGCATGAGGCTGGAGAAACAAAGAGATGTGTAAACTGTTGTCACAGAGTAGAGATCCCCTAGTCCACAGTGAGAGAGGACTCCAGCTAAGACACCTGGTGTGGACAGGAAGCTTTGGTGTGAGTCCTTTCTGTGTGTCCATCTGCAGATAAAGATGAGTGCCAGTTTGGAGCCCCTGTGATCTGTGGGAACCACACGTCCTGCCACAACACCCCTGGAGGGTTCTACTGCGTTTGCCACAAAGGCTACCGAGCTACAAACAACAACAAGACATTCATTCCCAATGATGGCACCTTCTGCACAGGTACTGATGGGGGCTGTGGCGACAGCCACTTGGTGTTGACACAGCACTTGCTTGATGAGTGGAGGGTAGAATCACGGTGGAAAGCCTTGAACTTGGACATAGACTAAGCAGTATTAGTCAGTATTAGAGAATGAATGCTAATATTGTGGGTTGGCTAGCTTTATGTCAATTTGACACAAGTTAGAGTCATTTGGGAAGAGAAAACCTCAACTGAAAAAAAAAATGCCTCCATGAGACTGGCTTATAGGCAAACGTGTCAGGCATTTTCTTGATTAATGACTGATGTGGGAGGGCCCAGCATACTGTGGATGGTGCTACCCCTGGGCAGGTGGTCCTGGTTGTAATTAGAAAGCAGGCTAAGCAAGCCATGAAGAGCAAGCCAGTAAGCAGCACTCCTCCATGGCCTCTGTGTCAGCTCCTGCCTTCAGGCTCCTGTCCTGGCTTCTCTCAGGGATGGAGTGTGACCCGAGAGTTATAGGATAAAATGCACTCTTTCCTTCCGAAGCTGTTTGTGGCCGCCATACTGTTTTATCAGAGCAACGGAAACCCCGATGAAGACCCGCTGTTAGATGGGCTAATGGTATTGTGGTCTATAGAATGTTATTATTTTGAAAGATGTTGAATTGTCTGGGGCATGATTATGAAGTATTTTGTGTTATGATTTCTGTGAGCAGTTTTAAATGACAAAATGTGAACACTGATTGGATAATTTAAGATTTTTTGGAGGGTGGGCACCTGGTAATTGATTGTACTGTTTTTCTAGTTTTCTGTGTTTAAACATTTAAAATTTATTATATGTGTTTATGAGTATGTGTATTTGTGTGTGCATGCATGATGTATATGTGTATGGGGTGTGTGTGTGTGAGAGAGAGACAGAGAGACAAAGAGAGAGAGAGACAGAGAGAGAGAGAGAGAGAGAGAGAGAGAGAGAGAGAAAATAGGCCTGTTTACATATATGTGTGTGTGTGTGTGTGTGTGTGTGTGTGTGTGTGTGTGTGTGTAGGGGAAGGATGTCAGAGAACTAACTACCTTCGGAGTTCTGTTCTTTTCCTTCCAGTCATGGGTATTGAACTCAGGTTATTAGGCTTGAGCAGTAGTTCTCATACCCACTGAGCTGTCTTGCTGTCTTGTGTTTAAACCTTTTTACAATGAACAATGAGGCTGACCTCTCTGGAGACAGTGTGCCAGGTACATGTTCCTGTAACTAAGCACAGCACCCACTAAACTCCAAGGGTTTCTGTGCCTCATAGGAGGTCTAAGCATTGTCAGGAAGAGGGCTTGCCAACACAGGCTCAGCTGAGTTAGGAATGTGACTTTTGGCACCACTGTAATCTTGGTGAGATTCCTGGGCATATGTTGGTTGAATGGAAGCCATGAGAAAAGCCTTCCTGATGTTCATGACTCTGGGCGAGCTCTGTTTCTAGGTAGCATATCCTGATAATACAGCTCTTCAGCTTTCTCAGGTCCCTGAACAGTCACAAAGGGGAGAGGCCAGAAACTCCTTGTGGTTCTGAGCGGCTTGACATAGACGCCATGACTGTTTAAACTCTTAGTGGTATTTCCGGGTTTTCAGGGAAGGAAGGAAAACAGCGTGTTTCATCTTTCTATGGCTAGGAACTGCAGCTTCTGGCCTCTGCCATTCTACTTGACCTGTGCCAAGACGAAATTCCTGGAAGGATACATTTATACATTCAGCTTTTTCTTACCAAGAATGAGTATATTGTCTTGGAGAACACATTGTATCCGGTGTCCTGTCGTCTTTGCAACAAATTACTGCTATGTGGTTTTAAAACTGTGATGCTGGGTGGTGGCGCATGCCTTTAATCTCAGCACTCGGGAGGCAGAGCCAGTTGGATCTCTGTGTGTTCGAGGCCAGCCTGGTCTATAGAGTGAGATCCAGCACAGGCACCAAAACTACACAGAGAAACCCTGTCTCGAAAAACCAAAATAAAACAACACAAAACTGTGGTGTTGCCATATTATATTAGGCACATTATAAGAAGAGTTGATTATTATTATTATTATTATTATTATTATTATTATTATTTTGAGACAAGGTTTCTTTGTGTAGTGCTGACTGTTCTGGAACTTATTCTGGAACTCACTCCATAGACCAGGCTGTCCTCAAACTCAGAGGTCTGCCTGCCTCTGTCTCCTTAGTGCTGGGATTAAAGGTGTGTAACACAATGCCTGCTGAGATGCTAATTTTAAAAATCGTGTATGACAATGATCTATTATCAAGTTCATTTAGATACATTTCTAATGGTTTTCTTCTCTGCCAAGGAAGTACCAGTGAAAGATGACAGGCAGACAATTATTTCCCTGTCACGGTGTTAGTGAAAAGTGAGCAAAAGTGTTATCTGGAGTCTAAAGGTGGCCCTTATCTTAGCAGTGAGGAAGAGACCTGGGGATGGTCTAGAGGACATGATACCTGAGATTCCTCCTTAAAAACTGCATAAGTATTGTTTTGAAGAATGCATTCAACTTTTAAAAGTTGGGAAGAATGGCTGGGTATGGTGGTGCACACCTTTAACCTTAGCACTTGAGAAGAAGAGACAGGTGGATCTCTGTGAGTTCCAGGCCAACCTGTTCTACATAGCAAGTTCCAGGTCAGGCGGAACCACACTACACAGTGAATCCCTGTCTCAAAAAGAAACAAAACAAAACAAAACAAACAAACAAAAAAACATCCAAAAGATAGGAAGAAAGAATGGAGCTGGGGTTGTAGCCCCAGTGGTAGAAAGCTTACCTAGCATAAGCAAGGTCCTGGGTTTGATCTCTGGTTTGCACACCAAATAAGCAGAAGTTGGAAAGATGACATAGGGGAGCGGGGCAAAGAACAGGAAAAGAGAGAAGGAATTATTTTCTGCAAGGGTCAAATAGGTGCCAGCCAAACCAAAGCCAGCCTGCCTAGACAAGATCCTAAACAGGCCCTTGTGTATTTATTCTATTTCTTGCAATTATTGGTGATTGTTCCCGTTTTGAAAAAAAGAGACACAATTCACAGTCACCAATTTCACTTCTCTTGAAGTTTTTTTTAAATTCAGTGGGTTTAGGATATTTACAGTCATGCTTCTGTTGCCAGTGGCTGACACCCCCACAATGAAGCTCATATTCATTGGCGGTCATTCCCTAGGCTTTTCATTTTGAGGGCTATTGGCCCCTTGTAAGAGCTGATGGGTGATGTTGTTTGTTGGTGCTGAGAAGCCCAATACTTCAAAATCAGTTGCCAGAGAGACATGAGTGGATGCTAGTTGGGGTGTAGGTCCAGTTTGGGGGTATCAGCTTTTGTCGGTCCCTGAAGCCAGCTCCCTGTATTCTGAGGGATCTTCTTCCAGAAATATGTTGTAATTTGCAGAGTCTAAGTCAGGCTCCAGAGCTGGTGACAGACATCTTCAGAGGTTACCAGTGATAGAGAGGAATGAGCTACAGTGTTTCTAGTGTGGACTGATGCCAGTTAATTCTGGAGAACCAGAAGATGTTCTGGTGTCCAAAGATGCCCTGCCGTGGCTCTGACAAGCTACCGAAACCTTTCCGTAAGGCAAGGTCTTCAGCAACAGCAGTGTGGGAGTAGTCTGAGGGTTAGTGGAGAGAACTGAAACCCCTGTGGAGTAAGGCTGGGGACTGTCATTTCTCTACCCAGGGGCCTCCAAGTAGGCCTGGGTCTCCCAGGGTCTGTTGTCAGCTTCAAGGTGACTTCCCCATGCCCATTGCGTCCCAAAGTCTTGTGTACCATCCTGAATGGCGGCAGCTGCCTTGTCACAGGAATTTCCTGCACTGTTTGAGCATTGTGCTCTTGCTTCTGGAGAAATGGAACCCCTTCACCCCTGGCTGAGAAAGGAGAAGGAGACAAAAAAGAACCAAGGAGTATTGTCACTTAGCAGCTGCTGGGGACTTCTCTCTCGCCCGTGTCCGCCAGTCTGCCTCACACCTTCATGCCTAGATCTCAGTTCTTACCCATTTCCCACTCCAGGTTAGGTCAATTGGTCTTTGCCTAGGGCAGGAAACTCTTTCTAAGGGAGCAAATGTTCCCAAGCGTCTTCTCTCCTGCTGCTTGGTGCATGAGCCTGTCCTGGCCTCGGCTCAAATGTGTCATCACAGACTGCCTGCTCTCTGTGGTGAGCCACCCATTTGGCTTGATTCTGCCTTAGGGTTTTCTCCAGGAATTTTTCCAAGTGGAAATGTAAAATAGGGTATTGAGTGAAAAAATAGTATATTTCCTCAAAAATTAAAAATAAAATTACCACATGGTTCTGCAATTTAATTTCTGGACATTTGCCCCCAAACGATTGAAACTGGAATCTTAAAAAGATGTTTGTATACCCACGTTCACAGTAGCATCATTCATGATAGCCAAGGAACATCACAGAAGTACTGCACCTGTTCATCCACAGAGGAAAGATGGAGATAATGTACATCAGGGAGTGTTGTTCAGCTTTCAAGGAAGGAGGAGACACAATATAGGGCATATGCTTAGCGTGGGCAATGGTCTAGATTCAATCCTCCCTCCCTCCCTCTCTCTGTCTCTGTCTCCCTCTCCCTCTCTCACACACACACACACATTTTACACATGCTGTAGTGTGCATGAACTTTAAGGACATGATGTTGAGGGAACATTCCACTGAGGCACAAAATTGCCAAATTTATAGAGACAGGGAATAGAATGGTGTTTACCAGGGGATGGGAAGAGTGAGGCATAAGAGCATTAATGTTGATAGGCATAGAGCTTCACTTTTACAAGAGGAAAAGAGTCCTCAAGGTGGCTGCGCGGGTGTGTGTGTGTGTGTGTGTGTGTGTGTGTGTGTGTGTGTGTGTGATACAACCTGTGAATGTTCCTAACATACTACACTGTAATCTTAAAAATGGTTAAGATGGTAATTTTTACATTATTATTTTATCATTAAAATGTTATGTATTTACTCAGATGTTCAGCTACAATGCTCAACTGAAGTGCAAATTATCAACAGAAATAGTCTATCATTAAACATAAAGTCTTGATGACATGGAGTCTCTCCTACCTGAGGGAGTAATTCTGGTAAGCTTGATAGGTCAATCAGTCAAGATTCTAGAATGGTCTAGAAAAGGGGTAATTTCTAAACATTATAAGGCAGCAGATGATTAAAAATCAAAGTCACGGGACTAGAGAGATTGCTTTGTAGTTAAGAGCACTTGTTGCTCTTCCAGAAGACCTGGGTTCAGGTCCGAGCGCCCACGTTGGATGGCTCACAACTGCTTGTAACTCTAGCTCAGAGGATTCAACATCTTCTGGCCTTCAAGGGCACCTGCACTCGTGTGGCACATATACACAAAGGCATGCATACAGTCACATAAATAAAAAGAAATCTTAAAAGAAATTCAAAATTGCCAGGGGTGGTGGTACATGCCTTTAATCCCAGAACTTGGGAGGCAGAGGCAGGCAGATCTCTGAGTTTGAGGTTAGTCTGGTCTACAGAGGAAGTTCCAGGACAGCCAGGGCTGCACAAACCCTGTCTCAAAGAAACAAAACAAAACAAAAAGTCAAAATTATGTCACAGCAATCTCAGTTGTATGTGATAGGCACATCTGAACTTAACTAAGGCAATTAATTACATCTTCGATTTCCTAAGATGGAGAACTATTGATTGCATGATGCACAATTGGATGATGATAGTGAGTGGTTTTGAACGTGGACTTCTAGGTAGGAACTTGCCTTTGAATCCTGGAGTTTCCACTTGCTGTCTGGACCAACTGCTTAACCACGTTGTCTGCTTTAGAAACCTCCAAAGGGGCTGTTGTGGAAATAAATAAGATGAATATAGTATTTAATAAATAATGAAGTGTTTAGGACAGTGCTTGACATGTGGAAGATGACAGGCAGCCATTATCGTTATTAGCAATAATCATGACAATTATGGCTATTAGGAGTGACTGTACACAAAGCAACTGATAATGACTGTGGTGACTCCTACAGTGTTGGTCAGCATCCAGAAGTCCTCGCTGCTTACTCCCATTTGGAAGTCCAATGAAAAGCCCCGCATTCATTCTCACTTGGTATTTTTCAAGATGTCTCCTAGAGAAGGTGGGGTGGCTGTCTCTACTGCTTGGTCTGTTGAATAGCTTTGTCAGATGTTTCTCGTTCAATGGACAGGTGAGCAGATGTACGGTAAGGACAGATTCCCAGTTGGCAAAGAGATCTCAACAAGCTAGAGTGAGTCAAACCTAGCAACAGCGTTGTGTCTCCAGGGACAAAATCATCTTAAAATGTGTCCTTAGGGCTGGAGAGTTGGCTCAGCAGTGAAGAACACTTGTTGCCCTTGCAAAGGATCTGAGTTTGACTCTCACACCCACATGGCAGCTCAGAAGCATAGCTGCAACTTTAGTTCCAGGGGATCTGGTGCCCTCTCTGGCTTCCTTGGGTGCCAGGCACATTCATGATGCACATACACACGTGCAGGCAAACATACACATAAATGAAAATAAATCAATCTTTTTTTAAAAAAAGAAACAAATCGAGCTAGATTGAGTTTGGTTTTATTTCATGCTATTTCTATTTTAAGACTCTTTTCGTAACAACTGACCCGAGTTCTGTGATTTTGAACTTGTCAATCATTGTTTGACTGGTCTCAGACCCCCCTCATTCTTTGTGATGTCTTTAATTTCCCTCAGTATTTTCACAGAGCTGGGAAATGAACCCAGGCCTCCAGGCTGCTGAGTACTTGCTCTGCCTCCGAGCGACACGCCCAACCACTTCCCTTTGACACTCCTTATTCTGGTCTGATTCACTGCCTAGAGTATTTTCTCAGCTCTTCTTTTTTAGAAAAGAAATGTCAGTGGTGCAGTTCCTGAAATCATTGTCTCCTGAACAACATTGCTCAGCCAGAGCATGCTGTTTTGTTCTTTTCTTAGAACTCCAAATGTTACTCAGTTGCTGGGAAGCCCTGTGTTCCAGACAGGAAGTCCTAGGTCAGGTCGAGTGAGTCCCCCGGCTTCCCACTCCTTTTCTCGGGAGCTTTCTTATTTTCTTATTTATGGACTTCAGAATGACTTCCGTGTTTTGTTTTCCTTTTCTTTTAACAACCATCATTTACATAACACCCCTACACACATGTTTGTGTGTTTGTTTCTGATGGTCGATCCCAGGGGGTCTATTCCTGTCTGCCTGTCCCTCCCTCCCTTACTCCCTTCTTCCACTAGGCTGGATATGACTCTGTAGCCAAGGCTGGCCTGAAACTTACTAAGTAGCCCAGGCTGGCCTTGAACTGGTAGTAATCCACCTGTCCCAGCCCCCCACCCCCAAGTGCTAGGATCACAAGTATGAACCACAGTACCTGGTTTGCTCTTTCTGTCTTCAGACTAGCTACTTCATCAAGTACCTAAAACACACCTGCCCACTTAAACTGTACAGTATACTGGTGGTTATTATAGTCATAGAATTCCACAGTACCACCACTGAGCTTTGAAGATCTTCCATCTTCCCACCAAAGCCCATCTTGCCAGTCTCCTCCTCACTTCCCACTGACCAAGGCAACCAGAAAGCTGCTTATGTGTCTGTGGTTTGCTCTTCTGGAGACTGCTTTTGAACGTGGTCGTGGTACCCCTTCTGTTTATTATCCCGGGCTTTTGGAATAGCTCTGGTACTTGTATCAGAGACTGCCTTCCCTACCAGCTACATGCTTGCCTTCTCCTGGAAGTGTGGACAGGGCTGCAGTAGGTGCCCTGTGCCGAGCCATGGGAAGACTGAGGCTGGGCCCTGGGGACCAGGTACTGGAGCTTCAGGGAGAGCCAGCAGGAAGGGTGTGTGGTCCGCACCCCTCCGGAGCCCTGATGGCCACGTTTGAGTTTCGTCTGTCAGGCAGAGTCCAGTGTTGTCCCCAGGAGAGTAGCTTTTGTTTGCAGTGTTCGTGCTTGGGACCTTAAAACTCTGTTTGGATTGGGATGTGTGGGCCGGGGTGCCTTTCCCTCACTCTGAGGTGAGCTCTTGCTCCGCCACCCCTTTTCTTCAGTTTCTCTTCAACAGGCCTCAACTCCTTGTCATCTGCCTCTGTAAGATCTTGCTTTGTATCTCATGATTTCTGTCTCACACCAACTTTTTACTGTGTCTTGGGAGGATTCCTCAAGTTGGGATTCACAAACCTATTTTTCAGCAGTAGCCTGTCTATGGTTTAATGCCTTTTTGAGTTTTTATTTTTGGCATTCACATTTTGTTTTCAGTTTGTTTCATTGTATTCCTAGGGGATCCTAGAAATTCCCCCTTGAAAATTGATGTATTGTTTTCTTAACTGTACTCATTTGAACCCTTCATGTGTTCAGGGTATTTTGATTATGTATTGCTGCCGCTCACAGGTCCCCTCACGTTTAGTGGCTTAAAAGAGCAATTTATGGGCTGAGGGAAAGGTTCCCTGGATAAAGTGAAGATTGGAGTTCAGATCCTCAGATCCGTGTAAGGCGGATGTGGTAACACATGGTCGCTGTAATGTAGCTCTCTCATGGTGAGATGGGAGGTGGAGACAGGAATCCCTGGCGCTTCTGAGCCAGCTAGTGTGGTGTACGGAGCACTAGACAACAGAGAGACCCTGCCCCCAAAGAGGTGGAAGGCAAGGCTGCATATCTGAGGTTGTTCTCTGGCCCACCTGCATGCCATGTGGCATATGCAGGCCTGCACTCACTCACACACATCAACATGTACACACACACACACACACACACACACACACACACACTGAACAATTTGGTATTTCCCACAATTTCTGGGTCGATCACATGATTCTTTTTGTATCTGCTATGGACTGAGTGACTGTGTGTGTACACTGAACTGGTGGCTTAGGTGACAGACAAAAGGAGACCTTTCATAGGTTAAAACCTCCATACTTACAAATGGCTTAGTCACCTTAGTTCCCCACATGACTTCTCCATCCCAATGGCAGTTCCTCTTCAGGGACTTTCCTTGAGGCCTCTCCTAAGCACAATAGCCTACACTTTTCTTGTAGCATGGCCACAGAATTCCAAGAAAAAGAAAGAGGAAGCTGCCAGGCTTCTAACAGACCATGTGTGGAGGTTTGAAAGAAAATGGCCCCCAAGAGAGTGGCACTAATGGGAGGCGTGGCCTTGTTAGAGTAGGTGTGGTCTTGTTGGAGGAAGTGTGTCACTGTGGAGGTGGGCTTTGAGGTCTCATATATGTTCAAGTCATGCTCAGTGAGACAGTCCATTTCCTGTTGCTTTCTGATCAAGATGTAGCCAGCACCATGTCTTCCTGCATGCCTCCATATGCTCCCTGCCATGATGATAATGGACTGACTCTCTGAAACTGTAAGAGAGCCACCTCAATGAAATGTTTTCCTTTGTAAGAATTGCTGTGGTTATGGTGTCTCTTCACAGCAATAGAAACCCTAAGATACCATGTTTACAGGCTCTGTGTTCCCTCTGCGGTATTCTGTCGACCAAAGCAAGTCTCAAGACAGGTCTAGAAAATTCTATTCTTAAAAAAAATAATTATATATATATATATATGTGTGTGTGTGTGTGTGTGTGTGTGTGTGTGTGTGTGTGTGTGTGTGTGTGTGTGTGTGTGTGTGTGTGAATATATGCCATGTATATGCAGATACCTCTGGATGCCAAAAGAGGGTGTTAAATTCTCTGGACTGGACCTTAAAGGCAGTTGTGAACGGCCCAGTATGGGTGCTGGGAACCTAACTCAAGGTCTCCAAAAGAGTAAAAAGATGATCTTCATCACTGACCTGTGTCTCCAGCTCCACTCTTTATTTCTTTTAATGTCAGGGATCAAACTACATTCCAACTCTGAAAAATAACATGTAAGAAAGAAAGGGAAGAACCAGTGACTCCCTTCATCACACCACACACACACACACACACACACACACACACACACACACACACAAACACGCGCGCGCACACATGTCATACATATGGGCTGGAAAGCCATGCTTGCCTGTTCCTAGCATTTTTTTTTTTTAACTGTTCAGTAACTTGTTTTATACCAAGAACTTCAGTTTAGATCTTTTATTTCTTCAGTTTAGATCTTTTATTTGATTTATTATTAATGTTTGTCACTTTGGAGATCAAATTCAGGGCCTTGTGCATGCCAGGCAAGTGTCTCACCACTTTGTAAACATTTAGGGTTTTTTTTTCTTTAATTTTTGAGACAGGATCTCACTACCCTTGGCTGGCCTAGAACTCACTCTGTAGACCAGGCTGGCCTCAAATGCATAGAGATCCACCTGCCTCTGCCTCCTGAGTACTGGGTTTAAAAGTGTGTGACACTATGTTTGGATTTTTAAAATTTACCTATTTTTATTTCTTTGCATTGTGTGCACATGCGCACGTGTGTGCACACATGTGCTTGCCTGTGTCTATGTGCACCACGTATATGTAGTGCCCCCAGAAGCCAGACAAGAACATCCTTGGATCCCCTGGAACTAGTTACAGTATTTGTGAGCCACCTGATGTGGCTGCTTAGAACTGAGCTCAGGTCCTCTGCAAGAGCTGCAAGCATTCTTGACCACTTCCTAGTCTCTCCAGAACTTTTGGTTTTTTAAGACAGGGTCTTGCATTCTAGCTAGTCCAAGCTGACCTCAAACTTAGGAGCTTTTTAGCCCAGCCTCCCAAGTACTGGGCTTCTGGCACTCACTACCATGCCCAGCTCATTGTAGATATAAGCTTACTTTGAAAGCATCCTTATTTTGCAGGAACTAAAGTTTTTGTTATTGTTTGCTTGTTTATAGTGCTGTAGATTTTACCCAGGTCCTCATGCACACTAGGTAAAAGCTCCACTACTGGGCTTCATCCCAACCCTACGGTTGGTTTTATTTGAGACAGAATCTCATTTCACAGTCCAGGCTGTCCTAAAACTCATGCCCCCTACCTCAGCTTCACATGTGCTGGAATTACAGGTGCATCGTGTGTATGCCTGGCACTTATGGAAGCCAGCAGACAGTGTTGACTCCCCGGGACGGGAGCTAGAGATGATTGTGAGCTGCCATGTGGATGCTGGGAAAGGTCCTCTGGAAAAGCAGCCAGTGCTCTTCACTGCTGAGCCATCTCTCCAGCCCTAGTTTTTAATTTTTAAAATTACTTTTTTAATGTAATGTAATATGTGTGCATGTGTATGTGTACATGCACACATGCCACAGCACACAAATGGCGGCTTCTCTCTCCTACCATGTGGATCTCGGGGATCAAACTGAAGTTGTTAGGCGCCTTTACCTGCTGAGCCATTCCGTTGGCCTGCATAGGTTTTTTTTGAAGAAGCATGATAGATAGACAGATGTGTGTGTGTGTGTGTGTGTGTGTGTGTGTGTGTGTGTGTGTGCATATATGTGAGCCTGAAATCAACACTGAGTGTCTTCCCCAGGTTCTCTTCACCTTGGTTTTTGAGACAGGATCTCTCACCAAACCTGGAGTTAATGATGTGCTAGATTGATTGGCCAGCGAGTCCCACTGATCCTTTGTCTTCACTCCCCAGAGCTGGGATAATGGGTCTCCGGATATACCTGGCTTTTATGGGTGCTGGGGGCTGAACTCAGTTCTTCATGCCTGTGTGTCGAGGACATGACTTAAGGGTTTCTCCTACCACTAAGTGCTTTGTTGAGTGTGTGTGTGTGTGTGTGTGTGTGTGTGTGCGCGCGCGCATGCGCGCGTGCTGGGCCTTGAAACAAGGACCTTATTTATGTTGGGCAGGCATTCTGCCACTGAGCTACACCCTGAGCCCTCTAATGTAGTTTTGTTTTTGAGTCTCATTTTGGGGATTTTTTTTTACTTGTCAACACACTGACAAGTATTTATTATTGAACATTTCCTATGCTTTCAATGTCTTTGGTATGAAGAATTTACACGAAGAACCTATAAGGAACAAAATAAAATTACAATACAATGGCAAACAAGTGTATGCATTTACTGGGGTTGATGGACAGTGTAAAAAGGTGACTGACACAATGTGTTTTTTCTCCTCCCTTTTTATATTTTGGGATGGGTCTTAAGACATAGACGAATGTGATGTTCCTGGCCTGTGCAGGCATGGAGGTCAGTGTGTCAATACTCCTGGGAGCTTTGAATGCCACTGCATGGAAGGATACTTGGCAAAGAATGGTCCTGAGCCTTTCCAACCAAGCACAGACGGCACATTATGCACAGGTAGGTGTCTGCCAGAGATGCAGCATCTGAAGGTGAGATCTGGTGGGTGTTATCTTCTCATGTTCCAGTGTTTATAGATCTGCAGTGGAGACATGAGTAGACATCGCTCCCGTATTTTTATGAAATAAAATAAATGGCCTAATCAAAATAGAGTCATGTTTAAAAAAAAGCCAACTTTAAGTGTTAATAAACTTTATCAATTCACAGATATTTTGTTATTAACTCTTGCCTGTTAGGTCTGGTAAGTGCCCAGCATCTCAAAAGTGACCTTGAAAATTAAGAAAGTGCATCTAATTTAAGGGCGTTTGCGATCAGATTTTTACTTCGTTGGGCAAGGCGTCTCTTTAGTGAGCATGAGTCAGGATTGATTGCTGATTCTTTCTGTTTTGTGCATGTGTGGATGCTTTTGTGTATGGAGGGCCAGAAGAGCAATAAGGACAATCATTGGAAATGTGCTCAGAAGCCTCATGGAAATGAATCTGTGTTTTTCTTAAAATAGGGCCTGGGGGTGAGAGGCACTGGGTATGGGTAGAGAGATGGTGGATTCTGAAAACTTGTGCTCATAAAGTAAAGAAGTTGACATGGTTTTGTTTTTTAGAAGTAGACTGTGGCACCCCTCCTGAAGTCCCTGGTGGCTACATCACAGGAAATTACAGCTCCACACTGGGTGGGCAGGTCCATTATGGCTGCAAAGAAGGGTTTCTCAGGGTCTCAGGAGATTCAGTTTCCCGCTGCACGGCCCTGGGCATGTGGGAATCTCCGAAGTTACATTGCCAAGGTGGGTTTTCAAAAGCCTTAGCCTCCTGGCTATAGTGTCCTGAGGTGGTTTTTTTTTTTTTTTTTTTTTTCCCAGTTTCCCTTTGGGATAGTAAATGTGTTTAATAAATATAACAGGTCATATTTGTTTCTGGCAGGTTTTTATTTGGTTCTCTAGTATTTTCAGGGTCTGTGTCTTGTCTGTATTGTTCTGTATTTATATTCTATTTCAGGGTCTTGACTAGTGTTTCCAGAATGAAAACCTAAGTAGTGGGGTTAACATTGAATGTTTTAATTTTATTTTTTACTTGTTTGGAAATGATTTTAGTGTTTCAACATGAATTCAGCTTTTTTTTTTTTGTTTTGTTTTGTTTTTGGTTTTTTCGAGACAGGGTTTCTCTGTGTAGTTTTGGTGCCTCTCCTGGATCTCGCTCTGTAGACCAGGCTGGCCTCGAACTCACAGAGATCCACCTGGCTCTGCCTCCCAAGTGCTGAGATTAAAGGCATGTGCCATCACTGCCTGGCATGAATTTAGCTTTTTAAAAAAATGTAAAACTACCTTTATTTATGTGTGTATATGTATATATAAATGTGTGTGTGTGTGTGTGTGTGTGTGTGTGTGTGTGTGTGTGTGTGTGTAGGTCAGAAAATAACTTGATAGAGTCAGTTCTCTCCTTCCATCATGTGAGTCCCACGGATCTAACTCATTGTCATCAGGCTTGGAAATAAGTGCCTTTTACCCACTGAGCCATGTCACTGGCCATGATCTCAGTTTTTTGATGTATGTGTATTTATGTGCTGTACATAGCACTATGTGCCAAGTGCATTCTAGTCAAATTCCCGGAAATGAGAAGATCCCTGTGAATGGACGAGAAGGCTGCCCTCTCTGGGCACCAAGAGATGAAGTTGTTTAAGGACACACAAGCAGGGGTAGAAGCCAGAGATGCCAGTTTGAGAGGCTGGGTTTTCAGTTACTCTCATTTGCTTTTCTGTTTACTATTGTGGTTACTTTTCTACTTTTTACTTTCTCTGTCTTCAGTGATTTCCATTTTAACAGTTCCATATAACCTTGAGGAAATGTCCATCCATGTTCCTTTTACTATGTTTTAATCAGACACTAGCTATTTATCATGTCTTTTACGCATGTATGAAGGTAACTACACACATTTTCTTTTAATCAGTAATGTGAGTTTCACTAATATGTTTTTCTGATAATGATTAGTATTGTTAGGATGAATTATTTTGAGGCTTTGGCTTCTCATTTTAATCAGGATTGTATTTGCTAAATATTACTTAGAATTCTTCACTGATACTCAAAGGGTGCCATTTTTGTTATATTTAGTATCAATGACATTCTGAATTTAAAAATACCAAAGCATTTTTTCCTTGCTCTGTAGAATTTTTAAAGATTTGGGAGATTTCATTTGGAAAGCCATCTGGATGTGACACTTTTGGGCACATTTTAGCCCCTGAAGTATTTTAAAAACTCCAATCCAAAGGATCATGTGTATGGGCAACAATCCTGATTATTTTATGTCTTAGATACTTTCTAGATTGAAGGGACTTTTGATATAACAAAAAAAGGTAATTGTCATAGTTAATACTGATTGTCAGTGGACAGGATCTAGAGTCACCAAGGAGACGAGATTGCAGGCATATCTGTGAGGGGTATCCCTAGGTTAGGGTAATTGAAGAGAGAGGAGCACATTCCCTAGGCTGGGGTCCTGGGCTGTATTCAGAAGGGGAGCACTCACTGAGCATCAGCATCCATCTCTTTCCTTCCTGGCTATGGATACAGTAGGAGCAGCTGGCCCCTCCTGCTGTCAGGCCTTCCGCTGGATAGACTGTGTCCCTTCCAACTGTGAGACAAAATAAATCCTCTCTGTCGACTGTTTTTTCACAGCCAGAAAAGCATTGATTATAGCAATGATGGAAAAGGGAAAATCTCAATTTTCTTTGAATTTACTGCACAGCTAAGAAGTAGTGTTGTATGGGACTAAATTAATCTTGCTACTGTTCTACTTGTTGGGGTTTTAAACACATGTAGATACTTTCTTACCATGCTCAGAGTGAAGAAGTTATGAGGGTACATTTTAGTTCTCAGATTATCTTTCAATGGATCAATTAAGATAGAACACAAAATAAATGTGCTTTGGCAACAAAGGAAGCAGTCCATTGAGGGAAGAGAACCGACTGAATGAGAGGAGTTACAGATGATTTGCAGAATGAGTTATTAAAATTAGTCACCTAACAAGGGGTTAGTATCTAGAATATACAAGGAACTTGAACCACTCAGTAGAAAAAGTAATTCAGTTAAAGAACAGGCCAATTGGGGCTGGAGAGATGGCTCAGCAGTTAAGAGCACGAAGTGCTCTTACAAAGGCTCCGAATTCAGTTCCCAGTATCCACATGAAGTGACTCACAATAGCCTATGACTCTAGCTAGCTCCAGGGAATCCCACGTGGCTCCTTGTGGATACTTGTACACACACACCCCCATATACATAATTAAAAACAATAATACAATCAATGTTTTTAGAAGAATGGGCAAATGATCTACTAGACTTTTCTCAAAAGAATGCATTCAGCTGTATGGGAAAAAAGTTCAGTATCACTAATCAGAGAAATGCAAATCGATTTCCACAGTCTTGCCATCTTACTCCATTATCTGGCCATTATCTAAAAGACAATAAAGAAAAAATACCAAATGCAGGGAGGGTGAGGAAGATGGGGGACTTTTGATGGGAATGTCAATTAGTGCAGCCATTATAGAAAATGCTAAGGAGGTTCCTTAGAAACTACAAATAGAACTGCCACATGGCCTAGCTTGCCCACTCCTGGGCATATGCCCAAAGGAGATGAAGTCAGTGAATCAGAGACACCTGCATGGGCTTCCCAGCACAGCCACTGCTCCCAGTCAAGGTGATCAAGGTGTAGTCAACCTCGGTGTCCATCAGTAAATGAACAGTGTTTCTGTCCATATGTACAGCAAACTATGAGAGTCATAGGAAGACAGGAATCTTGTCATTTGTACCAACATGGAAGGACAGGAAATGTACCAGGCACAGAAAGCCAAACACTGCATGATCTCACTTACATGTTGAATCTGAAAAGTTGATCTTGGGCCAGTGAGATGGCTCAGCAGGTAAAGGTGCTTACCACCGAGCCAGACAACCTGATCTTGACCTCTAAGGCCCACATGGTGGAAAGAGAGAGCCTACTCCTTCAAGTAGTCTTCTGACTTCCACAGGGGTGTCATGGCACACACCTACACACACATACACACACATACACACACACACACATCCCTCTATATATACACACACACACACCTATATATACATACCTATAAACAAACACTTCTACACACACACCTATACATACACCTATGTACACACACACCTATATACACACCCACCTATACACAAACACTCTGACACATATACCTATACATATACACAGCTACACACACATACCTACACATGCCCCCCACACCTACAACATATACCTACACACACATCTGTATACACACACTTATATACACACCCACACACACGCACACATACACTAAAAGCCTTGACATAAAAAAAGTTGTAAGATTAAGCCAGGTGTGGTGGCACATGCCTTTAAACCCAGCAGAGCCAGGAGGATCTCTGTGAGTTTGAAGCCAGCCTGGTCTACATAGTGAGGTGCAGGAGAGCCAGGGCTGTGTAAAGAGATCCTGTTTCAAAACCAACCAACCAACAAACAATGTCCACCATCATGCCTGGTGTGTGTGTGTGTGTGTGTGTGTGTTAGGGTGACAGATATCAGCCCCAGGTAACATTCTTCAGGAGCCATCCACTTTAAAAAAAAAAAATTCAGGATCTCTCATTGGGACCTGGGACTTGTGGTGAGCCCTAGATATCTATCCATCTCTGTCTTTCCAGCATGGGGATCACAAGTGCTCACTACCATGTCCTGGGGAGCAAACTCAGGCCCTGTGTGCATAGCAAGTGCTTTGCTGGCTGAGCCACCTTGCATAGTTTACAAGAATTCTTTAAACATTTCCAGTTTTCCTCGAGGTGGGGGGTGGTTAATAATTTTTTTTAAATAAACAGGATAAAGGAATTCAAAGGTTCCATCACAAGGAATGGCTAAATGTTTAAGGATATGGGAATGTTAACTACTCTAACTGGACCATGACACATTGTGTGTATATATATATATCAAGTTATCAGTCTGTACTCCACTAGCAAATATGGTTAGTGGTTGTGTTGGCTAGTCTCATTTCAACTTGACACACAAACTGTCTAAAAGAGGGAACCTCAACTGAGAAAATGCCTCCACAGGATCCAGCTGCAGGGCATTTTCTTAATTAGTGATTGATGGGGAGGGCCCAGCCCATTGTGAGTGGTTCCATCCCTGGGCTGGGGGTCCTGGGTTCTATAAGAAAGCAGGCTGAATAAGCCAGGGGAAGCAAGCCAGTAAGCAGCATCCCTCCATGGCCTCTGCCTCAACTCCTGCCTCTGATTCCTGCCCTGTTGGAGTTCCTGTCCTGACTTCCTTCTACAGTGAACATATGGAAGCATTTGCCAATTAACCCTTCTTCTCTTGGAGTTGCTTTGGCTGTGGTGTTTCATCACAACAATTGTAACCTTAACTAAGACACAGGTCAAGCAAAAAGAAGAAAATAACATAGCAAATTGTATGTATAAAATCTGGGACTTAGCTGGGTGGAGGTTGCATGCACCTTTAATCCCAACACCCAGGAGGCTGAGGTGGACGGATCTTTCTGAGTTCCAGGCTGGCCTAGTCTAACAGAGTAGAATTCTAGAACAGCCAGGGTTACACAGAGAAACCCTATTTCAAGGGGGAAAAAATCCCAAACCTGGGGCTCATCTAGAGGACTGTGTGTTGCAGTTGTCTGGACTGAGAGCAAAGGAGGGTAATTTAGGGAGGGAGCCTCTTCCGTTCCCCCAGGGCATCGTTATTTAAAGGATCATGCTCCTGTTTCCCTCCTCCTCTCCTGTGTCACCACATGGCCCCAGCTTCACACGCACCGCCTCTTCTGCTCCCCTTGAAGAAGCACCTCTTCTTATTTACCCTTCAGCTCCTCTTGGCTCCCAAATCTGGGCCATGTACCAGTCGACACTGTATTTTTAGCCGTGTTCTAAAGCTACAGGAATTGGGAATCCCACCAAACACACCCTGAAACTGTGAACTTGGCTGCTATGGAGCAGGGTGCTTGTGAAGGCGACCGCTGTGTGACAGGCTGTGGCTTTTGGGGTTGGCGATGGGCTTCCCTTATCAGAGGAGTAGTTGATGGGTGGCAATTGTCATCTGGTCACCTGTATCTCCTGGAGCAGGGCCTGAAGTATGGAGACCTCCATTCCTTTGGACTTGAAATGGTAATATGTAGCTGGAAGTTTTTCTGATCCCATCTGGCCCCACAGTCCTGTGTTTTTCTGGTACTGCCCAGCCCAGTAGTCTCACAGCTGCTTATAAAATAATCACTCAGAGGCTTAATATTCATTGCAAGTGATATGGCCTATGGCTCAGGCTTCTTGCTAGGTAGCTCTTATAACTTAACCCATAACTATAATCTATGGATCACCACGTGTTCCGTGGCTTTACCTGCACCTCATTAAATGTTGCTCCTTGGACAGCGGTCTGCTCTGCCTCTGCCTTTCTCCTTCCTGTCTCTCTCGGATTTCCTATCTGGCTATAACCTGACTCACCATAGGCCAGAGCAGCTTCTTTATTAACCAATCATAGCAACAGATATTCACAGTGTACAGAAAGACATCCCACAACAGTAATAGGATGTGAGGTCTGAAAGCCTTCCTATGGCAGCTCCTGTGGTCCCCCTTCCCAGTTAGGTGACAGTGTATTGAAATGCCTGTCACACATTTCCACGAACTCAATGGAAAGGGAGAATTGCCTGCCTAAAACTTCCATAAGTCTTGTTATTTTTTATTCTTCAGAGAACATACAAGCTGTCAGGGGCAGGTTAAAGAACTTACAGTTTTGAATTTAACCAAGTGATGAGCAGAGGGGCAGGGGTTATTCTAACTGGGCTCCTAGTTAGGGTTTTGTTGGTGGACTTTTCTTTCCCTCCTACCAGTTCCCAAATAACTGACATGGATCTTCATATTAATTATAAATGCTTGGCTAATATCTCAGGCTTGTTACTAGCTAACTCTTACATTTTTAATTAACCCATATTTTTACCTACGCTCTACCACATGGCTTGGTACCTTTTCTCAGCCTCTCTTGCTCCTTCTTCCCAGCATTTTCAGTTTGCTCTTCCACCTAACCAGTCCAGCTATTGGCCAGTCAGCTTCTTTATTAAACCAATCACAGCAACAGTGTAAAGGAATATTCCACAGGTTTCTATTGCTGTGATGAAACCATGACCAA
Source organism: Onychomys torridus (assembly GCF_903995425.1). NCBI lineage: Eukaryota > Metazoa > Chordata > Mammalia > Rodentia > Cricetidae > Onychomys > Onychomys torridus. The sequence goes on along the minus strand of NC_050444.1, from coordinate 79,860,132 downwards.
AAGCAAGCTGGAGAGGAGAGGGTTTATTTGGCTTATGCTTCCACAACACTGTTCATCACTGAGGGAAGTCAGGACAGGAACTCAAGCAGGGCAGGACCCTGGAGGCAGGAGCTGATGCAGAGGCCATGGAGGGGTGCTTCTTACTGGCTTGCTCCTCATGGCTTGTTCAGCCTGCTTTCTTACAGAATCCAGGACAGGGATGGCACCACCTATAGTGGGGTGGGCCGGCCCTCCCACATCAATAACTAATTAAGAAAATGCCCTACAGGCTTGCCTACAGCCGGATCATGTGGAGGCAGTTTCCCCAATTGAGGTTCCCTTCTCTTTGATGACCATATTATGCCAAGTTGACATAAAAGTAGCCAGCACACTGGGTCATCATTAACCACCAATCTAAAGTCTGGGATTACCACTGTATGTGCTGGATACTGGGACTAAGGAAGTCTTGAGTGATGCTCAAGTGTACCAGCGTCTGTCCTGTTGGGGACAGATAGGAGTGTTATGTAGGGAGAAGCACTGGGAGGTTGGGGAGAACAGGGATGGAATGGTGTTGTGGAGACTTTGTGCAGTGTGCCGAGTGCTGTCTGCCCTCCTGTACAAGATCTGGTGAGGAATGGTGAATGTGGACAGACCAGCTTCGGGTTGGGGAGCATGTCTTGCAGATCTTCTCCTCTCCTTTACAGGACCTAACCATCTATCCTTTCAGGATGGGACTTCTCACCATCAGTGTGTCTAACACTGAGGATGTAGTCTAGTGGTATAGTGCTTGTCTTGCATGCACGAGGCCCTGGGTTCAAGCCCTAGTACTGGGATGAAAAAAATAGATTTGGGACAATCACTTTCTTTTTTTTTTAAATGTGGATAAGCAGGAGGTGTGGTGGTGCGAGCCTATAACCCTGACAGGTGGGGGCTGAGGCTAGCTTGAGCTACCTAGTGAGACCCTGCCTCCAAACAAAGACCCATTTCTACGTTTGCTCTGTCCTCTCCAGTGCCTTCTCCACATTGCAACAAAAAAAGGACCTTGTAAAGTATAAGTCGTATAAGTATAAGTCGTATGATTATTTTCTCTACTTAAGAGTGTTGTGGGATTGGGGATTTAACTCAGTGGTAGAGTGCTTGCCTAGCTAGTGCAAGGCCCAGGGTTCGATCCTCAGCTCCAAAAAAAAAAAAAAAAAGTGTTGCAACTTCTACATGACCACTGAATTTAGAAAGAAATCCACCTCCTAACTGTGGCCTCTGAATGTGCATTCATTCTGGTTACTCTCTTCCCATTCTCTCCCATCTCCCTCCCATTCCTGTCAGAGTGGAGAATTTCCTTTCTGGAGTCCTGTCTTATCCTGATAAAGTTCACCAAAGTTTGAAAAAGGTCTTATACACATCAGTGCATCTGCATAACAGGTGGCGGGTTAGCTCACCTGTGTGGCTGCCTCTGCGTCCTGAGTGCTGATGGCTATGTGGAAAGAATTGTCTTTGTGTGTGAGATTTGATGATCCTGCTATTGCCCAGGCTGTCCTTGAACTCCTGTGCCTCCTGAGTAGCTGCAGCTACAGGCCTGCCCCACTGCTTTGGGCTTCAGACTTAGCATGGAAAGTTCTCTAGTTGAATGATGGTACCAAGCAGGGATGCAGGAAGATACATGCACATCGGGTGTCTATGACCCGTGCTGAGGTGATGGGAAGTTTAGTTCATTTAGAATGTATTTCCTGGTATCTTACCATATACTATTAAAAAAAACATTTTAATAAGCTATATTGCCTTTCTTCCTTTTCAAACCATTTAAAGATGTTTTGGATAAGTAGGCGTGGTTAAAATATGACTGTAGTTTGGATTCCCCTGACTGTGCCAAATGAGCTATGGCTTTGCTAAGAAAATGAAATGGGCTTGGGAGACTGGGAGACCTTCGTGGCTTGTGGATTAGCTACTTGCTCTCTAAACTTGTCTCCCTGTGTAGAAGGGATAAGATGCATCTCATTCCATACATTTTTCCCTTTTAACACCCTATGAGCTTCGATGAGAGAGTTGCTGCTGGATTAGTGTTGTACTCATAAACCAGAGGGCCATTCTCTGCCTGTGTGTCTGTGTGTGTGTGTGTGTGTGTGTGTGTGTGTGTGTGTGTGTGTGTGTGTGTGTGTGTGTGTGTGTGTGTGTGGTGTGCCTTTGTATATGTGTGTCCCATATGTGTATACACATGTCTATGAAGGCTCAAGGTTGAGGTTAGGTGTCCCTCTTGATTGCTGTCACGGAACCCAGAGCTGGCTGTTTAGACAAGTGTGCTTAGCTGGCTTGCTCTGGGATTCCTGGCTTGCCTGGGGGGGGGGCACCACTTTTCCCTGGACTTTTATGCAGGTTCTGGAGATCCAGGCTCTTGAACCACCTTCCTAGCCAGCCTCAGGTCAGAGTCTTATTGGAAACTGAGGCTGGCCTAAAATTCAGAGGTGGCCTCCATATATAGCTGGTTTCAAAGTCCCTATTTTTTGGCTTTAGCCTTCTAATTGCTGGGGTTACAGGTGTGTGCCACCGCAGCTGGCTTTATTTTGAACCAAAATTGGAAATCTACATTTTCTATCATAGAGTGGATGTATGTGAAATTCAGGACTCTTTTTTTTTTTTAAACAGTGTCTCCCTATATAGCCTTGGCTATCCTGGAACTCACTCTGTAGACCAGGCTGGCCTCGAACTCACAGAGATCCTCCTGCCTCTGCCTCCCGAGAGCTGGGATTAAAGGCGTGTGCCACCACTGCCTGGTTAGATGTGAAATTCCTCAATCTTCACCTTACTTCAGTTATTTGTTGTTAATCCAGAGGGTCTGTTTGCAGCTGGAACGTTAAGATGAAGGGCTCTGATGTTATCTTTTGAGAAGAGAAACACCCACACAGCAGCCTGAAAACCTTAAACATGATTAACACCTCGACAAACAGAAGATCTTGACAGGCATGCAGATAACCCCCAGTCCCTCCTAACACTCACGCTTCACCACCCTGTCACCTCCCCCGAAGCCTCTCAAGTGTTCAGTGTTAGCTGTTTCCAAACTAGACACTAGCTATTGACAGCGTGTGCCATTGCGTGAAATGAAAAATTTTCTTCCAAGAGAGCTCTGTCTATGAGCATGAGCTGGAGAAAATATATTGTTTGTCAGGGCTAAAGCTGATAGAAGACTTCAGATTGATTACAAAATACATCAAAAAGTAATTTTTGTCTTCCTCCTGCCTTAAGGGCAAGTGGCCTTGTGGGTACTAATGAGCTCATTAGCTTAGTTGGAGCAGCTAATAAGCTACTGTGCCCAGGGAGCATCATGGCAGAGAATAATTCTTCCATTTTCCTCTAATAGTTACAATAGCATTTCCTAAATCCAACTGAGTCTGCCCCAGACTGAGACATTATATCCCAACCCCCAACCCAGTGACTAATACATGTAGTGGCCAAACAGCCCTGCAGGGAGGGTCTAAGGACATTTAGGCGAAGTCAGAAGGTGCTAGACCATGTATGAATGTCCGTTGCAGATTCCAGATTTTAGGTTCCTTCCTTTGGCCGTGTTATATGCGTGTGAACATAACCAGGTCAATGCCCTCAACAGTGTTTGGAACTCACACATCTGCAGGGGATATTTAAAAATATAGGGTGGTAGGCACAGCCCCCAATGTCTAGGAATTGTGTTGGATTATCTGATTCAAAATACAAGGGTAGTGTAGATCCTGGGGCCAGTCTGCCTAAACCACCTGGGCCCTTGCATGCCCCACATGCCACTGCTCTCCAGGTGCCTTCTGAACTGTTGATTTGATCCTGAGCATGATAGATTCATCTCTATTTATTGCTGGAGAAAAATAAAAACTGACTTGAGTGTGATTTTTCTTTTCAGTTTGCACACTTGTTTCTGCTCTTTTGTAGAGTTTTACTCGTACTTATTTTTCTGGGAAGATTTTGTTTTGGGGAGGAGTTGGAATCAGTAGTGGGATGGCTCTATTGTCCATTCTCCGGGGGTTGGAGGACACCTGCCACAATTTACAGTCACTCGTGGTCACTTTCTTGGCTTTCTTAGCTTATTATTTATTGATCTCTAAAGAGTCTTAGGTGAAGCCGTATATTACTCTGAGCTTCTGTTGTCCACCCCATCACTGTGCTAGTGTTTATAATAAACAGCGGCCACCGTGGGGGACACTGCAGGGCAGTCAGCTCTGATTAGATGCCATAAACTGCCTGTACCTTTCATCAAACAGATCTCCTACTGGACTATTTTCAGGGTAAGAAGATGATCACACCTCAAGATAAGACATAAAGTTCCACTACAGATGTGGTCTTTGGAACTTCCACAGTACATTCCCCCCTCCCCCCCGCTGAGGAGAGACCTATTTTGAAGTTGATTATTCAAATGAAACGGAAGACAGTGGGAGACGAAGGGAAAATTCCCAACCCTGTTTGTAATTAGTTGACTGTATTCCTAGTGCAGGTTGAGGCATCGTTACTTAATAATGTAATTAGCCAGAGAGACATGCGCTTTAATGAACAACCCCATGCATATGCCATGCAGATTTGTCCTCTTCATCTTTCTTTCCTTTGCATATAATCTGTTTTAATGTTTATTTCCTAGCCATGGTAGGGGCTTTGGAAGGCTTTAATATAGAAGTTTATCTTTATTACCTTTGTTGGACTGACTGTTAATAGGGGTAACCTTAAGCTTGTTGGGGATGCTTGTGGCATGACAGATCAAAGAAATAGTTCCATCCAAGTCCAGCTTGGCAAACCAGTGAGGTGTTTTTCCTGTTTCTTTTTCTTTCTGAGCAAAATCAGAGGGGGAGGTGTTACATATAGGAGCATGGCTACGTCACAGAAAACCTTCCCCCAATGTAGGGGACAAGTCCTGAAAACTGAGTCCCACCTAACCTGCAGACCACTCCAGTGAAAATTCTGCTCTCACAGCACTGCCCTGTTTATGTGAGCCTGGGCAGGGGCCTCCTGAGTCATCTTGTCAGTCTCCTTCCTCCCTCTAGGAGGCAGTGTTTCAGTTAGGAGGAAATGGTGACCAGCTCTGGTGGAGAAGTCTGTATGGCTGGGAGGTCTGATCCCAACACTCTTTTGCTCTGGGAAATTTCTCAGAGACAAGGTTGGCCTGGGAGGTTGCCATAGATAGAGTCCTTGTTGTCTGATCTGAATGCATCTTCATGTGACTTCAGCTCAAGTGTTAACTCCCCTATCAAGTCTGTCCTAATCAGGGCCTGTATGAACCCGTTGTTTGGTGCCTGGATTTAAAGATCTCCCCTTCTCTTCCTGACCCATCATCTCTTTTCAGATAGTCTTCCTGCTGTTTTTAAATCCTTTAAAAAAAAAATAGAGATTGCACTTCTGAGGGAAACTATAAGGTACTTTCTGAGAATGGCTTACATCACTTAACATGATGATCTGTAGTTCCAGGTGTTCCCCTGGATCCTACATAGTTTAGTTGTTTTTTAAGGCTGGATAATGTTCCATTGAATGTGTGAGTCTGTCTTTCTGTATGTGTTTATACCACACACAGACTGATTCTGTACTTGACCATTACAAATAGCTCATCAATAAATACAAACAAGTGTATATCTCTGTAACATTTTGACTTAGATTTCTTATAATATATGTACCTAGGAATGGTATAGCTAGATCATATGGTGTTCTGTTTTAACTTCTTGAGGAATGTCTGTACTTACTTCCGTGTTGGCTGTACTATGTTACACTCCTACCAATAGTGATTCCTCCCCCTGAACCCTAGTCAGCCCTTGTTGTTTGGGGCTATTTTATTTGATTGAGATGTTCTCTAGTTCTGCACATGACTGGATCATCCCTCGGGGCTTAATGAGAGAACTCCAGAGAGTTCAGACTATCCTTGATCTTCTGTTGGAAACTTCTTTTGTGTGCCATCACATTCTTGTACTTAATGTTTAACTTTTACCACAGTCTGAATTCATCTTATGATTTTTTTTTTGTCTATTGACCCACTAGGGTTCTGTGAGAGCGACAAGTTTGTCCAGGTGTTCACTGCTATAGTGACCAGCATGAACTAGTTACTCAATAAACAGGCACCCAATTGAACAAGTTAGCACAGACCACAAAAATGGAGGGAACTTTTATCACTCACAGCTCTATCAGTCATGGGGCATTAGTGCTTGAGAAAGAGTTTTCTAGGTCTGAGGGAGAAAGTGTTTCTGGAAGGGTAAGGATAAATGGAAGGGGAAATACTGGACAGTTTTAGAGATGGAGCAGCTCTTGAGTGAACTCTGGGACACCCCCTAATTACTCCTGTGACTTTGGATGTCTGTTTTCCACTTGAGACATCTCCATCTGTATATGGGAAAATGCTCCTTACTGTGGAGGATTACTCTGAGTGGTAATTATTTAGTCTTTGAGCACTGTTGGAATTCATGTGATGACTAAAGGTAATCATTCACACCATTATTTCATTCAGATTCCATTGCTGTGAGCTGTGATTCACACAGCAAGACACTGTCAAAACAAATAAACACACATAAACAAATACCAAACAAACCACCCCACAAGAAGAATCAAAACAACAAATACAAAAACAAAAATCTCACCCCAAATTCCAGCTGAGGATGCACATCAAAATCAGCTGCGTTTTGTAAAAATGTGGGTGTCTAAGACCTCTGCTGAGTACTTCGGATCCAGAAGAGTTCTCCCTGGATAGAGACAGTGGAAGCGCTTCTTCATACTAGCTGACAGTCCTCATGGCTGTAACAAAACGCCTGTCACAAACAACTCCAAGGGTGAATGGTTTGTGGTGAGGAGTAGAGTCCATCGTGGTGAGGAGTAGAGTCCATTGTGGTGAGGAGTAGAGTCCATCGTGGTGAGGAGGAAGGCAGGGTGATTGAAGAATCCGGGTTCATGGCAGTGAGAGCTTGTGAAGTAACTTGCTGTATCCGCAAAGGAGAGGAAGCACAGAGCTTGGCCTGGAGACAGGACCAGTCTGAAATTAGACCTCAAGATCTAGTAGCCCACATCACTCAGGAAGGGTGTATCCCAAAGTTTCTACAGCTTTCCAAAGCAGTACCACCAGCTAGGAACTAAGTCTTCAAACACCTGAGCCTATGAGAGACATGTCACATAGAACCATAAAATACTCTACTACTGGCCTCAATAGGCTCGTGGCCATAACAGAAGGAAACATACATTTAGCCCAACTCCAAAAGTCCCTGTAGTTTTAACAATTTCAACACTGGTCAAAAGTCTGCAATCTGAAGTCTTTTCTGAGCCATAGGCATAGTTTTGACTGTGAAGTCAAAACGTGTATATTCCCAGTATACACTGGCTCAGAGTAAATCTTCCCATCCCCAAAGGGAGGAATTGGATGATAACAAGGGAAGCCTAGACCAAAACAAGGCTGTAGCCCATCAGGGGAAGCACCGAGCTCCGAAGCTCCATGCCCAGTATCCAGGCTTGTAGTAGCATCATCTGGGACTCCAAGGACCTTGAGTAGCTTTGCCCCATGTAGCTCTGTTGCCTGAAGTACATGTGTCCTTTCTCTTGGGCCAGCTCTCCTTGGTACCTGAAGGCATCCTTGGCACACAGCACATTTCTGACATGTCTAACATAACCATCAACAGTTTTGTGCACAACCCACTCAGGAGCCCCATGTAGGGAATCCAACCCTGCCACACATTGCCTGGCCTCAGTGCCATTTTTTTCCCTGAAATCTTGCTGTAAGCCTCCATGACCCCATAGCCTTTCATTTTATGTACCTGCAGAACTAGCACCGAATTTCACTGTTAGTTGGAGATGTTCCTGGCTTTCATTTCCCACAACTGTAGTAGTCTCTGATGCCTGCCTGTCTGCCTGTAGGCAAAACATTTCCTGGGCTGTCCTGCTTGAGCAGGGGCAGGAAATCCTGCAAGCAGGGCTCTCTGCATGTGTACTCTTTTCTTCAGACAGTCTTTTAAAAGTATGGTTTAAAGTTAGCTTGCATTTTTACATTCTAAAGCCTTCGCTGGATGAGCTCTCCTGCTTCCACCAGAATGACCCATTAAGTGCTACTAACAGCAGTGGTTCTCAGCCTGTGGGTCGCGACCCCTTTGGGGGTCAAAAGACCCTTCACAGGAATTGCATATCAAATATCCCATATATCAGATATTTACATTACAATTTATAACATTGGCAAAATTACACTTATGAAGTACAACAAAATAATTTTATGGTTGGGGGTCACCATAACACGAGGAGCTGTATTAAAGGGTCGTAGCATTAGGAAGGGTGAGAACCACTGATTTATAGCATAATAAGGCTTCTCTAACCCAGAGCCCTAAATTCTTCAACATTTCTCCAATAAGTTGGTTCAGAAGTCCTGTTGTGGGAATTTAGCAGGGCATGAGATGCTTTCCTTTAGTGAGACATGTAAATTAGATTAGGGACCTTGGTATAAGGAAATACTTTGTGTAGCAATCAATAAATATGCCTTTGTACAGCTGTTTGGGGGTTCAGGCTGGACCTTCCTGCTGCCACGCAGGCCTTAAAATTTCATCTTGGAATGCCTGGCACCAATTCTTCATTAGTTACTCTTCTGGTTATCATGACAAAACAATGAACAGAGCAAGTTATGGGAAGAATGATTTATTTTAGCTTATAGTTCAAGGGAAATGGTCCTTTATGGTGGGAGAAGCATGGTGACTAATTCCATCCATGACAGCTCATGGCATACTTTATAATCTTAGAGGATTAGGAAGTAGAAGGGATTAGAAACAGGGCTAGGATACTGTCCTAGGCTTATGCCTAGCAGTATGTGTCTCCTAGTTTGGACTTACACTCAAGGAGTTCTGCAGTCTCCCAAAACAGTGCCATTGGCTAGAGAACAAATCTTCAAACATGGAGCCTATTGCACACAAAAGCCCTAATAGTCCACATGCATACTTTCATACATTCCCTATGCGATTCTTAGCGATAAGTGCTTAGAACAATGTGTTTCATCCAAATCACACAGTATTTCTTAATATCTTCTGCCAAGGGATTGTGCAACTTGAACGTCTCTGTAATGGGAACTCACAGAGCTGTAGGTACTGTCTGCCTTTGAATCTTCCTCTCTAGAGACCAAGCCAATTATTTCTCATCAATCTGGTAATTTTTTTTTTACTACAAATTATGAACTTGTAATCACAACTAAAGTCATCATGCTTTCCATTGCTCTTGAATATGTTTAAGATGGAAGCCAACCTTGTTGTCTTTTATAATCTTATTCTCTTCCAACCTACATTCCTCTAATAATTCAACTATCTATTGCTGGCTTCCTTTTCTAGCCTCACCACTGAGATCTTTAGGAGTCCATATTCAAGGTACACAAAGCTATATTTTCAACTTCAGTTCTTCATTGATATTTCAGTTTCTAGCCCTTTTCTGGTATTTCCTCTTCTGTTTGCTCTAGCTGAATCCTGGCTTAAACTAGAAATCTTGTATGCAAGTAACTTGGTAGTCTTAGAAAACATTAACTACTTGTTTGGTTGACTGCTCATGTACACACAAATAATACTGATGGCTGGCAATGTCTGGGGCCAGTAAAGGTTTGATGCTGGGAAAACACCATGAAGGCTGAGGGGTCTTATATTTGGTAAATGTGTATGAAAAGAGAACAGAGCCCTGTAAGCAAACATGGGACATAAGTAGATAGAGCCTGGACTTAATGAAACCACCACTTCATTCTGGTCCCATAACTGCTTGTGATTTGAGTTTGTGTTGAATGGAAGCTAAATTTCAGCCAGAATACTGAGGAGGTGAGCTGGGCTGTTGTATTTATCATAGATCTTTGGATAACTCTAACAACAACAGATGAGAACTCTGATCTAGGAAGCATCTCTTAGGGAAATAATTCTAGGTCCTACAACAAGCCCAGCATCCATAATGAGATAGAGAAGAGTAAGTTCCTTAGATCCAGGGGTTCTGTGTCAAGGACTTAAGAGAACTCCCTCTCCTTTTCTTTTTTGTAGTACTGGAGATTGAACCTAGGGCCTCGTGCATGCTAGGCAAGCATTCTACCACCGAGCTATACCCTTGTCCCACATTTTTTTTTTTTTTTTTTTTTTTTTTTTGAGACAGGGTTTCTCTGTGTTGTTTTGGTGCCTGTCCTGGATCTCATTCTGTAGACCAGGCTGATCTCGAACTCACAGAGATCTGCTTGGCTCTGCCTCCCGAGTGCTGGGATTAAAGGCATGTGACACCACTGCCCGGCTCCCTGTCCCACGTTTTACCTTTGATTTTGCAACAAGGTTTTACTGCATTTTCCCATCTGACCTTGAACTCACAGTGCAGCTCAGACAGCCCTTGGATTTACAATCTTCTTGCCTCAGCCTCCCAGGTAACTTGCCAGCTTATACCAGCATGCTTAGTGAGGCTACCTGTTCCTAAGGCCAGACATGGTTGATGGAGCTGTGGGAACATAATATATCATTTTGTTTTATTCTGAATGCTTTAGGCTCAGTAAGTGAACTTTTATTTTGAAGTTGTGGAAGTCAGGAATGGCAGCCTTTTCTGGCTTTCTACATATAAAGTAGAAAACTAAAAATCAAAATGAATAGCATAAGGGTTCCCATTTTCATTTTTTGGTGCAGCTGAGACTACTGGTTACATATGGAATTACTATATTTCTCCCTTACCCGTGCGTGCGTGCGTGCGTGTGTGCGTGTGTGTGTGTGTGTGTGTGTGTGTGTGTGTGTGTGTGCGCGCGCGCGCATTGAGAGTGAATGTATCCCAGGATGACTTTGAACTTTTATCATTCGTTTGTTTCTTAATTGATTGATTGATTGAGACAGTGTTTCTCAGTCTATCACTGGCTGGCCTGGAGCTCACTATGTCAACCAGGTTGGCCTTGAACTCACAGAAATTCTCCTGCCTCCGCCTCCCAAGTGCGAGGATTGAAAGCTGACCTTGAACTTCTGCCAGGGGTGCATGCAGCACCACTCTGTGTTTCGTGGTGTTGGGAAGGAGGATGGAACTTCAAGCATGCTTTTGAGGGTACTCTAGCCGCTGAGCTACGCTCCCCATCCTCTTAGGTTTACTGTCCTCCCTTGGATAGCATTGTACCTGTAAACGGCTCACTGTGGCAGATTTACCTTTACAAGCTCTCTAAGCCTCGCTGCTCAAGTTTTACTGAAAAACTTTGGAATTGTGTTTCTGTTAGTAATTTTTTTATGTTGCTCAACTTTTAAAATCTTTTAAGAATATTATTTCAAGTGGTCCAATTTAAATGGCTATAGAGATTTTATCTGTGAACCTTGTCAATTTCATTGTTTAACCATGTGTTTCCTAACACCTGTCTCCCCCTCCCCATTTCTTCTGATTTGTTTTCTTTTTCTTTTTTTTTCCAGAGCTGAGAACCGACCCCAGGGCCTTTTGCTTGCTAGGCAAGTGCTCTACCACTGAGCTAAATCCCCAACCACTATTTTTCTTTTTTTGTTTGTTTGTTCATTTGTTTTTCAAGACAGGCTTTCTCTGTGTAGCTTTGGCACTTTTCCTGGAACTCACTCTGTAGCCCAGGCTGGCCTCGAACTCACAGAATCTGCCTGCCTCTGCCTCCTGAGTGCTGGGATTACAGACATGCGCCACCACTGCCTGGCCTGATTTTTCTTATCAGGTTAGGTTACTTTTGATGTTTTTGGGGGATGGGAGGAAGGAACTATAAGAATCTGTTAACAGACAATAAGCAGTATTTTTAAAGTTCCTGTGTATTTTTTGAAACATTCATTATACAATCCATTGCTCAACATATGTATGTAATTAACTTTGGGATCAAGGAAAGGAAAACCATGCAAGAGAGACTTCTATGTATTTAGATGAAACCTGCTGTTTGACTCAGTACTATGCCTCTGTATCATGGACGTCTTTTCACACTGGTGTGTGAATCTTTCTAGTCTTTCTACGACTTACTCAGTAGCATTGTGGTTTATTTGCCTAATATTCTCTATCTTCTCTTGGGCCTCTTGTGGCCCAGGCTGGCTTTAAACTCCTATTCTTCTTGCCTTTCCCTCTGGGGTGCTGAGGTTATAGTCAGGACCACACCTAGCACCCAATTCTCGTTTGATAAACATTTGGATTGTTTCTGATGTTTCAATATTCAAGACAGAATTGCATACTCATTCATATTTATTTGCATGTTTTATCTTTTTTTTTCTGAAATGATTTCAAGAAGGGGGCCCCAAAAGGATGTTGGCAAAGTAGGCTTAGATCTGAAGGGTGAACCCCATCATTGAAGTCATGCCAATCAGTGAAATTTAAAGAAAAAAACTGAAAGAAAAAAAAAACAAAACTCAGAGGCCATGAACAAAGTCTGCAGCCATAGGGCAAGAGGAGGAGGGCTGAGGAATAATCTGTTCATTCAACCCAGATGTCTCTGGGTTTGGAGACAGTGTTTCACTCTGGGTTAGGGAGCCGGGGCTGCGCCTACCTCAGCTCCCTAAGTGCTGGCCTTACAAGTGTTTGGAGAGTCAGTATTTTATTAAATTGTTTTGAATTTTTGTCATAAAAGGTACACAGGATGTTTTTGAAAGTTAAAAGTATCTGAAGATGACTGCCTTGTGTTCTGAGGTCTGGTTTGGATGGACTGAGATGGTTACATCACACTTTTTCTTTTGCATCAAGTTCTGTGTAAATAGTCCACTAGCTTTTCAGGTTGTAGAAGAGGAACGTCACATCAGTTTAATACTTTCTGATCTGTCTCTCTGCAAGTGTCCCTTTCCCTTGAGAATTGCCAGTAAGTTGAATGTAGAAAGAGAAACACTTTCTGCATTGCTTTGCTTTAAGAACGTCAAGGATTTTGTAATATTTTATTTATATCCAGTTGACAACAGTTGCTGCAACGCACTCTCAAGAGTTACTGATTTGAAGATACATAGTAAAAAGTTCTACAGAACTTTAGAATGTAAGTGAGGGCGGTGATGGCACACGCCTTTAATCCCAGCACTCGGGAGGCAGAGCCAGGCGGATCCATGTGAGTTCAAGGCCAGCCTGGGCTACAAAGAGAGATCCAGGACTACAAGCACCAAAACTACACAGAGAAACCCTGTCTCAAAACAAACAAACAAACAAACAAACAAAACAAACAAAACAAACGGGCTCTAGAATGCAAATGAACCCCAAGGAGTATTATTTCATAGACAAGGAGCTCCATGAACAAGCCATCTCATAATTTGTCTCTTCTCTCTGTGTGCACGTTTGAAAATTTCATTAAATCCAGGCATACCAGTTTCCTGTACTTCTGAACAACCTTAATTTCATATAATTATATTTGAACTATTTGAAGGAGTTTGTGTTTTCTCTTTTCCCAGATGAATGGCCTCTGTCATCATGAAATGTTTATTTCTGAGCTCCTAATTGCAGGCATGGAAGTCAGGGCTCATCACAGGTGTCCTGTTGCCTCTCATTGCAGAGATCAGCTGTGGTAGCCCTCCTAAAGTCCAGAACGCCATCTTGGTGAGGAATTGCACCTCCAGCCTGGGCAGTGTGGCTCACTATGTCTGTCAGGAGGGCTTTGAGAGTTCCGGAGGGACGATCACTTCTGTTTGCACAGAGGAAGGCTCCTGGAGTGATGTCACTCATACATGCACAGGTACAGATTCCTGCCTGCTGGGCCTCTCCTACCTGGGACCTCAACAGTGGAAGAAGCGGGGAGTATGAAGCTACCTCCCTCTGGATTGTGCCTGCCTCTGCTGTTTACTTGGGTGGGCACTTGGCTTTAGATCTCTCAGCTTAATCTTGATGATTTAGAAGGTAGATTGGGAAAATAAGTTATATAGAGAATTTTATGCATTCATCTTTTAAAACACCATAATTCACTATGCTTCTTTGCTCTCTCTCCCTAGCCAGCTGAGAAAAATCTACTCTATGGAACCATTTTCTCATGACAGCTTTTCAGACAAAAGATGGCAAAATGCAAGGAGTTAAGTTTTATATAATTGTGTCAAAACACAAAATACACGTAAATGTATTATATTGATTCTTTTTCACTATGCAATTCATTGGTGTTATGTATATCCATAGTATTGTATAGCCAATCTCCAGGAATTTTTATCTTTTAAAACTGGAACTCCCCATAGACCCTGCACCCTTCCATTCTGCTTTCTATCTCGTAGGAATTTGACTACTTTAGGCATTCCATATAAGTTGAATCATATGGTATTTGAGTTGTTTTTTGTTTGTTTGTTTTTAGCTTGGCTTATTTCACTTAGCCTTTTTTTTTTTTTTGCTTTTTTAAGACAGGGTTTTTCTATGTGGCGCTGGCTGTCCTAGAACTTGATTTGTAGACCAGGCTGACCTCAAACTCATAGAGCTCCACCTGCCTCTGCCTCCCAAGTGCTGGGATTAAAGGTGTGCACCATCACTGTCTGGCTTTAGCATACTATTTTTAAGGTACACCAACAATGTAGGATATGCCATTTTCCTTACTTTTTAAAGGTGATAAATATTATATTCATCCACACATATATACATATGTGTATTATTTATGTTGATTATATTAATCTACGGTCTACAATGTGACTCATTACCTCTCCTCATACTGTATGTCTGACTTGCCTCTCTTTTCAGACTTCCTAACTCCGCCCAGAAGTCCCACTTATTCTCTCCTGCCTAGCTATTGGCCATTCAGCTCTTTATTAAACCAATCATAAGGTGACTTGGCAGAGACACATCTTCACAGTGTATGAAAAGATTATCCCCTAACAACACTATATCTTTAATTTATTTTTCTTTCTTTGTGTGTGCATATTTATGCAGGCGTATTTGTACATGTGTGTGCAGGTGTGCATGGAGACCAGCAGTCAACCTCAAATGTTGTTTCTCAGGACCTATCCACCATATTATTATGTTTTTGAGACAGGGTCTCTCTTTGGCTCAGAGATCACCAATTAGAATAATCTGACTGGCCAGTGAACCCCAGGGATTTGTCTGTGTTTGTCTTCTTAGCACTAGACTACAAGAGTGCCCTGCTTTCTTATGGGAGTTCTGGGTGTCTGCCTTAGGTCCTCACACTTGTATGGAAAACACCTCATGGACTGAGTCATTTCCCCACCCCTGAGAGAGAGAAATTTGAGGATATCTATCCTACCTATCCATTCATCCCAAAGAGATCTATTTACTGTGCATTATGTGTGAAGTACTAATTTTTAAAGATGTACAGTGTGGTAGAAGAATCAGACCTCTCCTCAAGGAAATGCATGCTCATATGTCCTTGTAATATTTTGTAAAGAAATTCAAACCAGCATAGACTGCTGAAATCTGTGGGTAAAGAATCCTTGGAGTAGACAGAAAATCCTTACATTTAGCTATCTCCATCATCAATACAAAAGATGTAGGCTAGAGAGTGGGGAGAAAACAGAAGATGAGAACCCAGAGATCTGGGCGAGCTTGTTTTGGAGATGTCTGGCTGGCTGACCAGAGAAGCAAGGCAAAGCTTGTAGCAAAGACCAAGGACTTCCGGGCCCGGTCTTCTGGTTTCTCTAAGAGCAAACTGAACTAGACTGATGGTCCCTGTCACATCTCTATCAGCACCTCCAAGATTTATCTGGAGGGTAAGGCAGCTTTCTCCAGGGACTCCTCCCCAGGAATGGCTTGGAGAGAGAGCTGGGTAGAGCCATGGCCTCTTCGCCGGTTGCCCTGCTGCTCAAGGCCCTCTGCTGCCACCATTCAGAATTCAGTGGGGGCACAGGGATTAGTCACTACATGAAAAACCAGGGGATCAGCATGGAGCACAGTAAGCTATTAATTAGCTGGTCCTTGCACAGCACTTTGAAGAACAAACATGTTATGTAACCGCTAATTATAATTACTGTCCTCAGCCTTCCACCTTTCACTAAGTCTGTGGCTCCAGCTGCAGCTCTTCCGTGGGCTTCTGCAAGCTTTGATTTGAGGAGAGAAAAAGGCATTCTCCCCGGGAGCGAGGCTCTTTCTGTGAGGAGGCTTGTGTGCCCTCCATCAAGATTGGCAGCTAAATTCGATTTTCACAGATAAAGGGAGTGATTTACATGCTGATTAATTCGTGGAAGGGGAGGCTGGCGAAGCTTCTGGAAAAGCGAGAGATGCTGGTTGTTATGATTCTTGCTTAGCTGCCCCCTTTTTTCTATTTGTTCCCCGATTTTCATCAGTGTCTGGATCCCCCATCCCGACTCCCCTGTGTGGTTTGTGTTTCATTCCTTCAGGGTTCACTTTCAGCTCCTTCCCATCACCATCCTTTCTGGTTCTCACTCCTCTTTCTGTCTTTAATTCCAAGCTGGGTGCAATGACTTCTCTGGACCCAGACTGTTTTTCTTTACTGTAAAATAGTTTTGGAGCCCCTGTGCCTCTGCGTTAGTGGCACAGATCTGTAATGTTTTTTCTGGAGTATGAACTCTAACAAGGTGGTCGGACCTTCTTTCCTAAGGTGGTGGGATTTTTTTTCTCTCTCAGGCCAGTTTGAACTGGAAATTCCAGACAGCAGGGAATTAAGCAAGTTGTGTTAGTGACTGGAAAAACCCAAGGTGGAAGCTTCTTGTTAGTGAGTCAGTTTGCTTCAAGATCAAAGAGTCTGATTTGTTCTTGATAAGGCTGTCCCCAGCTTCCATTCTACACAGGTCATTTAGCTTTTATGTTTAGAGTCTGGGTTAATAATTACAAGGTTAACCCTCCATGCTTGGTCTCTCCATCACTCCGTGCTCTTGGGGGAGTAACAACTCTCTTGAAACACAGACTGCTGATCTGCCTTTCTGCATTCCATGACCTGCCCTATGCTGCACTGCTGTATACTGCAAATGCTACCGAGCTCCTGTTACCCTCTGTCCCTCCTCCTTGTCAACCCTCCTCACCAGCCTAGTGAGTGCTCACTTGCAGCTCTGTACATTTTAAATGGACAGGAAAGGCTGTCTGGGGTAAATAGACACATTACTACAATAGATCCACAGCTGGGTTGGATCTGAATATGTGTATAATATTTGAATTATCAACATCATTACAATGTTCATTGAACACCAGCTTGCATACCCAGGGTTCTCTTAATGCTTGGCTTCATTTCCTCCTCAGAGAAAAACTTGGAAAGCAAGTATTTTCATTTCATAGCTGAGTGATCTAAGACTCACGGAGGTTAAGCAATTTTCTTAGGGTCATTCTGTAACTAGTACTTGATGGAGTTATGATTTGAACTCAAGTCTGGGAGCCCTGGAATCCTACACTTTCCTATTCATGTTCTTCCAAGCTTGAAATATTTGCATACTACCCTGATGATCTTTGACATAACTAAAGAATTATTTACATAGCTTGTTTTTAAAAAATAATATATATATACATATGTATATATACACATATACACAATATATTCACATATTTTATACACACAGGCACATTTGAGATGAGTTTTGCTATGTTGCTCAGGCTTGTCTTAAACTACTGTTCTCAAGAGATCTCCCTGCCTTAGCCTCCTAAGCAGCTGAGTCTATAGACATCTATCACTGTGCCTGATGTGGTGGTTTGAAAGAAAATGGCCCCCCAAAAGAGTGGCAATATTAGGAGGTGTGGCCTTGTTGGGGTAGTTATGGTCTTGTTGGGGGAAGTGTGTCACTGTGGAGGCGGGCTTTGAAGTCTTTTGCTGAAGCTTCACTCAATGTCACAGTCCTGTTGCCTGTAAGACGTAGGATTATCAGCAACTACTCCAGCACCTCATCTGCGTACATGCCGCCATGCTCCCTGTAGTGATGATAATGGACTGAACCTCTGAAACTGTAAGCAAGCCACCCCAATTAAAGTCTTCTTTATAAGCGTTGCTGTGGTCATGGTGTCTCTTCACAGCAATAGAAACCCTAACTAAGACACCATGACAATTTAAACTTGTGGTCTTAAGGTACCAACCAAGAATTCTTTGTAGTATGTGGTATACCATGACTTTGATGAGCTAGATATATTTTTCCTAACGTGCACAAAAAAATTAACACCCAATGAACATATAAACATTTATTCATTCATATGCCACAAAAAAATCACCATAAACTATGTAACACTTTAGGAACTTAGCCACTTTTACCCATTCTATATGACTTTAACTTAGGACTTAACACAAAGAAAGGAAGAATTAGACTGTTTATAGCCAAGCCTTGTAGGGCCCTTCTTTTTGTCAAATTGGAGATGTCTATATGTCTTACAACTGGACAGAACCAAGGCCTGCTCTCCCTACTTCTGCCCAAGGTCAAACCTCAAGTCTAAGCATGACTGGTAGGCATTTCGTCAAGAAGAAAAGATAAAAGATGAGAGAGAGGGAGGTTGACCCTGCCCCTGGGCCTTAGTGACATGCTCCACCCTACCTGTGTGGAGTGAGGGAGCTGAGTAAGAATGGGGGAGGCTGCCAAGGAAGAGACACACCCCCACGTCCTTCCTTTGCTTCACTTCCTGGGCATCCTTCTCTTAGCCACTCCCTCCTCTTCCCTGCAATACCCTTGTTCCCTGGGTCTCCTTGGGCATCAGTGTTTCTCTGGGCTCTGCCACTGAGCCCCTCTCCATGGCCTGCTTCTGTGTCTTTTACTCACCCGTGTCTTCTACTTCACCCACAAATCCATGGCTTTTAAGGCTATTTTTCCCCTGGGCGGTCAGCAGACAGCTCACATCTAGCATGTCCTCAACACAGTTCATGCTCTCTTTTACAGGCCCGTTCTGCCTCCTCTCACGTGTCTGTGGAGAGCAGTGAAGGGCCATTCATCCAACCCTTGAGCTCAAAGGCTGGCAGTCAGCCTGGACTCTTCTCTGTTCTGTTTCCTCACCTCCTATTCATCTCCTTCAGAATTGTTTCTTGTTTCATAATACAGTACCCCAATTTCATGTCCTAACCTCTTGCCTGAGTAACTACTTCAGTGCAAACGCTCTTTGTGGTGGCGTGTGGCATGTCTTTGTGAGTCCAGACTCAGTCCCTCATGCTGTGTATCCCGTGCAGGTTCCTTAGCATCCAAGCCTCAGGTCTAGAAAATGGACATGATGATGTCTAGTCATCAGGTTATTTTGCAGGTTAAAGCCCTGTGCAGACTCTGTGGTCCACAGTTATAACTCAATAAGTTCACTCTTATTGGTTTTATTATTGCTTCTTATGACTGCTGGGAAAATGAGATCACGTCTGTCAAGAGCAGTCCGAGCCTGACATATAGTTGTCGTTGAGTAAACAGTATTATGTTCTAGTTTATGACCTCCGGTTCTTCTGCACTCTAGTGCTTCCTTCCAAATGGAAAATGGTCCCTATCATTACCAAGCAGCTTGTCTCTGTATGGAAGGGCAAGCAAGCCCTTCCCCAGTTCCATCCTGTGCTTCCTCGGCAGCCTCACTCCTGTACCAACCTGAATTTCCCAGGACCTCCTGTGAGAGCTGTGATCTTCCTGTTCCATACCCTTCAGCATTTGTGGGGAGCCTGTGATAATGCTATTGAGTTGCAGTTTGCCTGCATCTGTGTTTGCTCCTTCCATTAGGCAACGTGCTCCTTGAGGGAAGACCTGAGCTCTAGTCTTCCTGGCAGCCCAGTGTTTGACACAGTAGGATGCTTGGCATCAGGCAGTAATTCTGTGAGTCGTGAGCAGTGAATGGAGGACGAGGCTGCTTCAGAGACTTTTCTCCATGTGTTTTCTTCTTTTCCATTTTTATGACATTTGTTTAGTGTGTACGTGTAGGTGCATGCACGCCACTGTGCACATGTGGAGGTCAGAGGACAACTTATGGGAGTGTGTTCTCTCCTCAGGGTTTCACGATCAAACTTAGGTCATCAGGCTTATTGGCAAGTGCCTTTATCCACTGAGCCATCTTGCCAGCCTGTATTTTTTTTTCCAGTTATTGGCATAGTTAGAGTTAGTATACAAGTGTCATGTTTTCAAAGGATAGCACTGATGCAGACAGTTAGCACCTGGTATTTTTATAAAAAAAAGTCTTTCCACCTTTTTGTAGATACTTGGTGGGAAGAGTCACCAGCTACGCTCAGTTACTCTCTGGATGGAATATCTGGCATCTCTATAATCAGATCTGGGTCCCATCTGTGCATAGCATGGCATAGGCTGGAGGCAGATGGCATCTTTGAGATGTCATTTACAGTTGTCATAGTGAATGAGCAAAAAGGAAGAACAAGAAAGGAAACCGTTTTTCTAATCTCTACTTGAGTGACACAGGCACCCCAAATAGGAAGGCTGTTTGCTTTATTGACAATTCAGGGAGAAGATGGGGGAGGGGGGCTGTTTCCTCTGGACCAGCTGCTGAGTTATCATCAGAAGGCCGTAGGAGCGAGCAGAGATGTTGAAAGTTCTGGGGCTTTGAAGGGCAGCAGCAGAAGTGGCCAGTAATACTCGAAGTGTATCCAGGCTGGAACACTGGTATCAGCATCACCTTTGCTACCCAAGGGGGTGAACCAACAAGGCCATTACATACCTTTGCTTATTCATGCTGGTAACTGGATCCTTTTCCCACATTACGTGTGTTCTGAAGAGAATCATTGGTGTAGAAACTTATGGATTTTTTAGGCTTCATAGCTGATACTCTGATATCTCTAAAGAGATTTGTGTTTTGTTCTCTGCCTCAGTTTATTCTCACTTATTAAAAGGTAGCTTGGCTTGACCCCAAAACAGGTGTGGTAGGACATAGATTCTAGATAATGCCAGGATGCAATGATTTAATAAATGTATAAAATCATTGATGGACATAGAGATCAGTAGACCAGGTGAATCCAAATTTGACCTTGGTTCTATACAAGAGAAATGAGTTAATTCTGCAGGAGTTTAAGGTTCAGGCTCTTTTTTCCTCTTGGTGACTGAGAAGAGGTTTATTATAGGGAAAGAACAGGAGCTAGAAGAATTATAGTTTTCATTTACACACACACACACACACACACACACACACACACACACACACACACGGCCAGAGGTCACCTTGAATATTGTTCCACAGGAACCATCTGTTTTGCTTTTTGAATTTTAATGAGTCTGTATGGGTGTGTGCAGTGATTGCTGGTGCCTGTATCAAATCCCTGGAGCTGGAGTTATAGGTGGTTGTGAGATGTCTGATGTGGGTGCTGGGAACCAAACTTGAGCTTCTTAAATGAGGTCTTTCACTGACTTGGAGCTCACCTACTAGATGGGACAGGGATCCAGCAGTTGCCACCTTCCTAGTGTTGGTGTTATAAGTACGTAACACCAAGCCTGGTTCTGGGCCATGCTTCAGCCTCCCTGAGTGGCCAGTGGCCCATCAGGCTTATCACAGTAGATGAATACACAAGCAAACAAACAAGCATGGGTCTGAGGCTCAGACCCGTGTCCTCATGCTTATGAGGCAAACAGCCTTCTCACTTATCTTGACGCAGGGCTTACCTTGAGTTTCTTCCAACACAGAACCAGGGGTTTGTACTATTATGTAATGGGGAATAAAACCCCAGGAAGCAGGATCTGGGACCCAGAGGGGTAATAAGGGAAAGAAAGAAGCAGTGTGAGGATGCCACAGCATCCTGGTCTCCTCCGGTAGGAGGGACTGCCCACTGCTGGTGCAGCATTCTGAAAGGCTGTGGAACTCAGACACCTAGGACAGTGCCTCCAGGGAAAAAGGGGCAGTGACCCATCCTCTAGCTCCTGTCCTTGGTGGGTTCAACTGCTCTCCTCCTCCAGGCTGCCTGTGCTGGGGAGTGTGTGTCACAGCAAGGACGCCCCCGGACATGGCACCGTCATGTGGACACAGCATGTGCAGGGCTGGCCCACACTAGACCCAGGAACCTCTGAGATGTCTGGTTCACAGGAAACAGGGCCCTGGAATATTCCTTTTCCATTTGGATGAAGTGAGAATTCTTGTCTCCAGGAAGGATAGTGCAGTACCTAACTTAAGAGTGTTTTGGTTTCTCCTTTCCTCCTTTTTGATTGTATGGAAAAGAAATTGCTCTAATTTCCTTTAATCATTCATTTCTATTGTACAGAAACTAATATCAGACTTGTGTCCCTTAACCTTGCTGCTGAACTCTTTTATTAGCCTTCATGGATTTGTTTGTTTGTTTGTTTGTTTTTAAGGTTTTTTTTTTTTAAGCTGAGGATCGAACCCAGGGCCTTGTGTTTGCTAGGCGAGCACTCTGCCACTGAGCTAAATCCCCAACCCTGTTTTTAAAGTTTTAATTCCTTAGGAGTGTATGCAGATAAGATGATGTCATTTTCAAATAGAAATAGCTTTACATATCTGTAGAAAATTTGATTTTAAGAAGTGAAAAGGTGGGTTTTCCCCATACCACACTGAACACCTTTTAAGTGATTGGCTGGCTGGGTCCATTGGAAACTATCTCACTTAAGGGAACCCTTATGTTTTCCCACATTGCCAGATTCATCACATGGAACAGAAGTGAGGGTATTTAGAACAAGCAGAGCCCAGAGAAATCATGGCTTCCCACCAGATCAGATCACATGGTTTCTGCTAGAGGACTGTAGGGAGAATTTTCTCAGTTCATCCCAAGCCTCTCCTGAGGAATCAGCCTTTGTGGTGACACATTTCCCTTTTGGCAATAGCGGTTGCTTGAGTGAATGCCCTACCACCCAGGGTAAGACTAGGGAGGCAGAAGCCAGGCTTCCTTGTGTGGTTTTCAGGAAGCTTCCAATCAGAACTCGGTTCTGGACCTTGCTCCCGCCTCCCTGATGGAACACCAGTGGCATCCAGTGGCCCCCTCAGGCTAATCACAGTTGGAGTTCTTCCTCACCCTTTGCCTGGCCAGGCAGTGGGCCAGGCTCGCTCATGATGAACCATCTGGGATTGCCTGGATTGCTCAGTTCTGCTTCTGAATCAGAGTGTGATAGTGTGCAGGGGAGACACCAGCTGGACAGATGCACCCCGTCCACTAGGGTTTCCCCAGAGGCCTCTGATGCAGTTCATGAGCCAATTCTTCTCTTTTCTTTTTTCTATTCTAGAAGTAATGATTGAAATTCGTAATGTGTCTGTGTTTAATGGCACCTGTGTAAGGTGGCAAATAAACCCAGAGAGCATGAACTCCAAGATCACGTACGTGGTAAGTAAAGTGAGCTGCTTTACCCTGCTAATGCAGAAGTGGCTGGGAGCTTCACCGCCCCCCACACCCCCTGCTGCCTTCCTCCCTCTTCCCCTTCAGCTGCCTTTCCCTTCCTTCAGTCACAGAAGTGAAATCACATTTCTTTGCAAATGTATAATAACAAGCTATGCCTATTGTCAACTTATGAAACAGCATAGTTCATCACTGAGTGTAGAGTCCTGCTCGTATTCAAGTCTGGGTGAACATCCTTCGTTCTGTAAACTTTCTTGGGATACCTCCTTAAGTAAAGATTGTTGAAAACACACGTTGACATTTCTGTTAGAGCCAACACAACCCTGAGACAAGTTTAGAAGATACTTTTTGGTTTTTCGAGACAGGGTTTCTCTGGGTAGTTTTGGTGCCTGTCCTGGATCTAACTCTGTAGACCAGGCTGGGCTCAAACTCACAGAGATCGCCTGCCTTTGGCTCCTGAGTGCTGGGATTAAAGGCGTGTGCCACCGCGGCCTGGCGAGGAGATACTTTTAAACTCCTTTCATAGAATTGTCTTTTTTAATGGCTCTTATATGCTGTTATCGCACAAGTAACTCCGAAAGTAAAATGATGATGTTTCCATAACCACCACCAAGTCAAACTGTTCAATGCTGCTGTCTACCAACTGCATGGTTTGAAAGAGAAATGGAAAGATCAGTCTGGTTGTTTTCCAGTTCCAGTGCCCTTTTAAAAAAGTGGACGGGACTTTTAAGACATGTGCATATTTTACGTCTAATGTACATGTCATCCAACAGAGTGTGATTGTGGGAGATGCGTTAATGTTTGACGTCCTCCTGTGGCTTGTTTCCAAGCACTTGTACTTTGCTCCCCCAGCAAGGCTGGAAGCTTGTGCTGATTAGGTACCAGGACCCCCTTTTATGGTTGCTCATTTGTGGTCAGGAGAGCACTCCCAAATAGAGTTCTCACTTCCATCACAGCTTAGGACCATCGCAGCTTGGTCCCAGGGATGATTAGACTTTGTCCTCAGTTCCCTCATGGCAGAGCTGGTCCTATCCCTTCTCCCTGGTTACCCACTGTGTGAAATGGGATGGCAGAGAAACAGCGCCAAGCACCATGATGTCTCCATCATTCTGTCCCGAGTCATGGTGGATTCTCTTGTCTTTCTTCTTCTAAAGGTACACATTGAAAGACAGCAGCCAGATGCTGTGGAATCCGTTCATGAGGAGACAGTCAATGTGACCACAGACAGCAGGACCCCAGAAGTGTGCCTTCACCTCCAACAAGGTGCCAATTACACCATGAGCATTTCGGCAGCCCCTCCCCGGCGCTCTGTGCCCACCATCCTTGGTTTCCAGATGGCTGGTAGGTGGAAGGGAAGTGGCGTTTCCTCCTGGAGAATTCTGAGCACAGGATGTGAGAAGCCAGCAGGCAGGGGGTTCTGCTGGTGTGAGTGGAGGGGTGAGGCTGGAGAATTCTGAGCACAGGATGTGGGAAGCCAGCAGGGCTGGGGATTCTGCTGGTGTGAGTGGAGGGGTGAGGCTGCCCCGTAGAAGAAGCAGAGCAGGAGGAGGATAGAGTCTTATTCTGTTGTCGTCCACATGAGTGGCACTGGCGACTGTCTCTCCACTGATCCCTGGGAGAGAAGTAGGTGGTGACAGAAAGGACATCAGATGATGATGTCATGGATTTGCACGAATACAGGGAGTAGAGCGTCTCACAGCTTATGTTTGCTAGGAAGCCCAACAGGCCTTTCTTCCCCTTTGCTTAAGAAAGAGGAGATGCAGAGGCTGAAGGTCACCTTCGCATTTACTATGAGCTGCTCTGGCTGGGGAGTCAGGTCAAGAGTGGTTAAGTGGGAGCAGGAGGCAGACCTAGCGGGCTGAAAGGTCCGTATTGGTAAATGGGGAGTGGGCCCAAGGAGCTTTAAGAAGGTGGGATAGGAGCCAGAGGTGGCGGTGCACACCTTTAATCCTAGCACTCTGTAGGCAGAAGTACATGAATCTCTGTGAGTTTGAGGCCAGCATAGTCTACATAGCGAGTTTCAGGCCAGCCAGGGCTGCACAGTGAAACCTGTCTAAAAGGAAAAGGATGATGATGAGGAGGAATAAGGGCTGGGTGATGGCTCAGTTGGTAAAGTGCTGGCACACAGCACACGGACCTGAATTTGGATCCCCAGCACCCACGTGAAAAGCCCTGAGTAGTTATGTCTCTGAAATCTCAGCACTAGGAGACAGGAGAACCCCTGGGGCCTGCTGCCCAGCCAGTCTAGCCAAATCAGTAAGTTCCAGGTTTAGTGAGAGGCTGTCTCAAAACATGAATGATTTAGAACACCTAGTATTGCCCTCTGGCTCACACGAACCACATACACATGCATTCCTCCCAAGTACAAACACATGCAAATTCAAGCGTGTGTGCAAAAAGTAGGAATAAACCACTGCATGCCACTGTCATGGGGTTTAAAACTATGACACAATTAGAGGAAGTTGTGTGGGCCTCTGAACTCAGATGTTCTGGCTTATGCAGCAAGCTCTTTGCCAACTAAGCAATCTCCACAGCGCAAGTCAGTTCTTTCTTACAAAGAGACTTCAGGGCCAGAGAGGAGGTTCAGTAAATGAGAACACTTACTGTACTTGCAGAGGGTTGGTTCCCAGCACTCACATGGCAGCTCACAACGGTCTGTAACTCCAGTTCCAGGAGATCTAATGTCCTTTTTGGGTCTCTATGGTCACTGATATACATGTATGTATGCACACATATGCACAAAGACCCCACAAATGTTTAATTAAGAGAATTCGTATTTAATAATATCTTAGAGATAAACTTTGGGCAGCAGTTGGTGCCGTTTATTATCTTAAATAAGTTAATTTGTAACTAGTTGTTTGATGTCCCGTTAAGAAAACCTACCTCAGGGGCTGGAGAGATGGCTCAGCGGTTAAGAGCACTGGCTGCTCTTTCAGAGGTCCTTAGTTCAATTCCCAGCAACCACATGGTGGCTCACAACCCTCTCTAATGAGATCTGGTGCCTTCCTCTGGCCTGCAGGCACACATGCAGGCAGAACACTGTATACATAATAAATAAATAAATCTTTAAAAAAAAAAAAAAAAAGAAAACCTACCTCAGATATTGCTGTCGCCATATACTGGGAGATGACAACCTAGGATTGGGAAGAAATAATGAGACAGTTTGCCTATTGAATCAATATAAGACCAACTATGAAGTTAGACCTCTTTGGACTTTCTTAAACATAATATTTTAATTGATTATTTGGAAATTTCACATAATGCACCAGATCACATTCACTTACCAGTCTTCCCAGGCCTGCCCCCAACCCTTGTGACCTCTCCCAAGCAGAAGAAGAAGAGGAGGGATGAGGAGGAGGAGGGGGAGGAGGAGGAAGAGGAGAAAGAACAAGAAGAAGGAGGAGAAGAAGAAGAGAAGGAAGGAGGAGGAGGAAGGTTGTCCAATTTGTGTTGCCCATATATATACTCACTGGAACATGGTCAACTCCCTTAAAGAAAACCGAGTCCTTCCCCACCCCTGTCAGAAGCCATCAGCTGTGAGGAGCTACACTTCAGCATCCCTATCTCATTTTTAAAGATTTCTCTTCAATGGCTTTGGGTGTCTAGACTGTTTCTTTGATTTTAATTTGAGGATGGGGATGGAGGAGAGAGATTATTGCAGAAGCCTTCTCTGTCTCTCATTCTCAACTGTGAGTCTGCTGTCGTCTATACTACTGTAAAAGAAGCTTCCTTGCCCTTTATTGTCAGGGCCAGCAAGGATCATGGACTTGCACATGGTTTTTGGCAGCAGTAAGGACCACAGACATCAACATGGCTTCAGGTGGTAGCATAGACTGTGTGACAAGCCCCTGGCCTTCGGTAGTAACGTGGACCACAGACATCAGCACAGCCCTGGCCGCTGCAGCTCTTCAGAATTCTTAAAGAATAAAAATTATTTTACTTCAGGTATATAACATGAAGAAAAGATAAGAAATCAATACGTAACTAGAGAAACTGTAGTGAATGAACTCCTGTGGGCTTTCAGGGATGTGTCTCCTTGAAGAGGTCATTGGAGGACTTCAAACACATCTGTTTCTAAGTCAGAATGACAGCTATTCTCACAAATATCTGATGACCCCTCAAATGACTTTGCCTCTAGAACAAAAAGTGTGTGTATGTGTGTGTGTGTGTGTGTGTGTGTGTGTGTGTGTGTGTTAGAGTACCCCCCCCCCTATTTGTATGTGCGTGTGTTGACCTTGGATCTCTTCCTCTGTTGTTCTCCACCTTTTCTGGTGTTTTTGAAACAGGGTATCCCTATATAGCCCTGGCTGTCCTGGAGCTCACTACATAGACCATAGGGTTGACCTTAAACTCACTGAGACCCTCCTCCTGGCATTAAAGGTGTGAACTGTTATGTCCTGCTCTGCAAGAGCAGCCAGTGTAGTTAACCACCAGCCCTCGGTTGTCTTTGCAGAGAATGGACTCTGATTTCTAAACTCTATTTCCCATTTCTACCTTGTTAAATCCATTCTAGGTTTTAACATTTATTATTTATTATTTATTTATTATTTATTATTTCCTCCTTAAGCTTCTCTTATGTTGGCTTCATTGATACCTTTATAAATTCTTGGGATTTTGTTTCTTTGTTTTTGAGACATGGTCTCATGTAGCCCAGGCTATCCTCAAAATTACTATGTAGCTGAGGCTAGCCTAGAATTCCTGATCCTCCTGCCTCTACTTCACTGGTGCTGGGATTATA
This sequence comes from Onychomys torridus, assembly GCF_903995425.1. Lineage (NCBI taxonomy): Eukaryota > Metazoa > Chordata > Mammalia > Rodentia > Cricetidae > Onychomys > Onychomys torridus. Next base: position 79,832,416 of record NC_050444.1, on the reverse strand, counting down.
GATATGCCATCATACTCAGAACATTTTTAAATTTTGGAATTGAATGCCAAACTCAGCATGTACCCACATTTTGCTATTTAGTAATGAAAGTCCTAAAGACGTCTCTCTCTCTTGCAGATTTAAGTTTTGACAGGATCCTGGAGACATTTTCAGTTACTCTCTTGTCTTGACTTCCAAGGCATGACTTAATTGCTGTGCTGATTTCCCTTTGGCTTAAATAATTATTTTAAAGTGTGTTAATATATGTTTTCTTTGCTTATACTTTCATTAATTGTACAATTGCTGTGCTGATTTCCCCTTTTAAGAATTAATTATAGTTGTATCACATCACACAATAAAAGTGATAGATATGCACACATATATACATGTCATAGGGTTTTATTGCTGTGAAGAGACACCATGACCACCACAACTCTTAGAAGGGAAGATCTTTGATTGGGGCTGCTTACAGTTCAGAGGTTTAGTTCATTGTCGTCATGGTGGGAAGCACGGTGACATGTAGGCGGGCATGGTGCAGGAGAGGTAGCTGAGAGCTCTACATCAAGATCCAACAGGAAGAGAGGGTGAGCACTGGGCCTGGCTTGAGCTTTTGAAATCTCAAAACCTGCCCCCAGTGACATACTTCTCCCAACAAGGTCACACCTCCAATAATGCCACTCCCTATGAGTCTATGGAGGCCATTTTTATTCAAGCTACCACAATACATACATACATTTAAATTAGTATATGAAGTTAACCTGTTTTCTTATGGCATTTTCATGTAGTTTATTTTTGTTGGTCATCTCCTGTATCTTCCACTAAACTCCTTGCTCCTCCTCTAGCCTTTTATTATTATTATTATTATAAGATTTATTTTGTTTCTGTTTCCTGTGTTGGATTCTCTGGAGATGGAGTTCCAGATGGTTGTGAACCATTTGAGGTGGGTGTTGGGAACTGAACTTGGGTCCTCTGGAAGAGCAGCAGGGCTCTTAACCACTGAGCTGTCTTCAGCCCCCTAGCCTTTTCTTTTTAGTAATTATACTTCAGTGTTAATTTCTAGTCTTACTACATTTTAACATGCTTTGAGGATTTAGTGAGCACTTGTGTGGACCTCACTGCTTGGTTGGGCTGTTTTCATTGCGGTGGATGCTGGGAAAGAGTGTGGCATGTTGGCATGTAGGTAGAGTAAGATCTGTCTCAAGTCTTCGTTATTAGATCAGTGGTTGTTTCTCATTTTTCCCAACTTCTCTTGTAGATGCTAATTGGTGTCTCTTGAATGATTGGATGCTACAGTTCTCGATGGTCCTGACATGTGGATAGAGTCTCTCACTAGCAACAAATGGCTCCCTCTATTAGGTTAACGTACTTTCCTTACATTACACTTGGATGTGGTACTGACTTTATCAATTTCTTTGTGCTTTTCCTTTTGCATGGCATGCTGTTAACTATTCTCAGAAGATGTCTGGAGGAGGCTGCCATGGTCAGAATGCACAGGACATTTCTGAGGAAAGGCTGATATTGGAGCGGATAAACAAATGGCTTCTGTTAGTACTTCCTGGGTTAGGATTTCCCTTCTAACATTTTCTTTTCTTTTTTTCCTATGCCTTTTGTTTCTTTTCTTTTTTATCATCTCCATAGGGTTCTTTTGGCAGTGAGTCAGACAGTACAGATTTTGTTTTTCTTCTACAGTTGACCACATTTTTAAAAGAACTGACTTGTGTATGTTTCTCTGATTACCAGTGTTGATGCTCACACAGTGCTAACGTCTCTCTGAATAAATAAGGAAGTCAGAGTAGTGCACTTGCTTCTACTTCTCCCTTGCTTTCTTTATGCTCTTGGTTTGGTCTCATGCTTTGGTTTTGTTTCATACTGCTCACAGCAATGTTCGCAGCAACCATTTAACCTTAGGCCTGTGTCTTAATGGGTGCAGTATCTACTGCAAGTCTCAGGAAGTCCTTTCTCTGTCCCCTCCTCCACTGCTCACCTGTCTAAAGGACAATTTCTATCTTTTTCTCACTGTGGAAATGGGATCCTTGCTGTGTCTATAATTATCTGAGAACGTCTTTTGTTGCCTTCACATATGAATGGAAGTTTGAGTGGAGTTAATTCTTGAGTTATAAACTTGTTTTAGGAATTCTGTGAACAGATCACATTGGCTTTGGGATTTAAAGCCTTAGTGGAGGGTTTGGGAGAAGGTGTGACTTTCTGCCTCTTTTTGAACGGGGAGGAGTTACTGAAAAGTCAACCTTGGGTCTTGCACATGCTAACATAGACTCTAGCATCCAGCTACACCTCCAACTCCCCCTCCCTCCCAGGTTTTAATCTTGTGAGGCAATCTGATTTTCATTGTGGGTGTCAGAACTACTTCCTTTAGCAGTACAGCCAAGCCATCAGTCACGTGTTCAGGCACATAAGTGCCCACTGACAACCTGGTTTCAGGCACTGAGTTCAACTGTGAGGACAGGAAGCTTCTGTCTGGGGAGTGTGAGCACTGGCTTAGCCTTTCTAGTGCCCTGGGGGACTTTGAACTGTCCACACATCAGGAACCGTTTCCTTCACCAAATCTCTGTTGCAGACTGTTGCTTCTTCCCAACTCCATTTTATTTTCCCAAATATACCAATGTGGAACCTCCTGCTTTCTCTAATGTTCATGTCCTTTTCTCTCTGCCTTGTGGAGTGTGTACTATGCCTACTGTGTGTGTGTGTGTGTGTGTGTGTGTGTGTGTGTGTGTGTGTGTGTGTGTGTTTATAACATCCTATAAGTTCTGTTGTGCACTTTCATTTCCTCTTTGAGGAGTGTGTGGGGAATCTCAGCTAGTTCTCTTTTTTATTTCTACCTCTCTCAACATTTCCAGTACATTCTTCCTTCCTTAGAATCGTTTCAGATGTTCTTAAGAAGTTGTTATTGAAAGTACAGAATGGGTGGGTGCTGCTCAATTTTACCATCAATAACAAAGCAGCAGCAACAAAAAATCCTGACCTCGTACACATGCCTTCCTCTTTCCTTTCTTAGTGCTATAGAATCATCATCTCACAGGCTCCTAGATCACTTTTCCCAGTATGATTAAGTGCTGTCTAGACTGGTGCTTCCTCATAGGGTGGACGTCATTCCCTTTGACTTTACTTTTCCCTGGAAAATGTCAGTGTGCTTCTCTCTGAACTCCCTGTGAAGGTTGAGTGAGCTGGCCTCCTTTGAGGGGCAGCTAGGGGAAGCTCAGCTCCCTCAGTTTAATTGCTGAGCTCATTATTCCATTAACTTGTGAAGCAGTTAGTCTTGGGCCAGCTCCACACTTTATTGGTGGCCATGTCAGAGGAGCTGCAGTCAGCCTTGGAGCTGACGGAGTTCAGCTCACCAAATAGCGAAGCTACAATGAATAAACCCTGCAGAGGCAAAGCCCGGGGGTGAGGAGTGGGGGGGTTGTCTCTAGAATGCCCCTTGTTTCTGCTGTACTTCCTCCTACTTGCTGCTGCTGGGTTCCTGCTGTATTTGGCATGGTGTGGTTACTACATGAAAGGATCCCCAATATAGCATGATTGTTTCCTGGGAAAATCCCACACCTCACTGGGCAATTTACTTGCGGATCATAATGAAGATGACTTTTATAAGAGCGATGATGATTAGTTAGATCTGTGATTTAATGGACTTTCTGAGTTAGATACAGGTGGTTGGGACAGTGAGTAAAGATGATGAAGGCAATGGTTTAGGTACTCTGTCAATTGCTCCAATAAGAGATGCAAAAAAGACAAAAAAGAGGCTAGAAATTACCTTCCCTGTTGTTAGATGTGAGATTTGCAGAAGATGGAAAGTAAGAACAAGGAAGTTTCATGCATTATAGACCCATGAATTCTGCCTGTGGAAAAACAGGCTGATGATCAAAAAAAGCTATTATGTCCCTACACCCAAGGTTAAGCCTGAGTTCCAGTTCACAGGTTTCGGTATGCATCTTAAAAAAAAAAAAAAAAAAAAAAAAAAAAAAAAAAAAAAAAAAAAAAAACCAACAAAAAAAAAGCTGTGAAAGGAAATTAAATGACCCTGTTGTGTGTCAAGAAAAATAGATGTTTAGCTGACCACTTGAGTACAGTTTTGTAGGAATCTGCTACACTGAAACTGTGAACAGCATCCTGCTACCACAAAAGGAGCTGGCTGAAATAGACTTGGCTTGCTTACAATGCTGTTAATCAGTAATAAAAGAACCATTGCTTTGGGGGTGAAGATGCTGTGGTGGGAAAATTAATACAAAAGAAAATGTTTAACCTGTGGGCTTCTAAGAAAAACAACTACCTTGTGATCATAATGTGATTTCTTCCTGCATGAGGATTCTCATTGGTTTTTGGAAAATATGTCACTTGTGGCTGTCAGGTGGTTTCTTTTTTGCATAGAAATCTTTGTATTAGAAAGTATAAAAGGGATAAGTGAAAACTAAGTGAAGTAGAGGAGAACAACAGAGAAGGAGAAGAGAAGAAGAGAAGGAGGAGGAGGAGGAGGAGGAGGAGGAGGAGGAGGAGGAGGAGGAGGAGGAGGAAAACAACAGGTTAGAAGAGCAGAACAGAGAAAGAACAGTAGGAGTAGTAGAAAGGAAAAATGAAATGAAGAATTAAGCTTTGCCTACTCAGATAACATCCCCACATATGTCTGTGCATCTGTCCAGTAGTTTGCTGACTCGGCCGGTTAGTCTTTGGTTGGGAGAATTGCTGGGTGAACTTTAAGACACTCCATAGATGTGCAAGCACCATTTAGAGTGTGTATGTGGTTCTGATGAGCAGTTAGATTTGGGGGCTGATGGACTGTGGCTCCAGAAGGATGTTCATCATTGGCTTATCCTGTAGCCCGCTTAGATTCTTCTGAGGTCTAGAGTTCTCTAGTCCTTCCTTTGAAATGTGGAGACCATGCACATTTGCTTGGAAGGCAGGTTGACTAGTTGCTCTGAGCTTCCCTATAGCTTGGTCTCTTTACACTGTGTTAAACCTAGATGTCTTTGTGTGTCTGCCTTGCATATGGCAACCAACCTTTCCTCCTGACCCAGATGCAAATTTTGACCCATTTCTAGTTATTCTCTGTCACTTCTGTCAGGAGCAGGTGTGGGAAGTAGAAGCCATACGCCTTTGTTCCCGGCACCGTCTTCCTCTGAATTCTGACTGTAATGGTTACGCTACATGGGATCTTGTAGACAGCACCTCTGTGTGTGTTGTGTTTGTGTACAGTCATAGACATTATGTGCTGTTTCTTCTGTACATTTCATACACGTATACATCAGACGATCCTCAAAATCCTGTGGCTGTTTTTCCCCTCTGATATCCTTGTGAAAACGTTAAACACCGAGAAGATAAAGGAGCTTGACAGGTCTTCAAACTCTTAGAACTGTATTTTCACATTTTCCAGTTACAGTCAGGAATATTGTCCCCCAGCTAATTGCCCTGTGCTGCATATGTTAGCAATATTGAAAACACTTTGGGCAATCCTGCTTTTGAGTGGAATAATTTGCCATTCTCATGACTACATAGGTGACACAGACTTCCATGGGAGAGAGTCTCCCTGACAGATGTTTCAGTTTTTGTTTGGGAGCCGTGGATGAAGCTCAGGGGAGAGTGCAAGGTTTGCATATATGAGCTGCAGGTTTGATCCCCAGACCGTAGAAAGAAAAACAAACAAACAAACAAACAACCTTTTTTCATTGGTAGAGAATGTACAGGCTTATTTGTTAGGGAATTTGCTTTTCCTTAGAAATTCCTCCTAGACTTGAAGTGGGTTCTTCAATTCATTCTATGGAGTCTTTTCTTTTGACTGCATTAAGAAAGGAATGTTCTGCCCACAGGAGGTGGGGAATGACTTTTTCTATATAATGGTTAGACCAAGCCTGCCTCCTCACTGTTATTTGCTTTAGTTGAGCACAGCTCTGGAGCAGTGTGTCTGCTGTGAGACCACGTATCTTCTGCCACATAGTCCACTTCTGGTCATTTTCTGTTGGAAAGCACCAGCCCTGAGACTCCTCACCCATAGGTTTTACTCACCATTTCCCTCATTCTCAAAACATCTGTCAGGGTTGGGAATTTAGCTCAGTGGTAGAGTGCTTGCCTAGCAAGTGCAAGGCCCTGGGTTCGATCCTCAGCTCAAAAAAAAAAAAAAAAATCTGTCCACAGATATGTTCAGGACATTTTAACACAGGTCCATCTAAGTACAACTACCTGCTACAAAGGTCACAACTTGAGTAGTTTCTGGCAATATTTCAGCATTTCACTCAATTCTCCCAACTGCCCATGATGTAAGAAAGCAAGCTGGATAACATGATTTCACAATGAGAAAGTTAGGATTCTTAAGAAACTCTTCTGAATCTCACTGAGTTCATACAACTCAGGAGAAGGTGCATTTCTGGGTGTAGTGGTGTGTGCCCATAATTTCAGTTCTGGGGGGCTGAGGAAGAGGGATTAGGAGTAAGGGGCCAGACTGGGCTACATAGCAAGTCCAAGGAAGCCAGAGTTACAAAGTGAGGCCCTGACTCAAAAAACAAAGCCAGGGGGCTGGAGAGATGGCTCAGTGGATAGGAGAATTGTTGCTCTTGTTCCGGAAGAACTGATGCCCTCTTCTGGCCTCCAAGGACACCAGGAAGGCATGTGGTACATAGGCATACATGCAGGCAAAACACTCATAAAATGAAAATAAATAAATCTTAAAAAGAAAACCAACCCCCAAACAAATGAAAAACCAGAAAAGAGACAGAGGCTGGGGAAATGGCTCAGCTGTTAAATCGTTTGTTGTGTAAGTGTGAGGACCTGAGTTTGATCCCTAGAACCCATGGAACACACCCAGGAGACGTGGAGCACACCTGTAATCAATTCTAGCACTGGGAAGGCAGAGACAGGAGGATCCTGGGTGCTGCCCAGATAGTTTAGCAGAATCGGGGAGCTCTAGATTCAGTGAGAGACCCTGTCTCAAAGGATAAGGTGGAGAGCAATTGAGAACACTCACGAACATTCAAACAAACTGCGGAACTAGTGCTGGAGTCTAAGTCTGTAATACCAAATGTAAATGTAGCTATAAATGCTGTGCTCTTCATATGAAACACCTACCGGCCCTTGGAAGTGTCCCAGCTGCACTTATATTCAGCCATGATTTGTCTCCTTGGTGATTTGACCTTTTTATATGTTCTCTTCTCTTCTAGAAGATGATCTCTTAGAAGATGGCGGAATTCTCAATGTTTCAGTATTTAATGAAACTTGTTTGAAGTTGAGCAGTCATTCTAGGAAAGATGGGTCAGAACAAATGTACCAAGTAAGATGAACCCTTCTTCTTATCTGTTATAGAATTTGTCATGCAAAAAAAAATCGAGTGATTTATTCCCACATTGGGTATGCATGATTCTTTTCCTGAGCATCTCTCTTGCTCTTAACCGCTGAGCTTAAAATATTTATAAAGCTCATCTTTTCCCTGAACTGTGGCTCTTCTTTGAGGAGCCCACACCCATGCTTTCGGGTTTGTCCTAGCATCAGGTCTATATTAAAATATCTTTAGTAAAACCACAACTCGGCTTACAAAAAATGTGGGCTATCTCCAATGGATGGTCCAGAATATTCAAAGACACTGTTTGTGATGGCCGTTTCTAGAGATGAGTGCATGTGAGATGGCCATGAGGAGGAACCAAGTTCAAAGAAGGTACTGTGTACTTGGTGATTTTCTACCATTTTCCTGCCTGTGCATACCTGCGTTTTAATGTGTTTAGTGTTTGTATCTTACTTTGCCTTCAGACCCGCACACTGGGCGCAGATCTTTGGGAAGCTCACTGGGTGGCTGCTGGCTTTCCTTTCACTCCAGTTTGCTTCTACAACCAAGCAAGTCATAAGCAGGTTTAGGAAGCGATCTGGATTTGCTTTGTTGTCGTGTTTAGTGCTTAGCAACTCTGGCAGCAAGCAATAAAGTTAAAATTAATTGTTCATTTCATAAATATTTAGCAAGAGGATATCATATATTATGACCTGGAAGTTTTAATTCAAACAAATAGGAATGTACAAATAAGCAGGCAACTGTAATGTGGTATGATGAATCATTGATAAAAATGCAATAAATAATGAAATGGGACGTGTGTGTGTGTGTGTGTGTGTGTGTGTGTGTGTGTGTGTGTTGTTTGCACATACATGTTCCCAGGTGTAATTTTTAAAAAATATTTATGTTTTATTTTAATGTGTATGTTTTGTCTGCATGTATGTATGTGTACCATGTATGTGCCCTATGTACATGGAGGCCAGAAGTAGAGTGTTGGATCCCCTGGAACTAGAGTTCTGCATGGTTGTGAGCCATCCTGTGGGTGCTGGGAATTGAACCCAGGTCCTCTAGAAGAACCAGGGTTCCACTTCTCCCTGCCAGGGTGTAATGTTTTAAGAAGAGAAGCTGTGTTAGGTCTTAGAAAATGAGTAGGAACTAGCTGGAGCCAGGGTGACAGGAACAGCCCGCAGGAGCAGGTGGGAAGAGGAGGTGGGGAGCCAAGCAGTGGCTGGTAAAGCCTTGCTTTGAATTTGAATGCTAGGGAGGAGCCGCTGGAGGATTTTAAGCACGTAAGTGAGTATTTAAGTTTCCATGTTGGAAAGAGCCCTGGGGCTAGAGACTCGTTCAAGGATCCAAAAAGTTTATTCTATGATTAAAATGGTTTTTCAAATTAGTACTGAAAGGAGTTTTATTTTAGCTAGCCAGAGACTTGTGTAGCTAGAGTTTTTCTTTCTGGGTCCCGCCAAGCCCCGGCAGTCCTGTAGCCCATTTATAAAATAAACATACAGATGCTTATATTATTTAAACTGTTCGGCCATTAGCTCAGGCCTGCCACTGTCTAGCTCTTACTCTTGTTTTTTTAGTTGAGGATCAAACCCAGGTCCTTGTGCTTGCTAGGCTCTACCACTGAGCTAAATCCCCAACCCTCAGCCCATTTCTGTTAATCTATATGTCACCATTGTTCCATGGCTTTACCTGCTGCCTTTACATGATGCTCCCTGGACAGCAGGCTGGCGTCTCCTCCTCTCTGCCTTCCTGTTCTCTCATTTCTTCTCTCTGCTAGTTCCGCCTATGCTTCCTGCCTGGCTACTGGCCAATCAGTTTTATTTATCAGTCACTCATCTACAGCAGACTTGGCTAAGAAACCAGTGATTCTTGGGGCTGGGAAGATGGCTCAGTTGGTAAAGTGCTTGCCACTCCAAGCCTGAGGAACTAAGTTTGATCCCTGTCACTACCTAAAAAGCAGGGTACAGGTGTGTGCAGAGTCAAAAGAACCCTTTTGGCTCCTGGCCAGCCAGGCTAGCTAAATCTGTGGGCTCAAGGTTCAGTGAGAGAGTGTTTCAAAAAATAAAGTATAGAGCAATAAAGGAAGATATCAAGCCTTGGACATTCATGAGTGTGTGCGCCCCCCGCCCCACTCCCTACACGAAAATGATTGAAGAATAAAATTGAAAAAGAAACTAAACTTTTAATGTGTCAATGATCAATTTATGCAACACATGAAATATAGATAAATACACTGGGGGAAAGTGAACGTTCCAAAAGCTGTCTGCATCAGAGAATATAATATTGTTCATATCATATATGAATGTACTATCTGTATTAGAGAGTGGTCCAGAAGAATAGGGCATCATGAGATCTTGTGATCCTCTGTTGGCGATGCTGTCTAGACCCTGGAGCGCGGCTGTGGATGACTGGAATGGAGTGGAGAACATTCATAGCATTGAGCTCAAGGAACTCTGAGGCCAAGTTTTGATGGATTGTTCCTAAGGATCCAAGAGGAGGACTTAGCAGAGGATGACTCTTATGAGCTAGTTATCAAGGTCTTGAATAACCTGAGGAAGGCTCAGTGATTGACGTAATGAGGAGGGATGGAGGGTGGAGGACCTGAGGATGTGAGCTCCAACCAGACCATTAAACTCACAGTATCTACCAGATAAATTGTACTTGTTGCTAATGTTTGATCCAATTATTCTGGAACCGTCACAAAAGTGTTCTCCCTGTAACTGTGTTTCTTGAGTGGCATGATTCAGACAGCAGTATATGTGATGTCTCCACAGTCCTCAACTTTTACCAAGCTCTGACGGGAAGGAAGGAGCAAGGGAGATGGCATCGTACTGTTGCTTTAAAAGCATAGCTTGGGGTAGTTCTCATAATGCTTGTACCCGCATGGTGGGGCTTGTCTATGGGTTTTTCAGGAGGAAAAAGATGGGAAGAATTTTGCCCAGTAGCTTAACTACAGTCTCTTTCACTTGAGTGGGCACCAAAGGATTGCTTTAGACTAGCCTTCCATCTTGTTCGACTAAAATATGTTTATTTCTAAGCATCAGTGGTGATGTAGTTTAATCTTAGTCCTACACCTGCCTGAGAGGGTAACTGGGTAGGATAGGTACAGTGGCTTTGTAGAGGTTGTCCTCAGTTTAGACCTTACTGGTGTCTTAAAGACAATTCTAAGAAGATCAGCAGAAGGAAGTTTGTCATACCTCTACTCGGCTTCTAGTCTAGAAATCTGCAAGCCAACAGGAAGCTAACACAATGCTCATTTTCCATCTTGTGACAGGTCAAAGTTCTGGGTCAGAGGTGGTATCTGGAAAACTTTTATCATGCCACTCTGTTTAACTTCACAACAAGAGACCGAGCTCCGGAAGTGTGTTTAGATCTGTACCCAGCCACTGATTACACAATAAACATCACCCTTCTGCGAACCACTGAGCTACCCTCGGCACAAATAACCATAACAACCGCACTAACAGGTAGGCACGGATGCCTTTCTGTTTTGTACCTCAGGACAACAACTTAGATATGAGAATTAAGTGGTATAATTTGGGGAACATGAAGGGCAGGGTCAAGAGCCCTGTGTTCTAGTTCTAACAAACTACCAGCTTTGCTTGGTGTTCAGGATACTCAAATCTTGCCATTCTGTCCCTTTGTATAGTGTTTTGGCTTCTAGAGAGTCCAGACAAGGAGATGCTGCTTCCTGTGAGGGATTCCAGGCAGCCTTAGAGTGAGAATTCTGGAAGCCTCTGTCTCTCATCTCAAATTCAAAATGGTTTTGGCTCTGAGGATATTGATAGAGACAACTAGAACTGTCTTCCAGGAGACAGAAATACCATCCCCACTGTGTCCAGCACTGGCAGAGTCAAGAGGGCTCATGCTGCGCCACGTAGGAGCATGGACACACTTAAAGAATAGGGTGTTATGGTCCAGTGTCAGTATGAGATAAGCTGGAGTGTGTTGGAGTTCCAGGAGGCCTTAGGTCCTTCCCTTCCCTAGCTGGAGGCGGGGGTCTGTTTGTCTCAGGCCTCTGAGGGTTAGACAAATTCCATGTGACAGGGCCCAGATCCAAAAAGGGGAGAAGGGTAGCCTCAAGCCCCAGATTGTTCACTGGATGAGGCTTTGTGTCCTAGGTCTATGAGATGGGCAGTTTGGAGGGGTGCAAGTTCCAGACTATAGGAGAAGAAGACAGAAATTTCTGGGCCAGATCAGTGATTTGGCCAATTTTTCTGTCTTTTCAACAGAATGATATATTAAGAACTGCTTTGTGTTCACTAGTCTCTTGGATTTTTTTATTATCATATTTCCAACAACCTGACTCAGAGCAGTGGTCTATTGACACACAGGCTCCTTGGAAACTCTTCCTTTGTGGACTTTCCTGGAAGCCACATAGAGGCCATCAGTGTTAACCACATAGCTCCCAGCTAGTGCTGAGGGACACAAGGTCTCTCCCTTCCCCTTCCTCCCTCTCCTTTCTTCTTTTCCCTAGAGAGCTCACCCACCCAGCACTCTGCACAGTCGAGGCAAGTGTGCCCTGCTGAGCCACATTCCAGGCCTCCCTCAACCATTTCTTTAATTCTTTGGGCTTAATAGTCATATTTAGGGATATCCAGGGAAAGAGGCTGCCCCTTTGAAGGGAGCAACAGGATGATGAGCCTGTCCCCCATCTTCTTAGGACCTCGGTTTCTGGTTCATTTTTGCTCCTAGTAGTGGGTAGGGGGCAGATGGTTTGGCTTTGTACGTAGGAAACTAGTTCTCAAGACACTAGTACACTCACTGTTCACCTCACGAGTTGGAAAGCTTGGGATTACAGGAGAGTTATTAAAGCACAGGCTCTGTCCCAGGCTCTGTCCCATGAGTTCCAAGTCAGAAGGTACAGGTGTGCACCCAGAGTCCAATTTCCAACAAACTCTGCCCTTCTGATTGTGCCAGTCCACGTCTTTGATGGTGTTGTTTTAGCCACATGCAACTTAGCTACTTCTGGGCAATTACAAGGCCCATGCAGATAGAGACATGAGAAAGAAGGGAGGGGGGGGGGAGGGAGGGAGGGAGGAAGGGAGGGAAGGAGGGGGGAAGAGGAGTAACTAAAATAATTCTATATATTCATTCCAGCAGGCTAGTGTACTAATTGGCTCGATTGTGTATTTTTCCTTATGATCCAATACCCACTTCCTCTGTTTCTGTGTTCCTGATTTAGAGACCTTGCTGCCGTGCCCTGCTGAGGTAGCTCTGATCTTTGTCTTTGTCCAGTCAGTCTATTCACATTTTGTAGTGAGAAACCAAGTCTTAATCTTCCTTTCCACGTGGGATTGCACAGGATTAATAGACAAAATATCCTCCTTACTGTTCTGGGCAATTCCCAGGATGACCCTCAACGCAGACTCATGACGTGATATTGGAGGAGGAGGTTAGGTACAATGGCTTATCCAGTTCGCCTTAGGCTGAGCAGCAGAGGGATGGCAGTGGGCAGATAACCTATTACCCACTTCTGGGAGGCTAGGGCGACATGAAATACCACAGGCTGCAGACATCAGCAATCTGCACCTTGTTTATTCAGGGACCTGTGACACAGGAACTCTGTGCAATAGGAAATGTGACCCGAGGAATGGTAACTTCCTGTCCGGCAGGTCATGTGTTTACTGTCCCTTGAGGCTGAACGAGTGAGGAATTAATTGTCTTTTCCTTTGTGGAAGGAGTATGGCAGGGAAGTGGTCACCCTTAGCACACTTGAGCAATGGAGCTGCCCTTTGTGATGTTGAACATCAGGGGCTTGAATATGAATATCCGCGATCACCCCAGGAGTCTGCATTAGGAAAGTAATTCACTGACTCCCAGGTTCCTAAAGACCACGCCATGTATGTCTAAGAACATGCTTGTCCTCTCCCTCTCTCCAGCAGGGATGTACACGTTTATATTTGTTTATTTCTAGAATAAGCTTGACAAAAATTTAGAAACATTAAAAGAGGTAGGAGCTGACTGACATTCTTTCCAGGGAATAAAACTGTAGAAATGTATAATCTTTTCATTTCACTCAGAAGTGATTCATTTAACCCTCCATCTTTTTTGATTATTTGAGTAGAGAGCCTGCAGATTTTTTTTTTAATCCTTAAAATGTGATCATTGTATTTGGGTAAGTTTTGAGGCCATTTTGACTCAGCTTTCTTAGGTACCTGGAGTATCATTTCAATATTTATATTCAAGTATGTTTTGTTTTTTGTAAGATTATCTTGATTTTAGATATTAATTCTGTCTCAATGTTTTTCTCCCCACTTTGGAGACCCTCGTTACGTATATCTTGGACCTTTTATTTGTATTTCATTTTAGTCACTTTAGTTTTGACCTTTTGTGCTTTAAAAAAAATCTCATTTTAGGCCAAGCCCTTCCTTTCAGCTCTTGGAGGCGGAGGCAGGAGGATGTCTGTGAGTCTGAGGCCAGCCTGGGCTACAGAGGGAGTTCCAGGACAGCCAGGGCTACACACTCAGACCCAGTCTTGAAAAGAAAAATCTCATTTTATTTTTTAAAAATTCTCTATTATCTTTTATTACATATTATTCAAGTCTATTCTTTTATAGACATCAAGAAATTCGGCTTTTATTCCCAGCGCCATCTTGTCCCTTTTTTCATCTGTTTCCTGGATTCGGTCACTTCTGTTTCATTTCCTTCCTACTTTGTCTATTTCTGTTCCGAGTTTTGATTTCCTGACTGGCGAGATCTTCTCCATAGCCGCAAATGATTATTTATTGTGTATTCTTTAACCTCGTTTGTGGGTTTTAAACAAAGACAGCTTGTCCAGGCTGCAAGGTTTCGGTTATAAAACCTTGAACAGACTGCTCCCGCCTGTCAAGTCCAGGGCTGCAGGGGCGGCCGAAGGAAGCGCTTAGCCGGGTGAAGAGCGCCCTCTTCAGTCCTGGGCCGAAGTGCAGCTGCCGTAAAGGTTTCTTAGGGCTTTGGTTGAGCATGAATCATCTGTTCTAGTTTAGGGTTCTTCGGTACGCGGGATCTTGCACTAAAGTTCGCGTTTCTTCCTATCAACCCTTCGACTCCAAGGCCACGAGCACATGCTTCTTCCTTCTTCGTCTTTTCTCTCCAGGAGCAGTGACTTCCTCAGCCGCTCCTCGCTCCTTGTCATAGCCTCTCTCCGCAGCCAGTGCTCTGGTGACAGACTGGTCTCTCATCCCATGCTTTCACACTGAAAGTGGCATTTCTTCTGCTGTGAAAGACTCTAGCTCCTGGCCCCTGCTCCCCCACACACACCCCCGCCCCCGGTAGGAAGTGGAGAGAACCCGGCTGGGATTTCGTGCTTCTTGCTCTGTTTAAGCTTGTTGTATTCGCTCTGCTTTCCGGGTAGAATGACGGACGGCCGTGGGTGTGTTTGCGCTGTATGCATCTGTGTGTGCACCGGAGCGTGTTCACTCGTGTATGCATGTGTACAGACCAGAGGCGGTGTGACTGTCTTTGATTGTCACTCTCTACCTTGTTTTTTGTGACAGGGTCTCTCACTGAAAATGGAGCTCACTGTTTCAACCAGGCTTTAGCATCCACCCTCCCCATCCCCACCCCCACCTCCCCACCCCACCTCCATCCTTGGAACTACAGACACAAGCTACTGTTCCTGGCTTTTACATGGGTTCTGGGGACATGAACTCAGGTCCTCATGCTTGCTCAGTACACACTTTACCCACTGAGGCATGTCCCAGCCCCAACAGCATTGTTTTTATGTTGTTTTATCTGTTCCTCCTTTAGACCTGAAGAGTATTTAGAACTCTATAATATGTTCTTAAGCACTGACTATTTTTTTTCTTTTCGAGACAGGGTTTCTCTGTGTAGCTTTGCACCTTTCCTGGAACTCACTCTGTAGCCCAGGCTGGCCTCGAACTCACAGAGATCCACCTGCCTCTGCATCCCGAGTGCTGGGATTAAAGGCGTGTGCCACCACTGCCCGGCTAAGCACCGACTTTCTACCTCTGTGTCTTACTGGTTCAATTTTTTTTCCTACCTTGAACTCCCCTTTTCTGTAGTTCTTATATTGCCGCCTTTCACGTAAGCTTTCTGTTTTCTGGATTCCCATGATTGATTTCAGGTGGTTTGGCAGCGTTCCTCTGGAACCAGACTGTCTAAATTCAAATCTCAGATCTGCTGGATTTGAATAAGTTACTTAACCTGCTTGTACCTTAGTTACCCTAGCTGTGACTGTGGGAGTGATGTACTTACGTGGTGGATTTGTGATGAGCACTTGAATGGGTTAATTCACATGGACAACCAGTCTGTATGTGACAAACTGTGTCTGTGGAATGTTAAGCATCGCTTAATTTTATCTAATGATATTTGTTATATGCCCCTTTATATTTCTGTTACACTTACATAATAAGTGACTCCTCTCCTAAGTAAAATTAAGATCGTGTATTAATTTCTGTTGCTGTTGCCATGATAAAACAGTCTGACAAAAGTGATTTAAGGGAGGAAGGGTTTAATCTGGCTCCAGTAGAGGGAACAGTCCACCATGGTGAGAAGTCAAAGCAGTGGAGACTTGGAGCAGCTGGGCCCATCCCACCACAGTCCATCGGCAGAGGGTGGTGAACGCAGGTTGCTGCCAGTCTGTCCACTTTCTCCACGTTATACAATGCAGGGACCCCACACATAGAGTGGTCCTGTCTGTAGCTGAGATGGTCTTCCCCTACCAGCTAACCTAATCAACAGTCCCTCAGGCTGGTCTCTGGGCCCGTTCCTGTTGGGTTGACAATATGAGCGTTAGCCCTCACCAGGGAGAAAGCAAGTCTTCTAGCACTTCCGGTCCACCGGGCTAATGTCAGCTGCTTGAGGGCCTCCTCATTGCTGATGGCTTCATTTAAATGACCAAGATTGCCTGCCACTCTCCTCCTCGCTGGGAGCACAAAGGTGACAGCATCCCACCCCTCCCTGACCCCAGAGCTCCCAGATTAATAAGGACCACCGACAAAGATCTACAATTCAGTGTATAAAGTGTTGTCTCTAAGTTTATGGGGTTCTGCTGAGTGGAAGGGGGAATGCCTGAGTTCCCCAGACTCGCTCTCTCTCCCACAGTGTGAAAGAAAGCAAAGTTCCAAAGAGCCTGCTGGACTGGGAGCCAGGTCTTCCTTTCTGTGAGACAGTCTTGCATGTCTGGTTTTTCAGCTCCATTCTTCTAGATTAGATTGACCCAGTGGGTGGGGAAAGGGAGGATGGAGGAGTGGTCAGGGACTGGAGGTTTGTATGAGCAACATGCACAGTGTTTCCAGGAGCGGACGGTGAATGGCATCTTTCTTTTTTCTTTCTTTTTTTTTTTTTGTCCTTGTGGTATTCTTTTTTTTTTTTTTTTTTTAAGATTTATTTATTTATTATGTATGCAGCATGTATGACTGCAGGCCAGAAGAGGGCACCAGATCTCATCACAGGTGGTTGTGAGCCACCATGTGGTTGCTGGGAATTGAACTCAGGACCTCTGGAAGAACAGCCAGTGGTCTTAACCTCTGAGCCATCTCTGCAGCCCTGTAGTATTCTTATAGGCATACTTTCTTACTAGTTCATGTAAAGGTGTGCTAATTTATTAACTTGCATATTATTGAAGGATATTGAATTTTCTCCCTTCAGGAAACACTTCTATTAATATGCAAGTGTGTAGTATGTCTTACTGATTTGAAGATCTTCATTTTCACATTTTGATATCTATGAATTCTTAGAGTTGTCTTACAGTCAGGTGTCTATCTGCTGTGAACTTGTCTTTGCCCATGGACACCTCAAATTGGTCCTAACTTAGTGGCTGTTTACAGTATCATTTAATGTATTTAGTTACAGATATTAGTGATGCTTGTGTCTTGAGTTTCATTGCTATTTTAGAAATGTTTTTTATTTATTTATTATTATTATTACTATTATTATATTTGTGTTTTAATTTTACACATCAGCCATGGGTTCCCCCTGTCCTCCCCCCTCCCGCCCCCATCCCCACCTTCCTCCCCATCCCCTCCCCTCCATTCCCTTTTTTTTTTTTTTGAAGTGGTTTGACACAGAGATAAAACATACTACATACAGAAGACCATGAGAACCACAGCAAGGTGTGACATCAAGTATCAGCATCAGAATGTCTGTCAGGGGCTCACAGGAGAAGCTGGAAATGTGGAGTGCACTTTAAAGAAATACTGGGCTGGGAATATAGCTCCATCATAGAGTGGTTGCATGCTTCACAGAAGACCCTGGGTTCCATCCTCAGTAACACATGCATGCACGCACACACACATGCACGCACACACACATGCACACATGCACATACACACAGAAGAAAGGCTAGAGGGAGAAAGGAAGGGAGGAAGGGAGGAAGGGAGGAAGGGAGGAAGGAAGGAAGGAAGGAAGGAAGGAAGGAAGGAAGGAAGGAAGGAATGATGTTAGGAAGGGCCCCTCACTAAAACTCTAGATAGTATGCATAAGGATCTCACATGATCTGGGGCCATGTCGATGGCTCAGTGGGTAAGAGTGCTTGCTGTGTGTGCTGGCTAGTTTTATGTCAACTTGACATGAACTAGAGTCATCAGAGAGGAGGGGCCTCCACAAGATGGGTCTATAGACAGACAAGCGTGTGGGCATTTTCTTAACTAGTGATTGATGGGGGAGGGCCCAGCCCATTGTGGGTAGGGCCACCCCTGGGCAGGTGGTCTCTGTTCTATAAGAAAGCAGGCTGAGCAAGCCATGGGGAACAAGCCAGTAAGCAGCACCCCTCCATGGCCTCTGCATCAGCTCTTGGCTCCAGGTTCCTGCCGTGTTTGCGATCCTGTCCTGACTTCCTTTGATGAAGAGCAGTGATCTAGAAGTGTAAGACAAATAAACCCTTTCTCCTACATTAGTCAGGGTTCTCTAGAGTAGCAGGACTTATAGAATGAGTGTGTGTGTGTGTGTGTGTGTGTGTGTGTGTAAATGTGGGGTTTATTAGAACCACCTAAAGTCTGTGGTCCAACTAATCCAACAATGGCAGGCTATGAATCCCAAAGAAGTAGGCTCTAATGCCAGGGAAGGAATGGACTTGCCAGCAAGGCGAGAGCAAGCCAGCAAAGAGCAAAAGCTTCCTTCTTCCAGGGCCTTACATAGGCTTCCTGCAGAAGGTGTGGCCCAGATTAGAGGTGTGTCTTCCCACCTCATGATCTTAATTAAAGACTTGTGTCTTCCTGCCTTAAGACCCAGATCAAAGTGTGTCTTCCTACCTCAAAGGTCCAGACTAGAGGTGGATTCACCTACTTCAAACTAGCAAAAGTCTCTCACGGGTGTGCCCTCCTTTTCTTGATTGTAGTTTGTAGTTAGAGTTTTCCTGCCTGGCCCAGTCAGGACAAATCTCTCTTACCCGCCAGGCCCACAGTCGCTCAGAGCCAACCAAGAAAGCACACAGAAACTTACATTGTTTAGAAACTGTATGGCTGTGGCAGGCTGCTTGTTATCTACTTCTCTCTTAAATTAACCCATTTCTGTTAGTCTATACTTTGCCACATGGCTTGTGGCTTACCGGTGTCTTTACATGTTGCTTTTCATGGCAGCGGCTGGCGGTGTCTCTCCCCAGTCTTCTACTTCCCAGAATTCTCTTCTCTCTTGTCCCGCCTATACTTCCTGCCTGGCCACTGGCCAATCAGAACTTTATTTACACAGAGCGATATCCACAGCACTTCCCCTTTTCTTTTTTTTTAAGGAAGGTTTTAACTTTTACATAGTACAATTACATATAACAAAACAATTATCAAGCAAGAATTATAGTTACATTATTAAAGAAGATATCCTATCTATCTTATATTTGTGAGTCTAAAGTTTTATATCTAACTTATCTTGTATCATAACTGAGGAAATTATAACTATCTAGTCTTCAACCACATCAAAGACCTCAGAAGGATATAATATTACCTGAGAACCAGGAGAAGGATGTAAGCATTTTTCAGGAGCCTTATAAGAGTAGACAGAGACAGCTGGCAGCCTGGACAGTCACCTAATGTTCCTTTGTAGAGTTGGGGCATTTGTCTTCAGCCTATAGGGCTAGAGTCTCTCGATCACTTCTCTCAGTGTCCTGTAGAATGTCTGGCAGTTTCCTCTGTGAATCAGGAACCTGAAGGACCATTTTGTCAAGCAAAGTTTAGTAGTCATCTTTCTATGGGTCCTTCATGTCTAGTTGATTAAGCAGTCCAGGCAAGAACAGTTTCTTGCCCAAATGGCTATTTTTGCAAAGGTGAAGATAAGATATGAAGTGTCTTTAATGCCCATCCTCCTCTCTGAAGTAAATTGGTGCTGCCAGGAGCAGACATGTCTCACTGTCCAGAAAGTCTAAATTTTAAAAGTATTTTAAATGCCATATTCTGTAGGTCTTTGAAGTATTTGAAGATTACCTATCGATCAGAAATATCTCTATGTATACCTAGAAGACTTAACTAACATGGCTATGAGTATGATTATCATAGATGACTAATTATTAATCTATTTTTAATTATCCATTTCAATTTAAAATGAGCTATACAAACACAATACCTTAAACACGAGTAGAAATATATACATAGTATAACAAAATTAACTTTAAGTTTATATCAATAGACTAAAGTCTATACCAATGTAAAACATTTTAAACAAGTTGTTGCTCTTTAGAAGTAAGTTCCTTAATCTACCCTTTTGTCCTATTATATCTATATCCTATCCCCTTTTTTTCTTTAGAAAGAGATCGCATTTATAATCAACCCGATTTAAATAAAAATATTGGTTTTTCTCTGCCCCACACCAGAGGGCTCTTCTGATTTGGGACACAAGAATCTCTTAACCTTTACTTTTAACAATACGTCTGGGTTTAGAGAAGGAGTGAGCCAATTCCATCTCCAAAGCCAGCTTGATAATTTTGGGAATGTGAGCGTAGTTTTTCTTACTACTTTCTGCTGGAGGGGGGTGCTGTACCTTATGGGGACACAAAGAAAATTTTAGGATTATGGAGTAGTCCATTAGGGTGAACCTCTGAGCCAGTTGTCTTGGAACCATTCTGGATGTCGGATCATCTGGGCCATGGTGTCATTGGAGACCTTTCAGGGGGTCTTGGCTGATCAAACCTGATGTATCTTAATCTGGAACAAATCCACAGCCTCTGGCTTTCTGTGGAAACAAAAGCAGAGACTCTTTTCCAAAGCAACATATCCTTATATCCAAATTTTGAAGTCAAGGTACCTTTAAAATTTACATATTTGTTTAACTCAACAGCTTTTATGATCAAATCTTTTTCTGTGGTTAAAAATCCCAAAGACAAGACAAACCAGATTCTCTGTGTAATATCCACCTTTGTAAGACTGAAACGCCCCTGTGGCTGCTGGCTCCGCCCACCTCAGCTTCCCAACATGGCGGTGGTACAGTTTACCACCAGCTCTGGGTCTGGAGCCATGTGTACCATCAACTCTCAGAAGCAGTTCTATCAAAGCAGCACATAGCTCAGAAACTTTTTTTTTTTTTTAATTAGCAAAGGCTAAATCCACCACACAGCAGAGTAAAGTGCCGCTTATAGATTCCTCATTCCCGCCACACTGCAGGTCAGTCACACACGCCAGGAACCCGCCACAGTAGCTCAAACAGGCAGGCTGCCACTAACTTGAGAAAGACAACTAGGAAGCTGTTTTTAGCTCCGTTTTAGAATCTTTTTTCTCAGGTTTTAGGTGGAAATTCTTGCCAACACGTTGGGTGCCATTTGTAGTTAGAGTTTTCCTGCCTGGCCCAGTCAGGACAAATCTCTCTTACCCGCCAGGCCCACAGTCGCTCAGAGCCAACCAAGAAAGCACACAGAAACTTACATTGTTTAGAAATTGTATGGCTGTGGCAGGCTGCTTGTTATCTACTTCTTCTATCTTAAATTAACCCATTTCTGTTAGTCTATACTTTGCCACATGGCTTGTGGCTTACCGGTGTCTTTACATGTTGTTTTTCATGGAGGCGGCTGGCGGTGTCTCCCTCCAACCTTCTACTTCCCAGAATTCTCTTCTCTCTTGTCCCACCTATACTTCCTGCCTGGCCACTGGCCAATCAGAACTTTATTTACACAGAGCGATATCCACAGCAGTAGTTCTTTCCAGATGTAGACAAGCTGACAACCGAGAAGAGCCATCACACTCCCCGACTTGCTTTTTGGTTATGGTGTTCCACTGTAGCAGTAGAAGCCCTGACTAGGACACTGTGTGTATTCGCTGCTTTGCTGTTGCTGCGCCAAAACACCATAGCCAAGGCAGCTGTGGAAGAGAGAGTTTATTTGGACGATGGCTCCAGAGGGATAAGAGTCTATCACTGTGGGGAGGCATAGCAGTAAGCTGCAGGCGTGGTAGCTGGAGAAGGAAGCTAAAAGCTTATATCTTCAAAAGCAAGCTGGAAGCAGGGAGAGCAAACTAGAATTGGCATGCTGCTGCTGCCCTACCTGAACCTTTCGAAACAGCACACACCACCAACAGGGAACCAATGGGAGATAGTCTCTTCAGACTGCTACACTGTGCAAGTGTGAGGACCAGAGTTCAAGTCTGCAGAACCCATGTAAACAGCCAGCATACTCCTGTGTGTGCTCATAGTGGGGGCTGGCGCCAAGACAGGAGCATCACTGGGGCTTGTTGGCTGCCAGCGTAGGTATGGGCTCAGTGAGAGATACTTTGTCAGGAGAATATGGTGGAAACTGATAGAGCAAGACACCTGAAGTCCTCCTCTGGCCTCCACACACATAGGTACACCCTTCACTTTCACCCAATACAGACACTGGTACTGCAATTAAACAGTGAGAAATCTTAGATAGCAAATATGAAACATTTTTGTTTATAACATGATACAAATTTAGTGTTTACATGGGTCTGAAAAAGCTCTTTCAAGCAGCATTTTTAGTAAGATAAGAAAACAATAATGATTGTTCATTGGGTGGAAGTTTTTTTTTTTTTAGTAATATACATGATACTGGTGTCTCATAAAAGAACGTTATCTTAAATTTTATGAGATATGGCTGATGTTTGCATACATAGTGGGCCCCATAGCTCTGTAAAATTGAGTCTCACCTCAATTTTAAATCAACTTTACAGAGATCATGCCAGTTATACACATACTAACGGTAAATGAAAGCTTGCTAGGAAAACGTTTTTACTGACATCGTATATGACCATTCTTAGTGTTTGAGAGTCCAGTAAATAACAACTGCTGTCATTTGGTGCTGGGGACTGAGCCTGGAACCTTGCATATGGCTGGGCAGTTGCTCTCTGATGCTGAGCCACACTCCCGCCCCTTCCTTTATCTTAATTGGGAACTTTGTTGTCACTGAAAGGCCTGTTGGACTTTCCTGGGAGTTGCCTTTCCTCTTTTCTCCCATCTTCATGCTGTTGCCCTGTTTAGTGTTCCAGCTGTCAGGCTGTGGTAGATACTTTGGTCTGTCACCAAACACCTGCACTGAATGGCTTAAGGGAGGAAAGGGTTTTTTTTTTTTTTGCTTATGGTTCCAGAAGTTTCTGTTCCTCCTGGTGGAGAGGGCATGACAGAGCAGCAGCCACCATGTTGGATGTTGTGGTGGAGGCGATTGGACTAGAGCAGAGAACAGGTGGAAGGCAGGCCAGGCTACAGTTTACACAGATCCGTCCCTTGTGGCCTACTTCAGCAGTTGGTTTTTGGTTGGTTGCTTGGTGGTTTTTTCAAGACAGGGTTTCTCTGTGTAGCCCTGGCTGTCCTGGAACTCATTCTGTAGACCAGGCTGCAGAGATTCACCTGCCTCTGCCTCTTGAGTGCTGGGATTAAAGGACTGCATCTCCATGCCCAGTCAGCCAGTTTTTAAGAGCTTGGTAGCAATCCCAATATCACCAACAATTGGAGGATTACTGTTCAGAGTATCAGCCTGTGGGAGTCATTTCAGATTCAAACTTTAGGGTACCCACTTTTTGCTCAACCCATTGCCACCATTGTTTGTTACTTACCTTTCAAACTTGGTGATTATATCTTTTGCCACACAGAAAAGTTAACTTCCTTTAGTTAAATTTTTTTTAAATTAATATTTAGGGACTGGAG
Source organism: Onychomys torridus (assembly GCF_903995425.1). Classification (NCBI taxonomy): domain Eukaryota; kingdom Metazoa; phylum Chordata; class Mammalia; order Rodentia; family Cricetidae; genus Onychomys; species Onychomys torridus. Next base: position 79,809,162 of record NC_050444.1, on the reverse strand, counting down.
AGATAGCTCAGTGCTTAAGAACCCTTGACTAGTGTTTCAGAAGACCCAGGTTTGGTACCCAGCACTCATATGGTGGCTCACAACCATCTGTAACTCCAGTCCCAGGGGATCCAGCACCCTCTTCTAACCTCCACCAACACCAGGCACTTATGCACACAAACATACATGCAGGCAGCATACATATACAAGAAAAATAATTTTAAAATTAGTTTTTTGTTTTCTTAGTATGCTTTCTTACCTTAGGATTATAGAACTATTCTTTTATATATTTTATAATATATTTTAAATTCAAATTTTGCTCCATTTGAGAACATCTTTTTCTGATTATATCGAGGTAGAAATCTACTATTGTTTAGCCACTGATTTGAAGTACTGTTTTCTCATCTATAAGATCCCCTGAGTGGATAGGCCTACTGATTGATTCTGTCCTTTCCATTGATTAGTTTATTCCTTTACTAACAATAAAATAATTACTCCAGCATTCTGATCATGACTGATACCACTCCTAGAGGGGCAAAACCTCCCACAAAACCCACAAAGATTGCTCTTTAAAGGGCAAAGGGTACCCTTTTTAAAGTATGAAGCACAGAAAACCAGTAAATAGAACACATCTATGGTAGATAAGTGAATTAGGAAAAATATCTATCAAAGAAAGATCTCTTGCTGGGACCATCACAAAGAACGTGGAGAGATAATGCTGTGTTTTTTGTTTAAGACTTTATTTTATTTGTGGGTTGGGTGGGGATTTAGCTCAGTGGTAGTGCGCTTGCCTAGCAAGGGCAAGGCCCTGGGTTCGATCCTCAGCTCAAAAAAAAAAAAAAGACTTATTTTATTTGTAATTATGTGTATGTATATGGGTGTGTGCGTGTGAATGCAGTGCCCTCAGAGGCCAGAGAGGTTGTTGGATTTCCCCTGTGTCTGGAGTTACAGGCTGTTGTGAGCTGCCTGACCCAGGTGCTAGATGTTCAGCCCCTTATAGATTTATTGTGTCTGGTCATGTCCCCCCATTTTGCTTTTTCTCATTAATCTCCCCAAAGAAATTGAGCAGTGATCATTTTCTCACTGTTGAGTGTGCCAAGCTGGCTTCTGCTGGTTCCATTTCGTCCTGTGGTTTTCCTCCATCATTTCGTTCATGACATTTCTCTATGCATTGTTTTCTTTTATATCCTTTACCAGCTTTTTATGTTTCTCCCTCCTCTTCCTCTCCCTCTGCTTCTATGTTTTTGTTTTTCGAGACAGATTTTCTCTGTGTAGCTCTGGCTGGCCTCGAACTCAGAGTGCAGGGATTAAAAAGGCCTGTGCTACCACACCTGGCTGACTTCTTTTGATATTTCTGTTAGATTTCTCTTAGGCTACTTGGAGTTGTTATCTCTTCAGTCGGGTCTTTTCAGTTTTGTATTTTGTTATTTGGACTGGTTTCCTGCTGGTTTGCTATATCACTGAGAACCCAGTGTCTTAAAATGGCACAGGTCGACTGTCACAGTCACAGAGGTCAGACACTGCAGCCGGTGTGTGAACAGGCCATGTGCCTTTAAGGGTCCAAAGGGAAATCCCATCTCCTTACTCCTAGAGTTTAGAGTCTGCTTATGTGTCGACTCTGGCTTGTGGTCCCACCTCCGTCACTTTGCTCTCTGTGTGCAGCATTCTGTCACTCACAGGGTCTCCCTGCATAGTCCATGCTGCTCTGCCTCAGCCTTGAAGTGCAGGGATTCCAAGAGAATGCCGCCTACCCCTCCACCTCCTCTTCCTTCTTTTCATCTTCCCCTCCCCCTTCGCCCCTTTCCTTCCTTCTGGAGTGATGTGTTCGTGCACGCCTGTGCATGCCCATACACGTGGAGGTCAGAGGTCATCATCAAGTGTCTTCCTCAGTCACTCTCCACCTTTGTTTTTGACAAGGAGTCTCTTACTGAACTGGAGCTCACTAATTCAGCTGGACTGGCTAAATGAGCCACAGGGATCCACCCATCTCCTCCCCACGCCGCCCACCCAGGGATGAGGTTACAGATGCACTCACCTGACCTTTATGTGGGTGCTGGGGATCCAGACTCAGACTCTCATGTCTTTACAGAAAACACTACTGACTGAACTCTGCCCCACCCCCAGCTTTATATCCCGGTTCCTTAATTCTAATCTTGTTTTATAACGATCCTGGTTGTTCCACTGAGCCTATCCGGATAATCCAGGCTAATCTCCCCATCTCAATCACCCCTTGTAGGTCATAGGGCCATTATCTCAGGAGCTGAGATTGCACATCCGAGGGCATCACCCAAACAATCATGCTTTTCTTGTACATGGAAAGAAAATGGCTTGCTACCGCTTTATGTGTCTGAGTGCACTTTGCCAAGATCCCGCCATCTTGTCTTGTTTGTCTATTGTCTTCAGGCTGTTGGTATGCTCTTCATCTCCTGAGACTTCCCGGCAGTTGCGCCCCTTTCCCGACTTCATTTTGGCATTTGTACCTCATTGTTTTCTTGTTTCTTGTCAAGAATGTCCTGACTAATACCAAATAATAGCCTGGAGACCAGACATCCTTGTATTGTTGGTAATTTTACAAGAAATTGCTTAATTATTTTTACCACTGAGCATGGTAAATTCTAATAAACATGATTACGCTAAAGGGCTTCTGAGAAGTTGAGTCCTTGTAAACCAGGATTTTAAGTCAGGAATATATTTAAATGTGGTAGCCATTATGAATATGAAAGTAACCATGCAGTCTCTTTTGCTCAACTAATAGCTTTTCCAATCATGAGTGTGTATTCTGGGAATACATTTTTCTTGGTCATGATTTTTTTTGTGTGTGTATGAACTACTACCCACTTCTATGTGCTGATATGTACATACACTTTTACTCAAAAATAAACAATAAAAAGACTGGGTGTGATGGTATGCACCTTTAATCCCAGTCGTTAGAAGGCAGAGGCAGGTGGGTCTCTATGAGTTTCAGCCCAGCCTGGTCTACAGAGTGAGCCCTATCTCAAAACAGTTAAACTAAAATCTTGCATGTGTGAGTCTTTTGCACCTGCACGTATGTATGTGTGCCATGTGTGTGACCAGTGTGCACGGAGGTCAGAAGAGTATTGGATCTCCTGGGACAGGAGTCACAGATGTTTGTGAGCTGCCCTATGGACGCTGGCCCCTGAATCCAGGTCCTCTGCAGGAGCAGCGAGCCCTCTTACCTGCCGAGCAGTCCGTCTCTCCAGCCCCATTTGCTGTTTTGTATTCTGTGTGTATTAGCCAGTGAGTTTGGTACAGACTGTTTAGTGTTTGGCTTGCCATCCCCTGTACAGCTTAGGCATTGTGAATCATCTAGTTACACCGAGTGAACTGGAAACCATTCTCCTTTTTGTGTGATCTCAAACTGGTGGGTAATATTGTTCATGCTGGCATTTTTTGACTGGGCATGTAGTTCAGTAGTAGGATGCTAGCATATGTGAGGTCCCAGGTTGAACCCTAGTCCCACAAAAACAAAACAGAATAAGCAATAGCATTATAATAGCATTAAATATTATTTGCAATTTGAAGTGTCCAGAGACTTAGGTCTCTTGGGTCATTGCTCCTACCCTCTTCTACCCATCTTTCAGTCACCGAGCAGTGGGGTTGTATCCCCCAGACCCCAGGTACTTCCTTCCTTGATGTCTTGCAGCTGAAGTGAGCTTGAGACTTATGGAGCAAGTTTTCTCATTGTAAACATGCTCAGCCCACACAGGAGGGTCACATCTACCAACTCAGCTTCATTCATAGAAACCTGTTGGGTTGGAGGTTTGCTCAGGATAGTCCTGCTTCCCATGGGACTTCCCTTTTAGGTGCGTTGGGAGTTGTCTTTTAATCGTGGTCACTGAAGTGTTCCTATGACATGCCTAGCATTTCAGCTATGTTATTTCCAGAATAGGGAATAGTTGTAGTCACCTTTGGTCTCAGGGTTGGCAGTAAGTAAGGTGGTCTGGTAGCTGGGCATTTGTAACAAATTGTTTAAGATCGTGTTTTGGCATTTAGATCCATGAGCATGAAAATGAGCAGATTTCGAGAACATGATGTGGAAATACAAGTCAGGGGAACCTCACTTTTTCACAAAAAGCTGGGCTGCGTGAGATGGCAGTTTTCAGTTCCTCAGAGAGCGATTCTCCTACTGAAATGTTCCCTTTAGTGCAGAATTTCAAACAGATGCCCATTCTGTCCGAATGATTTCCAAAGCCCAGGGTAGTGAGTTCTGTCTTAAACCTAATAAACCAAGGGGGTTGACAGTGACTAGCCTAAATATTTTAAGAGGGATTTTCTGACTGGGTGTCTTTGCTTCTTAAATCCTCACCAGGACTCATTTACTTACACACGGACGTGGTGTTTCTTGAAAACTGCTGCCACTGACTTCTGAATCAAAATACTGCTGAATTCATACTATGTAAATGCTTTCCAAGGAAAATATTTCAATGAAAAGTTAGTGGTTTTGCGGGGTTTTTCCCCCATACAGTATAAATTCAGTTCTTTTTTTTCCCCTCTGCAGCAAAACAGACCATCACTAATATTTCAATATATAATGAAACCTGCCTGAGATGGAGAAGCCTGAAGTCAGCCAATGTGGAAGAGATGTATTTAGTAAGTTTCTAAAATTCACCATACTTGCAGATATGTGTACTACGTGGAAGCTTAAACCTATCTAGGGGCTGTTGAGATGGCTCAGCAGTTAAGAGATGGCCCAGCTGCGCTTTCAGAGAACCCAAGTTCAGTTCCCAACACCCTCATGGCAGGTCCTAATCATCTACAACTCCATTTCCAGAAAACTCACTAACCTTTTCTGACCTCTGCGGGCACCAGGCATGCACACGTACATATGCATACGTGTAGATAAAACACTCATACATATCAAATAAAAATAAAGAAATCTAAAAAGAAATTTTAGATCTTCAAGACTAAACAATACGTTTGTGGCTGCCGTTGGCAGCAGATGTCGTGAAGATGTCTGAGTAAGAAGCATTGACAGCCACTTCCGATGTTTGTCTGCAGGCAGACTCCTTGGGAGTGGTAAGAAATCATGGAGGTTTCTTGAGTTGTATATCCTGGTGCAGAGTCAATAACTCAGACAGAGTCTCTGGTTATCTTTGAGCACACTGGTGTCTGTGCAGAGCCCAGGGTCTATGTGTGCTGCCCAGACAGTCAAAGGCACTCTCTGAAGCTGGATGATAACTGAGTAGTGAAAGGTGGTCATGGGAAGAAAAAGGTCTCCAGTTTCAGCTACTGGGATGTCCCGAAAAGGAGCTCCCTATTCAGGCTGTGCCTGGTTAGATTCCTGATTTTCTCTCCAGGAAAATGTTCTTTGGCCATGCTTCTGTGGTTTTGCCGCAGGCTTCCACACTGTCTGTACAAGGATGAAAAAGAGCAAGCTGCCTGTGTAGGGCCTCTGAGCTTTGCTCTTTCATCTTATTTTTGAGACAGTTTTACTGTGTCTCCTAGGATGGCCTTTGTAGACCAGCATGGCATAAACTACTCAAGAGTGTCTGCTGCTCCTGTAGCAGCCTGGAGTTGGGTTCCCAGTACCCACACCCGGCAGCTCACACCTCCTATGATCCCTACTCCAGGGCATTCAGTGCCCTCTTTTGGCCTCTGTGGACACCTGAACAGAGGCACACCCACCCACTCCCCACACACATAAGTAAAATATAAAAATATAAATAAATCAAGCCTCCCTAGGGTTGCAATTCCAGCTAGCAACCATAACGATCAGTTTGTGTACTTTCACTATAAAATATATGTATTATCCTCATGGTATTGTAATCACAATATGTGTAGTGTTGAAAATGTACTGTTAGCTTATTGTTGCATTTACTTCTTGAAAAAAAAAATACTCTAAAGGAGGGAGGGACGAAGAAGGGAGTGGGGAGAAAACTGGTGTAGGTCTCGAGGCATTCAGAACCTTCAAGCCGATGATTCACTCTGTGAATTTTATCTTTCAGTTCCACATTTGGGGCCAGAGATGGTCTCAGAAGGCGTTTGCTCTGGAAATAGTCTTTAATACCAGTAGCAGCAGCCAGGCCCCTGAGATATGCCTGGACCTGCATCCAGGCACCAACTACAATATCAGCCTGCAGGCTTTGTCTTCAGCTCTTCCTGTGGTCATCCACCTAACAACCCAGATAGCAGGTAAAGCTTCAGTAGCAGCATGTGAGTCCATGAAGTTGCCACAGAGCTGTTGGTAGCCCAGATAAGGAATACTGTTGCTTTCTGTCATGATAAATAAAGCTTGAAAGAGAGGGAGGAAGGATGTGGGATCGGAAAGGGGTCTGAAGAGGCTGACGGCTGTGCCTGCACTGTTTAATTATCTGAAACAAAATGTCAATTAAATTGAAATTGTATAAGCCTGTGAGTTAAGTCCCTTCTGGATGTTTGAAACATTTAAAACGTTTCAGCCAGGCATGGAGCTTCATGCCTGCAGTCATAGCATTTGGGAGGTAGAGACAAAGAGTCAGGAGTTCATAGCATGTTCAGCCTGGGCTGAACCCCCAAATAAACCAAACAGCAGCAGCAGCAGCAACAACAACAACAACCAACAAGTATAAGACGTTTCATACCTGAAAAGATTTCTTGTCACTGTTTTCTAGTGACACATTAAACTGGTGTTCTAGTTGTACTGAAATGGCTCAGGGGTCATATTGCTCACTGTACAAGCATGGCGGGCGCGGGGGTGGGTGGGTGGGGGGGGAGGACACGTCACTCCCATAGAATGTCAGGCATGTAATTCAGTGCTGGAGTCAGGCAGGCAGATTCCAAGGCTCGCTGATCAGGTAGCTAACTGAATCGGTGAGCTCCAGATTCAGTGATAAACCTTGTCTCCAAAACTAAGGTGATGGTTCCACTGTACATGCCGCTAAGCCCAAGCCTGGCATTTGTCCCCGTAGCCCACATGGTGGAAGGACAGAGACAGTCCCATGAGTTGCCCTGTGACTTGCACACACACAGTGAATGTGTCAATAGACTGGCATTCTGGAGCATCTGCTAACTTATCCCTGCTGTCTTCAAGTCTTTGAGCCCTGACCCCTGACCTCCAGCCCAAATGTCGCTTCTTGCTTTTTTTGTCTCAATGAGAAATTAAAGATGCTGAGGTGGAGACTCATTTGTCACCCCTTCCTTCTATATATATTGCCTTCCCTCGTGTGGTCCCTGCTCCTAGCTAAAGCTGCCATCCCTTCCAGTGTGCGCTCGATCCCATCCCTTCTTGCCAATGTCCATCCAATGCAGAATGATTCCTAACGCTGCCAAGCCCATTGCAATGTCTTGTTTAACACTGAGCCCATGCCCCCACCCCCAGCTACTTCACCTTCTTCAGCCTCCCATCATACTTTCTGTGTAGCCCAAGCTGGCTTCAATCAGGTGGTCCTCCTGCCTCAGCCTTCCAAGGGTTAGGGTTACAGGCATGCACCACCACGCCTGGCTTGTGTAGCCATTTTCCTGCTTTCACTCATGGCTGCTACTCTCCACCACAAACCTTAGCTTTCACCATACTTTTAAAAGGACCACTCAGCAGCTACGGCGTCAGTAAGAATATGACAGTACTTGCTCAAAGGTCTCCAGCGAGTTCTAAAGCTGGACCAGAATCCAAATTGTTTTAGTGTAGAGCATGTATGCCAACCCTGGACCACCTCCTTTACCTCAACTCCTCCTCGTCTCCTTCCTCATCAGGAGCTAGCTCGCTCCCTCTCTTTTGCCTTCTTGCTTTTTCTTAAATAGGTAAGAATTGTCCTTGCTCCAAGCTTTTCCTTTGGCATGATCTCTCTGTGATTTCCCATGAGCACTCAGGTGTGATTGGCACCACCTTGTCTTACTCTGCTCTCCATTGCTACAACTGACCGCAGATTGGGTGATTTACAAAGAATGGTTTCCTTCAGTCCACGCTTCTGGATGTTGTAAAGTGTGGACTGGAGGACAGCATCTGGCCAGAGGTGGTGAGAGTCTTCTTGCTGGGCCATGGCCTGGCAGAGGGTATCACATGGTGAGGTGGAGAAAGCAGAACCAGACAGATGGGTTTTATTCAGACCAACTCTCCCGATAACCTGTGAATCCATAAATGGACTAACCCACCGTAGTAAGGACAAGGCCCTCACGACTCCATCACCTCCCGAAAGTCCTGCTTCTCAAATACTGTGGGCTAATGTGTGGGCTTTTGGCACATGATATCTGGGGACATATTCATTTTTTAAAAATTTTTAATTTTTAATTTTAATTTTTTGGTTTTTAGAGACAGAGTTTCTCTGTGTTAACAGTCCTGGCTGTCTTGGAACTTGCTTTGTAGACTAGGCTGGCCTCGAACTCACAAAGATCCACCTGCCTCTGCCTCCCAAGTGCTGGGATTAATGGTGTGCGCCACACGGCCCCGCTGGGACATATTTAAATCATAACACCCTTAGAGGGCTTCACCTGACTATCCTTCAAAAACGCCCTTCTCACTCTATACCCTGTTACTTTCTTTCGAAGATCTCTTTACTTATGTATATGAGTGTTTTGTCTGTGTGTACATCTGCACCCCAGAAGAGGCTATCAGATCTCTTGGGACTACAGTTGTAGACGATTATGAGCCACCATGTGGTTGCTGGGAATTGAACGCAGCACCTCTGGAAGAGCAGCCAGTGCTCCTAACCCCTGAGCCATCTCTCCAGCCCATACCCTGTTACTTTCTATCACCCACCCTCATTGAATTTCTTCATAGAACTTGTTTTTTTTTTTTTATCTTAAAAATTGTTTTCTTATCTTTCTCTCCATCTAAAAAAGGAGTTTTTTAAAGCAATTTTTTCCTTTGTTTCTATATTTAATTCCTCAACAAATACTAATGACACTTAGCCCAATTAAATCCATATTTGTCAAATAATGGCCAGAGGGTAATTGATGCTGAGGAGTTAGATTATAAAATCTAATTTCAGGAGAAATTCTGAGTATTTTGTTCTGGAGACAAGTGATGCTCAGTTGAATGTTTGTAGAGCAGAACAGCTGTTCTGTGTCCTGTTCTCTGGCCCTTGTCATACTTGGGGAGGTCTTACTGCTTTAAAAATATTTCAGTTACACTTTGATATTTTTATTTTCTGTGTGTGGAGCCAGGAGGGTGCTGGCCATGGGATATATGTGTAAGTCACAGAACAACTTGCTATAGGTATTTTGTCACTATTTATGTATTTTTACTTTGTTTTGAGGCTAAATGTCATTCAAGTGTCCTGTGTCTGTGCTCACGGCCGCCAGGGGACACTGTTGAGCTGTTCAAGTTCACTGGGGCGGTGTAGCCAGTTTTAGAGCATTGAGATCATGGCTGTTATAGGACCTTGCTTTTAGACTTGGCAGTTTGTTTGTTTGTTTTTTTAAGCATGAAAATTCAAATTGGTAAGACTTTATTAAAGAGTCTTTAGGGAAGAAAAAAAAAAAAAAACCCTTCCATCCCATGGAAGTGAGGGAAAAGAGAACCCCGTATGCTGATGTGAAAGGATCCTCCAGATGTGTGTGTGGCATTGTTTCAGCAAAGCCAGGAACTTTCAAATGTTACCAGAAATGTTAGGTTAAGGATTTGGGTCTGGAAAACAGAGAGGATGCCTTCCCAGAAGAGAAGCGGGTGGAATTTCCCTTCGGTGAGCCTCCCATTAAACTAAATCTTACTGATGGGAACAATGAAAACAAGAACTTGAAATATATTGCTGAGCTCAGAGGAGATGAAGAGGAGTGTAGAGACAGAGACAGGAGAAGGCAGGAGAGCGGGTGCTGGCTGGGGGGTGGGAAGAGGGGATAAGGGAGGTTTCAGGCTCCTGGCTCCTGTGCTGCCCAAGGAGGCGGCCCGTTCTTCAGAACAGGCTCATTCATGCCCCTCTTTGGGGGAGAACAAACAAGCTTTCATCTTTGATGTAGACCCCAAGGAGGCAGAAGGAAGGGCTCTCGCATAGCTTTGTACTGTTTTCTTGTTGAGTCTGAAAGCTTATAAGCACCACATTTTTCTTTTCGTAGAGACAAGACAGGAAACCAGAGAAGGCTAAAGTGGAGGTGGTGGATCCCAGGGGCGGGAACGGGGGTGGAGGAGTATACTTGTGGATGTGATGATAAAGGCCAGTTGTTCCATGTAACATGGCTGTTGTTTGAAGTTGGTTGTTTCTTCTGGAACCCAGAAAGCTGGAGGAGACAAGGGGGAAGGATGGAAAGGTGGACGTCATTTATTCCCAATTTAGTTACCAATGCTGGGAACTCACATGGGTAACTTCCTGTCTCTACTTGCCTTCGTGGTAAGCAAAAGAGAAGATGCTCTTACAGATGTGGAGGCAGATAGCCAGGACTTCCCGTTCTCTCTGCCCCTGCCTCTGGAACTCCTTTTCTTATCACTGAGTGACATCACTGAGGAGCGTCACACAGGACCAGTTCTCCTGAGTTTTTCTACTGCAGACTTCTGTTCCATTTTGGGTGACCGGTTTTGTACCCTGTGTCCCAGCTGGTTCCAGGGCACCTCAGTGATCTTGACACCAGGGTATCTGGTGTCAGGGGGAGCTAAAGTTGCATTAGAGGTCTGGATAAGGATTGGCTTTCATTCATCTGTTTTCCTAAAAAGTCTTTGATAAATGTAAGCTGTTTGATTCCTGGAGACACGGTCTTGGGTCAGGCCAGAATCTCCCATGCTTCTGCAGCTCATGGCCTTCTCCAATTTCCTGAAATATTCCAGCTACTTTCTATCACAGATCTCCAAAGTAAATGGCTCAGTGGACATGGGCCACTCTCCACTCTACTCACTAAAACCACTCCATTCCCATTAGTCTTCATTGAGACCAGATGATCCCCCGTGGAAGGAAATGGGCTACTTGGGTCAATTCCTTGCATAAATTTTAACCATATAAAATGTGTATGAGGCTGGGAGTGGTGGCACATGCCCTTAGTCCAGCACTTGGGATGCAGAGGCAGGCGGATCTCTGAGTTGGAGGCCAGCCTGGTCTACAAAGCAAGTTCCAAGACAGCTAGGGCTACACAGAAAAACCCTATCTCATAAAAACAAAACAAACAAGCAAAAAAAAAAAAAAAAAAAAAAAAAAGCATGGGAAGGTTTCCTTAGATCAGAAACCTAAAAGCCAGACTTGCTGTGGGTGTGACAGATATGGTAGAAAGACCATGCTGAAACCCAACACTTGAATTCAGGCAATATTTATTCATTGGTTTTGTATAAATACCTATGCAAAATGCTGAGGGGGATATAGTGGGGCAGTCCTCTCAGCTCTGTGGGTGGGGCAGGCTTGTCTGACCTTGTATTGATGTCTTATGTGGACATTCCCATTTCTTTGTTTCTGGGAGCTTCTGTTGAGCACATCTTGGTTGCATGGAGCCATGCCTGAAGTTTAGCAAAGAGGTGACTTCATTTTTTTTTCCTACACTTGTTCTAGAAATCGCAGGAAGGCAGCCTTATACCGAGTTCTCAGGCAGTAGAATTGTGTTTTGATTTAATCCCGTGTGCTCATACCATAAAATTGGGACCTTTGGTTACTTTTGGTACAGGTAAAATTTCCTTTTTAAAAAAACTCAGTCATTAGTTTTAGATGAAAAAAATCTTAATACATTTGCATTTATAGCATTTCCTTTTATTGATTTAGTGATTTGCTTATTTTAGCAGTATTAATCTTTAGATCTATACTATACATTTCCTACATCAAGATAATTTATTATTTTCATGTTTTTTCTTTTTCTTTTTTTTTTTTTTTTTTGAGACAAGGTTTTTCTGTGTAGCCTTGTGCCTTTCCTGGATCTCACTCTGTAGCCCAGGCTGGCCCAGAACTCACAGAGATCCACCTGGCTCTGCCTCCTGAGTGCTGGGATTAAAGGCATGCACCACCGCTGCCCGGCTCTTTTCATTATTTTTGACATTTAGACATTTTAACATGTGTATAGTATATGTATGGGTGAATGTGCATATGTATATGTGCATGTGTGTGTGTGTGTGTGTGTGTGTACATATCTGTGAGTATGGAGGCAAGAAGTTGTGCATCTTTATTGTACTCCACATACATACATACATACATACATACATACATACATACATACATTAATTAATTAATTGTGTTTAGGAAGAACCTTGAACTCTGCATTGTGACTAGACTGGCTAGCCACTGAGTCCCAGAGATCCTCTTATCTCATCCACTTTTCCCAACCTCTAGCATTGAGGTTATAGATACACTGCCACACGGCGTTTACATGGATGACGTCGGGGATCCATACTCAGACCCTCAAACAATGGGGAAAGATTCCTATCCACTGAGCATCTCTCTAGTCAAACAGATACTTGAAAACTTCATATAACAAATTCTACTCATGTCTTAAAGTTTCATCCTCCAATGATACCAAAAAACAGATGTCCTCCATCTCTGAAATGTAGGGTAATTTTTATTCTCTAGTATTTTCTTAACTTGGCAGTGATCTGGGCTCATTTAGACTGTTCTGACTTAAGACATGAAGCTGAATCTACATGGGAATTTTCTTCTCAACACCTAAGCCACCTCTCACTTGCCTTTTGAAACTGTCTGAAGTATGGTCTCAGCTTGTTGGATTGTGGTTTTCCTGGATCGCATGCTCTTCCCTGTACTGTTTCTGTTTGTAATTTTGTCTTTACTTTTCTCTGGATTCTTCAAGGTTTTCTCGCATGATAACCCCAGATATCCTTTAGTGGTTTGCTTCTAGTAGAGGATTGAAGTTACTGGAGCTTCTGAATGGTATGGAAAGCCTGCCTCTGGCCCTGCTTCTGTATCACATACCCAGGGCGAAGGACTGCATTTCCTACCCCAGATAGGACTGTTTTGTTTTGCTTTGCTGAGTTTGATGTAGTTTAGATCAGTAAGAAGGACCATGGAAAGGAGAGCAGATTTGCCCAGGACAGCAACTTTGGAACTGAACAACAATACTGGGTAACAGAGCAAGAAGTCAGGGTTTCTTCACCTCGAAATGGGGCAAGAATCAGCACGCTGCGGTTCAAGCTTCTACATTTCTTAAGAAGTGTAGTGTGTGGAACAGATCAAGTCGGGAAGGCCTTGTTCTAGCAAGCCGGAAAGCTACCTGGAAATCATGTGCTGATTGGCTGCCAGATGCCAGTGGCACCTTTGAAACTGCAAGCCACATCCTACATTAGGTGCTCAGAACACACCTGAGACAGCCTTCCTGCTGTTCCCCTAGACCTGCCTTCTCCAAGGCGAGTGAGCTTAGTTCTGCTGCTCTCAAGGGTGGAAAGAAACTGGATGCATTGAAAGGGTAGTCAGGCGATAAACTGAAGTAGGATTATCTATCTTGGAGGAGAACAGAGGAGCACCTGAGAAGAGCATGAGAAAGGCTGAGCAATAAACATGATCAGTTTCTCCCGTCGCGTTGAATCACAGGCATTGAGAGAGAGAGAAGGGACAGCGATCTTACTACAGAGCACCATCAGCGTGATGATGGCACGCAGGCCTGAGGGCGGGGTATCAGATGAAGGGCTTGTTGTCTGGCCTCAGCTGCTGCTTTCTCCTCCATTACGTTTGCAGCGGTCTTTCTCAGATGTATCAAGCCCTCTCTCTCTCTGGATTCCTCTTGAAAGGAAGACAGGCCCTCAGCAAAAGTGTTTTGTGAAGCCTTACCTGTAAGCAGGGCCTGTTTCCGGTGAGTCCCCTTCCTGGGGCTCTTGGCAGTGAGGATGTGACCTGGGTCACAGTGATTTCAGAAGCACCTCTAGGTTTGGTGTGGATTTCTGGCTTCCTTCCTGACAGCTCCGCACATATGTGAGGCTCAGCACTAGACACATGAGCTACTTCAAAATGTTCTCCAAGCTCTGGTGAGTGGCATCATGGGTGACTCAGTGGCTGTCGTAGCAGCCCATGTTCCTCCATTCTCTGTCTTCCATGATGTCCTACCTCTCTTCAGACTGGAAGCATTTCTTACCGAGACAACTGGCTTTTGCCCTTTTCCAGTTCACCCTCTCTTCTGCTCTCCACTGTACTTCTGATGCAGCTCTCCTTATTTCCTGATCCTCGGATCGGACCCAGGCCTACCCTCTCCCCCTCTTATCTGTCTCCACTGCCAGAGCTCAGCTGGTTAGCCAGGGGGTCGGGGATGGGCCTAGATTCACAGTAGCTCTCACACAAACGCAAAGAGCCACTTCTGGCCCGGTGCCAGAGTTCCCTCCCATGTGCATGCAGCTGTGTGTTCTGCCCTTCAGCAGAATGTGAGGGTGGCTGGAAGCATTCTAAAATTAGTCAAGGCTCTTTGGGTTGTAGATGACAGGAACCAGCGCAAAACAGCTTAAGCCTGTGGAATGTGCTGGATTGCAGATGGAAGTCAAGGAAGGGATCTCTCTTGAAGCACAGTAAGGTCCATCCAAAAATGGGCTGTTCCGTTGCTATCGCTCAGCTGCTCTGCCTTCTTTTTGTCTGAGGTCTTTTACACAGACCTGGAAAGATGGGCATTACCGGCATATGTGATACTTAAGCTGTGATCCAAGAGTAAGAACAGGGTGCTGTCTTCTCTCAAAGTTACAAGGATCACTCTTCTTGATAGTCCTGGGTGTGGTGATCCATGGTCTCTAGGGCCCGGGCCAGATAGGGTTTGGAGGACCGTGGGTCCCATAGGAACTGTGTCAGAAGGGGAGGGGCTAAGAAATGGTTTCTTAAATTTATCTATTATTTTTAAACACAACTCAAGAAAGAGGTTTAACACATTTAAACTGGTGTAATAGCTCAGTAGAATTTGTATTTCAGATTTTGGAAGGGATGAAGAGGAAGATACCCAGAACCTTTTCCCCAAATACCCCCAGCTTGACCACCACAGGTTAATGAGGTATCTTGTGCATGTCATTAGTCAGTGACATCAGTGACACAAATCTTTCTTTCTGCATCAAATCCCACCAAGTTATTTGTCTGCCTGGCTGACAATCACCTTTAAATGAAGAAGCACTGGCATCATCCAGGCTGACATTCTTTAAGTCACTAACTGACCAGGTCAGGGAGCTTAAGCAGCCTTGGCCCCTCGAAGGCACACCAAATATTACAGGCACTGCATTTTCCAGTGTGCCGATTGAGGATCAAAGTGAGTGTTGTTCTTATTCCCACTTTATACATGGGCAGCTAGAGACAAAAGCCACAGAAGCAAGAGCCCTTGGTCTTCCCATTACCTTGATGATTTCTGCACCTTCTCTTTGCTCTGTCTTTCCGGTGTGAGCAACACTCTGGTACTGCAGTATAATTGTGAAAACGGATTCTTGCCCTCAAGCTGACATGTTGTAAAGCCTTTCTTCATTCAGTGTATTAAAAATGGATGTTATTAATTCACTGAGTGGAAGATTTGGTGGAGCTAGGCATTTAAGAGACCCGTGAGGGGGTAAATGAGAAAGGTGAGTAGCAGAGAATGTGTTCCTATCCTGCCTCTGCTATTGAGTGGGTATTCATGGGCAAAAAACTTACACTCTGTTTCCTCATCTGTAAATGGTCAAAAGTATATATGTCAAGAATATATATATATATGTCATACTGGTACTACCTCTAAGTTTAGGAAAACTTAAAAATATACATAAGAGTGAGATAGAAGCCAGGCAGTGGTGCGCACCTTTAATCCCAGCACTCAGGAGGCAGAGGCAGGTGGATCTCCAAGTTCAAGGCCAGCCAAGGCTACAGAGTGAGTTCCCAGACAAACAGAGCCATACAGAGAAACCCTGTCTCAAACAACCACCATGCCAAAACAAAACAACAAAATAAAACGAAAAAAGTGAGATGGTATATGGTTGTTGGTTCTGTAGCTGGTGAAATCAACTTGAGCTGAGACAAAAGAAAGCTTTCTGAGACTCTGCCACCTCAACTTTGGAACTCCACTTGTGGAGAAGTTGAATGTATGTGGCAGCTGTAAGCCTGGCCTCAGACCTGTCTTGACCAGTGCGTGGAGGTTGGTGTGGAGTGAAAACACCTGCCCTGTGTCCAGCTGACACCCTGAAAAGAAAAGGCCAAAGGGAAGGAAAGAAAGGTGTGGCCAGAGGGGACCACAGCCAATTGTAGTCCATCTCATGAATCACGTGGGGCTAGAAGGAAGGTGAGCGCTTCTCATAATCCTTTGGCGAGGATAGATGTTCCCATTGCAGAGATCAAGTAGGAACAGCAGGAGAGGGAGGAATGACCGTGTCCATACATGTTCCCTCTCGGTAGCTTTACTGGGGAGCTCCGTCAAAGTGAAACATCAGCAGGACATAGTGTGCAGTACCAATGTCCAAATTGTTCTTCTTATGTTGCCCACGGGCAGACTGGCAGCTGGCACACTGACCTCCTGGATGTAACTACCAGTGATGTGGTAGAACACTGGGGTCAGCCAGTCAATGTGTTTTTCTCAGTCATGAGCTGGGAAGCAGAGAGGATTGTGTGATACACAAAACACCATGATTATAAAGGACATAGAAATCTGAAGCACTGGTCTTTGGTACTATGTTAGGCCTCTTTCTGTTGCTATAATAAAGTGTGCGAAGCTGGAAAAGGAACAGGTTTCTTTAGCTCGCACTTTAGGATGCTAAAAGTTCAAGATGGTGCTGCTCCATGAGTTGGCCCCAGGTGAAGGCTCCATGGATTGCGTCATAATGGGTTATGTAGGAAAGCGTCTATGTGTCTTAGCAGTGAGCACATGGATGGTGGGTCCTGTCTTGTTCCTTTTATGATAGCCTACTTTCTTGGGAACTAACTCACTCCTTAAACCAGCGCCAGTCACTCCCAGGAGCATCACCCTCAGTGACCAGTTAGGTCTCTACCAGGTTCTACGTCTATACCACTTCTTACATTATTGCTCTAGGAACAAAGCTTCCAATGCGTGAAGTTTTGGGAGTCACCTTCAAACCATCTCTGAACTATAGCACCTACCAAATAAGGATTTGTCTAGCAAACATCAGAACCCCAGGACCCATTCCCTGTGGGTGTGGGAGCATGCTTATCACTTCTTTTTATTGTGAAAAAAATGTATACAACCTAAAATGTAACAATATTACCCACTTTTAAATATATACTTTATTAGCTTTAGGTCATTCACCATGTTGCACAACCGCTACCACTATGGATTTTCAAAGTTTTTGTTTGTTTGTTTGTTTGTTTGTTTTCGAGACAGGGTTTCTCTGTGTAGCTTTGCACCTTTCCTGGAACTCACTCTGTAGCCCAGGCTGGCCTCGAACTCACAGAGATCTGCCTGGCTTTGCCTCCCAAGTGCTGGGATTAAAGGCATGCACCACCACAGGCCTGGCAAAGATTTATTTATTTATTACACATACAGTGTTCTGTCTCCATGCCAGAAGAGGCACCAGATCTCATTACAGATGGCTGTGAGCCACCATGTGGGTGCTGGAGATTGAACTCAGGACCTCTGGAAGAACAGCCGGTGCTCTTAACCTCTGAGCCATCTCTCCAGCCAAAAATTTTTATCACTCCATGTAAACCCTCTGAGCATTAAGCAGGGAGTTCAGTGCCTCGTCACACCCACAGTGCTTGGCCCCTCGCTCTATGAATTTGACTAATCTAGATGCTCCACGAAAGTGGACTCCCACAATATTGGTCTTTTTCGTGTATGGATATATATCACTTTCTGGGTTAACAACTTGAATGGCATCCTGGAGGACCACTTTCTTTGTGCTTTTTCCTTGATCTAACCTCCCACTCCCCCATCTTTCCTCCTCCTTAATGTTTCCAGAGCCCCCACTTCCAGAAGTAGAATTTTTCACTGTGCAAGGAAGGCCTCTACCACACTTCAGGCTGAGGAAAGTCAAGGAGATAAATGGACCTATCAGGTGAGTACCTGTCTTTGCTCCACAGTTGCCCAGTGGTCCCACTCTGTGAGTGAGAAGACTCCCTGGGGGTGGCTGAACTTGGGTAGTTGCATTGGGCAGTGTAACAGGGACTCTCACTTTGTTCCCTTGAATGGATGCGGGGCTTTTCATCCCAGTAACACCCTTCCGGATCATCAGTGAGACTTGTGAGGGACCGGGCAGCATAACTCAGGCAATTGAGGTTGGTGTGGTCCCAGACCTCGGTTGGCAGCATCGGGCAGGCCCCTTGCATCACTTTAGCGATGGTGGGACACAGGACTGTTTCACTTCCCAGAGACAGGATGTCCCCTTTTCATGTCAGGCTGATCTTGAGTGTGCGTGTAATGGTTTCTGAAAAGGTCATTTAGAGAATGCTTTTTTCTCTGTTCACATATTGAGTTATAGGCAAGACACTGTGGAGTTAGTGACCTGCTGGCATTCCAGATGGCATTAAGATGGAATTAATTTACCTCTGTTGGAGGACCACAGTTTGCTCACTTTTGCATTTTATTTACAAAGGTCATGGAAGGATTAGGGAAGTTGAATTAACCCCCTTCTCAGAGAGGAAGATTAAGATTGGCCTGCAGATGGGGAGCAACAGTCCCAGGTCGCAGAGTTGTGGTGTGTGCGGCTTGACCTGCTCGGCCTTTTATCACTCCTCCCCTTTCAGTGTAGTGATCCTTTCAGTGCACCCAAGGTGAAAAGAAATTTGAGATATTCTAAAAATATGAAAAGGCAGGTCTGGAGATAGGGTTACCCTGCTTTCGGGGCAAGTCTTTTCAGGGACGGACATTGCCCATACAGCTCTGTTTCTGGATTCCTGGTAAGTTATTGGAAAGTATTGTAATTCTGTTGCTGTAAGGAGAACAGAAGTCATGGCATACTTGCTTGAATGAATTTACAGGAGCAGATGTGATACTTAAGCCAAATAATTGCGTAAGGCAAAAAGGAAAAGCCAAGTGACAGCCGACCCTTGTGCCGGTGTATCAGCCTGTGCCTTCAAAACAGGAAGTGGAGACCTGTGAGTCATCCAGAGAGGGCAGTGGGGAGAAGTCCTTGCAAACTGGTCAGGTGGTCGGGTTGCAGACCAGTGCAATAGCTTCTTCATCGGCACCAGGGCTGTTCACCGGAAGGTGAGAGGGGTATGCCATTTCCGCAGCCCAG
Source organism: Onychomys torridus (assembly GCF_903995425.1). NCBI lineage: Eukaryota > Metazoa > Chordata > Mammalia > Rodentia > Cricetidae > Onychomys > Onychomys torridus. The sequence goes on along the minus strand of NC_050444.1, from coordinate 79,790,225 downwards.
CTGCCTGGCAAGAGCTGCGAGTACCAGCTTTGCCAGGCCAGAGCCTGCTTTGGGTCTTTTGTGTGAACCCTGGCATGGAGCACGCAGAGCTTGGGCGGGTGGTCAGACCTGTCCCTGGGTTCCCAGGAGGCTAATGTCTCTTATCTTTACTAGCTAACAGGAATCCGCTGGCATGTTTTATCAGCAGCAAACACTACCCCCTCTAGTCCCCGAGACTTTGATCCAGTAGGTTTGGGATGGGACCTGGGCATTTCTATAATTACCAGGCTAAATAGGAGGCTGCTTCCTGACTTTTATGGGCAATGTACAGAATCAACTGGATGCAGGGGAGCCTTGAACTTGCCCACAGTCACTCACCTATCAAGATGAGACAGATTGAGCATGTGCTTCTGGACAGCATGGGACTTCTTGCTCATGGCCATCATACCTTCAAGTCCCCCGAAAAGCTGTCACGGGTGTTTCCCACAGGCAGTGGGAACTCAGTCAATGTTTTTTGTTGCTGCTGGTAACTGTTTGGTGCTGTGCAAGTTTTGCTTAATCTCTTTTGTTCAGAGCCCTTTTCTGAAAGTGAGCCAGACTCTGTGGAAGTCGGGATCCTAGAGACACCTACTGTAGTTGGGTACATAGCAGGTGGCTGGAGACTTTCCAAATCCAACAGTTACTGGGGGGAGGGCCCCCCCCCTTAACCTAGTGATTCATGTGATTTTCGGGAGCAGGAAATGGGGCATTAGAAATGTGGAGCAGGAAGTACAAAATTGGTGGTGAAATAGAATTACGTGGCCTAATGAGTTTTGGAAATCGCCCTAATCATATTTGATGCTGATCCAGGCATTTTTTTCCCCTTTATTGAAAATTCAACTCAACCAGCAATTATGGGGAGTTCATCAGAGCTAAGGAAATGTGAAAGGGCCTGCAGATGTAAGAGACAGTCCTGCACACCCTCATTATCAAGTTCAGTAGAGACAGATGTTCATACGTTTGTGATGCCAGAGGTGGGAAACAAAGGCCGAGCTGGTAGGAATGGAAAGGAGGACATGATTCGACTTCACCCTTACACTTCTTCCTTTGGCTGGTTTTTCCCTTCGGTGGATAAATATTACTAAAGTACACGACACAATGACACCTGATTGCCAGTGTTTCTGTCCCCTCCTTTCAGGGACATTTTTACCAGATCCATATGTCTTTTCACTTTCCCAGGATCCTGTCAGCCTAGATTAACCCGTGGGGACTTTTCACTCCTGACCGCTCATTGGTTTGGCGTGAGCTTGGGCGTCAGCCTCTGAACTGCAGGGAATGTAAAATCATATGAGTTCTGTTTGAAGTCACCACATGACTGTCTGGAGCTGTTTTTTTCAGACTTAGCACATTCACTGTTGTAGGTGCTTGGCCTTCATGTGACTTGTAAACCCTTCCCACTGCCCACGTGAAGCACTGCCGTATGACAGACACAAGGCAGTGAGTGAGTGATGCGCGCACCAGTTTCTCCCAGCTGGGGAAGGTGGGACTTCCGTTCTCATCTGGCTGTGGGTAAATTTGGGGGTCCATGACTGGTGGAATTGCAGACACTAAATCCTGTGTGAGCCAGAAGTTTTTCTTGTCCACTCTCTTGTCTCTAGTGCCTCAAAGGTACTTATTGCATAGTACGAGTTCAGTAACCCCAAATACACAGTCCTCCAACCAGGAGTGCATAGTGAGCTTTATAAAATGCACATCTGGTTAAGGGCCTGATGATGACTAAAATCTCCCTTCTTAATGGGGCCCCTGCCAATTTCTCTGCTTTTTTTTCCTTCTTTCTTAAGTTCATATCAGCTGTTGGTCCTCCCCCTGCCCTTGGAGAGCACGTTCCTTTGTGGTTCTGAAGGCATGACTTCATTTTTTGGCAACACCTCTCATGCTGATGGATATGTAGCTGCGGAAATACTGGCCAGTGATGTTCACGATGACACATTGGAGATACCTATTGGAGACAGGCTGTACTATGGGGGATATTACAACGCACCTTTGAAACCAGGACATGATTACTGCATTCTATTGCGGATCACAAGTGAATGGAATAAGGTATAGTTTTTAAAATGATGCTGTGACCGCTCTCTCTTTCACATGAGATTTAAATTGTTTGACTGTGGCTCCTCCACCCAGCCCCATATTTGTGGCAGATGCCACGCGGAATAAGCACAGAAGCGTGTTGTGACTCTTCCCTGGTGGTGCTGTCTTTCTAAAGGTGGGTGGGTGGGACCTGCAGAGATGAGAGCCACCCTTCTGGAGTCTCACTGCGTCTGCTTGGGGACTGGTCTACTTTGTGGCTCAAGCTTCCTGAGCACCAGAATTCAACAGCATTGCTGAAGTCCAAGTTGGAAAGGAACGTTTAGATCTACTGCGTCCTTTATGCCCGTCCAGGTTGCTGCCTTCCCCCAAATTCCAGAGATGCAGGAGAGAGTGGCGGACACAGAAATAAGATGGCCCTGTCTTAGTTAGGCCCCATTCTCTCCGCCCCTCTCTTCCGAAAGCTTCATCTGTACCAGCTGTGTGTCTCTCAGTAATTAGCGAGTGTAATGAGCTAGGAGAATTCTCAACTCAGTGTAAAATCCTGTGGGTTGGAAACTAGGAAAATTACGGAAATACTAACAAAACATCTCTCAACTGGTACATATGAGGCAAAAGTGTGTAGCCATCTCATTTGTAAGGTTCTTCATATTTAAAACAGGCAGTTATTGTATTCTGTTGAGGACAGGAATCCGATGAGCCACGGCGCGCTGGCAGCCAACCGAGGCTGACTTCTTAAGACTGTGTATGGGTAGCAGAGAGGCCAAGGACTACTTTGTGACAATAATACAGGGATTAAGAATTGGGAAGCCTGCCGGGCGGTGATGGCGCACGCCTTTAATCGCAGCACTCGGGAGGCAGAGCCAGGCGGATCTCTGTGAGTTCGAGGCCAGCCTGGGCTACAGAGTGAGGTCCAGGAAAGGCGCAGAGCTACGCAGAGAAACCCTGTCTTGAACCCCCCCTCCCCTAAAAAAAAAAAAAAAAAAGAATTGGGAAGCCTAAGCCTCGAAGTATGAATGTGACGGGCACCCTAAGGGGTGTGAGGTAGTGCCTTGCTTAGGTCTTGTTCTGCATTTCCTTACAGATTAAGGATGTTCAGCATCTTTTCAAATACTTGGTGGCTGTCACTCCTTTAGGACAAGTGTCTATTCAAGTACTTTCCTTTTTCTTTCTTCTTTCTTTCTCCCCCCCCCCCACCCCTGCCACCCTCCACAGGGTTTCTCTGTGTAGCCCTGGCTTTCCTGGAACTTGCTCTGTAGACCAGGCTGGCCTCGAACTCACAGAGATCCGCCTGCCTCTGCCTCCCGAGTGCTGGGACTAAAGGCGTGCGCCACCACCACCCATTGTACTTTACTAATTTTTAAATTGAGCTGTTCATTTTTTTTTTTTTTTTGATGTTTGGAGTGCTCTTATAATTTGGGTATTAATCTCTTATAAGATGAAATTGAGAATATTTTCTTCCATTCTTTTTTTTTAACTGTTAATGTTCTTTGATGCACAGAAGTTTTAAATTTTGTTGAAGTCCAGTTTGTTTTTCTTTTACTGCCTGTGTTGGAGTCACAAGAAGCCATCGACATGATGTTCTTACTTGTATTGGCTTCTAGGAGTTTTGTAGTTTTAAGTCTTACTTTTGGGCATTTGATCCATTTTGAGTTAATTTTTACATTTGACATTAGGTAAAAAAGTCTAGCCTAGTTTTTTTTTTTTTTTTTTTTTTAACATGCGAATACTACTTGTTGAAAGACTGGTCCCTATTGAATTCTTGGTATTTATTCTAGTTTCTAGCCCACTTGCTCTGATGATAAAATACCCTGACAAACAGCAACTTTGAGGGAGGAGTTTATTCAGCTCACAATTCCATGTTACAGCACATCATTTTGGGAAAGTCGAGGCAGGAATCTAAAGCAACTAGTCAGTCAGGAGCAGACAGAGAATGATTACTCAGCACTGTTTATTCACTATTATGTAGTCCAGGACCCAAATATGGGAAATGATGCCACCCATGGTAGGTTGGGTCTTCCCTGTTGGGTAAAATGATAAAAAATAATCTCCATACCTGCATACAAACATACTTATAGAACAGGCAATCTAGATGGTCCCTTACTGAGACTCTCTTTCTAGGTGATTCTAGATTGCATTGAGTTGACCAAACCAACTATTGTAAGTGCTTCTTTAAAAAACATCTGACATATATGCAAGTGTGGTGATATATTGTGTACTCCAATAAAGCTTGCCAGAGGATCAGAGGACAGAGCCAGCCACTAGATTAGACATAGAGGCCAGACAGTGGTGGCACACACCCTTAATCCTATCACTCAGGAGGCAGAGATCAGTCTGGATCTCTGTGAGTTTAAGGCCACACTGGAAACAGAGCCAGGCAGTCATGGCATATACCTTTAATCCCAGTACTGGGAAACACACACACCTTTAATCCCAGGAAGTGATGTGTGGGCAGAGAAAGATACATAAGGTGTGAGGAAATAGGAACTCACTCTCTTTAGGCTGAAGATTACAGGAACTCACTCTAGGCTGAAGATTTTGTAGAGGTAAGAACTAGTGGCCAGCTGCTCTGCTTCTCTGATCTTTCAGCTTTCACCCTGATATCTGGCTCCAGGTTTTTTAAAAATTTTTATTTTATTCTTTTTTTTTCCATTTTTCTTTATTAAGAAATTTTCTCCTCACTCTACATACTATCCACAGATCCCCCCTCCTCCCTCTTCCCAACCCCCAGCCCTCGTTCCCAAGCCACCCCACATCTCCACATCCCCCAAATCAAGGTCTCCCATGGGGAGTCAGCAGAGCCCAGCACACTGAGCCTAGGCAGGTCCAAGCTTCTTCCCACTGCACCAAGGCTGTGCAAGGTGTTATGCCACAGGCACTGGGTTCCAGAAGCCTACCATAGACCAGGGACAGATTCTGATCCCTCTGCCTGAGTGCACCCCAAACAGTTTGAGCCAAACAACCATCTTCTGTATCCAGAGGACTTAGTCCAGTCCCATAGGGGCTCCATAGCCACCAGTCTACAGTTCATGGGCTTCCACTAGTGTGGCCGGTCATCTCTGCACATCCTCCCATCATGATCTTGACGTCCCTCGCCTGCAGTATCTCTCCTCTCTCTCATCAATTGGATTCCTGAAGGCTCCAGGTTTTTTTCAAATTAAAAGACCATCTAAGATTCGAACAACATCTGGCATCCAACTTGTGGGGTATAAATTCATGAAAAAGCCATGGCTCAGGCGGGAGCTACATGCAGCCAGAATCTCCACCCTGCCTGGGCTGGAGTCACTACCCCACTGGATAAGTTTCTGTTGCAGCCTCTCTGCAGCAAACTCCCCAGGCTCAAGATCTAAACACCCCAGAATTAGCTGCTTTTGCAAGTTCCCCAGTGCAGAAAGCTTGCTTTTTGGCTTCTTTCCTTTCTTGGTGGGTTCTGGCTTTCCTTGGGCCCCCTCCTCGGGCTGCTGCCACACCATCATCTGAAGCATCATTATCAGCAGATTTGGTGAGTCACTTAAGATTTCTTAAAGGGAGGAATTGGTTAAAAGAAACTTTTTCCCCCCACATTAAAAAATGAGGAATGTTTTTACAATAGAGAGTGTTTGGTCTCTGTTTGATAATATGATTGATGTTCTGAAAATGGAACATCAATCAATTAAATGAGAGGATAATTAAGTTGATGGGATAGATGCAATGTAAATTATAAATAGCATTTGTTTTATCATTAAAAAGTTGGTTAATATGAGTGCCAAGATAAAAGTTTTAGAAAAACTTGTTAAAACATATCATAGAGATATTCAGATCCATACAGAAGAATTTTAACCTCAGCATTGCATTATATGGTTACAAAGAAACAGCCTAAGACTTTCAAACAGCCAACTTTAATCTATCCAGCAACCTTACAGGAACTGCCAAATGCTCAAGGCTATGTAAGAGCTGACTGGACTCCTGTGCAAATGTTAGATTTGAGGAGATTCAAAGAAGCTATAGTGTTGTATGGTATGAATTCCCCATTTGTGACGCAGATGTTAAACTTGTGGTCAACTTGTGATAGAATTATCCCTCAAGACTGGAGAGATTTGGTTACAGCTGTCCTAGAAGCTGGTCCACAATTACAATGGAGGACCTGGCAGAAAGATGAGGCTAAGACTATTGAACAACAAAGCAGGGCTAGAGGTATGGAAATCTCCCAAGATCAACTTTTTAGGGAGGGAGATTATGCTAATGTAGAAAGTCAATCTCTATATGATGACCACACCCTGGCTTTATGCCGCATGGCAGTCTTTAATGCTTAGGACAGAAATGAAGAAGTAGGAAAGAAAACTGAGTCATTTACAAAAGTTATACAGGGCCCAAAAGAAACTTTCACTGGTTTCTTAGAAAGGCTGTCTTCAGCAGTAAATAGAATGATACTAAATTCAGAAGCTAGACATATAATAATTGAATCTCTGGCTTATGTGCTAATGTGCAATTCAAAAGGGTAATTCGGCTGTTAAAGACAAGATCAACAACCCTGGAGGAACGGATCAGAGATACAATTAATATTGACTCTCATCACCATGATGATGCTTAGATACAAGAGGTGATTTCCAGAGGTTTGAAGAAAAATTGTAATGTCAGACATTTCATATGTGGTCAACAAGGTCACCTAAAAAGGACTGTAAACAGGGCGTTCCTAGAAACAATGTTTTTTTCAAGAAATAATCCCAACAGAACACCCCTCCCTTCTGAATTATGCAGAAGGTGTGGCAAAGACAGACACTGGACTAATGAATGTAGATCAACAAGAGACAGACAAGGTAATCCTTTGCCTTTGATGTCAGGAAATGCCCTGAGAGGCCTCTTGACAGTCCCCCATGACAAATTCTGTTCAGTCCTTTCCTGCCATCATAGAAGAAACCCCTTCCCAGAGCAATTAAGGACCCTAATGCCTATTGTAAAAAAACATACTGCTTTGGATGACAGAACAGCTTTAGAAAATAAAACAAAAATTTAAGGAGAAACCATAAATCAAAATTGACAAAGATTAGATTTGGAAACTCCCCAAAGTTAGAGTTGGGGAAGGAATTTGTTTTTGTCTTTTCAGGAAAATAAAACCAACCATCTTAAAGAATTTAAAGACATTTGAACAGATAAACATCCAAAGAAGAAGAGAGAGCTACCTGGAAAAAATTACCAAGAAAAGAAATAATCTGATCCAATGCAATTTTGAAGTCTCCAAAAAGATGATGGAACCCCACAATGAAGATTCCATCAGGATAATCCACTAAGCTGACAAACACCACCTAGAGATTGGCTTTGGACTACAAACTGCTCAGGACAATTTTGAGATGGCTAGCTGAGGTGATCCAGTTTCATAGACTACTTGAACAAGGACTTGAGACAAGACCTGCACTTTCCCATTTGCAGAGACTGGACAACAAATGACACAGCCACCTCTCCCAGGACTTGACAATTAACCCAAAAATTTTCTTTTCAGGATTCACTAAAGATGCCTTCAACCCCAGACAGCAGGAAGTAATTTTAAGAACATGACACACACATTCCCAAGAGGTGGGGTGTGTCTTTTTTGGTCTTTCAATGGGTTATGGATAATTGTTATTGTTTAGGATGCTTGGTTACAAGTTGTTATTGTTATTGATCAGGAAAAAGTCTAAACAAAGGAGATTAGATTTAGGATTCTTGTTTGAAAGAAAAAAAGAAAAAATAAGAAAGAGATAAAAGAGAATATAAATATAAGATAAAAGGTAGATTATTGAATCTACTCTGAAAAAAATATAGAGAAGTGATGGATAAAGGGTAGATTATTGATTCTACTCTGAAAAGAAAAAAAAGGAGAATATGGATATGATAAAATAAAAAGGTAGATTATTGAATCTACTTATAGAAAGCAACTACTAGTTTTAAATATTATACAATGGATTGAACTTTTATATATTGTATACAAATTATATATATTTGATACAAATTTGAGATTGATTTTGTGAGAAAATATTGTATATCTATTTCTACTCTTGAAGAAACTCCATATGGAGTTTACTTTCTTTGTGGCAAAAGTTAGCCATTGGGCAAGAAAGTGCTCTTGCCTTGACTGATAGTATGTTATCCAATGGGACAAGCAGGACACAAAAGAAAGGACTGCCGAACCTTGCCAAGACAAGGTAGGAAGGTCCTTTAGAAAATCCTGCTTCACAGATGAGTCTGTCAGATATGCTAGGTCTGTAGGCCAAAGATGGATGCCCCAATGTTGCAGAGAAATCTTGGGTGACTGTCCAGGCAGCCAGCTGTTTCTTTCATTTCTCACAATTTTTTGGAAGTAATTTGTTTGTACTTCCTGCTTACTCAGTTAATATTTCCTTCTTGGGTCTCTGAGGGAGTTGAAGATTAGCTAGTTACAGTTATAGTTTTCTTTGTTAACAAATTCAGAAAAGAAACTCACTAAAGATGTGTAAAGTGTGTAAGTTTGAAAGACATCAAAAGATAGTTTTGGTGGCAATACAAGTTAGGATAAAAAGTGAATTAGGTACAACACTTTGGACTCACCAAAATAGGATAGATAATGGAGTATTTTCTCTGAATTTGTCAAATGTTTATGAACTGGGCATTGTTAATACTTATTGTATATAGTTTTTCTTATATTAGTTATAACCTTCCTTTACTATTTTAGGGGAAAAAAAGGGAAATGTGGTAATATATTGTATGCCCCAGTAAAACTTGCCAGAGGATCAGAGGACAGAGCCAGCCACTGGATTACACATAGAGGCCAGGCAGTGATGGCATACACCCTTAATCCTATCACTGCCCTGGGGGGCGGGGCAGAGATTTGTCTGAATCTCTGTGAGTTCAAGGCCACACTGGAAATAGAGCCAGGCAGTGGTGGTACACACGTTTAATCCCAGTACTGGGAAGCACACACCTTTAATCCAGGAAGTGATGTCTGGGCAGAGAAAGGTATATAAGCATGAGGAAGCAGGAACTAAGGCAATTCAGCTGAGACCCATTTGGGTGAAGACTCAGGATTTCAGTCAGAGGATTCGTGGAGTTGGTGAGGTAATAAGTGGTGGCTGTGGCTTGCTCTGCTTCTCTGATCAGCTTTCACCCCAGTATCTGGTACCAGTTTGTTTTTTTTTTTTTTTTTTTTAATTAAAAGACCGTTTAAGACCTGCAAGGACTCATTGCTGGATGCTCTGGTCTGCTTCATTGCCGTACATATCTGTATTTGTGCTACTCCCACACTGTATTCAGGGCATACTTGGAAAGTGAAAGTCTTCCAACAGCTCCATTTTCTTTCTCCTTCCCTGTATTTGTCCTCACCCATGCCCCCATTATGCCCTGTAGCTAAGGGAAGACGTGGAGAATAATTCTCATCTCCTCCTTCTCTCTCAGCTTCTCTGTTCTGTCATCACATTGGGTCAGTTCTATCACTTTGGGCCATTTTAAGATCTTTTTTTTTAGGCCAGCATTGTCCATAGTTGGCCATCCTCTCTCTGCCCATCACTTGTTCAGATTCTTGCCTCTTATTTGACCCATCTCCTTGCTCTAGCTACTGCCAGGATGAGTTTTATAAACTGCGCCTCTGATCCAGGCACATCAGTTCCATGACCTTCCTGCTCACTTGGCCCCTGTCAGTTTCTCTGCCATAAAGTTTTCAGTTCCTTAGTAACCACCTTACTATCAGAGAGTCCATTTGCTTTTTGTTGTCTTGACAAGCATATTTCTCCATTTCTAATGTCAAAAATTAGCCTCAAGACAAACTTCAGTTATATTCAAAACCTGTGACTACTTAAAACTTGCCCAAAAATTTCAGTTTAAATATATTTAAAAAGCAAATAACAAAAAACAATAAAACCCCTTTTTAGGAACATGAAAACCAGCCCCAGGAATGGTGGTACACACCTTTAATCCCAGCACTCCAGAAGTAGAGGCAAGCAGATCTCTGTGAGTTTGAGGCCAACCTGGGCTACAAAGTGAGTTCCAGACAGAAAAACCTTGTCTTGAAAAACAAACCAAAACAATGCAACGTAAAAACCAGAATGTCCAAGTGTGTCACGAGAAAGAAATTCTCATAATAAGGTTGGAGAGGTCATTCTCTAACTTCTTCCCCTAGGGGAGACTGTACCAAATCTTTAGTCATGTACAAGGGTCCCAGACGTCCTGATTGACAGGTATGTGCTAACAATGGCCAGAAGACAAGGTGTCCATTCCAGTGAGTTTGTAGATTTCTTGCTTCCTCCTGTTGCTTTCTTCCTGGTTTTTGGACACATTTGGGGTGAATGGAGTTGCTAAGCCTCATCTAGATAGATGAAATATTATTACATACCCAAGCTTCTCATTGCTTGCCTGTGACACCCACCACTGCTTGTTGGTGAACCTAGGTGTGGTCTCAGAATTTTCAGCACAGTCCTCAAACAGTCCATGCCAGCTGCTCAGAGGAATGATGTTCCCGGCATTCTGCTGTCTGCTCATGGTGTGAGTTTTCTGAGCTCTTTTGGAAACCCACAGACTCCTATCCCTGTTACCCGTGCCAGCCCCTTGAACACTGGTGATACATGGCTAGATTATAAGGTGTCGGGTGGTAAAGCACGTGTGAAGCCATGGGTTTATTACCCAGCAACACAAAACAAACTCAGACACTTAAAAAGCTAGATGAGACTTGAAAGGTTTTTCTAGTTCGAGTATGAAAAGGAGGGATTTAGCAGCACCCGTGTTGTATTGTTTAAAACGACGCCCTATGCTTCCTACTTAGATGGATCTGTTTTCCTTCCAGGTGAGAAGATATTCCTGTGCCATCTGGGCTGAGGTGAAAGGTAAAACTGTGTTCTTTCTGTGCATGCTGTCCTTCTCCCATGTTCAAGCTGCAGTGCCAGTTTTATATGGAGGACTTGTTTTAAATGGTCCTAGATGACAAGAGATATACAAGTTAAGGCATCTTCAGAGTGCTGACACTCTCATGTCATAGGGTAGGGCATATTTGAGTGCAGAGCCATAACTAAAGAGGTGAGCTCGTGGTATTATACAGAAAGCTGTCACCAGTCTTCAAGACATCTCGGCTTGGATGTAGTACCATGAGTGGGGACCATCTTTGCCATCAGCCTCTGCTGTGCCAATTGGCCTCTGTTTCTCTTCTGTAGCCGTGTGATAGCAGATATGAGCCCCCAGGACACTCTAAATGAGCAACTTCAGTGAGGACAAGGTTTTACAGTTTAGAGGACTCCTTCCTCCTAGCTTAAGTGACTTTGCATGGCTGAGTTACCGTGGATTTGAGATAGGGATCAGTCTGTGTTGGGTTTTGTGTTTTTAACTTGAGGACAGAGCAGTGTGAGTAGTTATTCCACCAGAGTGGAACTGAGAAGGAGGAGATTCTTATCAAGTTAGGGGCATTGGAAAGAAGCCTGAGAGCTGCTATTTGGCTGTACACCATGAATACACATATAAACATATTCAGTAGTCACATACCGGTAATGACAATTCAGTCAAGTGGTGGACCACAAGTCGAGGGGAAGGCATATAAGATGGCATCTCCTAAAGCTTGGTGTGGACCATATGGGCCTGTATCCCAGCAGTTACGGACAAATGGAGGAGGAGTTTGAGGTCAGCCTGAGATCCATAACAAGACCCTGCTGAAAGGGGAAAAAGTTTATGTCAGCTAGAGACATAGCCATTCACGTTATTTTGCCAAAGAACAAACATTCTGTGATATTTCACAAGGACATTTTCACCCATTGACACATTTCTCAGAATTGTCTCCACTATTAAATGATGTGTAATTATAACATATTAAGAAAAATAATTTATTAACAAATTATAACTATTCTACATATAGGAAAAATGAATAAATAAAACAAAACCCCAAAAGGAATGTAGGAAAAGAACATAGTTCAAAGGTTGGCTGCTGCATTTAGTTCCAAGGCCGGGAATCCAGGGCCTGTACATTCTTGATCAGATCCAGATGTGCAATCACGATACATGGACAACATAATCACTCTCAAACTTTAGTGTATGACGTCAAATGGCAAACATGAGTGCCTTTGACAGTGGCCACCTCCTGGGTAGGTGAAGCCGCCTCCGTCCTAGCAGCGGCATGGGGCACGTGATGAGTCAGGCTTCCTGACAGATCCGCAGGATGGGACAGTCCTCCTCCTCCTCCTTCCTTTTGCTCTTGATGATTGGTGCTAAACCTTCCCCTTTGCGTGGACAGAGTTATCCCAGGGGTGGGAAAACTGCCTCCGGAATTGGGTAATCATAGATCCTTGTTTCTCAGGCTTCCCTGGCAGGACATTTCTTTAAAACCAATAGGCAGGCAGCCAGTGGAATTGATTCCCAGAATTCCACTAGTTTGTAGCTAATTCCAGAAATCTGGTTAAATTTATAACCTTTGAGTATGGACTTTTCCTGGCGATAGGTTGAGGAATGCTGCCCTCTGCCCCTGGGCTACACTGTCGCCCCATCCATACTTCTGAGTGCAGCCACAGGAGACAATGGGATGCAGTGGGGGGGGGGGGCAGCCAGGCACAGGACTGCCAGGGATGGACTTCACAATGGGCGCTCTGTTACTGTCAGTAGGGACCATTAGTAGGCCGTGTGGAGGAGGGGCTGAGGGGTGAGGCTTCTGTCTGCCTGTCTTTCCCTTCATCTTACTCTCCCTCTTTATCTCTACTCAGACTTTCTTCAACAAGGGTAGAGAAGTTGATTTTGGATCTGGGCCAGGTGAGTTATCTGGCGGCCTTCTTGTATTGTAGATTGCCGTCTTACCAGAGATATGTGCTGTGTGGCTGGGCTCTCTTTTCTGAGGCGGTTTAAAGAAGGGTACAGCAAACTACCACACATTCCAACATCCAAAACACTTTCAGCCAGTCCACTCCCTGAAGCCCCAGGGACAGAATGGAGTTCTTACAAGGAAAAGAGTTATGAATTAATATGGGCAGGCTTTCTGACACGGACAACAGCTTCTGGAATCCACCCTATCCAGTAACTACTTGATATGATTGGGAAACATTCAAACTAGGCAGAAGAAACAGTCAGAGAGGAGGCTATGGTTCTTCTGTGGTAACCAGGAAGGATTTTGAGAATATCCGAGTGCCTTTTTCTCCCCTTCACTTAAGAATCAGTACTGAGAACCTTTAATCCCAGCACTCAGGAGGAGAGTCAGGTGACTCTCTGAGTTCAAGGTTAGCTTGGTTTACATAATGACTTCCAGGACAGCCAAGGCTGCATAGTGAGTCCCTGTCTCAAAAACCCAAATAATGATAATGATGACAAAGATGGTGATAAATAAATAAAAAGTGAAGACTCCTGTGCTGGCTAGTTTTATGTCAGCTTGACACAAGCTGGAGTCACTGGCACCTCAATTGAGAAAATGTCTCAATAAGGTCAGGCTAGAGGCAGGCCTGTAGAGCATTTTCTTAATTAGTGATTGATGGGCAGGGCCCAGCCCATCGTGGGTAGAACCACCCCTGGGCTGGTGGTCCTAGGTTCTATAAGGAAGCAGGCTGAGCAAGCCAGTAAGCAGCACCCCTCCATGGCCTCTGCATCAGCTCCTGCCTCCAGGTTCCTGCCCTGTTTGAGTTCCTGTCCTGGCTTCCTTCAATGATGGACTACAGTGTGGAAGTGTGATCCAAATAAAGCCTTTCCTCCCCACTTGCTCTATGGTCATGGTGTTTTGTTGCAGCAGAAGAAACCCTGACCAGGACGGCTCCCATTTCAGAAGGTACTTTGTAAAGGACCGTGATCCAGGTTTATCCCCAGGTCACTCCAGGTCCTTGAAGTACACACATCCTTGTTCCTGTTCTGGGTTTTGCCCAGTGCTGAGTTTTGTATTTATATTTTGCACAGTGCCACCACTAAGAAGGTTTTAGAGCCAGGGAACTGCATTTGATGTCAAATGCAGAGGCCTGGGCTTCCTCGCCTCGGTCAAGCTCCTGATCAGACAGGGTCTTGGAAATGGTGTTTAGCTTGGCCAGTCCTCAGTTGCCTCTGCCTGGGCTGAGATTCCTTCCAGCCACAGAGTACTGTGAGTCTGTGATTTCTTGAGTCACAGGGATGATGACAAACTACAATCAGGGGACATTCTCTAGGCACCAGAGAGAAACCCCAGTCCTTGGTGACACCTCAGTTCTCTCTCAACCATCATGTTACACTGGCTTCCACTCCTGTCGTACAGAGCTCAGGCCTTCATCCCCATCACACAGACAGATGGCAAAGCCTCTTGTCCATCTCCCATTACAGGGGTTCAGGTTTCCCCTCTTTCTCCCAGCTCGCCAGCTGCCACAGGACTCATTCTAAACTGAACAACTTCTTTTAGTGTTTCCTTTGGTGGCTCTTCTAGGCTTTTCCATGGAGACCACCACACCTCTGATTAGTTCTCTCCTCCTCCTCCGCTCAGATGGGTGTGTCCTACCTATTCTCTGTCTTTCCCTCTAAGGTCTTCACTCACGCAATGACTTGATTACTCCCACCCGAATGCCAGCTCCCTGTGACTCGCTGCTTGGGGCTGCCCACCTGCTCAAGAGGAAAACCAAACACCCTCTTCGGGAAGCTTTTCACAACTCCCTGGGGTCACAGCTTCCCCTCTCTTTTTCTTTAGCTCTTCTCCCCCACTGCAGAGCAGCTGGTAATGATCCTTTTCTACGAGGTTTCAAAACCCTTGGAGAGAATACTGAAAACAAAAGGCTGGATATCCACATTGCTTGGCGTGCTTCAGATGCTCACCTGTGGGGCATTGAATCCAGCAGGGAGGCAGCCATCAGTTTTATGAAGATTGAAACATACATTTAACACTCGTCAAATTAAATAAACGAGAAAAATTGCAAGATTCAAGCTTAAGGTGAATGTGCAGGTAAACAGAGTCAGCCAGCTGTCTCTGGGGTTCTGCCTCTGTGGATTCCATCAACTGCAGATTGAGATAGTCCAGAAAACAAGGGCAGCTGCCGTGAGCATAGGCTGGCCTTTTCCCTTGTCATTATTCCTAAAACAATATAGTATATCTGCTATTTGCATTTACATTGTTTTCACTGTTCTAAGCAATCCAGAGAGAAGTAAGTATGAAAGAGATTGTAAATAGGTTATATGCAAACACATTTCATGTGAAACTTTAATATTGGAAAAATTCTGGTCTCTTAGGGGAGGGTTTTCTGGAACCAATCCCCTAGGAAATCAATCAATCAATCAATCTCTCTCTCTCTCTCTCTCTCTCTCTCTCTCTCTCTCTCTCCACACACACACACACACACACACACACACACACACACACACACACCACCTTCAGAGTTGTGGTTTATGGACCCTGGCTGTTCATTCAAAGGCTATTCTAAGTGAAGCTGTGGAGGACGCCCTTTGAGGATGAGTCTTCAGCAAGAAGATTATTCCAACAGGCCTTATGTATCACACAAAACCTTGAACCTGGGTCTATAGGTCAGGGACTGAGACAGATTTGACACTGGGAGTTTCCTGCTAGTGTCAAAGAGCCACAGGGTAAGAGATGCAGGTGACCTGCAGGAGAGAGGCCCTTGCTGACTGGCCTGCGAGGGTGCTGGTGGCCCACAGGAGACAATAGGTGCTTGCTGGCAGACCATAAGAAAAAGAGGAAAGGCAGGCATTCAACACACTGTGTCCAGCCATGCAAAGGTGCTGAGCAGAGAACTCATCACAGTGTGTCCAAACCTGGCACCACAGAGCTGTGAGCTAATCAGTGGACTTACAGCTACCTAAACCTATGGCAATGTGTTCAGTGACAATAAAATGAACCCAGCATTGTTGCTGCTTTATCAAACATTAATTGCCTCTAATTTACTTCCTGTTTGCTCCCCTTTTTTAGTCCCCCCGCTATAGGGAACTCAAATAAGAAGACCCTAGAATAACAGAGAAATCAAATGCACTGAATCATTACTCTCCTTCTGTCTTCAAACTGAGGCACAACTGCTCTCTGGCTATGTATGTCCCAAGTCAGACTGAGTCATGGTGCTAATTTATTTGTACCATTTGATGGCATCAGTTGCTCTCAGGAAATGACCGTACTTGTGCATAGTTCTGAAAACAACATGTCCACGCCCAGAGGAAGTCGTCAAGGTTGTCCCTGGGTCTAACTTCCTCTTCAACACCTGTGGTCTATCAGCGAAGGCTCAAAGAGAGACCCGTTTACTGTTTACTCCCAGAGTAGAGAGTCTCTGTGGTTCTAGAAGAGGGTTATGGTTCAAAGGTATTTACTTTCTCTAAGAATGACTAACAGAGCACATGAGTCACTCAGCTGAGTTTCCAGGAGAATATTCTACAGATGACTCAGAAGGGAAATAAAAGGTCCCACAGCATGAAACTGTGGAAGGAAGGGGAGCTAGAGAATGGCAAGACTATTAAAAAACTATAATTCAAATTGGCCATGTGTCAATTTTATTAGTTAGGCGTTCTCAGAGGAAGACACTGTGTGGCCACACCCCCTGAATGTGCTTAGCCTGAGAGTCTGTGCAAAGTGATCCAAAGATATGTAATCAAGAAGTGGAAATCCTGGGAGCCAAAGTCCAAATTATGCTACGCAAATAAGTCAAGGTCACTCCCTATTTCTTTTTATTTATGCTGTGCCTGTGTCTGAGTGAGTGTGTGCTGTATGAGTGTAGTACCCTCAGAGGTGAGAAGGGAATGTCCAGTCCTCTGGAGCTGCAGGTACAGGTAGTTGTGAGCTGCTGCTCAACAGGGGTGCTGGGAGCTGAATTCCAGCCCTCTGGAAGAGCAGGAGTGCCCCTAACCCCTCAGTCATCTACCTTACCAGCCCTGAAGGTTGAAGGTCACTTTTTAATACTGATGTCTGTAGCAAGGAATAGCTGGGCCAGCTGCTGAGGTGGATGCTGTGGGTGGATGGTCTGGGGGAAGTTGGGTTCCTCAGCTCCTGCTTTGCCTCTGTCCTTTTGGATTGTGAGGGGTTTAGTTAATGTCTTTCCACCTATATGAAGCACATCAGATGAGCAGGCTCTTACCATTTTCAAATAAGACAGATAAAGAACTGCAGATGACCTTTGTGAGATCTGGAAGAGAAGGCTAGGGCTGGGGACTTTGTGCAAAGGAGGCGCCACCAAAAGTGTTCCTGAAGATAGCTTGAAGTCAAGGGCAGGCCAGATCATCAGGCGATGGCTTGGCTCTGATAGCGACAGTGGCCGTGTTTCCAATGTGTCACTTAGGTGTCTGTCCTTTCCTTCTGACACAGACTCACTCCCTGGCCGAGGAACCAGGGCCGACAACCATATATTTTGACTTCTGATAACAGTTAGCAACACCCCTGTGGACACAGTGGAGATAGGAGGGCTATAGATGGGCCTAAACATGAGCCCGTTTGATGTACATGATGGTGTAAGCTGACATCCCTTAACTACTAAGTCCTGATGAATGAACAGCAAATCTGGGACTCACACAGCATCAACTCCAGTCTATAGTCCTTCGGTTCAGTGTTTTCACTTACCAAAGATTAAAATGTGGAGGAAGTATATGGGGAAAATATAAGGCGAAATACTGATAATGACACTGGAGAGGAGGAAGAGTTAGTTGATGAAGCATTCAATGAAAGTACTAGTGTTTTCTCACCCCACCCCATTTCCAAGCTGAATTCTCTGTCTGTCTGTCTGTCTGTCTGTCTTTCTCTCTGTCTGTCTGTCTCGTTTATTTGTTTTTGTTTTGTTTTGAGACAGGGTTTCCTCTGTGTAGCCCTAGCTGTCCTGGAACTTACTCTGTAGAGCAGGTTGGCCTTGAACTCAGAGATCTGCCTGCCTCTGCCTCCCAAGTGCTGGGACTAAAAGCAGTATTTTCTCTTAACCCCAAACCTCACCAATTGTTCAGATGATGCTTTTTAACCTTACTAATGGTAGTTTTGTGTGTATAAAATGCATGCTTTTGACTGTGGTTAAGTCTATAGGGCTCCCAGTTTAATAAATATAATCAAACAATTCTCACCACCTTTAATATTATATAAATATTCTCCAACATTTTTCAGTTCTTTCGTATTCCAATTTAAGTCTTTAGTCTACCTGAATTTTATGTTGGTATATGGAATAAGCTTTAGTGATCAAAATCACTTTATCCTAATTAGCCATTTTTTTCTCCTTACCAGTTATAGGTAATTTATTATTTCACTCAGTTACTTGAAACAGTTACAAAACAATGGTGAACAGTAGTTAACAGTAGCTGACATTTGCGGATGGTTACTGGGTGGCTGGTGCTGTGTGACAAGTCATCATTTCTCACAGTAACCCTAGAAGGTGGTGCTGTTGTTACAGTTTCCCTAGGAGAGGGAACTGAAACACACAACAGTTGATGAACTGGTTTCAAGTCCCACTGGTAGAGAGGGATGGTGTTGAGATAAGAACTTGGACACCATCACCCCAGTGTTCAAGCTGTGAAATGGCTTGATGGAGTTGGCTTTGTTCCTAGACACTCTGTTTTGTTCTAGCATGTTCTTCCCCCAAGCTAGCATTCCACTGTCTTTATATTCGCTGGTCAAGTCTTCTCATATATAAGATACAAGTAACTTCCAATTTCCTCACTGATCCTCTTCCATTTGATAATTTAGCTTCTTACAGTGTCAAGACCTTCTTGCCCTCTTGGTCTGATTACAGAAAGTATAACTTACTCCTTCCTTCCTTCCTTCCTTCCTTCCTTCCTTCCTTCCTTCCTTCCTTCCTTCCTCTCTGACTGTCTGTTTGTCTGTCTCTGTCTCTTGTTGCTTTTTTGAGATAGGGTCTAACTATGCAACCCACATTGGCCTCAGACTCATGATACTCCTGCTTCAACTTCCCAAGTGCTAAGATTATAGATATAGACCATATACCTGGCCAGTCTGTGTTTTTTCTAGAAAGTCTTGGGACAACACTTCCTGAGACAGTGAGTTTTGCTTGACTATTAGAAGTGGTATGTTCCATGGCTAAAGTTGTGAGTGCCAGGGACACTACAGAGTTTCCACTGGAACCAGATTGCCCTTAAGCTGGGCATAGACACCTGAGCTGTGCTTAATTACTCTGCGCCTCAGACCCTCATCTCTAAAGAGGGAATAATAATGATTCTCAGTATAAGCGGTCACTAGATGTATGAGTTAATTTCTCATCATGATAACTCAGTAACCAAACAAAACAGCTTACATGTATAGAAGATTTATTTGGGCTCACAGGCCCAAGGCTGTCTGTCTATAGCTGACCAACTCCAGGGCTCTGTCTTGAATGAGGTAGCACAGCATGTGCTGGAGGAGGCTGCTTACCTCATCGGAGCCAGAAAGCAAAGAGAGGGTATGTGAACCCAAGCCAGCCAGCCCCGTTCTGCGTCTGTTCATCAAGGCCCACAGCTAATTGGATGGTGATGTCTATATCCAGGGTAGGTCTTTCCCTCTCAGTTCCTGTCTCACAGACACACCCAGGAGTGTCGTTTCCTGATCTCCCAGGTGTCTCTCAACCCAATCAAATTGATATTTAGGATTAACTACCACAGGAGACCGAGTTAACCTGTGTGAGGTGATTATAACAGTGCGTGCCACACAGTGATTGCTAACTAAGTGTTTCCAATAAAAACAGAGCCTTTGCTGAAACCACAAAGCTCTGAATTAAGTCTCTTGGCCCAAATGTGCACCACAAATGTGTGTGTTTTCATTTTGTAACCAGGGATCTCCCTGGAGTTGTCATGTGACATTCTCTAAATAGCACATGTGTTCCAAGTACTTTTACATGGACTTTTACAAAATCCTCAGAGAAGCCTGCTGAGCTGAGCAGAGCAGTCCTATCCTGCTGATAATATAGGGAAATAGAGGCAGCTCTGTTCAACAAAACATGTTTGTATGTGACCACTGGTGCTGACTAGCATTTTTGAAGCCCATGTTCAAATGATGTCAGAATGACTTCTTCCATGTGAAGGGAAATGGCCCTTAAAAATCTACCAAATGTAGCTGATCTGAGAGAAGATCTGTACACAGCATGTATCACGTAGCTTTGGTGTGTCCACACGTTTTTTTTTTTTTTTTTATTTTTCTCACTTGTAACTTTAATACGATCTGGTTTTATGTTTCCTTTTTAGAAATACTTTGAAACTGTGGTTTCCTGAGGTCTGACATCTGTAGGACCTGTTGGGGACACAGAGGCACTGTGGGGGCATTCTTGGAATTCTTTGTTAAATGAAGCCCAGCTCTGGGTTAAAACAGAATGCTCACAGTTGGCTGTAGACCTCCTGGGAGGGCTGTGATGGGATGTGCTCCAGGCTCATCATGTGGTTTCTTTCCACAGATTCGTCCCTCACACCACAGCAGATGGTGGGGGTTGGACTGGGCTCCGTGGCTTTTGTGACTATTCTTGCATTCCTGTCTTTCTCAGCAGTGTGGTATGTGAGACTGTCACTTTTGAAAAATGAGTGGAATGGAGGGGAGGCTGGGGTGGGAGTCATGCAGAGCAGCTGGGCATGAGGAGGGTCAGGGCACAGGCAGCAGGTAGCCAGTGTGACTAACCTCGAAGCTGGGAAGAGGAAGGGGATGACCTCCTGACCCGAGGAAAAGCAGGGATAGTGATGATGGGCCCGTCACTCCAGCAGGCGGGCTGATCCATGCAGCTTGACTGCCTGTGGACATGTGTATGAGCTGCACATGGGTCACACCGTGAAGGAACAGCAGAGTGTGCAATGTTTGTGCCCTCTCTCTACGTCTAGATGGCTGGTGAGCACTGCATGGGAAGACTTCTTTGATGATGAACAGTTGTTCCTACAGCTTCTCGGGTGCCTGGACTGTGGGGCTCCCATCCAGAGCCCTTGTGTGGACCTGAAACTTTCTCCATCCTGCATGGCCTCATTCCTGAATTCAAGATGGCAGCCATCTCTGTGGAATCTTCCAAAAGGAGAAAACTTGGGAACTGTCCACTCCTGTAGACATCAGATGTGCACAGGCCACAGCCCTGAGAGTCAGCTTCCATACTGACCACAGGCCACAGAGCCCAAGAGTCAGCTCCTGTAGACACTGGATGTAGGTACCCTTGCTAATTAGTTCAGGATTCATTCTTTCACAGTAGGTAGTGAGATGGGCTTAAGTCTGGGCTGGATTTTGGCTTTCTGAAAGAGGTCATTGGATAAAGAACCCTGACATGAGTAAGTGTTTCAAGCATTTTAGAAGTAGCCCTTGTCTACAGTTAACTGATAAACTAATTAGAAGCTACAGTAGTCTGGCCACTCTCTCAGGTTCCCTGCATGACTGTTGGGCAGTATTGCTTTGATACAATTCCAGTTGGTTATGTGAGATCAAAAGTAAGTCCACTTTCCAGTAAAACACATTTTGTAATATTGACCATTCTTCCCTTGGTTTTGTTTTGCTTTTATTTTACTCAACATCTACACAATTGTTCTCTGCCTCCCTTGAGAAATTTGAGTTTGGTGGCAATGTAGAAACGATGGGTTAAGGCAGCATCCACCCAGTTCATGGCCAGCATCTCCATGAGTTTTGGGGGAGGGGAAAATGGTGATTGACATACCTTATCTACACCTCAGTAGCCATGACTGAAATTGTATCATGGCCCATGAAACATTAGCTATATAGTGACTATACAGGTGGAGTATATTCAGTTTGACTTTGAAAACCCAGTTGGTATTCTTCAGCTTCTTCTCTGACCACAGCTCAATTCCAAGGCTGTGGCTTCTCTCTTCCTTCTCCCTCCCTCCCTCCCTCACTAGACCCACAGAATTAAAGAAAAGGGGCATGGTTACATGGTACAACCTCAGGGTGGACCACAGAATGTGGCCCTGGAACTGTGCACTACTGTGGTCCTGAGGAAGACAGACAATCCTTCCAGAGCCATGGCTGGTGTGTTCCCTGCTGGCTTGTGGGGTGCTTGTGGGTGAAGGTTGCAGCTGAGTTGCCTAGTGCTATGATTTATATGTGGTTTATCTGCACGAAATTCTTGGTAAAATTTGATTGGGGTGGGACCTTTACAAGTGGAATTGAATGTTAGGAGGTGTTAGTACCTTTCTTTCCTTTCTTTAGGGACTGGCTTCGTTACCACAAGATCATGAGGTACTCGTGAGTCCATCCTCCTTTCTGCATCTCATTGTGCTTTGAGGCATCAAGAGGCCCTCATCAGAAGTTGTGAAGATGCATTTGGGCTTCCCAGGCTCCTGAACCCTGAGCCCAAGTTAACAGCTTCTTGGTTCTTTATAGATCATTGATACTCAGCTATTCTGTTAGAAGAGCAGAAAACAGAATTAAACACCATCAATCTGCCCATAAAGCTGTTCCAGCCTGGTGGGGTGGGGGCTTGTGTTCTACTCAACTGGGAAAAGTCAGGCAGAGTGGTAGACAGAGATTGTCCTGTGCCCTGCCTGGTCCTGCAGCTGCTGGGTTCCAAGTAAACATGAGAGGTTTATATCAATTACATTCTGTATGGCCTGTGGCTCAGGCTTCTTGCTAACTAACTCTTTCATCTTAAATTAACCCATTTCTATTAATCTCTATGTTGCCATGTGGCCATGGTGTTGCCTGTCTGCTGGCATCTTGTTGTTCCTTGGGTAGCAGGCTGGCATCTCCTCTTCCTGCCTGTCTTTTTCCTGTATTTCTGCTTTGATTTCCCACCTGCCTCTGAGCTGCCTTGCCATAGGCCAAAGCAGCTTATTTATTAACCCATGATAACAACACATATTCACAGCATACAGAAAGACATCCCACAGCAGAGGGAAGCAACACCCAGACTTGTGTATTCAATGCCAGCTGCCAGCTCTTGCTAGTCCCCTGTTGTCTTGTTAAATAAGAAATGCAGAGCCAATGCAGAGATGAAAGCCCAAGAGGTCAGAGTAATAGCTAAGAGCTAAAAATCTTACCCTTCCTGCTGCTCCTGTCCTTCCCTCAGCAAGAGACCTACTTCCTGTGTATTTGTCTTTTATAGACTTTCTGTTCTGCCTTCTCATTGGTTGTAAACCCAACCACATGACCTCCTCATCACTGCCTGCCTGTACAGACCTCCAGGTCTTCTATGGTTGGTATTGAGATTAAAGGCATGTGTCGCCATGTTGGCTGTATCCTTGAACACACAGAGATCTTCCTGTCATGTGATCTGGATTAAAGGTGTATGCCACCACTACCCAGCTTCTGCTATGGCTTGCTACTCTGACCCCCAGGCAACTTTATTTATTAACATACAAATAAAATCACATTTCAGTACAAATAAAATATCACCATACCCTGTCCTTTGAGCTACGTAGGACCAATATTTCTATAGCTTCCTAATTTTACATTCTAGGATAACTGTGCAAGATAAAGTTGCCCATGTGGGGACTAAGCATAATTACCACTGAAAGGAAGAAATCTCACCTGTCTAATTAAAAAAAAAAAAAAAAAGCTTCTGGTTCAATGACTGGTGAAATGTTAAGTAAATCATCAGCTTGTAGTACAGTGTAGAAATGTAAAAACAGTTCATTTACAGCCGCAAAAATAGCAAACACGCAGGCTTTGCTATTTCCTCTGATTGTTCCACATTATGATGTGGAGTCGCTCTATGCACACACACCGGGAGCAGGTGGTGGGTGTTTGCAAAAACCTCGCATCTTTTTCCTGCTGTTCTTCAATTGCTCTCCCATAAGTATGAAGAAGGCATTAAATTTTACACCATAATGCTTTCCCTCCTTAACTGGATTCCTAACTAGCAGAGGAACAAGGGATACCTGTAGACCGTAGTGTTGAGCTGGCTTCTGAGTCCCTCTAACTAAAACTAGATCTGGAGTCTGAGAGGTGGCTGAGCCTGACAACCTGAGATGAAGCCTTGGACCTACACAGTGGAAGGAGAAAACTGATTCTTGTAAACTGTCCTCTGAATACCACATGTTCTCTGTGGCATGTGCGTGCCCACGTCTACCCATACATACATGCACACCAAATGATTTTTAAAATACATTTTAAGTATTTCAGATCCTAATGTGGGGGTGGAGGAAGGTTCTTTCCCACATGACCAACCTTGGGAACAGCTTAGATCTGGCTTTAAATTATCTTCCAGATTGGGAGTCAGAATTAAGGTGTTGTCCAGTCATGGAACAAGCACACTTACTTTGGGCTGGTGTGTGTGTGTGTGTGTGTGTGTGTGTGTGTGTGTGTGTGTGTGTGTCTGTACAGCAGGCACCTCTTTCATTCCATCCTCACTAGAATCTGGGTAGTAGGAAAGTCAGGGGTTTCGGGTCCCCATTTTAAAGGGAGAAATGGGTACAGACAGATTTGTGATTTGAATCTTTTAAGGCGGGTTTCGGGTCCCCATTTTAAAGGGAGAAATGGGTACAGACAGATTTGTGATTTGAATCTTTTAAGGCAGGTTTCGGGTCCCCATTTTAAAGGGAGAAATGGGTACAGACAGATTTGTGATTTGAATCTTTTAAGGCAATCTTTCTAGTTTTCTTCTCTGGCACTTCCTAGCCCTTGAATTAACCACTAAGGTCATTTGTAGACTGCCTGTTTGGTTTTGGGAGAGACATGTCTTTAGATGTCCAAACAATATCATGTCAACTTTATATTACCTTATTGTTCGTCTCTATGTTACCTAGCCATGAGTCTCTATGCCTATCTTTTGACAGTTAAGTACCACTATCTATCACTTCTAGAAGGAGCTGCCAAGCAAATGAATGGAGATTAGGGAAAATGGAATAGTGTTTTCTATCTAAGACCTGGAATTGCAGCAGAGCATTTAAGATAAGCCCAGAGCAGTGGTGATTATCTTGAAATCCCACAGCAGCTTGGAATAAAGTTATTATTTAAATTGATTTGAGAGGAAGTAAAAAGCACGCTCAGTGAACACTTTTGATTGCTAACCTCTCATTCTGATTTTCAAGATCTTCTATTTTTCCATTCTCTTCTCAGAAGCACTGGTTCTTCTCTGTTGTTTGTTTGGCCGGGCAGGACCAGAGAAACTTCCCACTACACTTTTCTGCTATGAACCACTGGTCATAGCAGCCTAGAGACCTTTGGCCTGTGACTGTCATTGTCTAAGGCCAGGTGCTTGCTTCTGAAGGGAAGGAGAGAGTGATTTTTTTGTGTTCAAGTTTATGCAGTGAAGGATACAATAAAGAAAATCAATTTTTAAAGATTTATTTTATGTGTATAAGTATTTTGCATGCATGTATGTACATGAACCATGTACATGTCAGAAGAGTGCATTAGATTCCCTGAAACTGGAGTTATGGATGGTTATGAGCTACCATGTGGGTTCTGGGAACCGTACTTGGGTCCTCTGTAAGAGCAATAAGTGCCCTTAACCCTGCCAACTTTCCAACCCACAGCAAATCCATTTTTTAAAAGCATTGAGCATTATATGCTCTGGGAACAGAGAGAATGGGTCATTTCAGTTGTGGTGGCCATGGTAGTATGAGTCTTGATACCCCTACCTTTTGAGAGCATCATTCAGGTTCCCCAAAAAGGATTCAGACTATGAGACTTTGTGGTGTGCTTTCATTCATCAGTATTTCTTGGACAATAGTCAGTAGTGACTGACTTACAGGTATATACTGTGGTTTATTTAATAGTATTCTACCATGCATATATATCTAGAGTGTTCCCAGAGTTTTCATTATACAAGTCTATAGAAAGGCATGCAGTTATTATGTAGATTAAATTCATAGATGTAGGTTGTTGTATTTTACATTTCCGAGGAAGTTCCACAGGAAGTCAGTTTAGGCTTTCATCAGTAGAGAGCCTCAGCTCTAGCAGCTGGAGTTGGCCATTCACCTCCAGGCTTCTGGGAGGTGGAAAGTAATGTTTTAATGTTTTGCCTGCATCTCTGGACAGTTTCGCATGCTGGTTGGCCCTTTGTAGTTTGGTCTTTGAGAACCATTGCCTTTTTTTCCCCCATAAGATACTTACCTTTATTGATTGAATGAACTCTTTATGGAGTGGAGAGGTGGCTCAGTGGTTAGGAGCACACTCTGCCCCTGCAGAGTCCCCGAGCTCAGTTCCCAGCACCCACATCTCTAGTGGTTCACAATCACCTATCACCTGTAACTCCAGATCCAGGGGAACCTGATGTCTCCATGGCAACCTGCACTCACATGGACCACCCTCTCCCCACATGCATCCCCCCTCAAAAGCTCTTTATATCATTGTGATTTTCATACTTACCTGTCATATGTTTTGTTAACTTTTTCCTAGTGTGTCATTTTTAGATACTATTGTTTTAAAACTTCATTTGGGCTCCATCTTATCACACAAATCCTTCATATTTGTGAAGTCAAATTTACCAGTCTTTTCCTTCCCACTTGCCTTCTTGCTGCTCTCAGAAGGACCTCCAAACTCAAGCTACTGAATAAAACATGAGATTTCAAAAATTAAATCTTGAATCGACCAGGAATTGATTTGGGCATAGGAATGAGGTGGGTGGGGAGGCATGGTTTTTATTGCTGCTCAATGGTTGTCCACATGTTCACTGACCTCCCTTGTCATCTGAAACGCCTTCTTTTGTTCTATTGATCTGCCCTGTGCCAGCATGACCTGCTGTAACTTTAAAGTAGATTTGTAAAAAATACTATAGTACTACTCTTTCTGTTACTCCCAGTGTGTTCTCAGCTCTCTTTATTTACGTATAGATATTTATTTACATAAACTAAAGATTTGGTAAAGTCCCCCCCCCCTTTTTTAAGTGTCCACATATGAGAGTAAACATGTAACACTTTTCTTTCTGATGTTGGTTTAATTTTCTCATTGTGATAACCTTCCTTTCCATTCATTTTCTTACAAAGGACTTGACAGCCTTCTTAGGTGCTGAGTAATACTCCATTAGGTACATCTGCCGCAGTGTGTTCCCCACTCACCATTCCTCCCATAGTCCTGTGATTTGTAAGCATCACTTTACAAAAATAAAAAAAACAAGTCAGGCAGTGGTGGCACATGCCTGATCACTCAGGAGGCAGAGGCAGGTGGATCTCTGTGAGTTCAAGGCCAGCCTGGGCTCCAGAGTGAGTTCCAGGGAAGGCTTCAAAACTACACAGAGAAACCCTGTCTTGAAAAACCAAAATTAAATAAATAAATGAAAAATAAAACAACAACAACAAAACAAAACAAAAAACCACACATAGGAAGGTGTCTTCTCTCACCTTTCAAGCCAGGAGAAACCCAGTTTGATAATCCCTCCTTTGTAGGGACTATGGGGAAATAGTAGCTCACTGGTGGTTGGAGAAAGAGGTACAACTTTTAGGGAAGGGAATGTGTCAGTATTTATATAATTCCACATCCCTTCATCCATCTACCCAGAAGTCTCATCTGGGACCTGTCCTTGTGGACTGATCTGCACATGTTTAAAATAAACAATGCATTTCTTCTCTTTTGCATAGTGTATAGAAATAGAAAAAATTTACATACAATCCAAATGTCTCTGGGGGAGAAACTAGTGTAATCAACCATGCACTTCTACATACACAATGGCATATTATACTGCAGTAAAAAAGACACAAAGAAAGTCTATGTGTGGACACAGATCTCTAAGATGTATTGTTTTAATGAGCAAAACAAGATATGGCAGTATATATATATATGTTATCTTTTGAATAAAAAAGAAGGTGAATAAAAATATTCAGTTTTTTGGGTTAATAACAATGAACTAGTAAAAATGTTCATGTGCCACCACTGCCCGGCTTGTTTTTTATTTTTTTAAAGTGATGCTAAATTTTTGAAGTGTAGAAAAATTCAGATCTATTTTAGTTTTTGCTAATGTATGCCCTAAGCAACAATCGCACAAGTAGTCTGCCACAGTATTTTTTCCAAACAAGCAAAACTCAGCTTTCCTAAGAAAACATCTATTTCCAGATGTTAATTTAAACTTTACACACACACACACACACACACACACACACACACACACAAGTTTTTTGAGACACAGTGTACTATGTATCCCTGGTTAGCTTGGAATTTTCTTTGTAGACCAAGCTGGCCTCAGACTTACAGGGATTTCCCTGCCTCTGCCTCCCCAGTGCTAGAACTAAAGGCGTACAACCATGCTTGGCCTAAACTTTTTATTTTTGAGCTTTCAGAAATTCTCCCAAAGTTTCTTATGACTGGATACATTCTTCCCTGATACACAGAGTTGACTCAGAAATCTGAATATCATTTATGTGTCTTTGGGAATGAGATCTGGGGGGACGTGAATTGTTTGCAAGAGAAGAGCGGAGAACAAAGTCTATGGCACTATTGGCCCCTCAGTTTTGGGGGTTAGGAATCCAGGAATGACCTCTGCTTGGGATATCACCAATCACAATGAAGACAAGGGCTGGGCCGCATTGGCATCTGGAGGGTTGGCTTGGGAAGACTCCTGTGTTTGTCAAGCTTGTTGGCAGACTTCATGTCCCCATGCATGTATGGATGGAGCCACCAACATTCTGCTGGCTGTCAACCAGAGGCTGACCTCATGACCTGGATGTCTCCACAGATCCTAGAAACTAGCTGCTGGTTGCCATGTAGACTCCTGCAACATAGCTGATTGCCTCATTAAGTTAGAAAGAAGAACCTCTGATGGAAACGAGGTGGTCATCCCTCCTTAAAAGGGCTTTCAACTCTATCTGACAAAGTCAGATCCTCTGAGACCCGCAAAGTCTCCTCTTGAACTAGCTGAAAATGAGCTAATTTGGAATCTTGATTACATCTGAAAAAAAAAAATCCCTTCATTTGCCAAATTCTGTTAGTTAGAAGCAAATCACACTCCAGGGACATTTTATGTGAAAGCTGTGCACTCCAGGGGACTGGGTTTATGGGGGTCATCTTCGAACTCAGCCTGCAAACTGCATGAAAATCGATTCGTTTATACTTTCAATTTTACTGTAAGAGTTCGTGAGCTCTTCTGGCTGAGTGGCTTGATTTTATAGTACAAGCCTGGGCTTGATTCTTGATTAGCAAGGGAGCAGTTGCCATAGCTGTTGGGGGTGGAAATGGCCAATAACCATCACTGGCTAGTTCTGTAAAGTGACATTGTCACCTTTGACCAGATGAATTCACTTGAGTATCACCCACTGGGGGGACGGGGTGGGAACAGCCACCATTTCTTTGGGTCAGGAGTGTGGGCCCTGTCCCCTAGCATTTGAATCAGGACATAGTCCGTGAACTCCACAAACTGAAGAGAAACATGGGTGTATGGATCTGAGGAGCTAGTTCTTTCCCAGCCTTCCCCCCAGAGCTATCTTGAATCAGAGGCTTGACATATCAGTCAGCTTTAAACACATCCAAACCTTTGAGAGGGCAGTGAGTTTTCTTGAACCCATGTGCTACAGGATATAAGAGCCCTCTCTAGCTCCCGGCACTCTGTAGATTAGATATTGGCAGTTGCTGTGTGCAGAGATGGGGTGAGGTGGGGATGGGGGAACCATAAGCCATGGATACCTCTATCCAAGGACACCATGAGTTCCAGCAAAGGGTGGATCCAATGATTTGAGGAGGGTTAGAAGACCAGAGTGAATCTGGGCTGTCTGGACATGGCCACTGTGGGTTGAGATGTCACAGAGTTGAACACCAGAACTGGGGAGCAGCAGATGAGCTCAAGTGCCCTGATGATTTGGGGCATAACAGAGGACTCTCCATCACACTGTCTTCTTCCTAAAGAAGGTTGGGACCTGTGAAAGGAGAATTATTGTTATGGATCCAGACAGAGGCCATTAGAAAAAAGAGGATGGGCAGCGTAAGCTTCCTGAGCAGCATACTGTCCTGGCTAGAGAGTTCAGGGCAGATGTCTCCACTGCGTGCAGCCCTACACGAGAGAACATATGTGACTAGCAGCCTTGAAAACTAACTATCGTCCCTCGTCTTTGCCTCCAGAGGCTTGGAGCTGCTTCCTGAGGCTGACTCGGTGTCCATGATTTGCACAGAACATTCTTACTTTGTTTTCATGTGCACTGCAAACTGACTCATATCCATCTAGTCTGAATGTCAGTCTGAGCTTGGTGAAGCTGAGACAGTTCCCTGGATAGACCGAGACTGGAGGGACCCCACCAAGGCAAAAAGATCGGTCCCCATCCTGATCAGCAGACACCCCACCTCCTCATCTCCATGTGTGACACATCTCTGGTCTCTACTCCCCTTTCCCTCGATTCATTAAAGAACTTTTTAAATTTACGTTTTATTTTATGTATCTGAGTGTTTGGCTTGCATGCATGTCTGTGTACCACTTATGTGCCTGGTGCTCATACTGTTCAGAAGAGGACATCAGATCCCCTGGACCTGGAATTGTGGATGCTTATGAGTCACCATGAGTGCTGGAAATTGAACCTGGGTCCTCTGCCAGAACAGCAAGTGCTCATACCCACTGGGCTACTTTTCTAGCCTCCTGTCCCCTCATTTCTGCATGCAACTGGCTGCTTCTTCTTCAACAACGGGAATTGCTACTGCCCCACCTCACCTCTGCAGACGGCTGTAGAGAGGTCCTTCAGGGTAGGGGCTAGGTGCTGGGCTGGAACACATGCTGGAGATCCTGCTGAGGGAGCATCAGTGAAATCAGGCTTCTCCCTGCAGCAGATGAGAGAAAGGAAGTGAAGGAAGGAAGCAATCTCCCTTTCCTGGATAAGGTGTGTGGTTGTCTGAGGGAGAATGACCCCCATAGACTCACAGACTCAATACACATTTCCCATTTGGTGGAACTGTTTGGAAAGAACTCAGAGTGTGGTCTGGTGGAGGAGGTGTGGGAGTGTGGATTTTGAGGTTTCAAAGGACCCCCCACTGTTCCAGTTAGCTAATCCTCCACCCCCACCCCCACCCCACTTGGTAACTGTGAATCAGGATGTAAGCTCTCAGCTAATGCTCCAGCACCATGCCTTTCTACCTGCTGCCATGCTCCCCGCCATGATGATCATGGACTCTAACTCTCAGGAACCATGAGCCCCAATAAACATTTCCTTTTGTAAGTTGCCTTCATCATGGCATCTCTTCACATAAATAGAAAAGTAACTAAGATGGGGTGAGAGGGAGGAGATGGGCAACACATACCTCAGAAGAACCCCGAGTGGCTGATTATGTGCTTTGGAGGACTGGTGGTGTCTGGTTGTGCATTGGAGGACTCACATGCAAGGAAGGCTAAGGATGTTTACAGTTGGCATGTAACTTGCCTTGCATCTGTCCACTGGCTTTCTAAGGCTGACCAGCCAGATTACCATCCTCAGCTCTATCTGCCACTCAGTTTTCAACGGGCTGGCATTTTATTGTTTACCGCCTTGGCTACCCAGGTCATTGCCCTCGACTGTGAAGCATCACTGGTTTTCCAAAATGATAAGGCTGGCATTACTTCTAGACTCCTGCTGCATGTTAGCCTGAACTTTGAAAACTGATCTTAAAAATTCTTAAAATGTGTTATATAGCCACCTTTACTATATAAGACACCTGCTTTGCATAATTGTTTGCTTGGCCAACCACCATGCTGCTCTCTGGTAGACTAAAAGGAAAACATGCTATTTGAGCAACAGAAGGGACTTATTGAGCGGTTACTTCTGAGTGACAAGAGTCCCTGAAACTGGGCCTGAGGAGGAGAATCTAGTCGTGTCAAGCCTTCCAGTGCTCAAAAAGTCTCTGATCTCAACAAATTCTCAATCTAACTCCTCAGGAAACCACTGCAAAGGTGACCAAGATCCTTAGAGTCTCCTAAGCTATTTTCCTAAGGCACTTTGTGGATACTTAGCAAAGGAAACCGCTTTTAAATCATGCCAAACACAGATGTGCATAGCAAAGGGAATCATAGTTTAAAGCAGAGTTGGGTTAGAGGTTGGTAATGCTCCAAATTCAATATTTATGTTATGTGCGCTGAGGCCAGTATACAGGTTATTGTCTTTTATTATTTCCAGGAATAAGTTTCCTGAATCATCAACAGTTTTCATTTCCTTTTTAAGTGCTGGGTTCCTGATGATATTATCCAAGTGGCTTGTGGTTGCTCTAGGCCCACACTTGAGCTTGCAGTTGGTACCATCTGCCCCTTGAAGAAGTACACAGCCAGCCCTCATCTTCTGTATTGTCAAGTACAAAAAACAAAAAACAAACAAAAACCCAAGGCAACTTCACATCTGTGGGAAATAGTGGTTTATTAGGAAACGTCAGAGTGTCTAATCATGAGAAGAAAACTTGTGAGCAATGTATGTGGTTAATTAAGGCCGGGCAGTGTTGGCACACACCTTTAATCCTAGCACTTGGGAAGCAGAGCCAGGCAGATCTGTGTGAGCTCAAGGCCAGCCTGGTCTACAGAGTGAGTTCCAGGACAGGCACTAAAGCTACACAGAGAAACCCTGTCTGGAAAAACAAAAGAACACACACACACACACACACACACACACACACACACACACACACACACACACACAGAGTTAATGGGCTATTTTAAATTCTCAGGTAGCACTAATACCAGCGAGATCTTCCTCTTTGTGTGTGCTGGGGGAGATGATATAATTTATAATGAGCTAGTGGTATTTTTCTCTAGATGTCATTTTTCCTAGTTTTGTTGAAATATGGTTAACAAATAAAACAAACAAGCCACATGGTTGTGAGTCACCATGAGGTTGCTGGGAGTTGAACTCAGGACTGCAGGAAGAGCAGCCAGTGCTCTTAACCTCTGACCGACCTCTCCAGCCCCTAAATGTTTCCTTTGATAGGTTACCTTCATCATGGCATCTCTTCACAGAAATAGAAAAGTAACTAAGATGGGGTGAGAGGGAGGAGATGGGCAACACATACCTCAGAAGAACCCCGAGTGGCTGATTATGTGCTTTGGAGGACTGGTGGTGTCTGGTTGTGCATTGGAGGACTCACATGCAAGGAAGGCTAAGGATGTTTACAGTTGGCATGTAACTTGCCTTGCATCTGTCCACTGGCTTTCTAAGGCTGACCAGCCAGATTACCATCCTCAGCTCTATCTGCCACTCAGAAATAAAACAAATAAGACGTGTATGTGTTTGGAGTGGGAAAGTGATGACACAGTACATGTGAAATGATGACTCCGGTCAAGCTAATACAGAAAGAAAACTTAGAGTTAGGGCCCAAGAAGACAGCTCAGTGGGTAAAGTGGTTACTGTATGAGCCCTGGGACCCAACATTGGCTGCTCTTTAATTTTTTATTTTATTTTATCTTTTGAGACAGAGTCTCAGATTAGCTTTGAACACCCTATGTAGTCATGGATGACCTAGAACTTCTGACTCTCCTGCCTCCAACTCCTGAGCTAGTGTTAGGAATACAGGTATATGCCACCACCCCTGGTTTTTGCATGCTGGAGATCAAACCCATGTCTCATGCATATTTGACATTCACTCTAACCAATGTGCTGCCACCTCAGGATTTGCGTGTGGAGCCTTGGCATAAAAAGTTGGGCATGGTGGTGTGTGTCTCTAGTCCCAGTACTAGGAGGAACTGGAGAAGCATCCTTGTGATCTGTTAGCCAGTCTAACAGAACCAGTAAGCTCCAGGTTTAGTGAGAGACCTCATCTTAAAAAAGAAGGGAATGATGGAGGAGTGAATAAATCTGACTATAATTTCTGGTCTCCGCATGTGCATGCACATAAACATGTGCACGCACATAAACATGTGCACCCCTCCACACACACACATAAGAAAGAAGTGTTAAAATTGTTTTCACAAGAAATTTCAACTATAGAATGAGTTACCACTAAACACTGCTCTGTTGGTCACATCTCTGAGACTCATCTGTCTTCTGACTGACCAGCGCCTTCCTGTGCCCAGCCTCTTCCCTTTTCTCGCTCTTGCCCTCAGAACCACCTTTCTCACTTCTAGTTCTGTGAGTTCAACGGTTTTAGACCTCACAAACAAGTGATAATTCTGCAGAACATCCTAGGCGCTGTCTCACATTTTCTTTACTCTGTTGACAGGGCCTTGGGTTGCCCCTATCTCACCTTCTGTGAATAATGGGAAGATCAGGGGAGGAGAAAGATCTCCTTGATGTCAGGATTTCATTTCCTTTGAATGTAAAGCGAGAAGTAGGATGGCTGGGTCATATTGAATCATATTGAAATTCTGTTTAATTTTTAAGGAAATTTCCTTATGTTGTGTGATGTCTCTACCAAGTCACATTCTCAACAACTGTGAACAAAATCTTTCTTTTGTAGACAAGCTCTTGCTCTAGCCCAGGATGGCCTATATCTCCCAGGAAACCTGCTGCCTCAGCCTCCAAAATGCCAGGAATATAAGCATGAGTCACTATACCTGGCCATCTGCTCTGTTATTATTATTATTATTATTATTATTTTTATGCTAACAGGATTGAGGTGACCTCACTGTGAATTTTATTTCCCTGGTGATTAATAATGTTGAACACTTTCATGTACTTGCCAGTCACTTTATGTCTTCATGGGGAAACGTCTACTTAGATCCTTTTCCATTTAAAAACAACCAGTTTCCCCCGTTATTGAGTTCCCTATACAAATTTGGACAGTAACCTCTATTGGGTTTATAATTTTTTACTATTTTTTCCCATCCCTGGGTTGTTTTTTTATCATTTTGTTGATTGATGTGTAGAAATTTTTTAGCTTGATGAAATCCCATCTTTGAGTTTTTGCTAAGGGAGAGAGAGGAAGTGACTTTGGCATTTTAGCTTCAATTTTTTTTTTTTTTTGCTTGTACTGGTGAAAACAAAGCAATAATTGAAGATGAGACTGTGAGGGTATAAAGTAGAGATGAGGTGAGAAGCTGGTGGCTTTTCACCTCGGCTCCCACGGATGTGTCTCCGCCCTTTCGGCTACCAGATACATTTTTGTTCCCCTTTTGTGTCTTAATACTCTTGTTTTCTAATTGATGACCCGCAATTGATCATCTCTTTGGGCTTTTTCCTACACAGAAATAAAGACCAGACTGTGGTTGCATTAGAAGCTTCCTGGCACAGTTTCCTCCCTTCCTTCCTTCCTTCCTTCCTTCCTTCCTTCCTTCCTTCCTTCTTTCTTTCTTTCTTTCTTCCTTTTTCTTTCTCTCTCTCTCTCTTTTTTTTCTTTTGAGACAGTGTGTCACTAATTAGCTCAGCTTGCCCTGGAACTTGTCATGTAGCCCACGCTAGCCTCAGACTCACACTCCTCCTGCTATGGCCTCCTGACCACAGGCATGCACCACCACACAGCTCTCCAGAGCTCCCAGAGGGTTAGACCGAAAGCTTAAAAGTCAGACCCTTGTTTGGTTGTTAATTTTACATTCATTCTTGGCAAAGTGAACAACTGGTAACTGCTAGGAATAAACTGATGTCATTTCCTTTAATTATGACTCTGAATTGCCCCTTGTGATTGGGAAATCAATCTAATCTTTATTTCCCATTACTCAATTGGTAGTTTACCCCCCCAGTGATGGGATTATTACACTGTGGGTGGGGCAGAGTAACAGGCAATCTAATGGAGAGGATCATGGCTGGAGGCCAGCAAAGGGAGGTGGGGACCAGCAGAGTTCAGTCAGGCAAAGACCAGAAGGGGACCCTGGGGCGGTGTGTATTAGTGTGCCTGGGGTGGTGTGCATTAGTGTGCCTGGGGCGGTGTGTATTAGTGTGCCTGGGGCGGTGTGTATTAGTGTGCCTGGGGTGGTGTGCATTAGCGTGCCGGGGGCGGTGTGTATTAGTGTGCCTGGGGTGGTGTGCATTAGTGTGCCTGGGGCGGTGTGTATTAGTGTGCCTGGGGTGGTGTGCATTAGTGTGCCTGGGGTGGTGTGCATTAGTGTGCCTGGGGCGGTGTGCATTAGTGTGCCTGGGGCGGTGTGTATTAGTGTGCCTGGGGTGGTGTGCATTAGCGTGCCGGGGGCGGTGTGTATTAGTGTGCCTGGGGTGGTGTGCATTAGTGTGCCTGTGTGCCTGGGGCGGTGTGCGTTAGTGTGCCTGGGGTGGTGTGCATTAGTGTGCCTGGGGCGGTGTGCATTAGTGTGCCTGGGGCGGTGTGCATTAGTGTGCCTGGGGTGGTGTGCATTAGTGTGCCTGGGGTGGTGTGCGTTAGTGTGCCTGGGCTTACATAACAATATGAACGTAAGCACCTAGCTGCAAGTAAAGGGATATTAAAGATGAAAATCAAGGGCCGAGAGAGGAAAGGTCTGAGGCAGGGGATCTTACCAGTGCAAAAACAACATGCTGGCTCGCTGGGTTGTCTCAGTGATGGAGGAGGTCAGGAGGTAGGGA
This sequence comes from Onychomys torridus, assembly GCF_903995425.1. NCBI lineage: Eukaryota > Metazoa > Chordata > Mammalia > Rodentia > Cricetidae > Onychomys > Onychomys torridus. The sequence continues at coordinate 79,754,123 of NC_050444.1, read as the reverse complement.
AGGGGAGAAGATGCACTTATTAAGCCTTTCAAAATAACCTTTAAAGAGAGAACATCTGGCCAGGGCCAAGTTCGGTGGTGATGTGCTTGCCTAGCTTGCTTGGTAATGAGACTTTGTCCCCAGGCACGCTAGAAACCCATCTAAATTATATTTGTCCTTTTAAGTAGTCATTTGGTGAGACTAAACACTTATTACAGTGGCAGTGTTGAAAAAGACCTTGAGAGATCCCCTTCTTGAGAACTGCCTTCTGAATATTTTTATGAGCCACAAATGAATGCCAGCATTACTGCCTCAGAAAACTGTCTCTATTTCTTTGTATATGGTGAGAACATTATATGTGGACATAAAATGTATTCAATTAAAATTTGGCTGGTTGGACATTTATTCTACAAACTAAGCATATGTGGCAAATTGCTTTTGTCTATTTTCCAAAATAATCTAACCTGGAGAGTCCTGTTCAAGAAGACTTCACGTGGAGATGTAAAACACCGAAAAAGAGCGGGGAGAGGGACATAGGAGAGTAATCTTCAAAAAGGTAGTCCAGCATTCTGAGTGGCCACAGTGTGGCACTTCCATGGGAAGACACAGAGCCAGCATTTCACCAGTATCTACATTCTGGGTTTTTGTTTTTAATCGCTGGGGTTGCCAGCTTGTGGTCAACCTTGGTGTCTTGCTGGTGGTTCCTAAGGCCGTCACTCACAATCAGTGGTCTCCCTAAGTCACTCAGAAAGACCTAACCAGACTGCAGGGAAAAGACGAATCAAGCTCCCCGTAGTTTCGGGTTTAGAGGGGATCACCTGGAAGATGCCTGTCAGAGTTGCTGACCACCACAAAAGCCAGACAAGTCCCTCTAATCCACACACAAGCTTGGATTCTTTATGTCTTTAGATCCACTGGCCTGCAACTCTGGCCCACCCACATGAATGAGATAAGGTGTAGAAAGCCCACAGTTCAGAAGAAGCTTTTTAAAATCCACACTTGGGCATCGGAGTCATTAACCTGTCTGGGATGCACATAGTTTCCCATAAAATTCATGTAAAAAATTTCTTGCAGAGCAAGGCTAGAGCCTGCTGTCTTCCAACATGCCCTTCTTTCCAGCATAAGTGCTTTCTTTAATCCTAGAGATCTTTCTTCCCACCACTCTGCCCCTCTTTTTAAGTTTTCACAGTTCCATACACATATACACTTATTATCCCAGGCACCAGCCATTGCTCAGCACTTGGACCACTTATGAGTCTCGGCATTCACCAAGGCCCTTTGCAAAGAGGAGCTTCTCCGACCAAGGCTGAGAGCAACCCTATCAAGGTAGATAAGCACAAACACTTGGAAGGCAGTTTGTTGTCCATTCAGCAAAGCCCCAGCAATGGCTTCCCCCTAGCGTCTTAGCCATAGCTTTTGACCAGGTTTACAGTAACAGGCATGTGTTCCCTCCCAAGGAGCCGACTCCAGAGATGATCAGAAAGTGAGAGGTGCCGCTGTGGTACCTGGCTGCCTCTCTTTTCCTGGATTCCTTGGGGGCAACAGTTGTTTACATTATCTCTCATCTTGTTTTGTGCATTATCTACAGGAAACAGCAGTCCATTGGTTTCTGTTAATTGGCACGATAGCCTTTCTTTGTTTTAAACAATTTCTAGACTGTAGGAATGAATTCTTTCCTTTCTAATTTTCCAATTGTGTCAGCACAGTACTTCTTAATAGTGACAGGCTTTGCCTCCAACCTCCACCATAATCTGACGTAGAATGGTATGCAGTGCTGGGCAGCACAGTGTGTCCTGCAAAACTACATTCCTCAGTGATCAATGGTGAGTCGATAGCTTCCAAGTGTGTGTGTGTGTGTGTGTGTGTGTGTGTGTGTGTCCGGGTGTGTGTGTGTGGTGGGGGGTGTCTTATTCTTCCAGCAACTTCCTCGCTCTCCCAGCACTCACAGCAGCAAGGTATTTGGAATTTCTTACACTTAGAACCTTCAGCACTGTCCTGTCCTTATGAACTAGAGATTCGAGTCAGGTCAGAGACTCTCTCAATTTGTTCCAAATGGCATCTTGCTGAGTTCTTTAGAGCATGTCGCATAACCCTGGGGCCCTTGCTTCCCAGAGCACAAATCGCCTTCCTTGGTCTTTGATTTTTGGTTCGTTCATGTTGGTGTTGGTTACTAACATGCCATCCCTGATCCTCACAGATGGTGTGACTTGGAGAAAATCTGAAGCAGGTAATTTAAAAAGATTCAAGATTTAATGGCCCAGGATTCATTCAGAAAATGGGACAAATGTGGAGAACTTAGAACATTTTGGAGGGGGAAAAAAAAAGAAAGGGGAGGGGTGGGTTCATCCCAGATAGTAAACTGTATAATAAATAGGGTTGCAGAAAATCAAATGATGCTGGTGCTAAAACAGAGCCGTTAAATGGAAGCCCAGAAACATATCCAGGGAAACACTACCAAGGCTTCCGTATAGACCTAAATTCTGATCCCAATGTGAGAGGTCCAGGGGTGGGGCTGACTGAAGACCCAGGTTAAAGAGGTCGTACATAGTACCGAAGTTACTGTGGGTCAGTAGCACCCTTTGCCCCCGATCCTGGAGAAATGGCGGACTTCCTGGAGGAAGTAATCTCTCCTTAGAGTCTCAGGGGCTTCATTGTTATTATCACGACAATTCAAGGATCAGCGGACATTTGAGGAAGTGAGGCACTGGGGCTCAGAGCCAGGTCCACATTTGCCAGGCAGCTCTTCGGCTACTGAACACACAGAGAATGCAAAAGTGGCTGTGTTTACAGAAATAAGAATTTATAAAGGGGGAGTAAATGATCAAAGATGATCCAATGTTCCCGCAGATTTAAAAATAACCAAATTGAGGGGCTTGGGAAGACTGCTGGACTGGTAAAGTGCTTGCTACACAGACATGAGGACCTGCGTTTAGTCCCCAAAACTCGTAATTTTAAAAAGCTGGGCATGGTGGCATGCACTTGTAATCTCAGTGCTGGGGAGGCATAGATAGCTAGATCCTAGGGCTTGATGTACTAGGAGGCCAGGGGAGAGACCCTGCCTCAAAGGACAGCTCCCAGAGAATGACACAGATTATCCTCTGGCTTTCACATGTACAGGCACATATGCATCCACACAAACACACCCTAACAACCCCAACACACAATAACCAAACTGAGACATATCTCAGATATCTTTTTAAGCAAAATGGAAAAATTAAATTGGTAATAGTAAATGTGTAACATGCTAACTTTTGTGTAAGAGACATTATTACATATATATATATATATATATATATATATATATATATATATATATATATATATGTTTACCTGCATAAGAAAGCAGTAAAAGTGCCCAAAAGCTAATCAAAATGATATCCATAGAGGCTAGGTGGGGATAAAGTAGGGTGGATTTCTCAATACATTAACTTTTTAATTTTTGAGACAATATCTTACTATGTAGCTCAGGTTGGCTTCAAACTCACAATCTTTCTAGAATAGCCTCCTGAATGTTGGATTATAAGTATATACCACCAGAGCCATCTTGTGCTACATAGTAGGTTCCATACCAGCCTAGGCTATATGGGAAATTTGAGGCTATAGAATGAGACCACATTTAAAAAAATCACACATCAGTCAATCCATCAATTAATCAAACAAAACTAGTGTGTCTGTAAGTGAAACCATGCATCTTTTATGAATGCCAAAACATATTAGATGTCTATATGATCCTTACATAATAGATGGTGGTAGGTAAGGGCTACTATGGGCTCCTTAGTTTATAAGTAGAACATGATTTGAGGAATGAGTAGTGTCTACTAAAATGCTGTTCTAGGCATAGCCTAGTATTTGTAAGCAACTTGTGTTATGGGTTTTTAATCACCACCATTACCATCACCATTACCACCATAACTATCACCATCATCACCATCATCACCATTATCACCATCATCACCATCACCATCATGACCATTATCACCATCATCACCATCACCATCATGACCATTATCACCATCATCACCATCATGACCATCATCACCATCACCATCATGACCATTATCACCATCATCACCATCATGACCATCATCACCATCACCATCATGACCATTATCACCATCATCACCATCATGACCATTATCACCATCATTACCATTATCACCATCATGACCATTATCACCATCATGACCATTATCACCATCATCACCATCATCACCATCACCATCATGACCATTATCACCATCATCACCATCATCACCATCATCACCATCATGACCATTATCACCATCATCACCATCATGACCATCATCACCATCACCATCATGACCATTATCACCATCATCACCATCATCACCATCATCACTACTGGCATTACCATCACTAGGCTCCTCCTCCTCGGCATCATCATCCCTCTTTTAAAACTGAGGTTTAGAGAGCTGTCATTATCCAAGGTCACCTTCAAGAGCCTAATAAGGGTGAGGTTCTAAGCTTCTTGTACTCTAAATTCTAAGCTTTGTTGTTTTGGTGTGTATGTGTGTGAATGTGCATGTGTGTGTATGTATGTGTGTTTGAGTGTTTGTGTGTGTGTGTGTGTGTGTGTGTTTGAGTGTTTGTGTGTGTGTGTGTGTGTGTGTGTGTGTGTGTGTGTGTGTGTTTGAGTGTGTGTGTGTATTAACACCCTGTCTCTGGTTAAGAGACTACTAAGAGATCAAGTCATAGGAATGAAAACCAAACACTAACAAACGTGTTGTTCACCAATGTCCAGGTGACACTACAGCTGACTGTTTTCCAAGTTTGAGTATGTCTCATTGTGTTTCTTGGCAAATACATCTTCAGCGTTGTAAACTTTGAGCACGTGTTTGTTCTAGGTGCTTGCATGTAAAAAATAACCCACATGGTAGTTAATTTTTAAATGGTTCCTGGCAGGTGGTTTCAATAGTATTCTAGCCACTGGGAGAAGTGAGTAATAAGCTTTTCTCTTGAAATCACTACATGATTGACTCTTCTTGCTCTGAGTAATTCAGTTCTCAGCTCCATAGTGGAAGTAGTATCTTGTTAATTTCTAATGATACTTAAATCTCCTTTTCTGTACAGTCACAAAAGCACTCATTATGCCAAAACACGTGGCTTTCTAATTCTTGCCCATATTAACAATCCACTGCATTTCTTCTAGAGTCTGCAAATCCCCCAATTCAAGATGGCAATTCTGTTCCTTTAAACTCAATCCTAAGTAACCTATCTTGCAGAAAATAGATTCTCATATTAGGGATCTTGTCTGTCCTTAATATTTCGAACTAGACCTTGCCAAAGCACACATGCCAGGGTCTCACATTGTCAATGGGTTCAGAAGCCTGGGAACAGTGTTGTGCATTTGAACCACCTTGGAGGCTTTAAAAATACAGATACTTGGGGCTGGGAGAGGGCTCTGTGGGTTCAGTGAGTGCCGAGCAAGCATGGGTTCTTGAGTTCAGAGCCCTAGCACGTGCATAAAACCCAGGCATGACTGCACAGCCGTCACAGTGCTTCATCTGAAAAAATGAGGGGTCAGTTGAGCAATTCCAGGATTAAATAATCACTGTTCTCATCGTGCACTGTTGCAAATGGTCTCTTTCCCCTCTTTCTGCAGCCTTCCTCCACTTCTTCTACTTTCTTCATTGATGAACTTTTGAGATCTTTCCCACACAGCTCAACAAAATGGCAGAACAATGGGGATTTCCTTCCCTACAGTCTCCTGCTCTCGGTTCCCCACGTGCTGGCCTTGAGGACAGTCAGAGGTTTCCTAGGGAAGAACAAGTCCATTACCACAGGCAGAAGCTGAGGCTTCCTTTAGGGCCAGGCTATCTTTACATATGCAAAATGTGGACCTGAGAAAGCCCCTTCTTTGGCCTCTCAAGCCTCCTTCCCCAACTTCCTTCTCCATGGTTCCCACTCTGTACTTTGGTTTTCTGAAAAATCCTAACCTTACTTTGGGGCAGTTAGAAGTTACAGCTGTCAGAATCTTCAGAAGGCCACATGACCATCACAGTGGTGGGCACCCTTGGATTAGACTGTGTCACCTACAGAAGGAAAAGGGTGCTGTGCTCCCAGCAAAGGGAGATGAGTACTATTCAGGTTAATTTTCCCTCCAGCAGAGAGACTTCGTCTCTCTGGTTCTCCACTTTTGGGAAAGAAGCAGGCCGTAAATGTTTTAGACTTTGAAGACCCTGGAGGTCTACGCTGCAAGTCAAGTCTTTACCTTTGCTATGTTGTCCCAAAGCAGCCACAGGGAACACCTAAGGGAATAGCTGACGTAAGGTCCCATCACTTCCTTTGTGGACTCTGACATGTTTCATGTGATCTTCGCAGGTCATCAAATGCGAGTCTTCTAATCTGCCTCCCCAGCCATTTCATAACATAAAAATCATCTTATCTCGTGAGCCACACCAAACACTGGGAGCTGGGACCGGTCTGTGAGGCAGAATTCCTTGATGCTGACACAGCACCTCACTAAGTGGTGTTTGGCCCAAGCTTTCTGCGCGTTTGATACTACTTGTGGGACTGCAGGGAACTATAACCACCCTCCCACCTACACTGGGGTTTTTGACTAGATTTTAGCTGCCTTTTGTCAGACAAGCATAAGATCATTCTCCTTAACTTCATTTGTACACCAGGGTGTGGTGACAAAGAACTTCAGCCCCACTACTCAGCAGGCAGATCTGTGAGAACTCTGTGACCGTGAGGCCAGCCTGGGCTATGTAATGAGCTCCAGGCCAGTGGGGCGTCGTACTGAGATCTTATCTCCAAGACCAACCGAACAAAAAATGATTTGTGGTGTGACTGTGTATGTGAGAAGGGAGACTATGTTTTCTTGCTCTGGCAGTAGACTGTGTCAGTAATGTAAGTCGGACAGTGTTTTTCTCCCTGGAAAGCCTTTCATAAAAACCATGGATCAAGTTGCTAACTGTGTTGGAATCTGCTTCTGGGGTGACGGTGATTGCTGTCAGTGGCCGCCTGATGAGCTCCACTTCGGTTTGGTTCTTCTAGTTCTCTAATACATTTTCGCAGAGAGTAGAGCTAGTGTGTCCATAAAATTATTTAGGGATGTGTGGTAGCATTTAGCTGGATCCCTCCCACACCCAGTACGCCTCTACTCCTCCTTATCAGGGGACAAAATGAAAACTGATGAACACTTGGGTTCACTGGCAGGAGGTGAGCCGATGGAGGTGAAGCTCTAGGCAGTGTACTGAAGTGGGGTGTCAGTGGGTGAGGTTCTAGGCAGTGTACCGAAGTGGGGTGTCAGTGGGTGAGATTCTAGGCAGTGTACTGAAGTGAGGTGTCAGTGGGTGGGGTTCTAGGCAGTGTACTGAAGTGGGGTGTCAGTGGGTGAGGTTCTAGGCAGTGTACTGAAGTGGGGTGTCAGTGGGTGAGGTTCTAGGCAGTGTACTGAAGTGGGGTACCAGTGGGTGGGGTTCTAGGCAGTGTACTGAAGTGGGGTGTCAGTGGGTGAGGTTCTAGGCAGTGTACTGAAGTGGGGTGTCAGTGGGGTTCTGGAAAAGCCACTGCTTTGCTGATAAAGTGCAGTTTTGATGGCTGCCTCTCCAATCCCCTCTCTTTGCCCCTCCCCCATCTTGTCTTGAAAGCAGATTTATGGTAGCCATCCTAGTTTAAGGAGCATTTACTCGAGTTTACAAGAAAAGGTAAGTCAGTGAGGTCAGGGGACCTTTTACAACTCTGTGGAATGATAGTTTATAAAGTAGCCTTTCTCTGTAATTATGGGGGAAAATTAGGCAAATATTAGCTAAATTCTGAGAGAGTTTTCTCTTTGTTTATTCATTTACTTAATAATTCTTGATTAAAGATTTCCTTGATGCTAAGTATAAAGATTAAATAAATGACCTCATTGTCAAAGGTCAGTTCATGCACAGATAAGGACTGGGACATCGGTCTGGACAATGGTCCCTGGTTCCTAGTGCAGGGACAGCAATGAGAACGAACATTCAAGCATTCGGGCACAGACGCTCGTCCCCACGGACTCCTCCCAAGAGCGATCTTCCCAGCACAGACTGTTCATATTGTTTAGGCGTCACTGTCCACAGACGCTTTCTTACCCTCTGGGGGGACTTTTCCTGTTCCAGATCGCCTTGTGTAAGGAACACTGGCTTCCTCCTGGGGAGCATGTGGCCATAGGCACCCTGCTGGAAGCAGGTCATGTCACCACAGTCTGAGACAGGTCAAGACACAAGGACAACATAGTATGAGCCCTTTGGAGAGTGTGCCTGGAGAGCAGGAGAAGGGGTCATTCCAGCTGGGAATGGAAGATTTTTATGGGGAGAATGCTATTTGATCCTCTCACCCCCATTCTTGGAATTATGGCTGATTTTTTTCACAGGGCTTAAGCCATTTACCCAGCGTATAGTGAGCTTTTGTGGGAAAATGGAAATGGCTGTTAGGTATTCTCTGTAGTGCAGCTACACTGTTAGGATCGTTCAGGGGTGGGCCGCTGTCCCCCACCCCCAGCACAGAGCTGCCTGTGAGCCAGGACAGTGAGTCATCCTTCAGTGGCTGAGGACACGGTATATGGAGGAAGATCGTCTACTTCCGTTCTTTGTCATCATATCAGGGAGACACCTCCTTTCAGAGGTTTTTAAGGAAACAAAGTCAGAGCCCACTGAAGGGCAGAAGAACACCACAACCTCACAAGGCCTGGGTTTGGAAGCTCTGATCCCAGGCAGGGTAACTCACCGTGTGTTTGGTCCTTGTACCTCATTCAGTGTCCCAAGCAGGTAGCCAGGCCTGGTGTTCCGAAGTTCTGTAGACTGTTTCCTTTCCAGCATTTCCCTGCTGACTTTGGGGGACTAGAGCAGACTGAGCCATTGTAGGGAGTTACAGAGTGGCTCGGAGTGGCAGCGTCCTTGGTAAAGAGAGAGCTAAGTCAGTTTCTAAAGGGAAGGGATGGTTTCTATACTTTTTGCAATAATGGGCTTCCAGGGGCTGTGGGGAGGGCTTCGTCTGTGAAGTTCATACCTTCTGAGCATAAGGAACTGAGTCCAATCCCAGAACCGTGGGAAAATGTGACGCACTGTAACCCCAGCACTGGGAAGATGATAGTCAGAGGGTCCCTGGGACTGTCTGGTCAGCCAGTCTAGCCTAATTGGTGAGCTCCAGGCCAGTGAGCAGTCTTGCAGCAAAGGAAGTAGGTAGATGGTGTCCCTGAGGATGCCACCCAAGGTTGTCATCTGATTTCCACATGCACACAAATGCATGTTCACGAGCACTCACACACAGAGACATACACACACTAGAAAATAGTGTGCTTCTATGATCCACCTTCCAATGAACCTTGAGGACTCCTAAGGAGGTGACAGCCTGTGGCGTAGAGGAAGATCTCACTGGATTATAAGTACAGAAGCTCTCAGCTCTGGCAAAGATATCAGGGAAAACAGAATAGTTGACCTCAAGGATCTTTGTAGACCTTGGAAGAAATCACATAGGCAACCATGGCTATCCTGTTCAGGCATGGATCAGACCTGGGTTTTGCATGACCCATGAAGTAAGAAAATACAGTTATAATGTCAGGGGTGCTGGCAGCTCAAGCCAGAGTCTCATGTATGCCAGGCAGGTGCTCTACCACAGACGTACGCCTCAGTCCCATATCTATAAATGTTTTGGATTAAAAAAAAATTATAACATGGGCTTATGCAAAATCAAAATTTTAGCATCTATAAACATCATTTCCTTGGAACACAGTTAAATTTATTCACTTACCTTTGGCTGATGCCTGCCTTCAAGTCACAATGGTGGAGCAGAGTAGTGTGACAGAGAAGGGCCTGGCCCGCATAGCCGAGTGACAGTTGGCACACACAGAATCACAGAAACCTATACCTGTAGCAATGACATTGGGAAAGAGATAAGGTCACAGTTTTTGCAAAATTCACTGCCTGATACATTTCCTTATTCTTCTGAGAGTTATGGCTAGTTCTGAGGTTGAAAATCGTTCTCTGTACCTGTCTCCCACTCCAGTGTCACCCTTGTCCTGTCATAGTCGTGTGGGCACAGTGGGCTAGGGAAGGGAGATGGGAGGAAAGCGGTTCAGCGGGATCAGGTGAGATTATAGGCACCAGGGTGAATGAAGGCCTGCAGAGGCCCCAACCCTAAAAACCAGGAACAGAATGGGAGGAACCCGTTTTCAGGTTCCTCGTGGCTTTACCCAGCAGGTCCGCATAGAGAGGATGATTAGGACCACCGGCCTGAGTGCAGGTGTCTGAGATGGTCTGCACTGGGCTGTGCTGGTGAGGAGGTCTTTTACTCCACCCCTTGGCATCTCTATAAATACTCTGGGGCAGAGAGAGTCAGGGCCCATTGGAATAGTTCCAGGCCCTCTAGAAACTATTCTGTGTTTTCTGTTTATCTCCACAGTCTAGATCCTTCTATCTAATATTTCCTGCTGCTCGCACTCAAGAAAACTGTGGGGAGCTGTGGGGTTGGTGGGTAAATGTCCCGCAGAAGGGGACTGCTCTGATAACGAATTCTGATGCATATCCCACACGCCCAACCCTCTCTGAGGGCTTCTGCCCCTGGCATCCACTCTCCAGGCCTGTGGCTGACAACTGACACTCTGCAAGAGGCCCTGTGACATCGTTCCTGGTTGGTTCTAGCTTTTCTGTAATCTAACTGGAAATGGAGCCAGTTCTCCTGCAGAGGCCCAAACAAATCTCAGGATGGACCTCCTGCAGAGACAGAGTCATTTGTAACTCACAAACTGTGGGTTTGTTTGTGTTTAAAAGCAGAGATATTGTTTGTCCTTCTTCCTGGGAAGTGGGCCCTGTGTGCTTGCTCCCATACAGTCCAGCTGCTGAGCTGGCACACCTCAGCCTGTTGGCTGGAGGGAGGCGACCTCTGGCAGACAGCTGGGGTCAGAGGTCGGGGGTCAGGAGTCCTTTCTGGCTTTTGTTTAAGTCCTTCTTTTTCACTCATCCCTTTAACACTATGAAAAAAAGAAGCCTTTGTCCGCCTCCAGGACCGCTGTGAGCCAGTCCCTGAGGGAGGTGTGTGAACAGAAGCTAGGCGGGGGCTGTACAGTTCTAAAACTATTTATGAGAATTGTGATACGAAGACAAGCTGGTCTGTCTGTCACCTTAGAACCCTGCCTGCGCCTTCCACCTGCTGAGTGTCCCCCCACCCCCCAGATCTTCGAGACTATGTGACAGGTGTCTTCCCACTAGATTTCAAAGCTTGGGCAGATCCACCTATAGGGCTCCATTCTCTGCCCTCTGAGGGCATTACCTCTCCCCCAAGTCTTCATCATGATTGCCTTTCACCTGAGTTTTAACGGTCCCTCTCAGGGAGGTTTCTTATCAACAGTAAGACAAGCCCACATCCAAAGCCCAGGATCCAAGAAACGCAAAACAATCTTCCTTAGACTCCGTATTTCTCTTGTGTGTGTGTGTGGTTGTATGTATTTTACACATATGTGCAGGCACATGGGCACATGTGTGTGAGGAGGCCAGAGGTCACCCTTCAGGCTTCATTCTTTAAGAGCTATACACCAGGGCCTCTCACTGGGACCTGGGGTTCACCAGTAACTGGGCTTGCTGACCAGTGAGCCTCATGGATTCCCTGTTTCTACCTCCTCGGCTTTGGGACTGGACTGTTTATGGCTTAAATTTTTATTTTATTATTTTGTGTGTATGGTTGTTTTGTCTGCGTGTATGTCTGTGTGGTGCCCATAGAGGCCAGAGGAGGGCGTTGGATCTCTTGGAACTGGAGCTGCAGATGGTTGTTTACCACCACATGGGTGCTGGGAATTGAACTCAGGTCCTCTGGAAGAGAGGCCAGTGCCCTTAACTGCTGAGCCATCTCTCCAGTCCCCGGCTCCATGGCTTTTTTATGAAGTGGGGTTGAAGTAGGGTCTTCTTGCTTAGGTGGCAAGCCCTGGACTGAGCCATCTCCCCAGCCTCCCCACCCCTCTGTGCTTCTGTCTAGATATTCTTTCTCCTCATTACAGCTAAGCCTCTGAAGAGCGATCATGGGGGTCATGTCCACTGTCACCCACAGCAGCGGGGTTTGCCGCTGAGAACACACTGCTGGGACCACTGTGGTGACGCTGCTCTCTTTGGTCTTCACATCTGACCACACCTGGATTCTGGCGGTGGAACCCGGGTCTTGATACTTTCAAAGCGAGCACCTTACCAACTGGACCATCTTCCCAGCCCTTTGTTTGCTTGTGAATCAATATCTCTGTGAAAACAAATAGGTCAGGTTTGATTTGGGGTGGGACATTTTGGGCATTTCAACTGAGACTGGGGAAGGAGGCTTTTTGAAGTATTTAAGGCATGACGGACAGGGCCAAGTGACATCTTGGAGAAGTCTAGACTAGCCCTTGACAAGTGTAGTGAATGAACACTTTGCTGTTTTGGGCCTTTACAAATGTCTGTTTCTCAGCATGGCTCAATGGAGAGACACATTCCCGCTGGGATTTCAGCGGGACAATTCCCCTTCCCCCAGCTCTGGAGATCTAGAAACCTAGAGCCTCACACATGAGCCCTTAGAGCAAAGGTCCTCAACCTGCGGGTTGTGACCCTTTTGGGGGGTCAAAAGACCCTTTCCAGGGGTCACATATCTGATATCCTGCATATCAGATATTTTCATTACAATTCATAACATCACCAAAGCTACAGTTATGAAGTAACAACAAAAACAGTTTTCTGGTTGGCGTCACCACAACATGAGGAGCAGGAGGGGCAGAGCATTAGGAAGGTTGAGAAGCACTGCCTAGAGCCAGCTCGGAGGGAGGGAGGAGCTGCTGTCCCGTGGCTCTGCTCAGGGCTCTGCACCCAGGACGACTGTACTGTCACTACAGGCTCATCTTATCTAAAACCTTGACACGTCTCTGCTGTTGATGATAAAATTTGAGAAAACCACACTGTGCAGGGAAACCTCGTGTTTCCTCGCTCATCGTCTTCCCTTTTGCTTCATTTCCTGAACTGTAAACAGGCAGAATGGGAACAGATGACTTGTGCAGACAATAACCCAAGCGCTCCACTGAGCTCAGCACTTCCTGTTATGGTAGAGTCTTTTTTCTTCGACTTTTCCCCCCTTTTTTATGGGTATGTGATTAGGGTGCTGAGTGGGTCTGTGAAAATGAATGTTTTAATTTTTCACTGTGGTAGCTAGCGTGGCCTAGTTGAAAGACCATGCTCTTCTGAACCAGCAGTGTGTTCAAATCCCATTTCTGACACCAAATGCCAATGTCTACTCTTTATTGGGAGATAAATAAAAGCATTGGCTGGAAACCACTTTTCAGGCCTGTATAAGAGTGGGAAAAGACTCTATAGGATGGTGTCTGTGTGAACTTAACAATGTGGGAAGCTGTTAGGAATGCGGGGTTCATGTGGAAGCGGGGTGGGGGCAGCTTTTGGGACTCTGCTTTTCCCCTGCTCTTGAAAGCTTCCCCCGACCCACCGTCTGCCTGGGCCTCAGTGGGCACAGATTTCTCTACAGGCTTTGTCCTCACATTGCTTCCCTTCCATCACAGATGCTGGGGGCAGAAGCTTGGCCTGCCCCGTGTGTGTGTGTGTGTGTGTGTGTGTGTGTGTGTGTGTGTGTGTGTGTGATGTGGGACCTAAATATAGGAGAAGTGATAAAACATGTGGGTTGTCTTTTGTGCAACTGATATCCTGATTGTGGTCCTTCACCCACTTAGGATTAGCTTTCCATGAAGTGTGCTGATCTCCCCTTTCCAAGTTCTCTCTCTCTCTTAAATATACACTACACTACACACACACACACACACACACACACACACACACACACACACACACACACACTGCAACCTTCAGCTCCCAGGAAACAGATGTATCAGGCCAGCTTTTTCTAGGGGCAGGTTCAAATGTAAGTTCATCAGAAATGTCCATAGAGGAGCCAGCAGCAGAGTGAGTCATGGCTGGCTCATGGCTTTCATTTATTCACCCACATCAAGCCAACCAGCTATTTAAATTACTCTATTTCTACCTTTTCTTTCTTCTTATCAGCCGTGTCAATGAATATTATTAATATTAAAACAATAATATCACAGGTTCTAGGACTGCTCTGATATACTACAGCACTTTAGTTTGCAACAACTAAAATTAAATCCTTCATCCAAGTCATAGCATTAGTTAGTGATTAACCAAATTCCAGAGGGGGATTTAACACTACATCCTTCTTTGGCTTTTAACATTGTATTGAAGCAGAACAGGGCATCCAAAAAGACTCTCCGGCTTTGGAGGTCCAAGTTTTGGATAATGACCCAGAGCTGAATAGTTTACTGGAATACAATCAGTGTCATTTGAATAAGGCTTACTTATCTATTTATAACTAGAGCTTGACACACACACACACACACACACACACACACACACACACACACACACACATGTATATGCCTATGTGTGGTGCTTTGAAAGAAAATGGCCCCTAAAGGGAGTGGCACTATTAGGAGGTGTGGCCTTGTTGGAGGAAGTGTGTCACTGTGGGGGAGGGTTTTGAGGTCTCTTCTCAAGCTTCACTCAGTGTGACAGTGCGTTGACTTCCTGTTGCCTGCAAGCTCCAGCACCACATCTGCCTGCATGCCACCGTGCTCCCCGTCATCATGATAAAGGACCGAAGCTCTGAAACTGTAAACAAGTCACCCCAATTAAATGTTTTCTTTAGGAGAGGCTGTGGTCATGGTGTCTTTTCACAGCAGTGGAAACCCTAAGACACTATGTAACCATCTTTGGGGGAAAAAAATCTACCTTGCATCAGAGTGCTGATGCCAACACACAAGAACAAAGAACAGCATGCGTGTATGAAGACTCAATGGTGAAATTCATGATTTTGTTTTGGATGTTAGTTCAGAAACATGAATAAAAAGAAAGATGTCATAAAAATTAGATTTCTGCCAGGCAGTGGTGGTGCATACCTTTAATCCCAGCCCAGGGACAGTAGAGGCAGTAGAGGCTGGTGGATCTCTGTGAGTTCAAGGCCAGCCAGGTATACAGAGAAGTTCCAGGACATCCAGGGCTACACAGAGAAACCCTATCTCAAAAAAACAAAAATTAGATTTCTATACAAAACGTTAAAGTTTATTCCATGAATTATAAAGGGAGCAAACTTTACCTACAAACTTTTCTTCTTGTTCTGGGTTCCACTTATATTACCAAAGCATCAATTATCCTGAAGATTGGGGTTGTCCTAAAACTGAAGATGAAAGGAACATGGGGGTCCGGAGAGATGGCTCAGCAGTTAAGAGCAGTATTTCACCCCGTCACCCACGTCAGGTGGCTCACAGCCACCAGTAACTTCAGTTCCAGGGTTCTGAAGTCCTCTGACCTCTGAGGGTACCTGCACTCATGTGGTGCATACAGCTCACACAAGCACACAGAAATACATGTAAAATAAATACATAAATTAAGAAAATCCTTTTTGTTGTTGTTTTGTTTTTTTGAGACAGGGTTTCTCTGCATAGCCCTGGCTGTCCTGAAACTCCCTCTGCAGACCAGGCTGGCCTTGAACTCAAAGATCTGCCTGCCTCTGCCTCCTGAGTGCTGGGATTAGAGGCATGAGCCACTAACCCGGCCTAATGAAACAATTCTTTTAAAGAAGAAAATGAGCACATAAAGCTTCTGATTTCAGATATATTCTCTAAGATAAAGGGTATATTCCAGACCTTGTCTGATAAGCCTTGGGAAGAGACAATGGATTTCAACTGTAAGATTCAGAGAGAAGCAAACCCCTTGTTGAGTGTCCCCATCTCTGGGTGGGGTACCAGGAATGAGAGAGACTGACACTGATGTCATTCTGAGGTCCAGAGGCACTAGGCTGGCACTGTGCCCTCTGAATGTGGCTTTCACCATCTCCCAGCTGCTTCTGCCCAGCCACTAGCCTGACCATTCCTGATGACGGTCCTTCAGAGCTCACCAACTTTACAACACAGACCAGACCAGACCATGTGGCCACTCCACAGTTTTTCTCCCCACTGAGATGTGGGTGATTGAACACACGTCCTTGACGTGTTTACTGGAGAAACACACTGGTTCACTGGCACGGATGTTTAAAAAAAGAATTAGTCCTGACCACAAAGGTAGTGAAAGTACATTTGAAAGCATCGTTCACCATGATTGAAAGGCAAATATATTTGTCAATGGCTTCCGAACATGATCCAGAGAATTTTAGTTAATGTTGATAATGAACCTGATTAACTAGGTATTGCTATTATCTCAGGGAAACTGAGGCTTTGAGAATAACAATCCTGTAAGCAGTCACACAGCTGCTCAGTGGTGAAACTAGGATTCAAATCCAGTTTGACTCTTGCATTCTTGTCCTTACCCACTGAGCAGTGCTTCCGGGCCCTCTAAGCCTGTAATATGCCTCTGAAACTAGTTTGAGTTAACGGTATCATCATTCAGCTGGTCCCCCACACTCAAGAGCCACCCTTGAGTAGGCCTGTTTCAACTCCCTTCATCCACCTGTTTAGCTCACTGATGATGCTGTCCCATGTTTAGCTCACTGATGATGCTGTCGCATGTTTAGCTTACTGATGATGCTGTCGCACTTTCCAAATAACATAGCTGCAAACGCAGTAAGATATCCTACTGAAGCTGTGTCAACCAATCATAATCTCCTTGGGGGTTTTACAAGTGGGAACCAGACAGGATAAATCAATCTCTGGTTCTGAGCAGCGCGAGGAAGGCCGGGGGGCTTGGGAGGTTGTGTTTCTTTCTGAGTGAGGGAACTGAACTGCAGTAAGAGGGTGAGAAGTGAGAGGTGGCGAGAAAAGGCTAGTGAAGCTGGTCCCTTTCCCTCTGTTGTTAGGTCATTGAACCCTGACCTTGATGTATTTTGTTAGTTTGTTGAAATTTTCCATTTCCTACCTAAAATGGTTAGAGTTATGTTTCACTCACCCACCACCCATCCGATTGTGAGTGACACAAACTGAAGCAAAACAAAAAGACTTTCCCAGTCTCACCTGAAAACCCACTTTCACACTGTGGTGCCCTTTCTCACAGCAGCCTTTCTGAGCAAGAGCGTGGGGCCAGCTCACAGAGACTCTTGTCCCAGCTGTGTCCACGAATCACAGAGAATGGCTACCAGCTGCTACATCAATACTCCTAGGCCCGTCTACCAGGCCATTGTTCCCTCAGATACTCACTTGCTTTTGGCCCACACTGGATCAGAAACCCTTAAAATTTTACATTTTTACAGGCATAGCAGCCATGCCTGTAATCTTTGCCCTGAGGATGCTGAGGTGGGAGGATCTCAAGTTTCAGGCCATTCTGGACTACTTAGTGAGATTCCCCCACCTCTCAAAAGTGTACTCTATAGAGACACAGAGCCCTGGATGTCAGCCATTTCATTAAAGTGGCAGAGAAGGGGTTGGAGATATGACACAGTCTGTAAAGCAAATGTACAGGAGGAAGAACGTTCCATCCCCAGAAAACATGTGAAAGCCAGTGTGGTGACTGGTTATTATTGTAATCCCAGCCTTGGGGAGGACACAGATGGCCCTGGAGATAGCCTGGCCTATCTGACAAGTTCTAGGTGATGGATTCCACCATTTAAAAAAAAAGAAAGCCAGTACCTGAGGTGTAACACCCAAGATTATCCTCTGGCCTCCACATAAACATGCACATGCAGGAGCACCATGGACACACACACACACACACACACACACACACACACACACGATGGGAAGGATCCTGGCTATTCCTGCTTCAAACCCAACTTTATCTTGAAAGTATAACTTTCTTGATATTTTAGCATTTTCCTAAAAAAGAGAGTTACTAGAAAAATGCTGGGCATGGTTGGGCTCATACCTTTAATCTCAGCATTAAGAAGGTGGGTGGATCTCTGTGAGTTCAAGGCTAGCCCAGGTCAGTCAGGGCTGTATAGAGAGACCCAGTCTCAAAAAAAACAAAGTATCAAGAAAAGGCCGACCACACCCGAGGAATGGCAGTGGAAGCCATCCTCTAGTCTTCCTGTGTACCTACATAAATACACCTGCATACAAAGGAATGTGCAAAAACCCATGAACACACACGCACTAAGACAGTATCCCATTTATACATAGAGATTGTATTGTCTAAATAAATCACAATAATATGTAGGGTTTTCTTCCCCCTAGTTTCCAACTGTGAGACAGAAATCAAGGGGGAAGTTCTATGATACGTCAATAATGTCTACACGGTGGTGGGGCTGCAGAAGTGGAAAAGTTACCTTCATCCAATCACCCCGTCCTTATTCACCCCAGCTCTTTCTGCAGAGCTGTGTATGAGAAACTCTAATCAATGAGACTCAAAGTCACACTGAGTAACGTGAGCCAGTTCCCAGGCATGCTTAGTGAGACATCCTTGAGAATCCAGACTGCAGCTGGGGTTCAGGGTCAAATCTAAACAGAGGCTTTGCCTTAAATCTCTGGACCAAATATTTGGGCACCATGTGCAGGGAGCTGGCTGGATTCTAAGATGGTTCTGATTATCTCAGGAGTCGTGACGGGTCTCTAGACACACAGAGTCAGGAAGGGAAGAGGAAGCAGGCTGAGCGGCAGTCAGACCACCTGGCTGTGGTAGATGGCAGCCCATGGAAGAGTGTGCAGAGAGAGGCCTGTGCAGCGGAACCTGCCCCTACTCCCTCCTACAGAGGATAGGCTTTATCTCTGTGGCTTCTTTTCTTCCTGAATGCCTGCTTGTGCTTTGTGATCAGAAAAGATGATCTGAGAACCTGTGTTTGAGAACCTAAAGACATCTTCATGCGAGGCTGTTTCATTGTGACATTTTAGAAGAAACCAGACACACACTATACATACATACATACACATATAATTGTCATCTAGTAATGGTTCATTGCATGTATACACACAACCTGCTGAGTGCATTTAGTGTTGTTCATATGTATGTGTGTTTAGGGAGCTAACCACTTGGGATTGGCTCGTCCCTGGAGAAAACCAGTTCTTCTTCTCTCAGCAACCATTAATTGCCTATAGCTCTTCATCCAGGACTGGGGCTTTGTGAGACTTCCTCATCCATGTTGACCTGTCAACTGGTGTCCTTGTGCAGGTCTTCTTTAGGTGGCTATCTGGTTAAGATTTCATGAGGGGGGCTTCCCTGTCATGTAGAGAAGACACTGTCTTGTGGAGGACAGCCTGGTCCTCTGGCTCTTACAGTGTTTCCACCTTCTTTTCTGGAATGTTCCCTCAGTGTTAGATGTAAGGGTTATTACAGATGTATAACTGGACCCAAGTACCCCATGGCCAGTGTTTTTTTGCATTTTGACTGGTTGTGGATTTTTATAATGATCTCTGTCTAGTGCAAAAAGACCCATTTTTTGATGTAGGGGGAGAGCTACACTTATCTGTGGGTGTAAGTATTTATAATGCAGTTAGAAATTATACTGGTTTAGGGAGGTGGAAGTTATAGGTTCTTCTTTAGGAGGGTGGCCTCACTAGTCATGGGTAGATGTCTCGGTTTACAATACCAAACGTGAATTCCCTCCTATGGAGAGGGCCCTAAAATCCAGTTGATGGCCTTTGGTTTCGGCTGAGATGTAAGTGCCACTGTTGTGCTCCCAGGGATACCTTGCCAGGCTGGTCATAGGCTTTCTTAAGACTTTTGATGCTCTTCTCCCCTGAAAGCTTTCATAACACCTTCTGATACGATGAGAGCCAGTCTTCAGAGGGGAAGCTTCCAGGTCAGTTCCTGCTCAGTTCCTCCAAGTCCTGTGGCTGAATTGTGTGGTGTTTCAAGTTCTGGAAGGCAGCCACGGACACGGACAATAGCTTATATTGTTTTGGGAGCTTCTTGGATCCCCCCCAAACAAAGAACATGAAGGGATGTTTCCCAGGCCTCTGACCTGATAGACAGGGTCTCTAGCTATAACTGTGCCACCACCGTCTCCTCATGCTCAATTTCAATATCTTTTAAGATTTACTTTTAAAATTTTAAAATCGTGTGTGTGTGTGTGTGTGTGTGTGTGTGTGTGTGTGTGTGTGTGTGTTACATGTGGAGGTCAGAGGACAATTGACAGGAACCAGTCGCTCATCTCACTGTGTGAGTTCGGAGACTGAACTCAGGCGGCCGGCCTGGCAGCAGGTGCAGTTACCTGTTGAGCTCTCTCACTGGCCCTAAATTAGAACTTTTGCATTTCATTTAAAGAAATTTGATGTGGGCCATCGGTTAAATAAAAAGTAGAGTTTTGCCTATTTATATTATGAAAAGTTCCACAGTGCATCAAAATAAACTTAGTGCATACTCAAAATATAGCTATAAAATTAATTACTTATAAATTAAAATTGCTTCTTTATTAAATACCATTTATTTATGACCTTTCACCTTTTAAGAAATGAAAACATAGTAATTGATGTAATAATTAAGAGATTTTTATAATTTATAGTTCTATGTAAAACTATAAATATATGTAAAAACTATATATGTGGGTCTAATAAAGATATGTTTTACTGAAAATCACTTTGGCACACAGTCTATATTTGAAGAAGGGGCTGAAAGGAACAGGATAAATTTGTGTACTTAGCTTATGACACAAAGCCGTTGTCCTAGACTTGTCCTCTCCAGTGAATCATGTGGCCACATTCAGACAATGCCCCCACCCCCTTTCTAGATGCCTCATCTCTTTCCTGGAGAATATTAGAGATACAAGTCATCCCCCAACCAGGCATCTTCTCTCTGAGAAGCAGACAGTTTGGGTGATAGATGAAGAATTCTCTAGACCCTCAAGGGCCAAGAGTATTGGCCTGGACACTGAGTGTTTCCCTGCCTTTCCCACCCACTGTCTTCTCTCCCATGTCCTTCATGGAAGCTGAACAACACAGCCAAGCAGACTGGATGTCCCACACTCAGGAAGTTACCAACATGCCCTGAATCAGCACAGAGTGTCGGCTCTCTTTGCCCTATAGGGAAGGTTGTCCAGGTTGGCATAGAGCCTAGGCTGGTTAGCTGCTTGTCTCTAAACTCAGCTTAATTTTCCTGTCCACATTCCCTGTGATCTACACTGTAGAAACTGAATTCCTGTTTCACTCACCTAGACTAGGCAGCCATTCATGAGGGCAGTCATTATACAAGTGCCTTGCCTATCTCCTAACTCACAGTTCTTCTTTAAAAAAAAAGTTAAATGCATTATCTAGTTGGCAAAAAATTATATATATTTACCAGGAACATGCAATATAATGTTTTGATGCACATATACATTGGGGATGTATATGTATATAATGTGTATATAACATATATGTATATAATGATTAACTAGCTAGTGGTATTTTTGTTTTGTTTTTTGAGACAAGTTTCTCTACATAGCCTTGGCTGTCCTGGAAGTCACTACATAGTCTCAAAGTCACAGAGATCTTCCTGTCTCTGCCTTTGCTGGGACTAAAGGTGGGCACCAGCACTGTAGCATGAATCTTAATAGGTCTTATTAATAAAATCAAACCTGAGGCCAGTTATTGGGGTTAACACTGGAAGATCAGCGAATCAGAACAAGCCACAGTTTTCTCACCTTGCTAGTTCCTCAGGTGATCCTGTTTCCTCAGGCTGGAAGCTTCTGAGTCCTCCACATGAATCTCAGCTGAACTGTGCTACTCCAAAACCTAAAAGCTTAACAAGCCAAATCCAGTTTCTGGTCTTCACGCCTTATATAATCTTTCGCTTTCTGCCTCCACTCCCTGGGATTAAAGGTTGGGTTTCTGGGATTAAAAGTGTGGGTCACCATGCTTAGCTGTTTCTAAAGTGGCCTTGAACACACAGAGATCCACCTGGCTCTGCCTCCCAAGTGCCGGGATTAAAGGCATGCACACCATCGCCCAACTTCTGCTATGGCTTACTCTTCCCATTTTCTAGCCACCATTTGTGGCTCTGTCTCTAGTGGCTGTCTGTTTTCTGACCACAGATAAGTTTATTACCTGCACAATATTTTTGGGAACACAATACCACACCAGCACACTGGGATAATTAATGTATTTATCACCTCTCCTCTTATCATCTTTTTGTGATAAGACATGGGAAGTCTACTCTCTTACCACTATGAAAATACCCGACACCTTATGTCGCCATGCAGTGATTGGATAAAAGAACTCAGTTCTCCTGTCTAACTGAAACTCTACATGCTCTTTACCTCCCTCTCCCCTTCCATGTCAGCATCACTGCCCCGACCCAGCTGCTCTACCCACAGTCTGTGTCAGTTTCCAGATGTGTGCTGTAGCTTGCTCTGAGGGCCCGCTTTCCTAGGCTGTGCACAAGCAAGTCGATCCTTACCGTTCCAGATGTCTGATGCAAAAGAGGAAACAGATGCAGTCTCAGGCTAGATTCTCAGGGTCAGGGAGCATCAGCTCCTCTCCAGCTTCTTACCACCGCCACCAGGCACACTTCAGCTTTTGCTTGGCCAGGCTGTAAGATCTCTTTTTGAGTGCAGTGAACCTTGAGATGCTAGTTTCTCTATAATCAATGCAAAAGGTTATTCAGGTCCCCACATTCTTAGAAACACACCTTTTTCAAAACTGAGCTCTCTGAGTCACCTAGTTAGGAAGCCAGAACCTTGACACATGTGTTGTATTCCCCTGCAGGTGACGGATCATGGTATGTCAATCATGCGGATGTTGGGACTCTGCCTTCAAGCTGGGCTTTAGAGAACCTCAGCTATCTGGATGACATGGTAGCGAGGTGAGTGGGATGAGAGCGAGCTGTGAAGGTGGAAGATGATTCTTAGAACGGGCTGCTTACATTATGTGTAGGTAAGCACACTGATGAGAATTTTTTAACAGCACCACTTTGCTTATTGTCTTTGCTAAACTGTAGACTTTTTGAGGAAAAATTACCTCCTCCCCTTCTTTAACCACTGTGTCCTCCAAGTCTTACACATACTAAATGAATACTAGGGCGTAGAGCGTTAGATCATGAGTGAGGGAAAGGTAGGCAAGCCCAAACATAAAAAAAAGACCTTCTCATTGGTAAGTAAGTAAAGTCAAGTCTTAATAGTCTTCTAAACATTTATTTCCCCAGACACATTAAGACACATAAAGTAGCAAAACTTTAACACTAATAGCAGGAGGTTAAAAACCAGAACTGGTTAAGGGTGAAGCCCAGGTCAAGAGAGCGCTTCCCAGCAAGTGTAAGGGTCTGGGTCCAATGCTGTAAAAAGTGAAACAAGAAGCCGGGCGGTGGTGCCGCACACATTTAATCCCAGCATTTAATCCAAGCACTCGGGAGGCAGAGAGAAGCGGATCTTTGTGAGTTCAAGGCCAGCCTGGTTTACAGAGTGAGTTCCAGGACAGCCACCAAAGCTACACAGAGAAACCCTGTATCAAAAAAAAAAAAAAAAAAAAAAAAAGTGAAGGAAAAATAAGAAAAATGCCATAGATGTCAGAGCTGATATATGTAACAACCATAAACTGTATATATTTTAAAATATCACTCTAATATATAGACATGTACAATTATTGTGTGTCAACTGGGAATTTTTAAATCACAGTAAACCAGAGAAATGCAAAACAAAATGAAAGGCAAAGGACCAAATTTATCAGGTACGAAAAAAAGTGTACATGAGTCAAAATGAGTCAAATAGTTTTAGTAAAGGAGGAAGACTTAGACAGTCCTGGTTAGGGTGACTACTGCTGTGATGAAACACCATGACCAAAAGCAAGTCGGGGAGAAAAGGGTTTATTTGGCTTCCACTTCCACGTCACAGTTCATCATTGTGGGAAGTCAGGGCAGGAACCTGGAGGCAGGAGCTGATGCAGAGGCCATGCAAGGGTGATGCTTACTGGCTTACTCCACCTGACTTGCTCAATTTTCTTTCTTTCTTTCTTTCTTTCTTTCTTTCTTTCTTTCTTTCTTTCTTTCTTTCTTTCTTTCTTTCTTTCTTTCTCCCCCCCCCCCAGACAGAGTTTCTCTGTGTAGCTTTGCGCCTTTCCTGGAACTCAACTCACTTGGTAGTTCAGGCTGGCCTCGAACTCACAGAGATCCACCTGCCTCTGCCTCCCGAGTGCTGGGATCAAAGGCATACGCCACCACCGCCCGGCTTACTTTCTTGTAGAACCCAGGACCACCAGCCCAGGGGTGGCAGCACTCACAATAGACTGGACCCTCTGCCATCAATTTTATAATATATAATGCTCTACAGGTTTGCCTATAGCCCAATCTTCTCAATTTGTCAACTGAGGCTCCTTTCTCTCAGATGACTCTAGCTTATGTCAAGGTGACATAAAATTAGCCAGCATACAGGCATTTAAAAATAATTGCATTTATTTATTTTTCTCTGTGAGTGCACACATGTGCCACAGCATGTGCGTGACAAGCAATTATTGTTAGCTTTCCCTTTCCACCATGACCAGTCAGCCTTCTCTCTCCTGTCACAGCCTTCTCTATCCTGTCACAGTCTTCTCTCTATCCTGTCAAAGTCTTCTCTCTACTGTCACAGTCTTCTCTATCCTGTCACAGCCTTCTCTCTATCCTGTCACAGCCTTCTCTCTCCTGTCACAGCCTTCTCTATCCTGTCACAGTCTTCTCTCTCCTGTCACAGCCTTCTCTCTCCTGTCACAGCCTTCTCTATCCTGTCACAGTCTTCTCTCTATCCTGTCACAGTCTTCTCTATCCTGTCACAGTCTTCTCTCTATCCTGTCACAGCCTTCTCTCTACTGTCACAGTCTTCTCTATCCTGTCACAGCCTTCTCTCTCCTGTCACAGCCTTCTCTCTATCCTGTCACAGTCTTCTCTATCCTGTCACAGTCTTCTCTATCCTGTCACAGTCTTCTCTCTATCCTGTCACAGCCTTCTCTCTCCTGTCACAGTCTTCTCTATCCTGTCACAGTCTTCTCTCTCTCCTGTCACAGCCTTCTCTCTATCCTGTCACAGCCTTCTCTCTATCCTGTCACAGTCTTCTCTCTATCCTGTCACAGTCTTGCCTCTATCACCGCTTTGCCTGGTCCTGTCCTTCCACCATGGGAGTGCTCTCTGTCTGGCCAAGGTGGAAATAGTTCACTGAGGCTCGCAGCTACAAAAGCCTGATACAAACCTGTTTCAAACAGACTTGCCTTGGGCTGTACTTTCAGGAGTCTGGGCAATTGGCCACAAGTTTTTGCATAGTTGTCTCAAGGCGTCTTGGAATCCTCTGAACAGAAGCTGTGTGTCTGCTTGACTGACAGTCTTTTTGCTCAAAGCAGGACTGGCAGCGAGAGAGAGACTGGAAGCTGCTAATTAGTCAGATGCCTCTTCTCCCATGTCTTTGCTTATTTACAGGAAAACAAACACCAGAAAGAGAAAAAGAGCTTGCTTATAAATATAAATTGGAACAAAGTATCATTAACATCAAAGTGAATTTTAAGATTTGTTTTTATTAACTTTAATTATTCATAAGTATCCTCCTGTGGATATGGGTGTGTATATTTGAGTGTAGGAGCTTGAGGAAGCCAGAGACCACAGCCTCAAACTGGAGTTACAGATAGCTGTGAGACACTCAACATGGGTGCTGGGAACTGAACTCTGGTCTGGAAGAGCAGCAAGAGCTCATAACCCCTGAGCTGTCCTTTTAGCCCCACCAAAAGGATTTTTAACAGCGCCTTAACAGTTCTTGACATTTGCCTCATGCTGAGAAACAGGTAGAGTCCCTTGGTTGTCTCTCTAGCACAGGTCAGGCTATTTTTTTAAAAAATCAAGATGTGTACTGTGTAACTGCGGTATAGTGTCACAGGTCAGGTCTAGAAACCCAGCACTCACAAGGCAGGCAGAATCATTGGTTTAAAGCCAGCCTGAGCCTTACATATGTGGACTGGAGACAACCAAACACCTTATATAAACTAAAAAGGAAAAACAAAAAACAGAGGAAATGGCAAAGAAAGGTCAAGTGTGAGTAAAAATTAAGCACAGAAGGAAATGTGAAATTTATAAATATAATTTAAGGTAAGGCAGACTAAGGCAAAAGCCATTAACATTGATAAAATTCATGCCTCATGAATAAAGTTTTGAACTCTTACTAACTAAATAACACTATCTAAATAGATAAAATATTGCTATAAATTTTACAGAAATGGAAGCCACAATTATAATGGAAAACTTAACACACATTTACTACTTTCCTGCAGAATAAGAAAGACAAAGTAAAAAGAAAAAGAAAAAAATCATCTATTTGATACAATGTTTAGAAAACATGAATCATGGACTGGAAACAATCTAGAAACTATCTGTGCACTGGTGCAGAGCTGGCATTAACCATGTCCCTGTCAGAAGACATCAAATGCAAACATGCAAAGGTGATGAATTTACAAGAAGATAGATTGGGCTTGGGGATTTAGCTCAGTGGTAGAGCGCTTACCTAGCAAGTGCAAGGCCCTGGGTTCGGTCCTCAGCTCAAAAAAAAAAAAAAAAAAAAAACCCAAGAAGATAGATTAGTACACAAGAGACCAGTAGGGTGTTCAGCAACGGTGGGACAAAATAGCTCAGTCTTGGGTCTAGGAAAGCTTGTATACTAAGCTTTTTATACTAAGACTTAAAAGTTAGAGTTGAAGAGATTTAGCACAGTGAAGACGGGGTAGAAGACAGAAAAGGATATGGAATTGCCCAGAGATAAAAGACAGAATTCAAGCCAGGCGGTGGTGGCACGCGCCTTTAGTCCCAGCACTTGGGAGGCAGAGGCATGAGGATCTCTGTGAGTTCGAGGCCAGTCTGCTCTACAGAGCAGATTCCAGGACAGCCAGGGCTACACAGAGAAACCCTGTCCTGAAAAACAAACACACAACAGTGAATTCAGGTCTGAATTTGGCTAGTGGTGGGGCGTCAGACGACTCTCCTGCTTGGTGCTGGAATTTGTAATTGCCTTGATCTTGTGCAGATCTTGTGCAGGCAAGCACAGCTGTTGTGAGCTCCTGGGTGCAGCCAGATTGTTTGCAGGGAGTAGCACTTCAGAGCTCTCCTCTAGCTCTTACATCCTCCCCTCCGCCGTGATCGTTCCAGAGACTGGGATGGACTGGAGTTGTGTTGGTGCCCTGTCTATAAGTACTTGCAGCTGCTTATTCTCAGTACTCTAAACACTAACCACTACCTTCTGCGTCTGGCAGTTGATGGAAGAGTCCATTTTGGGGGGATGGCGTGGGGTCTAGTCATTGGTAAATTGTCAGTGCCCCAGTGAATGACCACACCCATATGCCTATGGGCAATACTAATTGAACCCAGTCTGTTTAAAAAAATAAAAGAAGCCGGATGATGGTGGCACATACCTCTAATCCCAGCGCTTGGGAGGTAGAAGCGGGTGGATCTCTGTGAGTTCAAGGTCAGTCTGGTCTATAAGGAGAGTTCCAGGACAGCCAGAGCTGTTACACAGAGAAACCCTGTCCTGAAAAAAAATCCCCCAAATAGGTAGATAGATAGATAGATAGATAGATAGATAGATAGATAGATAGACAGATGGATGGATAGATAGATAGATAGACA